>NC_064648.1:41319602-42017102 GCF_023864345.2 Schistocerca serialis cubense | reverse complement strand
TATTGTAAGGTGCTTAAAAAAATTATTAGGAAGGCTAAAAGTATGTGGTATGCAGATAGAATAGCTAAGTCTCAGGATAAAATTAAAACCATACGGTCAGTCGTAAAGGAAGTGGCTGGTCTGCAGAGACAGGTCAAGGATATAGAATCAGTGCGTAGTGGGAATGTCCGTGTTACTGATAAGTCGCATATATGTACAGTATTTAATAATCACATTCTGAATATAGCAGGTGAACTAAATAGAAACCTAGTCCCAACAGGGAATCATATAGCACTCGTAGAAAAAAGTGTTCCGAGACTGTTACCTCAAATGCTCCTCCATGATACTGACAAGAGGGAGATTGAGTTAATAATTAAATCACTAAAGACCAAGAACCCTCATGGATATGATGGGGTATCTAGCAGAATACTGAAGTATTGTTCCATGTATGTTAGCCCAGTACTTAGCCATATCTGTAACTTTTCCTTTAGGAGTGGTTGGTTTCCTGACCGATTAAAGTACTCGGTAGTGAACCCACTTTATAAAAAGGGAGACAGGGATAATGTTGATAATTATAGACCTATTTCTATGCCATCGGTGTTTGCTAAACTTATCGAGAGGGTTGTATATACAAGGTTACTGCAGCATTTAAATTCACATAATTTGCTGTCAAATGTACAGTTTGGTTTTAGAAATGGCTTAACAACTGAAAATGCTATAGTCTCTTTTCTCTGTGAGATTTTGGACGGATTAAATAAAAGGTTGCGAACGTTAGGTGTTTTCTTTGATTTAACGAAGGCTTTTGACTGTGTTGACCACAAAATATTACTGCAGAAGTTGGATCATTATGGAGTAAGGGGAGTAGCTTACAATGGGTTCGCCTCTTACTTTAAGAACAGAAAGCAGAAGGTAATTCTCCGCAATATTGAGAGTGGTAATGATGTTCAGTCCCAATGGGGCACTGTTAAATGGGGCGTTCCCCAAGGGTCGGTGCTGGGGCCACTGCTGTTTCTTATTTATATAAATGATATGCCTTCTAGTATTACAGGTGATTCAAAAATATTTCTGTTTGCTGATGACACCAGCTTGGTAGTGAAGGATCTTGTGTGTAATATTGAAACATTATCAAATAATGTAGTTCATGAAATAAGTTCGTGGCTTGTGGAAAATAATTTGATGCTAAATCACAGTAAGACTCAGTTTTTACAGTTTCTAACTCACAATTCAACGAGAACTGATATTTTAATCAGACAGAATGGGCATGTTATAAGCGAGACGGAACAGTTCAAGTTCCTAGGCGTATGGATAGATAGTAAGCTGTTCTGGAAAGCCCATGTTCAGGATCTTGTTCAGAAACTAAATGCCGCTTTATTTACCATTAGAATAATATCTGAAATAAGTGACATTTCAACACGAAAAGTAGTCTACTTCGCATATTTTCATACGCTTATGTCATATGGTATTATTTTTTGGGGTAATTCTTCTGATTCAAAAAGGGTATTTTTGGCTCAAAAACGGGCTGTTCGAGCTATGTGTGGTGTAAGTTCTAGAACCTCTTGTCGACCCCTATTCAATAGTCTGGGACTTCTGACATTGCCCTCACAGTATATATTTTCTTTAATGTCGTTTGCTGTTAGCAATATTAGCATATTCCCAAGAGTTAGCAGCTTTCACTCAGTTAATACTAGGCAGAAATCAAATCTGCATGTGGAATGCACTTCCTTGACTCTTGTGCAGAAAGGAGTGCAGTATTCTGCTGCATCCATTTTCAATAAGCTACCACAAGAACTCAAAAATCTTAGCAGTAGCCCAAACGCTTTTAAGTCTAAACTGAAGAGTTTCCTCATGGCTCACTCCTTCTATTCTGCCGAGGAGCTCCTGGAAGAGCTAAAAAATTAAGCAAATTCCAGTGTTACACTCTTGATTTTCTTTATTTAAAATAATGACGTTTCGCCTGAATATGTTTCTTATATTTCATTGTATCTGTTTCTACAATCGTGTTATAATTTCATGTATTGACTCGTTCCATGACCATGGAGGCTTCTCCTTAATGTGGTCCCACGGAACAATAAATAAATAAATAAATAAATAAATAAATAAAAAGAAAAGAAAGGTGGTCAACACCCTGTTGTTTTCATAAAGAGTTTCAGAGGGATACTCCCCAGATCCTGGACAGACACCCAAAGAATAAAATTTGTTGCCTAGGATGTACAAAGTGAAGGTGCGCTGTGGGCATCACAAATTATACAGATATGTCAAACATATGAGCAATTCGAGAGAGCGTTTCTATCCAGACCACTAAGAGAGATTAAGAAAAGAAGTGTATTCACCTGAGGTTTACAACAGTAAGCAGGATACCCTACGAAAGTACTTTGAGAAGCATATCAGTGAGACAAGATACTGGGATGATCCCACATCAGTAAAAGATTTTACTCGAATTTTAAATGCAAAATTATCTTTAAATTTAAAAGAAAAGCTATTGCATACTCCTGAAAATGACATTGATTAGTTTATGTCTGTTGTTGTCTCAACAGACTTGTTACATGAGAACACAAAGCAGACAATGGGCAGGCACCACAATAATAGTGCTAATGGGAACCAGATTCGAAACCAAAACAGTAAGGGTGTCGGTAATGGGCACGGAAACAACAGAAATACACCCCAAGAAGGTTATAGAAGTGCCCATACACAGGAAGGTAAAACCAAGAGCACTATGGAAAGAAAGCAAGGTACGATAATCGGTGTAATCCTTAATATATCCGCCGTCCGCGGGTAGGGAAATCTCAGAGTGTGAGTTATAGTGTTTTATTTAAACTTAAGTCTTTCTTCAAAAGTTACAAAACAATATTCGTGAGGTAGGACTGGTCCTCCAAGCCTACCAATAACTAAATCAGAGATTCTTCCAAACATAAACTGTCTGTAGTAGCCATACAACTTCACCAAACCAAGCCCTGGGCGCCTCGTGAAGAGCGGCGTGGAGTCCACGTTGCCATCACCTGAGTCCGAGGACGAGTAGAGGGCCTGCGGGGATGGCTCGGGTACGCTGGCGGCGGTGGACGATGACGCGGCGGCTCCGATGATGCGGCGGCTCCGATGACACCAGTGGGCTCGCTCGGCGTGAACTGCCTCTCCAGACTCCTGCGCCAGCCTAAATACTGCTCGGCGCATGGATATGGCTGGCTCTATCTGCAGTCACATGTCGAGCAGAAGGAAAGAGGTCCGCGGCTGTAGCGACCTCTTGCGGCACCGTGGACGCCTCCTGGTGGTCTCTGGGAAATGTCTATGTTACCAGGACGACTGACCAGGCTGACCCCTACTTGGTCCAGGGCCCACTGTACCGGTCTGCTTCGCGGGAAGCGACAGTTGCAGGCGCTTAGTCTGGACACAATATTCCTCCCCCCCCCCCCCCATGAGGGAGGAGAGGGCACATCGCATCTCGACGTCGTGTGGTTCTGTCAGCCTCGCGTCGGTGACTGGGGCGGCTGGAATATCAGGGGTCCACCTCCATTGGGGTTGGTGCTGCTGTCGGAAGAGACATGAGGGTTGGTTGCCAGCTGTCTAAACTCGTCCGTGGCAGAAGGCGCCCCTCTGACTCTGGGGAAGGAGGATCGCTATCTGGAACAAAAGAAGATGGTAAGTGCCTAGGAACAGAAGTCTTCCCACGACGGGGCTGCAGTTGGTTTATATGTTTGCAACAGACAGGGCCTGCAAGGAGGGTAACCTTAGCCATAGCCTGTCCTAGCAAGCGGGATATAACTCCTGGTGCCCAATGAGGAAGACCCTTGGGACACATTAACGCCCAAACTTGATCTTGCAGTGAAAAGCAGTGATGACGGGTCCATCGACTAGAAGGTTGAGACGAGGACGGCTGCATTAATGACAGTAATGCCCAATGTGCATGGCTGTGTAATCGTTCTGCTGGTGTTGCTCCTTCTTGTGGGGTAGCCCGATACGAGGCCAAAAATAGTGGTAGAGCTGTTTCTAACAGTTGGTGCTGTAGCAGCTTGGACATCTGAGTTTTAAAAGTGCGGACAAATCGTTCTGCTCTCCTATTAGATGCCGGATGAAAAGGGGTAGTGTGGAGTAGTTCAATGCCATTGGCAGCGCAAAAGGTAGTAAATTCCGCCGATGTGAATTGGGGCCCATCATCAGTAACAATATTTTCTGGCAATCCTTCGATGGCAAAGATGCGGGCAAGTACTTGTACGGATTGTCCTGCGGATGTGTTGGAAATTTGGAAAACGTATGGAAAACCAGTACCAGCGTCGACAACGATGAGCCATTGTGTCCTAGGGAGGGTCCCGCAAAATCCAGGTGGAGGCGAGACCAGGGGCTTGAGGCATCTGGCCAAGAGAAGAACTGACATGGGGGGGGCTGCTAGTTTACTCTGACATGTCAGACAGGAGGTTAAGAGTTTGGTGATGTCCTTGTCCATACCTTGCTAATAGACATGTTGACGACCCAATCTCCTGGTAAGCACCACACCCCAGTGACTCTCATGGAGTAATGTGAGGACCCGTTGTTGGAGGGCGAAGGGGATGATGACCCTGGTTCTCCCATCGTCTCCTTGGAGAAGAATCACCCCCTGGCGAGAGGATAACTCGTGCCGGCGATACTAGTAGGCTTGCATGTCTGGGCAGTGAAGCTGTCGACGATCGGTTGGCCACCCCACCGTTGCCCAGTGTAATACCTCCCGCAGGACTGGGTCTGTGGCTGTGTGTTTGGCAATGAGCTTGGCATCCAGCGGCAGGTTGATAATGGCTTATTCTTCTACAACGTCAATGTGGAAGCACACATCATGATCTTCATCAAACTCCAGGTCCTGTCCAAGGGGTAAGCGGGAAGGCAGATCCGCGTTAGAATGGTGGGTGGTTGACTGATATTGAATCTCATAGTGATAACTAGACAAGAACAAGGCCCAGTGCTGGAGGCGTCTGACTGTCTTCGTTGGAACAGAAGCGGACATTCTGAAGAGGGGAAGCAAAGGCTTATGGTCTGTAAGTAACGTGAGTTTTCTGCCATATACATAACCATGAAATTTTTGTAGTGCAAATGTAATGGGTAACGCTTTTTCTTCCAATTTGCCTATAGTTCTTTTGTACATTTGATAAGGCTTTGGAGACACCATCCATAACATGGGACAGGACAGCACCCAAGCCGTAATCTGATACATCCGCTGCTAAGGCCAGAGGTTTGGATGGGTCATAAGGGGCGAAACAAGTGGGCCGGAGGAGGGCCTTTTTAAGTGCCTGGAGGGCCTTGTTACATTCAGGTGACCAATGCCATTTCACATTCTTGCGAAGTAGTCTGTAATGGTTCAGCAATGGCTGCTGCATGGGGAATAAACTTGCGATAATATTTCAATTGGCACAGGATGGACTTTAATTGACTGGTGTTGAAAGGAGGTGGAAGCTCCTGGATGGCTTCTACATGTTGGGCCATCGGCCTGAACCCTGCAGCGCTGAACACATGGCCTAAATACTCGACCTGGTTCACAAAAAAGGAGCACTTATCCTTGTTGGCCTTAAGGTTTGCTTGTTGGAGTACTGAAAATAGGGCACGAAGATTGTTTGCTAGATCCCGAGCGTCTTTTCCCGCAACCAGGATATCATCTAAATAGTTGGCAGTGCCTAGTACCTCTCGAATCAGCTCTTCCAGAAACCGTTGAAAAATGGCTGGTGCACTGGCTATGCCAAAAGGCTACCGGTTATACTGGAAGAGACCGAATGGTGTATTGATCACAAGAAGCTGCCGAGAGTCAGCATCGAGTGGTATCTGAAGATAGGCATCCATTAAGTCGATTTTGGCGAAGATACGCCCGCCAGCGAGGCGTGAGTGGATGTCTTCAACTTTGGGAATGGGGTACGAATCAACAACTGACTAGGCGTTGATTGTATGCTTGGAATCCCCACAAATGCGCAACACACCATTAGGTTTTTCCACCAGGACGATTGGTGATGCCCACAAACTGTGAGGCACTGGCGTGAGGATTTTCTCATCTTGAAGGCGCTGAAGCTCCTGGCTTAGTGCATCCCTGGGAGCAAAGGGCACATTACACGCCTTGAAGAAGTTAGGTACCACTGTGGGCAGGAGGGCGACATGAGCTTGGAACACGACTATGCCGGTAGTGGGTCATTCGAACACCGAACTGAACTGTGCCATCGACTCTTGCAGGTAGGAGTGATCGGCAATGGACTGAATGGAGGGGGTCGCATCCTGGATCTCCAAACCTAAATTGTTGAAAAGATCCACACCTAAGAGGTTGTTGGCGCCAAGAGAATTGATGACCAATATGCGAGCAGTCAAAGCCATAGAATGATATTGGATTGGTGCCAAAAACTGTCCACAGACCTTGAGGATGTCATTGCAGTAGCTGCGAAGAGGGATGTCAAAGGGATGTAAAGGTGGGGAGCCGCACATAGGACTTCCAGTCAATGATGGTTACAGACGAGCCAGTATCTATCTGAAAGTCGAGAGGAACAGCATTAATCGACAGACGGATGGATATAGCCTTTGTAGAGTGCGGAAAAACACCTTGGATCAAGGAGACCGTTAGCAACCCACTGGTCCAGTCCTCCTCTTCGGTATCAAATTGTTTTAAGTGAGTAGAATCGACTACCATTTCAGTGGAAGACCGGCAGACCTCGGCTTGATGACCAATCTTACCACAGGCGGCACATTTGGCACTCCTATGGGGGCACTGAGGTCGAGTGTGCTGGGAAAAACAATGTCGACAGGAGGGCAATGCTTGTAGGCGTCGACCAAACGGGAGGGCAGTACCAGAGCCCAGTGTGTCCCTCTGGACTGGGGAAGGACGTGACCGACGTGTAGAGCGGGTGGAATATTCAGAAGTTGGGTCCTGGAAAGAGGCAGTTGAGCGAACACACTGCTCGAACGCCATATGATCTGAAGACATGCTTCCAAAGAAGGATCTTTCAATTTCAGCAGGTCGGTACGGAGACTGTCATCCAGTGCATGAACCAAAATCATGTCACGCACCAGGGAAGCTGGGTAAGATCGTTTACAGGCAGGATTTTGACAGACAAAACGGCAGTCCCGGGATAACCCTTGTAAATGGGCAATCCACTCCCGGTAAGACTGCCCCGTGGCCTTGTGGCTGCTAAAGAATTTATGCCGGGCAGCAGCCACGTGAATTTGGGAATCAAAATAGTCTGACAGACTGACCTTAAGAATCTCGTAAGGGAGAGCATGGGGTTCCACCTCCGGGTGTAATTGCTGCAGGAGGTGGTAGATCTCAGGCCCCGCATACACCAGGAGGTAAGCACGCTGTTGGGCGTCCCCAGCGATGCCGTGGGCCACGAAGTGCTGCTCCATACGCACCACGTAGTTGGTCCATGTTTCCACCTTCTTGTCAAACTGCTGGAAAGGAGGCGGCGCCGCCCGGAAATTCTTGACCATGGTGTCGATCCGTGTAAGACGCTGTGAGACCTCCGTAGGGGCGCTAGTCATTGACTCCAGACGTTCGACCAGAAGCTGGTTCGTCCGCTGCATCTGCTGGAGCAGGAGGAGCAGCTGCTGGGACACATCCAACTGTTTGGCCATACTTGAGCAACTGCAACAGTCCAAGAGAAGAAACTACGTCTCCACCAGAGAGATGCACACGTAGAAAATTCCTCGTCGCCACTAATATATCCGCCGTCCACGGATAGGGAAATCTCAGAGTGTGAGTTATAGTGTTTTATTTAAACTTAAGTCTTTCTTCAAAAGTTACAAAACAATATTCTTGAGGTAGGACTGGTCCTCCAAGCCTACCAATAACTAAATCAGAGATTCTTCCAAACATAAACTGTCTGTAGTAGCCATACAACTTCACCAAACCGAGCCCTGGGCGTCTCTTGAAGAGCGGCGCGGGGTCCACGTTGCTGTCACCTGAGTCCGAGGACGAGTATAGGGGCTGCGGGGATGGCTCAGGCACGCTGGCGGCGGTGGGCCATGAAGCGGCGGCTCCGATGACAACAGTGGGCTCGCTCGGCGTGAACTGCCTCTCCAGGCTCCTGCGCCAGCCTAAATACTGCTCGGCGCATGGATATGACTGGCTCTATATGCAGACACGTGTCGAGCGGAAGGAAAGAGGTCCGCGGCTGTAACGACCTCTTGCGGCGCCGTGGACACCTCCTGGTAGTCTCTGGGAAACGTATGTGTTTCCGGGACGACCGGCCAGGCTGACCCCTACTCGGTCCGGGGCCCGCTGTACCGGTCTGCTTCGCGGGAAGCGACAGTTGCAGGCGCTTAGTCTGGACACAGTAATCCTGGTTATCGGAATAGCTATCACAGAAATAATCAGAGTAACAACATAACGGCACCATCATAGCCAAACAACAAACAAGCGAATTGGCAATCGAATACTGCACAATGAAACAATGGGCAACAGCATCCGATACAGAATAACTACCTAAATCAAAGTAATCAGAATAACTATAATTGTGAAATGGCGAGTAGAAGACCAACCTGTGAGGCTAAATGAAGTGACTGAAAGTAATCAACCTTCAAACAGCCTGCCAATAAACTAATTTCGGTGTCACCAATCCCTTCGATAGTGGTCGAGAGTAGTGTAGGGGTAATGCTCAAAAACAGATCAGCCTGATCCGTTATAGTAACGGAGCTGATATACGTGATGACATGTTCTCTGAGGAAACTTTCTGCAGTGAGTAAAATAATACAGTGGCGCAGTCTGCATTTGAAACTGAAGTAGGTAAAGTAACAAGAGTAGCAATAATTGACAGCGCTGAATTGGCAAACGTTATTTCTTATAATATATTTAAACAAGTATGTGAAAAGAGTACACCTCCCACATTACCAGTTCCGGAATTGTAGAATTATTGGTGCAATACGCACCAGGGTGAAGAATATTAGTTGGCAGGCTCAGTTGGAAATCTTGACAGGAAATGCATCTTTTACTGTAAATTCCTAGTGGTTGAGGATTTCTTAGCTAATTGTAATATTGTTGTAGGATTTCTTCAAGAGAAGGATCAAAAATCGACTTCTTAGCAGGCAAATGCTACATAATAGTTGATGGAAAAAATACATCCTGGATTTGCTCAAACAAAAGCTTCGTCATGGCAAATTCTGCCAGCGAATGAAATCAAATTTGTAGGCATTGGACCCCCATTGACAAGTGGTAGATCAACTGCTCTAGCTGATGAAACCTAATGTGCTAATGTTGACGACAACTAGAAAGATTTCTAGACAATATTACCAGGCAATATTTTATAATCAGATTACATAAGTGAGCAGCAGAGAAATGAGATATGCAATGTCTTGTATAGACATCTACAGGTCTTTGCAGAAAAATCAGCTATAATAAAAGGAACGTATATCACATGCAAGTTAAGTCTCTACTACCTGTAGTCAAGCCAGAAGGTAGTTTAAGATTGGTGCTGAGTGCACAAGCGATCAATAAGATTACAAGACCCTTAAAAACAAGGCATGAAAACCTAGAACAACAAATACAGAAATTTTATCTTGTGCAATATCTATCTTCGATAGATTTACGAAATTCCTGCTGGCAGATCTTGCTGTCCGAGGAACCACGAAAATATACAGCTTTCATTTACGATGGCAGAAGTTAAGAGTTTCATGTACTACCTTTTGGGTTAAAAGTGAGTGCTGATGTGTTTATCACCGCTCTAGATACGTTATTAGGTCCCGAGGTACTGGATAAAGTAACAGCATACGTAGACGATATGCTGATAGCCACTACAACATAGAACGAGCATATTGAGTTACTTTTCACTATTCACAAGCTCCAGAATGCGGGTGTCACTGTAGATTTGCTGAAATCCAAGTTTGTAATATACAAAATAAAATTCTTACGTCATATCATAACCCCTGAATGTATAAAATCAGAACCGAGCAAGATTGAGCTATTGAAAGACGGGCCACCTCCCTGTACTAAAAAACACCTTACTTAGGATTAGCTTGTTTCTTTCGCCGCTTAGTCCAGAGTCAGTTGCTTAATAGTGAAGCACTATGAAGCTTACTTCGAAAAAACACACCACAGTGTTGGACAAGCAGGTGCCATATTGCACTGGATAAAATCAAATGTGCTCTAGTAAATGCACAAATTCTGCATCACCTGGATATGAGCCGAGACTTCTGTCTGACGACAGATGCGTCATTATCCAAAATAATGCTTGCCTTTTCCAGATGGATACTAATGGCAACAATATTGACATTACAGTCATCGTGTTTGCGAGTGGGACTCTATCGCAGTGTGAGAGATCTTACTCTTCCACCGAATTCGGGGTATTGGCCTTAACATGGTCATGAAAGAAATTTAATTACAATGTGAATGGTAAACATGACAAGGTGTTTTGTGATCACCAAGCCTTTAGTTTCCCTCGTGAGATGTAAGTTGTTGCATCAGCGTTTGGCGGGCTGCTCATTGTGTGCTTCAAGAATGTGGCCTAGAGATTGTTCTCATTAGCAGAAACGAAAACTTGGTAGTAAACGTGCTATATTGCCAACTGCAAGGATTGCATGAGTATTCAGAACTTGTTGAACAGATTACTGAATTTAAAATACAATTGCTCAAAGAACCTACATACAGGATGTCATACGTGAATATATGTCGTAATGTGCAGGCCTTACAGAAGGATGACGCAGGGTGCAACACAATTATGGAAGCAATAGCTCAGGGACCAGTAAATCCACATTTTACTTCACACAATGGCATTCTGTTCCATCGTCGTGATACAGGAAAAGATGAATGGTGCGTATGTATTCCATTGGAATACCAAGAGCCTTTGGTAAGGCGTATACACTATTCCAGGAGCCACTATGGCATAAACAAATGTAATGAGAAACTGAAACGTTCTCCAAATACTGAGAAAGTGTATAACATGTCAGAAATCCAAAGCCATGAATGTGTGTTCTTGGACACAATTATATGCAATATTACCAAGCAAATCACTCGAGACCATGGCGACTGACGTCGCAGAACCCCTGCCAAGGTCATGTGGGGGCGTTAAGTAAGTAGTAGCATTTATAGGCGTAGTCACAAAACGTATGAAATTGTATGCTACGGAAACCACTACTTCTGCTCCTATAATCAAACATATCGCTAATGATTACATCTCTAGAATAGGAAAGCCTTCATCAATTCTTTCTGACAATGCCAGTAATTTCTCCAGACGTACGAATAAATCCTTTTAGAAAGAACAAAACGTTAAGCAAATTTTAGTATCACGCTACCACCTGGAATGGAATCCCACTGAAGAGTATTCATGAAATTCAGTAGATTATCAGAACTTATAGACCTCATAGACAGACCAAGTGAATTGAATATATAGAACCCTTCAAGGAAATTATTGACAATTTGTCATACTCATCCACTACTTTTACATCTGCAAAACTTATGCTAAAGACACATGAAAATAATGAATGGATTAAATCCCTTCCACAAATGCCTAGATCAGAAATAGCGTGGGAGGAAAAATTAAAACGTGCTGAAGCTTCGTTAGGTCACTAAGCACAGCTTAGAAAACATAAATATGATAAAACCTTGGGTAAGGTACAGAGGTACCGAATTGGGGACAGAGTGTTACTAAAAGCAATTTTTAAACCCTACTTTTTGAAAAAGAAGAATAAGAAGTTGCAGCTGAAGTAAAATGGTCCACACAAAATTGAAGACATTCCTCATAAAGGAAGCTATTTACCAGCAAACTGACTATCAAATAAAAATACAAACATAAACATCTCAAGAAATTTATTTCATAAATGTAACATTTGTATTGTATATATCTGTGTAAATGTTTCACTTATAGCTTATGCACATAGTAGAGTTAGTTGTGAAAACAGATGTCTCAAAGCAGGTATATATATATATATATATATATATATATATATATATATATATATATATATATATATATATATATATATTGTAAAGAGAAGGTGAAATGCATTTAAAGACCACTAAATAATGATTGTCAACACTCAGTTTTACTTGTAAAGCCAAAACCTGCGCTATAAACATACCTCACATAACAAATTGTAAATTGTTGTGTAGTTTTCTAAACAGAAATTGTAGGTAGAGTGTCAGTTTTAAGATAATTAATTAAATATGTGATTAGTTATAAATAACTGTGTGCTATTCAAATCAGAAGTACATGACCTACAAGCTAGAGATAAAAGTTTTGAATAATAGTGTATGTACTCATGTACATAAATACTGAAGGACATATTTTCTGTAGGATGATGTCATACATCAATGTTTAGCCAGCAGGCAAGGGGCTCAGGTCCTCTATCTTGCAATTGAACTATATGCTTATTTTGGCACTTACTGATGTCCTTGGTCATTAGTTTCCCATTTTAGAATTGTTTTTATGCATGCTTTCTTATCAATGTTGTTGTTGTTGTGGTCTTCAGTCCTGAGACTGGTTTGATGCAGCTCTCCATGCTACTCTATCCTGTGCAAGCTTTTTCATCTCCCAGTACCTACTGCAACCTACATCCTTCTGAATCTGCTTAGTGAATTCATCTCTTGGTCTCCCTCTACGATTTTTACCCTCCACGCTGCCCTCCAATACTAAATTGGTGATCCCTTGATGCCTCAGAACATGTCCTACCAACCGATCCCTTCTTCTGGTCAAGTTGTGCCACAAACTTTTCTTCTCCCCAATTCTATTCAATACTTCCTCATTAGTTATGTGATCTACCCATCTAATCTTCAGTATTCTTCTGTAGCACCACATTTCGAAAGCTTCTATTCTCTTCTTGTCCAAACTATTTATCGTCCATGTTTCACTTCCATACATGGCTACACTCCATACGAATACTTTCAGAAATGACTTCCTGACACTTAAATCAATACTTGATGTTAACAAATTTCTCTTCTTCAGAAACGCTTTCCTTGCCATTGCCAGCCTACATTTTATATCCTCTCTACTTCGACCATCATCAGTTATTTTGCTCCCCAAATAGCAAAGCTCCTTTACTACTTTAAGTGCCTCATTTCCTAATCTAATTCCCTCAGCATCACCCGACTTAATCAGACTACATTCCATTATCCTTGTTTTGCTTTTGTTGATGTTCATCTTATACCCTCCTTTCAAGACACTGTCCATTCCATTCAACTGCTCTTCCAAGTCCTTTGCTGTCTCTGACAGAATTACAATGTCATCGGCGAACCTCAAAGTTTTTATTTCTTCTCCATGAATTTTAATACCTACTCCGAATTTTTCTTTTGTTTCCTTTACAGCTTGCTCAATATACAGATTGAACAACATCGGGGAGAGGCTACAACCTTGTCTTACTCCCTTCCCAACCACTGCTTCCCTTTTATGTCCCTCGACTCTTATAACTGCCATCTGGTTTCTGTACAAATTGTAAATAGCCTTTCGCTCCCTGTATTTTACCCCTGCCACCTTTAGAATTTGAAAGAGAGTATTCCAGTCAACATTGTCAAAAGCTTTCTCTAAGTCTACAAATGCTAGAAACGTAGGTTTGCCTTTCCTTAATCTGTCTTCTAAGATAAGTCGTAAGGTCAGTATTGCCTCACGTGTTCCAGTGTTTCTACGGAATCCAAACTGATCTTCCCCGAGGTCGGCTTCTACTAGTTTTTCCATTCGTCTGTAAAGAATTCGTGTTAGTATTTTGCAGCTGTGACTTATTAAGCTGATAGTTCGGTAATTTTCACATCTGTCAACACCTGCTTTCTTTGGGATTGGAATTATTATATTCTTCTTGAAGTCTGAGGGTATTTCGCCTGTTTCATACATCTTGCTCACCAGATGGTAGAGTTTTGTCAGGACTGGCTCTCCCACGGCCGTCAGTAGTTCCAATGGAATATTGTCTACTCCGGGGGCCTTGTTTCGACTCAGGTCTTTCAGTGCTCTGTCAAACTCTTCACGCAGTATCATATCTCCCATTTCATCTTCATCTACATCCTCTTCCATTTCCATAATATTGTCCTCAAGTACATCGCCCTTGTATAGACCCTCTATATACTCCTTCCACCTTACTGCTTTCCCTTCTTTGCTTAGAACTGGGTTTCCATCTGAGCTCTTGATATTCATACAAGTCGTTCTCTTATCTCCAAAGGTCTCTTTAATTTTCCTGTAGGCGGTATCTATCTTACCCCTAGTGAGACAGGCCTCTACATCCTTACATTTGTCCTCTAGCCATCCCTGCTTAGCCATTTTGCACTTCCTGTCGATCTCATTTTTGAGACGTTTGTATTCCTTTGTGCCTGTTTCACTTACTGCATTTTTATATTTTCTCCTTTCATCAATTAAATTCAATATTTCTTCTGTTACCCAAGGATTTCTACTAGCCCTCGTCTTTTTACCTACTTGATCCTCTGCTGCCTTCACTACTTCATCCCTCAAAGCTACCCATTCTTCTTCTACTGTATTTATTTCCCCCGTTCCTGTCAATTGCTGCCTTATGCTCTCCCTGAATCTCTGTACAACCTCTGGTTCTTTTAGTTTATCCAGGTCCCATCTCCTTAAATTCCCACCTTTTTGCAGTTTCTTCAGTTTTAATCTACAGGTCATAACCAATAGATTGTGGTCAGAGTCCACATCTGCCCCTGGAAATGTCTTACAATTTAAAACCTGGTTCCTAAATCTCTGTCTTACCATTATATAATCTATCTGATACCTTTTAGTATCTCCAGGGTTCTTCCATGTATACAACCTTCTTTCATGATTCTTAAACCAAGTGTTAGTTATGATTATGTTGTGCTCTGTGCAAAATTCGACCAGGCGGCTTCCTCTTTCATTTCTGTCCCCCAATCCATATTCACCTACTATGTTTCCTTCTCTCCCATTTCCTACACTCGAATTCCAGTCACCCATGACTATTAAATTTTCGTCTCCCTTCACAATCTGAATAATTTCTTTCATTTCATCATACATTTCTTCAATTTCTTCGTCATCTGCAGAGCTAGTTGGCATATAAACTTGTACTACTGTACTAGGTGTGGGCTTCGTATCTATCTTGGCCACAATAATGCGTTCACTATGCTGTTTGTAGTAGCTTACCCGCATTCCTATTTTCCTATTCATTATTAAACCTACTCCTGCATTACCCCTATTTGATTTTGTGTTTATAACCCTGTAGTCACCTGACCAGAAGTCTTGTTCCTCCTGCCACCGAACTTCACTAATTCCCACTATATCTAACTTCAACCTATCCATTTCCCTTTTTAAATTTTCTAACCTACCTGCCCGATTAAGGGATCTGACATTCCACGCTCCGATCCGTAGAACGCCAGTTTTCTTTCTCCTGATAACGACATCCTCTTGAGTAGTCCCCGCCCAGAGATCTGAATGGGGGACTATTTTACCTCCGGAATATTTTACCCAAGAGGACGCCATCATCATGTAATCATACAGTAAAGCTGCATGCCCTCGGGAAAAATTACGGCTGTAGTTTCCCCTTGCTTTCAGCCATTCGCAGTTCCAGCACAGCAAGGCCGTTTTGGTTATTGTTACAAGGCCAGATCAGTCAATCATCCAGACTGTTCCCCTTGCAACTACTGAAAAGGCTGCTGCCCCTCTTCAGGAACCACACGTTTGTCTGGCCTCTCAACAAATACCCCTCCGTTGTGGCTGCACCTACGGTACGGCTATCTGTATCTTATCAATATGGTATAATAAATGTTGTGTGAGTATGGCCTGCTGGTGGGTAGACCGTATGCCGGGTGCAAGTCTTTCGGTTTGATGCCGCTTTGGCGACTTGCGCGTCTATGGGGATGAAATGATGAGGATAAGGACAACACAACACACAGTCCCTTACAGAAGAAAATCTCTGACCCAGCCGGGAATCGAACCCGGGCCCTTAGGATTGACAGTCTGTCACACTGACAACTCAGCTACCAGGGGCGAACATCAATATGGTACAAGACTCGAAATGCCCCTTGAACTGGGTTTTCCTTGGAATAAAGAAATAAACTGTTTACCAAATATGAACAAAACAAATACATGTAAAGTACGGTAGCATAACACATAAAATAATGGCCAAACAGTTCGAATCGCGAATTTTCAAAGATATGGCAAAAACTGGTATAATTAACTTTCATGTGCAGCAATGTTCCAATGTAAATGTTAAGCAAGCAATGTAATAAAGTGGTGTCATTTCCAACATTTCCAATGATTCTCCACACAGCAAACAAACAAGCTAACTTGGACGTTATATGAAATGCATAGTTTCAGTATCAGCATAATTGACTCAAAAGACTATGTAACTGCAAATGAGTAACAAAACGAATGTCAAAGTCAGTGTTATTAAAGACTTTCAGAGAACGCCTTAGTAAGTGGACTTTATGTACAAATAAACAAAACTGTGCAACAGAACTCGTCTGTGAGAAAAGTGAAAATTCTAGTGTTGCAAAGTGTGTAATAACGTTGACGCTTAACTTCAGTGAAGTGTTCAGTCATGTGTGCAGGTGCAGCATCCTTTATACTTCTGCATCCATTTTCAATAAACTACCACCAGAATTAAAAAATCTTAGCAGTAATCCACACACTTTCAAATCGAAACTGAAGAGCTTCCTCATGGGTCCCTCCTTCTACTCTGTCGAGGAGTTCCTTAAAAAATTAAGCTGATTCTTGTTGCATTGTTGATTGCGTTTACTGAAACTTATGGACTTACTTTTTAAGATTAATAAAAATTTTATTTTTATATTTTATTACTTTTATGTTGTAATTTCATGTACTGACACGTTCCATGACCGTGGAGATTTGCTCCTCAATTTGGTAAAGCACAAGTAGCCATGCTAGGGAACTCACACTGCTACGAAGAGATTGTACACAGAGAGCAACGCAAACCACACCTTACAACATTCCACATGCAGCTCTGAATTGTTGACGTGGAGCCATGTAATTGCTCAGTACTCGCAGCAATTCAAAACATAGAGGCTTGTCACCGTTAAGCTATATGCTCTTTTAATGCAAATAGTGATAGCGTAATATTCCAATAAATAAACTGCAATGCTCCTTGCAAAGAAATAACAATTATGATGCAATCGACAAGAAATGACAACGTGGACAACAGTACAGGTATGGAAATCTCACTGCAGCAAACAAAATGCAAACGAAAGAAATAAATGGGCAGCGCAAACTGTAAACTATCACCACAAACAGAATATATAATAATTATGTCCATCCATAGGACAATACATGTACTAATACATCCTCTTTCAGCCAAACTGCACAATTATATGCTTGTATATTAATGCTTAATCTATTGTATTCCATGTACCCCATACCCGGGATGCCTGTCCTGCAAGACCTAGCCACCTTTATCCAGTAACCAGTTGCAAATCCTGGCATGTCTTCCAATGTTCCTGTCTGTACCTGAGGGTCATGGCATCATCTACCGTCTACCAGCAAGAACCATCGTTCCGGCAATCTGTTGGAACATATATCATCGCAACTGCAAACCATTCTTTTTGACGTTGTAAAAATGTGATAATTCTTAATCGTACTCAGTTTTGAAAAGACTTATGATTTTGATTTATGAGAATGAACGTTTATGACAAACTCACATAATGTGACCTTTAAATGAAAAATCTGTATGGTAACAGACTCTTACACGAAAGAACTGTTTAAAAACTGAACATTTTATCTAATAATCCTGCTTGACATGAAAGTTTTATGGACTTCAGAATGTAATTTGTTTTCAAGATGACATGACAAAATACCTATTAATTTCTATAATATTTGTACTGTCTTGTAACATGTTCAGTATTATTGTACTTTGCTATCGAAATTTCAAATGATTTTCAGCTAAAAAAATTGACTGAGGATTGCACTCCATCCCTTGGTTTTTTACCCTGTTTTCCTTGGGATCGCATCTGAATAGGTGAGCTAGTAATTACAGTTGGGTACAAGTTAAAACATGGGCTTCAGTCAAATAACAAGGGCAACAGTAAAGCGTAAATATACTCAAATTATCGCCCTTTTTCTGAAATGAAAGAAGTGGTATCCATGCAACATGTAAAACTGTATTATGAAAACAGTAAATGAAGTGACATTAGTTAAATATTGCTCTCCAACAGTCAAAACAGTATCATCTCAACATTTATAGGGCATTTTACAATGCCCCCAAATTTTACACGAAATTTACTCAAAGTATTGTAACTATGCCAGACATCACTACATAATACACCGAGATTCATACAAAGATCATAACGTGTAAGTAGTGTAAACAGTCGTCAAACAGGAGCGCCGTTAACTTTTTTTTCCCACTGCTCTTTTGCTCTTTTCGCTTTGCCATTGTGTTTGTCTCTCTCGGTTAGCTTGATTTCGTAACGCAGTTAATTCAGTGGATTCGAAGAATTGGTTGTAGGAGATCTTTCTTAGATTGGTGCTTAATTATTTGCAACTGTTATTAGAAATCAGAATACCAAGTGCATGCATCTGAATGTCTCTCATTTCATGTAGATGATCTTATGTTTTCAATACTATGCTGTGTGAAATAGTGTAAATTGACTTTTATTTCCTTAAAATATATTGCTAAAGTTTAATCGTCTTTCATTTATAAACCTGTCCTCCGTTTATAGCTTCACAATTTTGTGTTTTCATAAATATGGAAGCTTTTCTTTTGGTTATTAAATTTCATGCGCTGTAGTCTTTTGTTTGTGAAATACAATAGAACCTGCAATCATTTTAATATCACATAGTCCGATAATCAGTTTAATACTAATTTCTGCAAGGACACATATTTCAATTCACAGTCAGTAATAAATTTTATCAAAGCATTTTCTCTCCAAGCCAAAGCTGTTGGTCATTGCTACTTTCAGAAGACATTGCATTGACCTTTGTAAATGTTCCGAATTAAGTTAGTCATTTAATGAAAGAGGCCTCAGTTTCTTTTAACATTGCCGCCATTGCTTTGCATTTTTAACATAAAAATAGTTCACAATCTGAAATTGTCTCTCATATTGAGTATATAATTGTTACAATTTCATGTTTGTAGTTATAAGTATTTTCTGTTCCATGTATAAAACACATAACTAATGTCTGCATTGAGACACATCAGGGGAGTGAACCACGAAAAGGAATAATGAAAGCAATAACACTATAAGAAGTCACAACTGTAAGGTATGCAAAAACAGTGATAATCACGAGAAATACGACAGTGTAATGTTGACAGCACAGTGTCTCCCACCGCCTTTCTCTCTCTGTCTCTCTCTCTCTCTCCTCCTTATTTTTGTAATATCCAGTGGAGTAAGATTATGAACTATGCAAACTACACGAATGTAGCTTGGTAGAGAACTCAAGAACATTTTACCTCATCTCTCCCTCCCGATACATCGGAAACAAATAGCATCTGCATATTGACATCAACAACGTGGTGATCTCATTAAATATACAGGGTGGTCCAAAACTCCGGAAACAGCCTCATAATATTCAAATGGATTAGCAAACAAGGAAACAGAGTCCCTACACACGAGGAACGGGAAGGGGGGAACTTTATAGGCTATGCCACCAACATGGCGGCCATCTTGAAAGCCTCCATCTTGGATTTAACTGCAAAATTTCAAATGGGAATGTGGTCATGTGACATATCAAACAGATAGAGAATTTCACCAGAAAAACAATGCCATTGTTATTTTAAGCATAGCTTTATTCGTTCGCAGGTTATAGCCAATTACATGTGGCAGCGGTGGGACGCTTGGCAGCATGTGTGTTATGTGCTGAAGAGACATTACGCCGATGTTACACCATCCTGAGAGACCACCAACAGTCATAGGAATGGCTTGATATGTTGTCCATTATGTTGGATTGTTAATACTGTCCTCCGAACCCAGTCCTGATGAACTTTGACCAATACATCTGGCTGAATTTGATCACATGCATCAACAACGCGCTGCTTTAGATGATACAAATCCTGTATTTTCACAGAATAAACCAGTGCCTTGACATGAACCCAAAGATAAAAATCCAAAGCAATCAAATCTGGTGAACGTGGTGGTCACTCCACAGCACCCATACGACCAATCCACTTTTGAGGGAACTGCACATCCAGGTATGCTCGCACATTGTGCCCATAATGTGGTGTGGCTCCATCATGCTGGAAGTATTCCGGAAATGTCCCATCCTCCGTTAACAACGAGGCAATCACTTCTTCATCCAATAACCTCAGATAACCGTTGGCTGTTAACGTACCATCAATAAAAAAAGGTCCAACGACTTTTGTATCCCATACAAAACACCAGACCATCACTTTTTGTGAGTCGACCGTTTTGGAAGCATCAATTCTGTGCAGATTTGTGTCGGACCAGTATCTGTGGTTCTGCTTGTTTACTTCACCATTGATAAAGAAATTGGCTTCATCGCTGAACAGCACCTGATACGGAAATCGTGGGTTTATCTGCAGCTGCTGTGTCAGCCATTCTGTGAATTGTACCCGACGGTCTGGGTCATCCTCGTTCAGGTGTTGGAGCAGCTGAATTTTGTACGGGTGCCATTTGTGCTGCGATAAAATTCGCAGTATGGAGGTACGGCTAACCCCACATTCTTGTGACAGGCGACGAGTACTCTGTTGCGGACTCTTGCTAAATGATGCCAACACGCTCACTGTTGTTGCTTCATCGATGGCGGATTTTGGTCTTCCTTTGGTTTATCTGCGACAGAACCTGTTGCTCGGAATTTGGCCAAAAGCTTGGCAACTGCGCTGTGAGTGATGGGCTGTCTGGTTGGGTGACGACTGTTGAAATCCTCAGCAATGACCCGTGTGCTTCTTTTTCTGATATCAAGATGATTTCAATGCGTTCTTCATGTGTTAAGGACATTTTGTAACCTGTAAATAAGAAAACAATGATTAAAACTTCAGCATGAGTAAATGATACCTAACAGCTAAACACATGTAACATATCAGGCATGGGATAGTCACTTTGCCCTGTTTCAGACTCCATTTTATGACTTCTCAGTACGTAATACTCACGCTGCCGGGCGTCCCTCTGCTGCCGCAAGTAATTGGCTATAACCTGAGGATGAATAAAGCTATGTTTAAAATAACAACGGCATTGTTTTTCTGGTGAAATTCTCTATCTGTTTGATATGTCACATGATCACATTCGCATTTGAAATTTCGGAGTTGAATCCGTGATGGCGGTTTTCAAAATGGCCGACATTTTGGTGCCATAGCCTATAAAGTTTTCCCCTTCCCGTTCCTCGTGTGTAGGGACTCTGTTTCCTTGTTTGCTACCCCATTTGGATTTTATCAGGGTGTTTCAGGACTTTTGGACCACCCTGGAGCAGGCGGCCAGTGACAGAAGTCGCTCCCGTGGACCTGTGTACACTACGTATCTCCTTGTTTAGCTCCCTGCAAGTTTCAGTGGGAATTAAGTCAGCACGCATAACTGTTTCCAGACTTCTGAGTTCCCATAAACTGCAGCACTACACGAGTCTGCTGAGACATTTCATGATGTATCGGTGTCAAACACTGAAATGTTTCCAGACTTCGAGTTTTCACTATATCCTTCGCATGCTGCACTCATAGAGTCTCACATAGCTACAAACCGACTATTACTATCCTTTCAGCTATGCAGTTCGATTACTTTCATGCTCATCCCATCGGAAATGGATGCATGTAGATCATCGGAAAGAGGGAAATTCGTATGAAATTTTTTAGAAGGTTGGTGCATATGAAATATATAAAATCAAACTACACCCGGTTATGTTAGCAATATGAGCATATGCATATAGAAGAAATGTGGAGAAAATGACCTAAAACGGTAAAAAAGTACGAAAATTGAGAGAAAGTACATATAATCTCAGGAGAGATACGACAAAATGCTGGAAAATTGGGGAAGAATGAGAGAGTACTTATGTGTCTGTTTACTTCTAGCAGGTTCTTGTTCATGGGAACGATTGTGTGACAGTAAAAGGGACATGAGAAAAAAATCGAAATGGAAGCACTGTGACCCAGGGAAACAGTGATCATCGACTACAATAGGACAGCTCGAGTAGACTGTTTAATATGGATGACATAGAAATGTAGAGTAAGAACTTTATATATGTCAGATCACAAGCCCTGATATGACCACAAATTTATCTGTAACCACCTATCTTATATATTTTTATAAAATCTGGACATTTGACTCCGAAAATCGTAGGTAATGAGAGGGCTGCATTATGCAACTACTGAATGGATTACATGTTTGACTCTGTGCAATACTGCCTTAGTTTTTTAATCTCTAACTAGCAGCATTTACAACGTGCTTATCTGTGTTCTCTATCAATCATAACAATGTGATCCTGGTAACATTTACTGGTACCTTACAAAACAGTTGCTGCATAGTTTTTTCAATGAAATTATGCAGTATATCTACTGAAGTGGTAGGAGTACCTGCAAGTTGGCTGCCATCATGGATGATTTTCTACACAGTTGTTCAGGGTGTGAGTTAGAGCGCTACCTGCAATCGTTAACAGCAAACCTCTACATACCACAGCCAACAGAGAACTTCCAAGGCATGTATGACGAATCACGTCCACCAAAAAGATGGAAAACCTATTTCAGCATCCTCTTTTACATGAACAAAGATGCTGGTCAAATTTTGGACATGAATGAAGACGCTGTTTCATTGTTCCTTTCATTCTAAGTCACTGACAAGTTCTATTTTAGGTATTGCAGGGCCTGTGTATACATTTGCCTGACGGTTTTGTGTGTGTGTGTGTGTGTGTGTGTGTGTGTGTGTGTGTGTGTGTGTGTGTGTGTGCATGTGTGTGTGTTTGAATGTCTGAATCTTTGTCAGGAAGAGAGAGTGTTCTGTACATGGAGTTAGTGCAGCATGTCCACCAAACCAATGGAAATCCTATTTTGGACTCCTCCTTCAGATGAATGAAGATGCATACGAAGTACATCATTTCCCAGTCACATTCTGGACATGAATCGAGTCATCAGTTTCATAAATACTTTGATTCTAAGTCACTGACATAACATTGTGAGATACTGCTAATCCTGTGCGTACATTTGCATGACAGTTGTCCTGTTCACAGGATTAGTGCATCTTGGTGCATAATTTCACATATCAGATACCGTTGCTTTGCATTTGGCTAATTCCTCATAAGATGCATTTTCCATTGGTGGCGATCAAATAATAGGACTGATGCGAGCGTAGCATAATTTCTGAACTGTGAACAGTGGACGCTATACACTTTGGAAGGCTATATTGCGCATATATCACAAAAATCTATGTTTTTCTTTGTTGTATAAGGAAGTAGTTTTATCAACTTCAAGTCTGTCAATGTAGAAATTGGAATAGAGAACTGGCAGGGTGGATGTATGTTTGATGTTGGACATACATGTCCTGCAGTAGAGCATTGAGAGGATTGCATTCTGCACAACTAATATTTCAGAAAACCAAATGGCCTTAACATTATGGCGTGTTTAAATGCAGAACTGTATAGCCTTAAGAATGTATGTGTTTATGTTCTACAGTCATTTTTCTCTTGCCAATACCTTCTTGGTACTGGCTCCAGACACTAGAACAATAGGCCAGAATTGATATCACAGTAGAGTTACGTAAAATATTTCAAACTCCATTCGTCTGGAGCCCCATCATTCATAAACCACACATTTCTTGTTAACCGTCTGTTACATCAACATCTACTATGCACTGATATGGG
Organism: Schistocerca serialis cubense; assembly: GCF_023864345.2. Taxonomy (NCBI): domain Eukaryota; kingdom Metazoa; phylum Arthropoda; class Insecta; order Orthoptera; family Acrididae; genus Schistocerca; species Schistocerca serialis. The sequence goes on along the minus strand of NC_064648.1, from coordinate 41,993,517 downwards.
ATGCTCACCTCCTCGACTTGCACACATCTGGACAGATCCTATGAACTTGGATGGGTGCCGAGAGTAAGACTGATGTGGAACACTCTTCGTTGAGCAGCAGTTACATACTCAGCTCGAACTCGCTCTGTTCCTTCATGAGATGTGGGATGTACTGGGTGTGGTACCCTCCTACATATGGACAGTTGCAAATTAAATCGGCAACTGTGTTGCAGAGAGGGTTGGTCAAAGACAATGCAGGGAGCTCTTTCATTCTCCGACTTTGTACCACAAAGGCGAAAATACTTTGTGAATCCCATCCACATAGAGTAATATTTCAAATCGTAATTAAATCTCACCGAATTTATGAAGTGTTTTGCCTAAGAAAGATAGTTTTCGCCCCTTCTCTACGCTGATGGCTATTTCCTACACTAAGAAACAGAATTTGTGTCATGTGATGTAGACAGTGTAACAGTGTTTATGATATATCCATATGTATACAGCCCTCGCAGAGTAATGACGGGTGTCTGTAACTTGACGGAGGACATTTCTTACACTCGAAATCAGGTGTATCCAAATCCTGTTATCAAAGACGGGAGGATATGACAGGTAAACGATAATCTGACGAAACATATTACAACTTCTCACATACATCTCGAGACGTGACTGCAATGAGAAAGTTAGGGGCTAAAATGAACATTTCTACAGAGAGACAATCAGCAGGAGAAGTTCTGTCTTTGTTTTCTCATTAAATTAGAGACGACGTTCTTCCTTAACTTTTTGTGTGTCTGTAAATGGATGTACTAACATCTTAATATGTATATTGAATATACATGTACATCTATATTCATACATCACAAGCCATGGTAGGGTGAGTCACTAAGGATACTCTGTACCGTTACTGCTCATTTCTTTACCCATTCCACTCGCAAACAGAGCGAGGGAGAAAAACATGGTCTACATACACGTCTCTGTATGAGTGCTAATTTTCCTTATCTTGTCTTTGTGGTCTATTAGCAGAATGTATATTGTCAGCAGTAGAATCCTTCTGCAGTGAGCTTCAGATGATGATTATCAATAGTTTTTCTTGAAGAGAACATCACATTCCCTCCATGGATTCCCATTTCGAAAACACATCTCAGAACATTTTGGTTTGCGGAAGAGGTGAGGGGGAGCATATTGTTGAGCATCCTGGTATTTATCCCAGTGACATTTAAGCTCCCACTCCTTATGAGAAATATAGGACACCTCTTGCAGGTGTGGAATCAGCTGCCTGATACAGTGAGTAGTTGGTTGTTGGACAGGAGCATTAGTCACCTGATACAAGGGCAGGGCTTCACGCCCCAGTGGTGGGAGTGACAGCTGTTCACATGCAACCCATTGGCAGGATGGCGAGGGGGCAGAGGCGATGCGGAAGTGGTGAGGGGAGTGAAACATCTCGCTGCAGCCATACACAGACAGGTCTCAGCAGGACTGGTTTGGGAGTGGCATGCCAGAATTCTAAGTGATTTACTTCCACCAGCATGATAAGGCAACCGAAAGACAGACTATGGTTAGAGTTGGATATCTTCAACTATTTTAAGACAGTTAGCATCCATTCTGGTATCCGAGGAAGTAAGTACCTAACCTGTGGGGAGCCTCCGGAGACTCCACAGGAGCATCTGTAATGGTTAACTAACGAGTGTAATCTGACAGCAGGAAAAAAATTACTCACCATGCAAAGGGACTGTCATGATCAATTTAATTAATTAGTCAATCAGTTTGTTATCAGTGACATGCTGCTGGGAGGTTTGAAACGAGGAAGAGACTACCACAGATATGATTCAAGAGTTAAATTGGTAATCAGGCGTTTCTTCTTTATGGTGAAATTTATTAACGGAATTACAGTCTGCCAACTACACTGGGAGAGAGGATCATATTAAATTTAGCTACAGTACTGAATTTATAAAGTGATATTTACTGTTAACTTGATATTTACAACTCCTCTGTGCTGCTACTTTGAGAGACTTTGTAGATGATGTGGCATTTGGTTACTTTAAGAGAGTGTAATCTGACTGCAAGAAAAAAATTTCTCATGCCTTCAGCACCCCATCATGAACCAAAAATGAGCTTTATATTCTAGTCCTGTAAATCAGGACACGGCAGATATTAATCGAATAATAACATATTTGTCTACCTAATGAGAGTGTACTTAGGAGAAATGTGGTCTATGCCACAAGATTTTCGTAACAAGTCAGGTGATGGTGTTGGAAACCACACAACATATCCACTTTGTGGAATGATGGTGACTTGAGGTGTTGTCTGTGGTCCAATGTAATGTGTACCAGGCAGTCGAACTAAGTGAGTCTTGTACAAAGAAACGTCTTAACTGTTTTTTCCACAGAAATGTACATAATCGGAGTCATATCATTCCAACAGGTGTATCTCTCAGTTGCCTTGAGGACTTACCAGAGCCCTTCTGTTGGAGGCAGTAAGCACGTAGATTCAATGTGTACATAGGAAAAAAACAGTGTGGAATCAGAAAAATGACCTATTGGCCAATGTACATAGTGGTAGCTTTTGCTGCGTGAAGTGAAACACATGAACTAGTTCATGATCAACAGCCTTTTCTAGTACTCAGCCAAATGTAGCTGTCCTTGACCAGCTTAACTGTGGTATTAGCTCCAAGAGTGTTTGATGAACACTTGCTTGCAAAAAACAGCGGCAGGCTTGATAAGGTGTAGGAGGTAGTTGAGATGTACTGCACTACAATGAAGTTTTTGACTCCCTAAAAATACAATTCTTTTGAGCTGAATCCCCATGTCTCCACTCACATAAGCTCCTCTGTCTGCATGTTGGCTGCTTATTCTGACACATATTTGCCCAATCAATGGAATAGAAAATTCCATTGACCTCGAAAGATAGTTGGCCCCATGTTTCCAGCCCCTTAAACATGTCTCCCATGTGTATAAAATCGGCTAATAATTCTACCAAAACCACAACAGGGAAAGGTTTCCTTAGGCCCTGTAAGAGACAAAGTGGTGGGCTTGTTGTCTGCATAAACTGCATACAGTATACTACGATAACCCATAAACAGTGTCACCCAAAAGGGTAAAAACGGCTTACCTGTTACCCAGTGACCAATCTAGTTCATCACAATAAGCGATGAGCAATTTCATCGAATCACAGATGGCAGCAACACCTATGCACATACTCTACTGAGGACATCCTTCATGCTACACTGTCCCTGACAATTGTTTGCAAAAGCATAGGTCATCTAGTTGCCCACAAATTTCCATACTTTTTGAAGATCTGATCTGCTACAGAAGGGGGGGGGGGGAGCCACTTGTGGGACTAGATTTGTCTCGAGGCTTAGATTAGATTAGATTAATACTAGTTCCATGGATCATGAATACGATATTTGGTAATGATGTGGAACGAGTCACATTTTCCAATACATGACATAATTTAGTTAATTTAACAACATACTTAAGTTAATATAACAACTTTTTTATTTTTTGTGTTTTTTATTTTTTTATTTATTATTTTTTAATATTTTTTTAATCCAGTAATTTTTGGGCATGTTGCATCTCTGTTGCGTGTGCAGCAAACTATCAGCTCTCGTTGGTACATGTTAATGATGGATGCATATCATCAGGATGTGAACAAATTTTGGTTTTTCTTTAGCATTTTTATATGTGTGATGTTCATTATGCTTAAATTATCTACAAGTATGAATACTGACTTGTGGTAACAATAAGTAAATTTCATGTAATAACAGTCTGGTGAGTTTAATCATTTTTTACCATTACCTAACATGCACTTGATGTGTAACAGGTGATTAAGGTTAATATTTCATTACAGAATTTCGCTAGGGTACACATACAGGGTTGGTGGCTCTTGCATTGTGTGCTGGTGGAAATTTATTGTTGGTGGTCACAGGCAATTGGATGGCAGTATATGGAAGCCAATAAGAACCACTTAACATAACTATATCTTTCAGTTGGTGAAATGAACTGATTATATTATTTTTAAGATGGAGAGCGACAAGATAACTTTTATGTGTCTGGTTATTATGAATTTTAGGGTAGGTTACTGATTTTCGTAGTTATAAATGGAAAAAAACTAGATATAGTGACTCAATGACTTGTAGTGGAGCCTGAGGCCTAGGTTAGGGCTAGAGTTTGACCACATTACTGTGAGTTGGCGTAGCCAACAAATGTGAGTGGAAGAAAATGTAGGTGTGCTGACAGACTTATCTGCAGAATACTAGTAGTGCAAGACCATGAAATGCTGGAAAGTGACAGTTCAGTTATGAGCTACAAAGCCAATGAAGTTCAAGATGGAAGTATGGCTGAAATAAAAAACTGATGTTTACTGCAACCTGAGATATATGTTCGACATTGCAGTAATCTACATGTGTGTCCTATTTCCGATTTGGTCAAAGACTGAGTGATTAAATTGTAACCTAACAAAATAAAATACCAGCTAACTTTCTTTAGAGGCCATAGAAAATTCCGAATGAGCTTCTAGATTTGTAGTTGACAGCTGGCTCTGTAAGTGCACTTTCATCCAGTGTTTAAATTCATATGTATTTGCCTGTTCGTTGTCATACAACGAAAAAAGACATATGCCATCCAAACAGTGATTTTTATTATATTGCGTCTTGTATCAGCAGGTAAGTTTTGTCACTAAATTAGTAGACACTACAGTCAACTTCTATTTGGTGCATAATTGGCACATACATCTCTCACAAAAAGAAACTTCATTTTATATGTAAAGTATGTTGAACCTAGTATGAGGAGCTTTGTGGTATGTGTTTTGCACTGAGCTTGAACATGAGTACTTTTTAAACACTATGGAAGGAGGAACCTATAGCCTTAACAAGAAAAAGAAATTAGGTAAGTCAGTATAGATGTAGCTGATGTTGCAACTTTCTATTACTGGGTTTTGGTGCTAATTAATTAATGAATAGGCACTGTTTTAACATGTTCCATGAGCTATCATTATGCAAGTATGAAATGTAAACAAATTTTTGGTTAAGTGGCAAAATATACTTAAACTTTGTGAAACGAATCTAATTCGATATTTCAGCAATTACTTCCCAAGGAGTGACAGTAATTTTAGAGAACACTGAGTATAGGCACATAGATATTTACATTACTGCACAACTATTAGAAGTTTAAGATTTCTTAATTCCAGCTTAATAAATTCATTTTCGTTTTTTGGTCACAAATGCTACAATGAAACAGCAACAGAAAATTTATTAGTGCTTTCAGATATTTAAAGCTGAATTTGAACTGACATCAGATCCCATCAGCACAAAAAACTGTTCTTATAAACACAAACGCCAATTTACTGCGAAATATCCTATGCACAGCATTTGCAACTTCCAATAATTCTCAAAACTGCATTTTGTTTGAAGGTGATATGCATTTAAATTCTGGGTGAAAGATTTTTTGAATGAGGATAATATTGTTATAATAGGATCAAGCTTGCTTTACTTCAATTTTTTAAAAATTTAATAGATACTTCCAGAGGAAATGTTAAGCTGGGATATCATACCTTAATACACATTAAACTATATGGAGGTTATTGACTCTATTTTGTTCATAACATATTTTGCAACTAAGTATTTTTTTGATATTTTTTCTATTGACATCTTCTAATATTGCTGGCTGCTTTGAATAAGGTTATTTTTACTAGTGTGCTCAGTGTATCTTTAGCTGCTGTACAGTTATTCATAGTATTTCAACCAATCTTCACAACTGCTAAAAATATCATCACATTAGTACAATAACTAGGTTACTCGATCTTTTGCACCTTTGAGTCGTCACTATTACTCTTCCCTCTGCTACAACTAGGTATCTCTCAGGATTTACTGTTGGATCACAATACTCACTTCAATAAAAATACAAATAATGTATCAGTGAGCATTTCTCTGCTACAAATAGCTGTCTTGAACGCCTAGGTGTTCCTCAATAAGAACTGTGAATGATGCGACAACTATAATGCCAGAGGCAGATATCTTGAACTACAAAAGTGTAATATCTAAACTTCATACAGGGAAATATTTATGTTGTCTGTGTGTGATGTTAACACTGTTTATATTGGCAACAACATTTGGTGAGCATTTTTTCCCATTCTTTATGGTTTTGTCCTGTCTATGCCATAAAGAGTAAAAAATCAGGGGCGTTCGTTTGGTTCCAGAGCTCTCCTGTACTACTAATTTGTTAGTTCCTGAGGAAAAAATATGATGGAATTTGTTGTATAGAATTTGTAGTCTCTTGCTTGTATGGATAATAATATTCCTCTGAAATGCCATAGTTTTGAAATCAAATTTCAACACGTTATTTCTTTTCCCAGTTTCCTTCGTTTTCTATGGGCATAGAGTGGAAACAGTTTTTTAAAACTTTTGTCAAGCTAAGAGTAAGGAAAGTTTGAAATATAGAGCACAGAATATACTAGAATACGTTTCTGTTCTTCTGTAAGTAGCTTTGATTCTTCATGTTTGCTGAGAGGGAAACCACTCATATCAGTCACTTTCCCTATAGTTTCCTCACCAGTGACAACAATCATGATTCATATTCACCATCAGATATCTTTCCTCCTTCTACTTTGGAATATCAACTAACATCTGGTGATGAATCAGATGAAGAGGCACAAAAATGATCAAATGTTAATTTGAAGCAATTAAAGCCAACAAAGTTCAGAGCTATTGTAGACAGCCAATGAAGGCGACATTACTGATGTGCATCCCTTTAAAAATAGAATTTAGAGACATAGGAGAAGCACTTTCAAGGACAAGCAACGCCATAAAAAATATATAAACATTGATAACACAGGGATACAAATGTTTTCAAAATCAGATACCAGTGCAAAGAATCCTACATTTCATCCAGGGAACTCCATGTTCCAGGAGCTTACATGAAAGATCCATGTTGAGACAACTGCAGAAGTAAATGTCATAAGAAGTTTGTCCATGCAAAAAAGCTGAAAATTTTTAAAGATATAACAAATTAGAGATATATGAGACAAAAAGAGGGTTTATTTGCAGTAATTCAGTCCTAAGCTAGCACATGAGTGAACTAAACAGGAATGTCACTGTCATGTTCTACTTGCTGTGAAAAACAGGACGAATCCTAGTCTGCAAGAGCAAGTTTCTGAATAAACTTCGTATCTTTTAAGGTGTTGTGGTTACAGAGATGACGAAATGAGCATTCGAAGACACAAGTGAAGAAAGCAGAAGAACCATCATCTAAGAAAATTTAGTTCACCAGAAATTTGGGATGGTGTGAGGAATCAAGCTGAAAGTTTTTCAGTGGTTCAGTCTTACTATTTTCACTCTGGAAAAAAATTTAATTTCTTTAGACTGTCACTTAACATCACACTCATGTGCTCCCTGTACAGATCTGTGCATACAGACCATATTTACAGAAAGACAGTTTCAGAGGATTATAGTCCCTGTTTTCACCATCCCAAAAAAAAGAGCATTGACGTCTGTACATGGCCTAGAGTACCGCTATGATAAATGAAGATGCACTTACAACTAATTATAAAGCTCACCTTTTAGAAAAATACAGGGCTCAAGAGGAGAAGAAACAACAGATGTAGTGAACCCAAAACTTATATAGGACTTTTGTAAGCTGGAACTTCTGTTTCCAGCAAGTTTTGTTGACAACAACTGATCCCATCAACAATGGTTTGTTTTAAAACCTGCGACTGATTTTTTGAAAATTTTACAGACAATGACATAAAGTCAACACAAGAAGAGTGTTTCATGTGCTCGGAAATACAGGGAAAACGAGGAAGTGTGAGATAGCAAGCTGTTTGTATGGATTTTAAAATGTTTACCTGCAATGGTAAAGCTCATTTATCAATTGTTGTGGAGGACAGAATTTAAGCAAATTTCTTGCTTCAGTGTGCTCGTCCGCTATTTAGTTCACCAGAAATTTGGGATGGTGTGAGGAATCAAGCTGAAAGTTTTTCAGTGGTTCAGTCTTACTATTTTCACTCTGGAAAAAAATTTAATTTCTTTAGACTGTCACTTAACATCACACTCATGTGCTCCCTGTACAGATCTGTGCATACAGACCATATTTACAGAAAGACGGTTTCAGAGGATTATAGTCCCTGTTTTCACCATCCCAAAAAAAAGAGCATTGACGTCTGTACATGGCCTAGAGTACCGCTATGATAAATGAAGATGCACTTACAACTAATTATAAAGCTCACCTTTTAGAAAAATACAGGGCTCAAGAGGAGAAGAAACAACAGATGTAGTGAACCCAAAACTTATATAGGACTTTTGTAAGCTGGAACTTCTGTTTCCAGCAAGTTTTGTTGACAACAACTGATCCCATCAACAATGGTTTGTTTTAAAACCTGCGACTGATTTTTTGAAAATTTTACAGACAATGACATAAAGTCAACACTAGAAGAGTGTTTCATGTGCTCGGAAATACAGGGAAAACGAGGAAGTGTGAGATAGCAAGCTGTTTGTATGGATTTTAAAATGTTTACCTGCAATGGTAAAGCTCATTTATCAATTGTTGTGGAGGACAGAATGTAAGCAAATTTCTTGCTTCAGTGTGCTCGCCCGCTATTCAGGAAATATCAAACCTAGAATTAATCAAACACTGGAAAAGAACCTAGAATTCAATGATGTAAATTCATGTTTTTTCGACACAGTGAACTGAAATTTATCTCATTGCATTTGGAAGTCACTACAGAATTTTAAAAAAGTTGGTAAAAGTGGACTGGCCTGTTGACTGGAATACTATTGCTGAATATGTGAGAAGAAGGGGGTGACAAACTTTATTGTTCGTGAAACAACCCGTGAGAAGATTATCAATTGACAGTATCATGTGATTTGCTACGTTTCTGTTACGAAAGAAGATGTGAACAGGAAACCAGTTAGATAGTTAAGACCGAGTGAGGTGATGCGGTGGTTAACACACTGGACTCGCAATTAGGAGAGCGATGATTCAAACCAGTATCCGACCATAGAGATTTAGGTTTTCCGTGACTTCCCTAAATCACTACAAGCAAAAGCCGGGATGTTTCATTTGGAACGTCACGGCCGATTTCCTTCCGTATCCTTTACACAATCCGAGCTGGTGCGCTGCCTCTAATGGCATTGGTGTCGATGGGACGTTAAATCTAATCTTTGTTCTTCGGATGGTAATGTCATAAAACAGCGTCTATTTGTTATGCGATTTAAAGAAAACTGTGACAAAGAGCTAAGAGATCATAACTCTAACAAGAAAAAAAGAAAAATCAACTATATCTCACTGTCAAGCGCCTTGTACATGCCCGTCCTGACTGTAACAAAGGAAAAATTACGACAGTGTGATGTACCTGTTCAGATCAGTGCTTCCCACATGGTATAGCGAAGATTTAAGATTCCAACAAATTTTAAAAAGCATTTCTTCAATAACAGCTATTTTAAGTTACCTAGTTGTTGAACTAAAATAGCGATAAGGATTTACCAAAGGGATACAGTAGGTATTCTATGGAATTTAACTTTCGCATTTTATCTTTCCAGTTTTTTCCAACTGCTTATGTCACAGCCCACGGCAAAGTGCTTTGTCTTGCTGCAAGATCTTTCGTTTAGCTGGTTTCAATGTGTGTTGTAGTGATGGGCTAAACTGCGATTTTCCGATATCAGTGATTTCTGTGAATGCTACTCAACGAGTTAAAATTTAATAGAGTGGCTATAGGTCCGTCATGTTTGAAGCAAATTGAGGTTCCGTCCGCCATGTTTTCTTTAGTCAAGGCATTCGTCTGCTGTGTCCCGCCCCCTTGTAACTGCCTTTGACTTACTTGAAATAGCCCATACTAGCTTTATTTTTTCTAAAACAAGCAATAGACAGCAGTGATTTCAGTGTACACTGACAGCAAAAAGTGATGTTTTTGTCGAAATATGGCTAAACTTTTCGATGTAGATAACACTACAAGACAAGTCTGTCCATCCACTATAACGTTACTTGTTGCCCATAAATTAATGCAATTAGCGCAGGTACCACCAGAATATTACGGTGAAATTTCTAAACATGCTGTGGTTAACTATTAGAAACAGTAACAGGCGCAGAAATGCGATATTTTTGTCGCTATTTCAAAGTAAACAGTCAAAGCCTCAAAAACCAGTACACAGTGAACGAGAATATTATTTGAAATATGTGTTACAAGTAGTTAACACAAGCATAGTAATTCAATAATAATAATAATCTACAAGAAAAGTAAACTAATTCATTTACATTTAATTTTTGCAATGTTTTAACTGACATTCGTATTTTTTCAGTCTTTTCACTGACCTTTAAATAAAATACGCTTTGTGTATAGTTGTCTCACAACTTTACCTTTCTTCTCAGATGATTTTGATTTGCATAAGTGATTTATTCGACATACAAAATAATGTTTGAGCAGCAGTTTTATCAGTTTAACATAATGGGTTTCTTCACCAAATTCAGTTTCTGTAAAAAGATGTTCATTGTTTATAAATATGGAGCCTCTCACCAATTGCAACACTTCTGTCTGGAACCTCAACAAAACGTTTTTCTGACATTTCAGGATTATGTCCTCATTATTTATGAGAACCTTCTCAGCAACATTACAAAGTTTAACAACATCATTAGCTGGATTGATTAAACTGGTTTTCACATCTTTCACTGCAATCAATCCAGTTCTTTTAGCCTCAATACAAGCAAAAATAACTTCTAAGCAGTCAGTAAAGTTAATTTTGTTTGTCACCTGTCTCACTATACTTCCAGCTATGTACTCAATGACATATTCAGAGTACATACTCAGTGAGGCATAATCTGGCACATAATCATGGTCTACAGCTGCAGGGCTTATCTTAGCAAAAGGAAGTGATGGAACGGTAGCAGGAGGTAGCATACTAGTATTTGATTCTTGGCAATTGCCATTTTGAGAACCTTCTATCTGTGCAATTAAGCATTTCCTGTATGCTGATCTAAACTGTACAGCAATTGGGTTATTTCTGTTTCCTCCTCTACTACAAATGCTGGAGAAAAATAATTCCAAGTTATCTTGACTTGTTCTACGGGTCAAAATATAATTGAGCTCTGCATTTTCTTTCCAAACATATAATTCTGCAATTTGCCTTATGCTCATTAAATTCAGCATACGTCCATACAACGGCATTTTTTTGTTAGACAGAATAACAGGACTTCCATCAGAAAGCTTTAAAAACTTGAAATACTTAATGTATTCATTGATCCTTTTACAGACTGTGTCTCTGTTCCCTCTGAAAATTGGTGCCTTAGTGCCTTTGCCCATTGTGTGACAAGAATTTAATAAATCAAAGGCACTGTCTAACATTTTGATATATTTAACTGTTGCGTCACACCCATAAAATTCTTTAATGCCTAAATCTTTGCAGAACAACATGGCATTTGCAACAGAATTGCTAAGGGTTTGTGCTCCCAAAGCCACTTTCATTTTTTGAGTATGGTACAGAATGTGCTGCCTCCTAAGTTTGTTTGCAGCATGCAAACCTTCCCTTTCATGCAAGTCCACTAACTTTTTAAAATATTCCCATTTAATTATGTTATTACTGCCTGAAATGGTACCATCTAACAAAAAATTCTTTTCTGCAAGTAAATTACGTGCCAGCTTTAGCATGTGAGCTGTGACAAACATGCAAAATACCCTCATATGATTATTTGAAGGTTGGGGAAACCAACACTGTGCTCCCTGTTCATCACATCTGATCCCTAAATTTGCCATTAAAGATCTATTTGTGGCAGTACCATCGCAAACCACAGCTACTATAGTAACACCAGTGTCTTCAAGTTTTCGGAGATACTGTTGTACCAAATTTAACTGTACAGTAGAAGATAGGGAGTGAACTAAACAATAACCCACAGGAATTTTCCAATTTCTGTTTAGTGCTGTGACCATGAACACAAGAGCCTCTTTTGCTGCCTCGCTATCATCACTTTCTATGCCACCCTCCCCAAAATCAACATAGCCTCTTATTTTTTCCCCATCCCAAACAAGGTCCTTCTTAATAGCCATCTCATCTAACATCAATGTTGCAAAAATTTGGGTTGTGCTATTTTCAACTTCAGAGGCAATTTTAGTGAAACCCTCCTCAGTAAAACCTGTATGGCCACCCACTGACATTGCCCAACGGCGAAGCGTTCTTGGGTGGGGTAATTTCACAATTTTTCGTAAGTAGCTGTATGCCTTGGCAGAATAAAAGTGTAGGGTCAGGGCAAATTTCCTTATTTGCTGAGAATAATGGCATACTTTAGCACTGCACTGAAGTTCCAATAGCTCCTTCAACAAACCAACTACATGTTCACTGTTTAACATATCAGAAACTGAACTACATAGCCTTCTTCTCAAACCAGCAACTAAAGTCTGTAACTGCACTATTCTTCTTTTGTGTCGTACACTAAGTTGCTTCATTTGCTTTATCCGCTTCTTTAGTCACACATTCTCAGCTTGTACTCTGTTATATTGTGTTTTCAACTTCTCAGGGCTTGGTAGACAGTAGTTGTGGTCAGCAGAAACAGATGTGGGTCCGACAGGCACTGAAAGAATGCAGTTACATCATAAGTTTATAACAGAGTTACACCATAAGATTATAATAGAAAGTATGTAATTCAAAGTAATAAGAACACCGAGTAAAATTAAATTATTGACTTACTTTGTGCTAATGATGTCACTGTAACAGCACTATCTTGCAAATTGTTGAAAGATCGCTTTCTGGGTTGTGTCCGTAACACTTTATCTTGCTTTTGTAAACGTGGTGGAAAGTTAAAGATAGTAGGTACTGCTTTTGACAAATGGCGCCTCTGGACATTTGTGTGGTACATATATTTCTCTTCAAAATGAGCTGAACAGAGGTAACTGTCTGTAGTAGGAAACGAGTTTTCTCTCTTCATATTTATAACCCATCTTTTTGTAATTTCCTTATCTTTTAAAGGAAATCTGTAATCAACGATAAATAAATTACTTTCCTGCATTTGTCTTAAGCATAATTACAGTTCCAATGCAAATGACTCTTTAATAAACATTAAAAAACGTGTGTCGTATTTCGGTACTAATATACTTACTTATAATATGAAATATTTGTTGTTTTATCGCTGCGATTTGTGCAGTTGAACGCTGAACGCACTGCAGGCATGTTGACTTTATATTTTGTAACAAAAAAGTCAACTAGAAAAGTTAAATATTGCAGTAATATCATAACAGCTGACACACTTCCAACACAAACAACAGTAACGCTTTCCTAATGTTTTGACTAAGGAGAACATGGCGGCCGAGTTAGCATTGGTTGCCGCTAGGAGCGCTGTAACTAGTATCTCAGCCACTCTATGAAATTTTAACTCATTGATGCTACTTTTCAGTATCTGTTATTCTTAACTGTGATTTGTCGCAGTTAAGAGTCGCAGTTAAGGTACCTAGGTCGTGTATCCCTCCGCCACTGCTATTTCTGCTACTTCCGCGATTTCTGCGACTTCTGCTACTTCTGCGACTTCTGTGATTTCTGCTACTTGCGCGATTTCTGCGACTTCTGCTACTTCTGCGACTTCTGTGATTTCTGCTACTTCTGCGATTTCTGCGACTTCTACGATTTCTGTGACTCCTGCGATTTCTGCGACTTACCACCGTATGAAAAAGTTACATCTGTCCACACTGAAAATTGCATCTCAACAAACCTGTCATTGGTAAGTATGTTTTACGTTTGTTCTTCCGTTGGCTTTACTTTGTATTGAAGAAACAACTGTGAAAATATTAATAGTGTAATTAATATGTAAGTAGCCATACAGTAGCGTAATAGTTCGTGTTTATAAAATGAATTCTAACGTATTGTTATGTTCACAGGTACCCGAACTACATTTCAGTCACTCAGTAAAGTGATAACTCAAAATATCATTGTCAATAGATCTGGAGAAATTGCCACTGCGTCTTTAGACCGTTTTTGTCAGACGAGAGGTTAGTTTCTAAGTGTTTCGATGGACTTCATTACTTCAGTGAGATCGTTCTTGCAAATGTGAAATATACCCCATTGAGTGGCTTTCATTAGAGCAAATTTTAGCAATCTACTCTGTCAATTATATTACTTGTAATTAGTGACAGCAAAAATTGTTTAATAATCCTTATGATTTTGCAGACACAGTTCTGACTCTTATTACTGGTTGCTGTACATATCTATCCACATCAAGGCTGTTGAGAGAGACTCGTGAAGATTCAAGACAGCTCTTAGAAGATTTTGCAGTTTAAAAGTGACATAATTGTGAAATAAGTGTGCAGATGAGTGATTAAACTGTGTTTTATTGAAGTTGTTGTGCGATTTTAAAGGAATAATAAATGTTAAATACAGTGAGTGAATAATGAAAATCTGATTTTCGACATGTTTAAGCCGTCCTATACCCGTAATTTTCCGTCATTTATTTACTGGTAAACACTAGTTGGAGAGTGACACGCCGCTACCCCCCCCCCCCCCCCCCCCCCGTCTCCACAATCTTGGTGTGACACTGACCTGTAACATATCCCAAAGTCTGCAATATGCATTTTGAGGCTGTTGATATGAAAATGGGAAGTACAGATCTTCCATTTAAATCAGGAATAGCTTAAGTGCATTACTTGAAAGTAACACAGGAAAAGCTTACTAATGTAGATGGTAGTAGTGTCGGCAAAAAGTTCTTGTGTGTGAAGTTGCCATGTAGAACACCAGGTGTAAAACTTTTATCCCGAGTCTTGAACTGTGTCGGAACAAAAGTGAGGCATTCATATGACCCAATAATACTGTTTTCATTTCACTACACTTATACAGATGTCTGAGTTCCTCTGTGTTAACATTGCAAAGTCCTGTAGGCATGTGGAGTATTAAGCAAAACTGTCATATTGGAAGCAGAATCAAACACATTTGTTACGTTACTTGATATTTTCAGGAGAAAAAGGCAATGTTGCTTCTTATTAATATAATACTTTCAGAGTCACAGCTGTGTTTGACCAACCATAACTGATGCTGAATGTGCATGTCGTCATATAATGTGAAGGGCTTATTTCAATAGTGGTACAAGTCCATTACCTCCACTTTTCTGTCTATAATGCTTCTGAAATTAATGATCCAAAGAAACATAAATAAAGGTTCATCTCTAGCAAGAAGCCATATGCTTGAATATTTCTGGTATCTCAACTGCAGATTTTTCAGCGCTCAGGTAACTTTATGACTCTGTATCTCAAAATGAACAAAAATGGACTTGTACCACTAATGAAATAAGTCCTTCATAAGCACACACAGCACACCGATCTCGTGAGGCACAAGGCTCTCATAACGAAGTACGTACCTCGGTCAACAGATGGCACTAGGAAAAGAATGTTAACTGCGCTTTTTAGTTGTTACTTGCGACTCTTAGTTGCGATTTGTCACAGAAATCGTAGTTTCTCGGTAGCAAATAGCGTAGTATGAACTTTGCTCAACAGATGGCACTGCTAACTGTGCTTTTTAGTTGATACTTGCGATTCTTAGTTGCGACTTGTCACGGAAATCGCAGTTAGACTCGATATCGTATCGCAGAGATGGACGTAGTACGAACTTTCGCCAACAGATGGCACTGTTAACCGCGCTTTTTAGTTGCTACTTGCGACTCTTAGTCGCAACTTGTCACGGAAATCGCAGTTGGACTCGACTGCGAATCGCAGAGACGAGCGTAGTACAAACTTTGGCCAACAGATGCCACTGTTAACCGCGCTTTTTAGGTGCTACTTGCGACTCTTAGTTGCGACTTGTCACTGAAATCGCAGAAAGCAGTGCTAAATTAGACCAATAGCTGGCTCACGTCTTTGAATGTGAAATACTACTTGCGACTGCTAACTGTGACTGAAATCGCAGTTAGATTCTGTAAAGCAGATACGCGATTTCTTGCCCACCACTAGTGTATTGTGTAGTCAGCTGCAATCTCGTGCTTTTGCGGGAATTTGTGTGTGACCTTCTCGAGGTAACTTATAAGCGTTTATAAGCTGCAAGGAAGAATAAGTGAAGAAAATTGTTTCGGGAAGTACATTAACGCGGCCCTTCATTTCTATCACAATAACAGTTGAGTTTGATGAGTGTAATAGTTCGCGAATATCTTGCGATGACGCTGTGGTAGGTATGTTTGAGGCTGCTGTCTTTTTTTTTATTTTATTTCTAATGCGTACATAAGGATGAGATTTAATTGTGATCACATCACCTGTAGTATACTTGGTGACGGTGTGTGAATACACATACCTGAGTTATTTGTGCTTGTTTTTCGCATGTGCGGTAAAATCGCTACATGTATCTTCGTAAAAGAAACGGCTGAGGTTGTGACGTGGTGTCAGGAGCAGTTTGTCTATGCAGTGATCTCCGTCATATACTTCGTGACTGACGAAAAAAGGTGGACAGTGAAGTTCAAACATTCGCAATGTTGGTACGGTTATGCTCACTTACTTAGCTGTAATAATGATTGTGATGCTAATTTGCTGTGATGTGATGTAGATATATAATGGCTCCAGATTTTAGGGCTAACGCAAGCAGTTTTTAAAGTGCCCACCGTTATATCATTTCTTGGTTTGAGTTTGTTCACATGAAAGGAAATGCTGTAGTAATTCTGTTGCATTTTGTTAGTTTTAACTATGCTTTGATTACTCTGTCGTTAGTGTTCGTCTAATCATGTATAAATACCAGTTTGTTGTAGCATGTGTGTTTTAATGGAGTTCTGTATAAGAGTACTGAACATTATTTACGAAGTGGCGAAATACGAGGTACAAATTAACTGTAATTTGTCTAACACAAAGCATTACATGTCTTCAGAACTTAATAGATCATTCATCATTGTTACAGTTAGTAGGAAGTCGTTTCAGTAAATCAGTTTTGTAAGAAAATACTCACCAATGTTCAATCTTGATGGTAATAAAAAATGAGAACTTCCCCATTGCAGTGTGCAATCTACGGTACATGTATCTGGTTTTCTTTAATAGCAGGTAAAGACTCTAAAATGATTATAGTTACTGTAAACTGAGTATACATCTGTGAATGAATACAGATGAAGGAAGTTTGAAGGTAATACCTATGTTGAAAATGCATATTCACTGATAAACAGTCCATATGGCTGGTTTTTCATCATGTCCCAATCAGACTAAGATTAACACAACGAAAAAAGTGTAGAATGAAATATTTGGTGTTATTAAGTAATATTTGCAGCGATCTATTGACTGCTATGATTGTTTTTGTAGTGCTGAAGTTAGTGCATGCACAGAAAAATACATATAGTGCAGAATTGTCACAATAGGACAGTATCCGAAAGCCAGTGTTACAAAGGAGGAGTAGCAGCTGTAAATAATCTGTGTCCAGTGCATGTTATTTTATGGTTGTTCTCAATCTTCATGATCTGAGAAATGTGAATGAGTGAATCTGTTTCCTGAGTAATCACCCATTTACTGTACCCAGTAGGTGAGTGACAATACTGCATTTGAGCTATACCACGTGGTAATAATGGAAACTGGGTGCAGCTGTTCTTATCTTTGTTTTTTCTTTTTTTTTTTTTTCCTCCTCAGACTGTAGAACTGAAGCCGTGGACCAGCAGCCAACTATGTGGATAAAAAAAGAGGGAACAGATGAAGTACAAATTGAGTTATGCTTCATGGTAAGTGGTTTACTTGTATTTCTGAACAGTGTCTAATTAATTTCTGTGTGCAGTATCCTGTGCGAATACATAAAATTGGTATCATACTGCTGGAAACATAAGTAATTCTGTTTACTAAAAAACTGATGAACTTTCAGTCTAATACGACATTTTGTATAGTGCATTGAAATAAGCCTTGTATTAAACCTCACATAGAATTGAGCAAGAGTTTCAATTTAATTTTCAGTAAACATGGAAAACTTTTTTTGATGCACAACCAAATTCTGCTGATAAAATGGGTATATTCTGCTCTGATATGCTTCTTTAAATGACAACCTTAATGAGCAACTTAAGAAAACTATGACTATTGTGAATGTTAGCAGTGCCATTAAATTTATAAATGGTATCGCTGCAGTTAATGCATTATTGCAGTGTTTTGTGGTATGGGATGAGAGTTGTAATTTATTTACTTATGATGCAAAATGAATCTTTTGTAAATCATTTAGAAGTGAGATTTGCATGGTCACTAATCTGAGAAGTACATTCTGTAGTACTATTAACATTGGGTGTTAACTTTGAATATGTGAACAAAGTGTAAGTGGAACTGTCAGCAGTAAAGTTAAATTACAGGCAAATCACATCAAAGCATAAATAGCTACACAGCCTGTAGGCCCAGAATGAATTTTTATGTTGGCAGCAACGTTTCTATGAAGTCATGGGGTTACACATTAAATATTGACAGGTTTGTTCATAACCACTTTCTGCGTTTGCTGCACGTTGTTACACATATTGTTTGTGAAACTGCCAGAATGTTACAGTTTGTGGTATAAATAATCTTACATGCACATGTCACTTAAAATCTGATGCAATGCAACTATTTGTAGGGTATTCAGCTATCAGCAGGCAAACAAATTCACTTGGTGCCACTATAATTTTTATTCTGCCAACCAGAATTGAGAGTCCTTACACAATCACACTAACTACTTGTGTACTGTCTTTTCTGAATAAATCTGCTTCAACATCCATCTTAGGTGCAACTGCAAAAGTAGTGTGATAGCATTAATGCAGCATTTGCATTTGAATATATGAGAGTGCTTCATTATAGTTCATACAAACTACGTGATCAGCTTGCAATTCATTTGACAAGCTGTATCACAACAGTAGCCCTAAACCATCACTGTGAGGAAACAGTAGGATAGTAAATATACTAAATTTTACTAAATACGGTAAAAGAGTGGTTAGACCCAACATTGTTCTGGCTTTGGCTTTAACTGCTGACGTAATAATGGCTTAGCATACAGAATTATATGTATGCAGAACACACATCATGTGAATGAAAAGCAATTTGAAGAGTCATTGACTTTGGGCCTGAACTTGAGAACTATTCGAAAGCTACAAGGTTAAAATGTAGTGAAGGACCCCTCACTCTCCCCCCTCCCCCCCCCCTTGAAATACTGGTTGTGGTAAGAGAATGATCCATAGTGCAGCTCAACGCCTGGCCTAGGTTGAAACGTGGAAGTGTGGCTGTGAGCTGACAGTCTAGCAAAGTGAAAGCCGAGTAAAGGATGTGGTAACAAATTGACCAGTAGCACAGCTTAATGTCTACCAAAAAATCCAAATCGTGCCCAGAATGTAACTTTTATCTACAAGAATCACTTCTCTACACTTCTCTACAAGGATCACTTCTCTGTCATAGCGTGTAGGCTTTCTCTCAGTGTTGTGCTGAGTTAGTTGATGGACTGAACTTCCCTGTGACCTTAAGAGATCCATGTAGATATGTCAGTTGAAATCTACCTTCTTTGCCTCTTAATTACAGCTTAATTTTTATTTGGTGTATATTTTTGGCATGAACACAAGCTGGAAAGTAATGGCACACAATTTTTATTTGCAAATCTTTGAAACATTTCAGTTAAAACAAACTTTATTGACATTTTACTTCTTTATTCTTTGTGTTTATATATTTACTTCAGTCACTGTCACTGAACACCTTTCTCCCAATAAGACACCAGGTTGTTGGTGTCGTCACTGTAGAATGTTTGACTTTGTTGGCAGACCCACATCCTCACCTCTGCTCACACCAATTCATCACTGTCAAAGTGAAGTCCTTGAAGGTGTTCTTTAAGTTTTGGAAACAGTTGAAAATTCATTGCCTCAAATTGGTTCACTATGGAGGATGATCAATAATAACAAATCGAAAGTGTCAGACTGTTGCAGGTGCAAAAAAAGTTGTGTATGGTCTGGCATTGTTGTGCTGAAGGAGAGGGTGCTCCACGTGTGGATGAAGTATTTGAATTTTTGCTCTGTTTTCTGATGGTTTTCTCATGTGTTGACATGGTTAAATAACACACACCCATGTTGCACACTGCAATTCCAAACTCTACAGCAGGAGGGTGCTGCATATTGCATCAGCAAAATAGTAACATCAACTGATATTAAGAACAGAATCAACATTTTGGAGGCATTATTTTCTGGTACATCCTTGTACTAAATTGTGCATTTGACAATTGCCTCGAATGTCGCAGATTGGTTCCCTTGGCATTGCCTAGCATCCATTCAGAAGTCCTAACACTAAATCCGTATACACATCAACCGAAACGTTATGACCATGGATTTGCTATCAATATAAACTCATCCAGGCAATAGCACCTCACTTTGTCTTCTAGTCAGACACACACGGTGCATGGACCGTGCTTTCTGACCGGGTGTAAAATAGTTATCTTCAACACAGAGTGAAACAAAGGTGAAATCATGTCCGGACATTATGGGGTTGGGCAAGTACCCCTCATGACAGGTGGTAGACATCATAGGCTGGGCACATTGGTAAAACAAGACAGGCAGCAAACTGAGGCATAACTAGCGTCAGACATTAATGCTGGGCAGAGTACAAGTGTGTCTGAATGCGCAAGGCTCCAAACGCTCTGAATGATGGATCTGTGTGGTTGATGACCCATGAATGTGCCAGTGTTAATGCCATGACATTGACAACTACAACTGAAATACACATGTAACTATTTGCACTGGATGTTTGCACAATGGGAGAGCAATGTATGGTCTGACAAATCCTGATACCTTCATCATGCCTTTGGGAGGGTGCATTTCCGTCACCCACAAGGAAAACAGCTCCATGAGCGCTGTACTGCAGGGCCTCCATTATACTCTGGGAAACGTCCACTGGTCCAGCGGAGCATATGCAGGACCCTGTCAGAAAAGGAGTATTGTAAACAGGTTGTAAAGCACATCCATCCCTTCTGTTGTTGTGATCTTCAGTCCTGGGACTGGATTGATGCAGCTCTCCATGCCTGTCTATCCTGTGCAAGCTTCTTCATTTCAAAGTAACTACTGCAACCGACATCCTCCTGAATCTGTTTACTATTCATGCCTTGGTCTCCATCTATGATTTTTACCCTCCACCCTTCCCTCCAATACTAAATTGACGATCCCTTGATGCTTCAGAACATGTCCTATGAACAGACCCCTCCTTCTAATCGGGTTGTGCCATAAACTGCTCTTCTCACATCTATAGAACCATGTTTTGAAACCTTCTGTTCTCTTCTTGTCTAAACTATTTATCGTCCATTTTTCACTTTAACAAATTTCTCTTCTTCAGAAAGGCTTTCCTTGCCATTGCCAGTCTATATTGTATATCCTCTCTACTTCGACTATCATCAGTTATTTTGCTCCCCAAATAGCAAAACTCATCTGCTACCTTAAGTGTGTTACTTCCTGATCTAATTCTGCCATCATCACCTGATTTAATTAGATTACATTCCATTATTGTTGTTTTGCTTTTCTTGATGTTCATCTTATACCCAACCCCCCCCCCCCCCTTTGAAAGCACTGTCCATTCTGCTCAACTACTGTTCCAGATCCTTAGCTGTGTCTGACAGAATTTCAATGTTGTTGGCAAACCTCAAAGTTTTTATTTCTTCTCTCCCTGGATTTTAGTACCTACTCAGAATTTTTTTATTTTGGTTTCCTATATTGCTTGCTCAGTATACAGATTGGATAACACCGGGGGAAGGTTAAACCCTGTCTCACTCCCTTCCCAACCACTGCTTCCCTTTCGGTCCTTCACTTTTATAACTGCCATCTGGTTTCTGTACAAACTGTCCATAGCTCCCCGTATTTGACGACTGCCAGCTTCACAATTTGAAAGAGAGTATTCCAGTCAAAAGCTTTCTCTAAGTCTACAAATGCTTCTCTTCCGTTTCCTTCTGTACGTTTTCCTTCTCCTTCTCTTCCTTTTCCCTCTCCTTCTCTTCCTTTTCCCTCTCCTTCTCTTCCTTTCCCTCTCCTTCTCTTCCTTTTCCCTCTCCTTCTCTTCCTTCTCCTTCTCTTCCTTTTTCCTAATATCGAATTCCACTCCCCCGTGACTATTAAACTTTCATCTCCTTTCACTATCTGAATAATTTCTTTCATCTCTTCATTCATTTTTTTCCATCTCATCTGTGGAGCTAGTTGGCATATAAACTTGTACTACTGTGGTAGGTGTGGGCTTCGTGTGTATCCTGACTACAACAATGTGTCCACTATGCTGCTTGTAGTAGTTTACCTGTGCTCCTATTTTTATTCATTAATAAACCTACTCCTCCATTACCCCCAACTTGATTCTGTATTTATAATCCTGTATTCATCTGACAAGAAGTCATGTTCCTCATGCCATTGAACTTCACTAATTCCCACTATATCTAGCTTTAACATATCCATTTCCATTTTTAAATGTTCTAATCTACGTGCCCGATTAAGAGATCTGACATTCCATGTTCCAATCTGTAGAACACCAGCTTTCTTTCTCCTGATAATAACATGGTCGTGAGTTACCCCCGCCCGGAGATCTGAATGGGGGACTATTTTACCTCTGGAATATTATACCCAAGAGGACGCCATCATCATTTAACCACACAGTAAAGCTGCATCCCCTTGGGAAAAATTACAGCTATAGTTTCCCCTTGCTTTCATCTATTTGCAGTACCAGCACACCAAGGCTCTTTGGTTAATGTTACAATGTTAACCATGACAGCTGCCGCTGCAACTACTGGAAAGACTGCTGCCATCTTCAGAGACCACACGTCTGTCTGGCCCCTCAACAGATACCCCTCCATTGGGGTTGCACCTACAGAATGGCTATCTGTATTGCTGAGGCACACAAGCCTCCCTACCAGTGGCAAGGTCCAGGGTTTATGTTAGGTCCACCCCTTCATGACGATCATATTTCTCACTGGCAGTGTCATTTTTCATCAAAATAATGCACTTCACAAGGCCATGAGTGTGATAGAAAGGTTTGAGGAACACTGTGGTGAGTTCCAATTGATGTGATGGTGAACCTGGTCAAACACATCTGGGATGTGATTTAAAATAATGTCAGAGACCATCCCCCCTTTTAGAATCTATGGGAATGAGGTGACTTGAGTGTTCAGATATGGTGCCAACATCATCCAATGATCTACCAAGGCCTCATTGCTTCCATGCTACAATGTTTCCCTTCTGTTACCTGTGCCAGAGGTGGACATACCAGCTTTTAGATGAGTGATGATAATGTTGAGGCTGATCAGACTATGGCAGTTACCATCATTGAAAGAAGATTGTTTTATTGTAGTGATGGTAATAATGAAAGTGGCATACAAAGTTCGACCAAACAGCAAATGCTGCTCACGAGCCCTGCATAGCTCACCCTCCACTCCACCTTCAACACACCGACTGCCCGTGAGATCCACTGCTGTTCCTCTACACCCAGTGTGGCTCCACAGTGCCCACTGGCACCATGAGCTCCGAGCTGTGAGAAGTGACATCTGCCAGGCACATAGCGCTGGAATTCAAAGAGGGAGCTCACCAATGCTCAACCTCCCCCACCAAACCAAATTCTCCCTGCCCCATGATGCAGGAGCTCCTTGCATCTGACTCTCCTTGGCCTGCGTCATGTACATGCATGAAGCTTTACTCATGTGTAAATTCAGAACCAGGAGTTTTGCCAGGCTCACCACATTGACAATCTCATAGGGTCCCATGAACTGAGGAGCTGGCTTGCTAGCACCCTAACTCCCCTTTTTGATCAATATTAGGGTTTCAAACTAACACTCTATCCCCAACCTTTGCACTCAATCATTTAGTCCCTTATGGTAGCAGATGGCTAGCCCGTAATGTGCACAGAAGGTCGCATTCTAACACCTCTTCAATTATTTACCTGAGTACAGAAAAATATCTGTGGCATACATTCATTCTATGTTTCGAAAGATGAGGTGAAATCAGTCGAAGAGTTGCTAGAAAGTGGACTAGAACACGTTAAAACTGTTGCAGGCACAAGGAGGCATCATCACTTCTCTCCAGCGGACTCTGACATTGTGCAGATGAGCAGACTGTCCAGTTATAACTATAGGTTCATGCACAACATGTGTCTTCACAGTGTGTCTGACTCAGGATTCAGAAGCAAAAGCAGCAACATACAACCAGGTTGCTATGTTATTGCTGTTTATGATGACAAGTGGTACGCAGGATGTGTTGCAGAGTGCTGTGAAGCAGAAGGTGATGTATTTGTGAACTTCATGGTACCAGCAGGACCAGCAAGATCATTTCATTGGCCACATTTGGCAGACAGGTGTTGGATTCCTTTAGAAAATATTCTTATTACAGTTCCAGTTCCTACCACAGTGACAGGAAGACAGTACAATTTGCCACTCAATGTACAGAGTACAGTAGCTGAAGTGTGGGAGAACTTCTGTTTGAAGCACAATCGACTGGTTTTTAGCAGTTAAGGTGCAGTAAACATTAATGATAGGTTGTGTTAATCTGTCTATATGTTGTTACTTAGTGATTAAACAGTTGTGGGAGAGGATAAAAAGAGGCAGAACAGTTTACGATATGTTTTTACAAAATTGTGATGTGGAACAATGGCCACATCAGCAAATACATTTGTCAACTTCCATTGTACACAAATGTCTTGCAATAACATGCTGAAATTTTGAAATGTATCTCATTATGGTCTACTTATGCAGTGTGTGAAATTTGGCTTGGATACCACCTGTCCCTTTTGTGCAACCACCACTTCGAAAATCGATGTTTTTCAGGTAATTTTCAAATTTTTGTATTTTTGTGTGCATGTAACTCAGTTTTTGTGACTGATATGGGCATGGTGAGTGCTGTGTGTGTTTAGGCCATATTAAGCTTACCACACAAAATTTATACCGTTTTTGAGTGAATTATATTTGGCATAGAGGGCAGCTGCAATATGTACCTTTTAACATAACACATTTTTTAATCACATTTTGGAATTTTTTATTTTCCCTCAGAAATATGTTGTTGGTGTTTTGATTCCTGGAGTGTGTTCTCTAAATGGATGTTACTGGGTTGTAAAAATTTCACTGGACTGTGTGGAATAGTTCCGAAGTTATTAAGACCTGAAGTTCAGTCTGAAGATAGATTGCCAGATGCGGGTTGCAATTTCTGGGTCACGCCACCTTCTTTCACAAGTTATAATTCTGGAACTAATTGGCAGGGGAAACTAATACTTTGTACAAAAGTGTTCCACACATGGTAAAATTAGTGTACTGAATTTCAGTCAAATCTGAGACTATGAGCTGGAGCCCCTGGTTGAACTGACATGGAATGACCCATATGCATTCATCTGTGTACCTAGGAAAAGGTTCACGAGGAAACTGCACTAGCCAAAAATGTTTACACTTGAGCAGCCTCTTAATATGAGGTGAAAATTTCAGCCAAATAATTGATTTCCACAACTCTGTCTATGTTGCACTTTCGTGTAAAATTAGACTGAAAACAAAGCTTAACACAGGGGGTACAATGCCTGAACGACGACGTTATTGGAGATGGCCAAAGTGTTGACATGAAATATAAATTTGACCATCATCCACAGGATGGATTTCACCCGTCTTTAAATTCTAAATTGAAAGTTCCATTGTAGCTTGGAGCAGTAATATTATTTAGTAAGGTAATTTCCCAGAGGAATTCACCTCTGGTCCTTAAAGGTGTCTGTAGCATTGCTACTACTTCCAGCAATTATCTGTTTGTGGGAGGATCTTGTTCACCACTTATTGCTCCTAATTTTTCTAAATCAAGGTGACTGACCCCACTTTCCAAGTCATGCACCTACCCCTGTAACTGCAGAGCCAATGTAACCTGCTTAGAATAGAGATTACACTGTAGAATACCCCACAAGCGATTATCCCAATGGATCAATTGTGCCTGAATTGTGTGTCTTTGCTTATGGCAGGGCTTACTACTTTCTAAACACTCCACATTCTGACACAAGGTTGTCGTGGCCAGAGCTCAGTCAGCGAATAAGGACAAACTGGGACAGTTGTGGGATCCCATGTCCCATGTTCAGCAGTGGATACCTACACACACCTCATCGTGAATCACAGTATGAGGATACCTTCCCCCTTTACTTCCAGGAAAATAACCATCCTCTGTTACCAACCAAACATCCAGCAGGAAAAGGGGAAATTAAGTGGAAGTACTGGGCGGATTGGGGTTCACGTATTTATTTAAGAAAAGTAACGAAATCAGATACGTTAGCAGGTTTACAAACAACACACAGAACTTTTAAAAGTTAAGACATTACACTCCTCAGTTTAGTGGAAATTTAAATAAAGGAATAGTTAAAGACAAAAGCTGTGTCTGACATCAGTTCTTAGATTCTAGATTTAAAATTTTCACCTTCACAAACTGCAACTCAGAAAATGCTTCAACAAATGAACAAATAATTATTTGGAAACCGATGGCTCTTTAAGACAACACAGAAGCATAATTCATCTCAAAGGTTAAAACTGTATCGCTATACTGGAAGACGGAGAAATTTATAGCTGCCTTGGGACCACTAGAAAAAGGAAATTTTTAAAATACACTTCCAAAGCCTGTAGATAATTTAATAAAGTAAACAGGTGCACTGATTTCTAGTCTCTTTAAATCTTGCCCCCAATGAGCAGTTAAGTAATTAATAGAGAATGAGTGTGCACTGATCAATATAACTGGCTTCAGACACAGTGAAAATTCTGTTAAGTCAGGGTGTCTACAACCCGGGACAATCGGGAGATCCGGGAAAAACCTGGGAACTTTTTCATCCGGGAGAAAACCGCGAAAAACCAGGGAATTTTTTTGAATTCCGGGAATTTTTCATTGTATTTGTTCTCAGTTAAATTTTTATAATTTTGACTGGTAAGAACCAATACTCTAATGAAGGATATTACTGTATCCTGCTACTGCAGAATAATACTGCAGCAATAAAACATGAACGAGAGAAAAAACTAAAATAAAACTTAAATTGCAAAGGAAATGCGCCTTATACAGCAACAAAACACAGTGCTCATACAAGCGTCTGCCAACAGCAAAATGTGTCAAAGGCTTTAGGGAGACTATGCAATGCTTCGTAACAACAAATTGCCTCCGATGAGCATGACGTCACAACTGTTAACATTAGATTTGTTTTAGCAGTTACGTGTGGGATCTTGCGCATGTGCAGTTGAGTAGTATCTTCTTCCGCTTCTGGCTACAGAAACGTGGCTGTTGGCTGTGTAAGCAGTCGCAGCAAAAGAAAAAAAAGGCAGCTAGGTGCTACCGGGAAAAATTTTACTGGCATGCCCAAGCTGCCAGATTGCGCAGCAGCCATGGGTCTAGGAGTGTGGGGTGGGAGGCAAATTCATATAAACCTTTAAACCTCGTTTCACAAAGCATCTAGCATCCAGCGCACGTTGGTCTATCGATTATTCGTATGACTTTGAAACGTGTCCCTGTTGGTTTTTCAACATTGTTGAACACATTCTAAGTTGATTTGTGAATACGTGCATAAGTTGATTTGTGAATACGTGCATAATTTGATTTGTGAATGCATGCATAGTGTACGTGATGTCTCTATCAGTGGAATCCTCGTCACATCTAGAAGTAAACTTTCCTGCAGACAAAAGAGGCTACATGAAGTGAGCAGAGTATAGCCGAACGAACAAAAGCCAACCACTGTCTGATTATGTGGTTGACTGGGTTTGCGAATGGTGAGCGTTGTTAAGATTACCAGCGAAATCCATAGATTCAGACTACCAGAGTGCGAATAAACGACTAACAGGAATAACAGGTAAGATAGATTACGTATTATCTTCTCGGTGCATCCAAGAAAATGAAATTTTGACAGAAAATTTTTGGCCAGATCACTATACTAGCAAGGGCCAGTTGTACAGTCTCTGGATAGCAGCCTCTTTAAGGTCTGTTCTGGAAGTAGGGTGGAAAACACGTGGTACGAACACGTAACGATGCCTAACCGGAGAATAATCGTGGGGTAAGTAAACTGGTGATTCTGGCAGAGTTAGTGAAGTTAACCGGCGAATAAGCTTTGACATTTGCAGGAATTGATACAGAATTAGTGATGACAACATTGTTTGTTAGAACTAGGAAGGAGAAGAAATGGGGACATGACACAAATTATGGAAGAATAAGACTATTCCAAATTTATATAAAAATTTCGCACTACTACTTTTCGATCTCATGCTTGAGAAACTGGAGCATATGAATGACGTGTAAAACTATTTCCTAACGTAAAGCTTTTTGCTTGTCGTAGGCCTATTAGGCATTTGATATTGGTACTTTGTGAATTATATTCCGTCGTGTTACAAAAATGACCATTTCTGCCAAAACAGTCTCGTTTATTTGGAGTTTGTTACAATTGCTGCAGTATTATAAAGGCCTATTTAATTTTATATAGGTAATCAGGTCGAGAACCACATCAGTCTTGGGCCTATTTGTAATTACAGCTTTTTCAGTATTGGACAAAGACATTTCGACTTTTCATGTAACGAAACGTGTGATGAACTTTGATGAGGTAACAGATCCTTTCGCAGAAAGGAAAGCACATCATGTAAAGCTGTAGCAAGATTAGAGAGAAAAAAAATTCTAGGAGCTAAGGATTGAAGAAATGTATACTGTCTTGCTTATCTCTTCTCTTTACTAGCTTTATGTATCCTATACTTAATTTTATGTCACACAAAGCAGCAAGTTGTTAGCTAATAGGGAATAAAGAGTGCAAATTTCCTGAACAGATTTAAAAAAAAAAAAAAAAAAAGATGGGCAGGATGTCAAACCGGTCGACTGGAAACAGGAGAGGCACCATAGGACATTTTAATTTCCGCTGTCCTGAATATAGTTTGATGCCATCCAGTACAAAACATACACGTTTCAATTCCACAGACCGAAATATAGTGACATGCGATAGAAGAATGCTGTGTGAAGAGGTGTGGCACTGCACTTTGGCACACTTAAGATCAGATAACATGTCTTACAATTCCTCGGACACGTATGTTTTATGTATCAGAGTCTTCAGAAAGATGTGTGCTACAAAATGAATGTATTTTGGAAAATTCGATTGTTTTTAAATTTTTGACGTCCTATCTTAAACGCTTGAGGGATGCCACTGTCTACTATTTCTCCGGTTCGGAAATATCGTAGATATGGCTCTGATGTGCAGAGCAGTCTTCAGTTACAATAGGGAAGTGGGTAGTCTCCATGTGACCCGTGTTTACATTTAGTGATTTTGCTGTTTCCTCTTTGTCTACTGCACTCATGTTAAATGAAAACAAAATTGATTTCTTTGGCTGGGAATTAAAATAGATTCATATAATTACGGAAGGCTAAAATACGTTATTAGTTTCAGATTTTATTTTCATCTTTCTGACACTCAAGCATTAATTGCCTTGCAGAACAATGAAGTTATTGATATCGGTTTGCTGAAGAAATTTTCTTTTATTAATCTTTCCTGCTGAGGCAGTCAATATATTTGAAACAAAGGGTTTAATTTAAAACTATTGGCCAGTTTCAACTGTTCTGTGCATTTTAAGTGTAAGTTTTCACCTTCTAGCACGTATGGCATTATACCATAACAAAGAACCAGACGTGAGATAACAAAGCACTGGTAGCCAAGGAAATTTACATCCTGAAATCACACTGAAAAACTTAATATCAAGTCGATGCCTACTTTACTGGGAATCTGAGACTCATTTAAAAATTAGCTCTTTGATGATGAGCCACTTAGAAGAATTTATAGCCCAGAAGATCACACTTTTATGTCATTATTAAAAAAATTACTGGCACATTTGTGTGATATATCTTAAAATGTAATGCGTGCATAAAAGACCAACATTATATATGAAAGCTTAGCTTCTCTTGCAGCGTATTGGCCTTAGAGATCAATATTATATGTGAAAGCTTTGTTTTTCTTGTTGCAACATTATATATATTAATTTAAACCATTCACTTTTCCTGTTCATGTGTTCGTGCTACTTAACAGTGATGTTGCTATTGGCTGACTACACCACGTGTCCGAAGCTCTGAATATCCGCTGTCATTGGCTGGCGAGATCACGTGACATGAGCTATGACTGGCTTACAAATACGCATCGAAATCTCGATTTCAATGCCACAGAAAGTAACATGCGGTGTTTGGTGGAATTCGAATTTATACTTTCGTAATACGAAAATGTGCAGTGTACATGTTACTGCACATCAAACATATTTCCAAAAGGTGTTTCGTCTTCTAAAGTGCTGGGAAATTCTACGCCCATGTATAAAACCATAACCATTCAAAGGATTGATAAGTTATACAGTTCCGAGAGAAAATATACTGTCAATTAACAGGGAAAAACTATGTTTCCACCCGGGAGGAAGTGTATTTTTAACCAGGAAATCCGATAATTTTTTTTCCTTGTCCACGTATACACCATGCCAGTGAATGCACACACACATTCAGAGCTCAGTAACACTGGATGGTTTTACACAAAATTTGCTAGTTCCAGCCCGTGAGCCTTGTGTGTCAGTTACTTACCAACAAGCTGTATTTTCACAAGTCTGGATGACATCTGAATATGAAATGTGTGATTAACATAGAACTGATCAGCATATGGCCTTTCTAACAGTGCTCAACAGTATGTACAAGAAGTGCACTTGACCCAACAAACCCCCAAAAATCAAAATGTACAAAATTTAGTACAAATTTCAAACAGTAATTTACATAACTTGAGTGAAGGCAGCCCATCGGTAGCTGGCAGTGGTGCATTCCATGAGGCTGATGTATAGAGACAATGTTAGCAGCCACAGTAGATGAGCACGCCCTGAGTCCAGGTCCAAAACAATCAAAATGTGCCACAATAGCAGAAAACTGGAACATACTGAGGGAGCATATAAATTCCACTGTCATTCTCACATAATACAACCACGTGACCACAGTTGTTGTGCAGATCAATGGACTTGTCAGATGATTCTCATCAAAAACTTTGTCTAGGGCTAAATGTGGTCACACGTAAAACAGTGTTCAGGATTACCAAATCATCAAATCCACTGCTGAACAATGGTAATTGAATAGCAATAACAAGCTTGTCTGGTTGCTAGACATTACCCTAACCCCTTCCAAGGCAACACCACAAAGTATTAAATAGTGCAACACAACACAAATCAGGCAGTTTTTCAGATGAGAAACCTCCTTGCATAATGTGACTTCCACAGAGAAGAACCAACAGCAAATACAGATAGGCAAGACCACACCAATGTTCCATCTTTTGTTAACACCTGTGCCTGCAACTATTAACTCGACAGAACTTTCAAAGGGCTACCAGTCACTCCATTCTGTCAATATCGGGTGAATGCCAAATACTGTCTACATACCCTGCGTGGCTCTACCGAGCACCATGGCGCCACAAGCTGCAAGCAAAAGCTGTGACCAGGTGTGGGGTGGGAATTCAAATGCCATGGCACAGATAGTAATAATAATAAAATCATTACTATCATTATTTGTACTAGTATATTAGTATAATTGTAGGAAGTTAATTAATGCAAAGATCAAGTAATAACATGTTGTATTCTTTCTATCTTCAGCCCAGAATCTCTCTTCAAGGTGCCCTCTTTGCATACACCGTGTTGCTTCATTTTTTCATCTATATGCCCTTTCTTAAAGTTAAGTGGTCTACTTTGTGTCTATCAGTAAGGTGATTCCCAATCAAAAATTATTCTTTGGCTGCTAATTATCTAACATTCTCAACAGATGCTGTTATCAGTTTAATGATTTTCTTCCTATGCTATCACTGTTTCATTTGTTCTTATTCCAGCACTTCAAAATTATAGGTTTTTCAGTCTTGATATGCTGGTGCTGCCCAATAAATAATCTTTCCAGAACTTTGTCTTTTTGGATCAGCATGTAATACGCATGGTTCGGAACCATAGAATAGGTCTGATTCAGTCTGTAGCCTGCGCTCTCTTTTTGTGTTGTTAGAAACGTGCTTGTCCCACCAAAAGGAATTCATGAAGTTAGAATAGTAGTAAGTAGTGTGCCAAGGCAGGGTGTGTGTGTTTTATAATTTTATAATAAATAAGCGTTCAGTGAAACAAGGTTTTGATGTAAGTGTTCCAGACGTTTTATGATTCTGATCGTACAAGTAGTATGAGTGATGCACTTGACAGTCCAGTTTCTGCTCCCCAACACAGTTGGTGTAAACTGTATTGTAATTTGATATGAACAACATCAATTTTATGAACAACATTGATTTCATTGTTTCAGGTAGTAGCTGTGTTATTTTGATTACACTACCATTGTATGCATATGAAGATAATGAAGCTAGAAAATATCATTGAAAACAATAGCATAGGGAAAAGGCTGAAGTGGAAGATCATAATGAACTTTCAAAGGTGTTGTCATTAATCGGTCTTACAATTTTTTTGCTGCCTCCCATTGAAATATACCATAGTGAACTCATCACCCAGAATTTCTGACTCAAAAGAGAACACTTAACAAGAACTACTATTGAGTTATTAAGTTGTATGACGGTTGGGCTGTATATATGTGATACATTTTATATGATATGGGAGGACTGTGACTGCCTAAATGTACTTACTACATATGTAGGTTGATTCTTACACATAAGATTACAGCAACCAGCCACTTTTTATAATGCTATTTATTCACTTAAATAACGCCATTACTGGTTTCAAACCAATAGGTCCCTCTTCATATGGCTAGTTGACGTTTTACATTACATTTTGAGTTTTGTTTCCCCATCTGACGAAACTTCTTTGGGGTGGTGATGCCCTACAACCAAAACAAGATGTGAGACAACGTCTTTTTAATCATAATTGTGCCTTATGATGATTTTAAGTGATGAAAACAAACTGTTGTTATTAAATGGAAAACGTTTCAGTTACTTACCATGAAGAAACTGCGCCATTACGTTCCACTGCAGGATGTTTAACATCTTGCAACATCGAAAACTGTGTAATGCATTTTTTTGTGAATATACATGCACAAAATGTACTGCACCACTTAAACAGAACTATATATTATGTGCATATATATTCACAAAAATGCATTATACAGTTTTCGGTGTTGTAAGATGTTAAACAACCTGCAGTGGAACTTAATGACATGGTTTCTTCATTGTAAGTAACTGAAACATCTTCCATTTAATAATAATTTGTTTATGTCACTTAAAATCGTCGTGAGGCACAATTATGATTAAAAAGACACTGTCTCAAATCTTCTTTTGCTTGTAGGGCATCACCACCCCAAAGAAGTTTCATCAGATGGGGAAACAAAACTCAAAATCTAATGTAAAACGCCAACTATCTGTATGAAGATGGACCTATCGGTTTGAAACTGGTAACGGTGCTATTTAAGTGAATAAATAGCATTATAAAAAGTGGCTGGTTGCTGTAATCTTATCTGTAAGAATCAACCTATACTTTGTACACAGCCACGGGCTCAATATGTCAGTTTTTGACAAAATTTTTGTTTTGTTTTGACAAAATTTTTGTTTTGACAAAAATTTTTGTTTTGTTTTGACAAAAAAAATTTATTACAGTTGGAAGACAGTGTGGATAAAGAGTTAATTTTAGAATTTATATGACTGCATGGAATGAATCATTGCTAAGTTGTGGTGAAAATAATGAGATGGTTATCAGTTGTGTGTGTATTCACTTCAGCAGTCTTGGTTTTACTTTATGGTAAAGATGACAAGACTTGCAGTATTTTAGTATGCCCCAGATTGGAAATGAGGAAACAGGTAACATATAATATTTTGTTACACTTTATCCCATATGGATCTAAACATTACCTTTAGGGCAGGTGAAACAGTTTAGTTTGTGAGTTTGTAGAATTGGTTCTTCACATAAGCACAAATAAGAATTACATGAGATAGCATTGATGAAGTTATATGATAATTGACCAAGACTCAAGCTATGATTTCCTATTTTAATGAGTAGTTTCCTTTATGGTTCTGTGTATGTGAACACCAGCATTAGATATTTTTATTCACCATGTTATACTGCTGTGACAGTTACAGAGTCATTGAAGGAAAATCTACACAAAGTAGTGCAGAAAAAGCAGGTGATCATAACTTACTGAGTAGAGACTAAAATGTCTGTGTATGCATTGCAGGTGGTATGAACAGGTAGTCTTGTGAAGTACTTTTGGAGAGTTTTCTGAAAGCTGTAGTAAGCAGCTAGTTTAACAGCCCACACAAAACTGAAACACTTTAGACCTTGTAACTATGAACAGGCATGTCCTTATAGACGGTATTAGTGAGCATGATGCCAGCAAAGCAACAATGGTAAATAGAGTTAATGGATCCTTGAAGAAGGGTAGGAGAATAGATTTGATAAACAGAGCGGGTAAGTAGTTGTTAGCATCCCATTTAGATAGTGAGTGAATGTCATTTACTTCCAATATGATGTACCGGGTGATCCAAAATTCATAATAAATTTGAAAAGTTAATAAACCACGGAATAATGTAGATAGAGAGGTAAAAATTGAGTCACATGCTTGGAATGACATGAGGTTTTATTAGATCCACCTCATATTGCTAGACGCGTGAAAGATCTCTAGCGCGTGTTGTTTGGTGGTGATCGTGTGCTCAGCTGCCACTTTCGTCATGCTTGGCCTCCCAGGTCCCCAGACCTAAGTCCATGCGATTATTGGCTTTGGGGTTACCTGAAGTCACAAGTGTATTGTGATTGACCGACATCTCTAGGGATGCTGAAAGACAACGTCAGACACCAATGCCTCACCATTACTCTGGACGTGCCTTACAGTGCTGTTCACAACATTATTCCTCGACTACAGCTATTGTTGAGGAATGACGGTGGACATATTCAGCATTTCCTGTAAAGAACATCATCTTTGCTTTGTCTTACTTTGTTACGCTATTTATTGCTATTCTGATCAGATGAAGCACCATCTGTCGAACATTTTTTGAACTTTTGTATTTTTTTTTGTTCTAATAAAACCTCATGTCATTTCAAGCTTGTGTATCAATTTGTACCTCTCTATCTACATTATGCTGTAATTTATTCAGTTTTCAAATTTATACTGACTTTTTGATCACCTGGTACATAGAGGAATATGGGCAAATGTTAAATGGACTGTAAATCACACACTGAATACGTATGTGGTAACTGGACTGCAGACAGGAAAGACCCACTTTAGTTTAATTACAAAATTTGAAAATACTGAGGAAGCAGACTGTTGTACACTCAATTCACAAAAGTATGTACAGTGGTGTCAGGCAAGAGTTAATGGAAATTCGTGTGTTTGTAAAAAGATATATGTGTGAAACATACTACCACCATCATACATGAGCAAGAGATTTTACAGAGAACATGAGACTTTTCTGGTTCTACACAAAAGAACTAGGTCAGAGACATCTATAGAGGCAGTCATTGACAAGTCTGGTGTGGCTTTGGAGGAAAGCAGATGATGATCACTAACCACTCTCTGTACTGAGTTTTCAAGTTTGTGCAGGAGGATCAAACAAACATTTTAATCTCACTGTCAGACAGACTCATGTATTGAGGACATAGGTATAGTATCCCTGGAGTAGAGAAGCAACTGGAAGAGTTGAAAACAAAATAGTTACCATGTCCAAACAGAAACACAAATCGTTTGTCCAGAGAGTACTCTGCAGCATTGATCTCTTAATTAGCTTGCGTTTATTGCGAATCTATCGCCTAGTGCAAAGACCCAGGCTGCTGGTGGCTTCTGTATATAAGAACGGTAAAAGAATGTACCTGCAAAATTACAGACCATTATCATAACATTTATTTACTCCAGAGTTCCTGAACATATCCTCATTTCAAATATAATTAATTTCTTTGAGACAGATAAGTTTATATCCACAAATCAGCATGGATTTTGTGCAATACTCATCTTGGTCTTTCAAATTATGTACTGCGGACCATGGATGATGGGCAACAGGCAATATTCCACATTTCTACATTTCCAGAAAGCATTTGACACAGTGCCCCACTGCATACTTTCAATGGAGGTATGAGCCTATGGAATAGGTTCCCCGATATGTGAATGGCGCGAAGACCTCTCAGGTAACAGAGGCCAGTACTTTGTCCTCAATAGCGACTGTTTCTCAGAGACAAGAGTATCATCAATAGTGCCACAGAGATATTTTATAAAGTCATTCTCATTATATATACATGAAATGATCTGATGAACAGCATTCTGTGTCTGTCTGCAGACGGCATTGCGTGTGATGAATGGCAGGTGTAGAAATATTCAAGTGAATGCAGATGAGTAGGAAAAACAATCCCATAATGTTAGAATACAACATCGGTACTCTACAGACTGACAGTCTGGTCAATAAAATGTTTAGGCATATCATTGCAAAGTGATGTGAAGTGGAACAAGCACATAAGGATGGTAGCAGGATGAGAATGATCAACTTCTTTTGTATTGGGAAAACTGTGGTGGGTTGGTTTGGGGAAGGAGACCAGACAGCGAGTTCATCGGTCTCATCGGATTAGGGAAGGATGGGGAAGGAAGTCGGCCGTGCCCTTTCAAAGGAACCATCCCGGCATTTGCGTGGAGCGATTTAGGGAAAGGAAAACTGTGGTTCATCTGTACAGGACACTACATACAGAACACCATAGAAATGCCTGGTAGTAGTAGTAGTAGTAGTAGTAGTATTAGTAGTACAAGGTGCCATCCACCATGCACCGTTAGATGACTTGCAGAGTTTTTATGCAGACATAGATTCACAGCAGCCAGAAAGAAGCTAATTAAGCTGCAGATTCCATGTGAAATGCATTCTCATGCTTTTTAAGTTTGGAAAGCCCCTTTCTAAGGCTAATAAGTTGTTAATTGGAGTATGTGGCAGAGCCAAGGATCGGTCATCTCCTTGTGTCATGAAGGGAATACATGACAGAAAAGTAAACATAAAATTAAACTAGAGATAACTCTGTCATCAGCCTGGAGGTTTTAAACACCGGAGTTCTCTACTACACACAGTCCTACTGACAACCGTATGCTGTTACCCTCTTTCCATTTCTGAACTGATTTACCCAACCAGTTACACAGTACATGCAGTTCACAGACCAAGGAACTTTGGATTTGTAGTGTCACAATTACCCATTGAGCCACCAAATACTAGAAAAGGGCAGAAGCATTTAGCAATATAGTTGAGAGTTACTCTCATTGGGCGATACTAGCATTGGGGACATAATACAAAAAAAAAAAAAAAACCAGAATAAATAGTTACATAATCTCAGATTCCATATGGAATGCACACCAAAAGTAAATGCTGAACACAGGGGAGGTCATGTGACCATAAAGTGTAGTTAGCAGATTCAGCTACACAAAAAACTGTGTTGAACTGGCCCCTCTCCGCCCTATGAATTGTTCATTTATGAAACAGTGGTTTGTCACATGTATAGAAAAAGGCAAAGGTCATTCCAGTTTGTAAGAAAAGTCACAGGAAATACATGAAAAACTATAGACATACCTAGTTGGTATAAAAATTGTCTTGAATGATTGTGTGATTCTGTATGATGGCTCTTGAAAAAAATCAGTTTATCTGCGAGAATGGAAAAGGATCCTGTAGTTACTGGTCATGTGAAACTGTTTAGTTGGCTTATTCACAG
Source organism: Schistocerca serialis cubense (assembly GCF_023864345.2). NCBI lineage: Eukaryota > Metazoa > Arthropoda > Insecta > Orthoptera > Acrididae > Schistocerca > Schistocerca serialis. The sequence goes on along the minus strand of NC_064648.1, from coordinate 41,956,034 downwards.
TGCTGCCACAATGTAGTCAGCCTGTAAAATGAGGCCATAGTTCTGAAGTAGTATCTGTGGGAAAGCTATCTAAGTTGATGTGCCTTTCAGTGACTCAGCACTCCTGCTGTGCAGTTAGTTGTTACCTTAGGTCTAAAATAACTTGCAAGCTGTAAGATACATTAGAACTGAATGAATGGTACAAATAGATAGGTGTGAAGTACCTGCCATTATTACATGTAAGCTATAGAAATATCTTCTCTTGTGATGATGTCACAGTCATTGCTAACACACACAACCTATGGAATGAAAATGAATGTTTCCATAACTGCCTACCTATTTGTCACAAAAAGTATTTTAAGTATTGTTATATATTGGCAACAGAAAAATATTATTGAATCTGAGAATCCTATTTTCACTAGTGTTTGAAGGGTTACCACCAATAGCAAGTGCTTTCATTTATAGCACAAATTTTATCCACATTCATTCTTTTCCTTCCTCTCCCTTCCACTCTTCTGGCACTCCCATCCCATTGGGATCTCCCCTGTCTCTTCAGTGTACATTCCTTGCCTTGCTAAATATTTCAAGGGTTTCTACTTCAGGATTCAGCCAACTCTCAGTTCCAAGTGTATTTTTATCATGATAACTTTCCTGGAGGGCATTAAATTCAAGAACTACAAATACATCAAGAATTTACTGTTAACATTTTGATGGTAGAATTTATTTTGTATGCAGTCTGATTTCTGTATCTCTGCACTGATTAGCGTGAATTCATCAAAGGACCCAAAACTGCTGCGTGGCCTAAAAAAAAAGCTTGCTTTGTGTAGTGCAACTCTGACCCATCAAGTATTCCTACAATTCTCCACCTCATATGTCCAGCAGTCTGCAGTCCAGACAGTCAAAGAATCGATGAAGCCTTTGGTTGAGGCCCTCCACTCACTCCAAACCAAAGGACTCGAATCAATTCTGGGAATGCTGATACAAACTGTGTGTGCTGCATGCACTCCACATGTGGCTCAGGGCCTCTTCGCCATTTGTGCTACCTGTCCATATAAACTGAAGATAATCTCAGAACCCAAACAATGGGCATTATTGGTGCCAACATGAGCCACAACTTGCAGACAGCTGCACACTGCATGTTTGATAGCCACAGGCAGGACACTTTCCACATCTCAGCTGAGGCTCCCTGGCAGACATATTCAGTACACATAGGATGCATTTCCAGTCCTGGATGCCATATCCCTAGGGGGCTCCATAATGCATTTAACATTGGAGCTTCTGATTAATTAGCAAACCCCACTCCATTTGTGGCTGTTTGGACCCTGATCAGGCAACACCTGCCAGTCCACTCACAGGGGGAATAGGTGAAGCCAGCCTCCACATTCACTCCCAGCCTCAAACAGCACTAAAAGTTACCACCCATCCCTCACTATTTGGTGATGAGAACTCAGACACATTGTGGTGTACCCAAAGTGTCTTGACAGCAGAGACAATGGGCGAAATAGGTGGCACCTTAGGCATCACATGTGACGAGCCAGATTCTCGGCCACCACTACTACAATAGGAAGCAGCTTGAATGCTGCTGAACATGGCAAAAAGCATCTTCAGCTGTTGGTGAACTGAGGCCAGCTTCTCCATCTGCACATGACGTGCACACGATATCCATTCCAGTACTACTATGCAAGACTTGACTATAAAACACACAGAGAAAGCTATATATAACTTATTGTTCTGATGTTTCGCTAGTGGAGGCTAATGCGTTACTGCACTGTGTAGTTGTTCATTCAAAAGAATTGAGAGCTGTGCAACAGACTGCAAATACACTTTAAGGTTACTAAAATATGGGATTGCACCTCTTGATTACAAAGACAATGAAGGAATGCAATCATAAAATAGTGGGGGAGGTGGAGGAGGAGGGCAAGGGGAGCGCTACATTTTTAAATTGATTCTGAAACAACCCCAATTAAATTACGGTATTGTTAGTAGTCAAATAATGTACCAAATTAATCTTTGTTTTAAGTAATGGTAACCCAATGCATACATGCTATTTGGTATTGACTGCTATGGGTGTTGTTTCAGCCAGAATTTGGCTGCTCAGTAATGCTACATTCAAAGAGCAGATATTTTTGACTAAACTACGCCATGAAAGTTAGCCTGAAGTAAAGTTACATATTTTTGGTTAAACATAAATGGAAGGAGTCACTATCACTGCAAAATAAATTTTATTCATATCTTATCTCAACAAGTCAAATATGCATGTGTTGTCTAATCTTTTGGACATGTGCAAGGGGACAGATAGTATTTTGATCCTGCAGCCACAATGACTCAGGGCACAAAGGAAGCAGAGCATTAGTTGTGTGTGGGCATTAATTTAGATCGATGCGCAGGGTTGAAAATTTATTATGGACCAGAATTTTAACCCGAGTCTCATGCTGAATAGGCAACGCACTGACGATTATGCCATGTGGACACAGTGGTTATCACATCTGCATGGACTGCTCTAGCATGCTTCCTGTCAGAACCAATTCTCAACTTATTCACACACCACTGATGCAGTGCTCATGATCCTCATTACACATGGTGTCTCACTGGTTCCTGTAAGAGTTAGTGTGGTGTGCATCTACATTGAAAGGATCATTGTCTGACATGACCTTAATTACATATGTGGGGTCTGTTCATTCAGACATTTAGATGTATTGTCATATCCTGTTCCAACAATCTGAACATGTTTTCCTTACTACAATCTTTTGGGCAGTGTTCTGGACATAAATGTGTAATATGGAATTCCATATTTATGATCATTTCTTGGTAAAAACAATTGTCACAATATGGTATAATTTTGCTTGCTGGCGTCAACCCACAATAATTGGGATAAATGTTCAGCCAGTGCAATATTCCTCCTCTCACTGTGCCATTATGGTCAACACTAACTCATTGTGCAGTTGCATCACTGCATCTGAAAGCAGCAACAATGCATGCTAGGAGCATTAAGTGATTGACTACTGATACCCGGTATCTTCTACTGGTGTGAATAAAATATGCTTTTCTCTCAGTTGGTAATTGTGCATCCCGTATAGTTCTCTGCTGGTGTGTTACATACTACAGTTTGAAGCTCTGTGACAAGCAGTTGTTGGCCATTCAAAACAAACAAAAGACGACTGTTTAATAGACTGCACAAATCTACACATTACAGTCCTGTAAACATGAGATATCTCCGAAATGTACTTATTGCTGCTACTTAAGGACCCTACCATGTTCCACAGAATATGTAGTCGAGATCATAAAAGTAATAAAAGGTCTGATCTGAGCCTTAAACTCTCCTCCAAATTAGCTGATAGTTCATCCACAGCTTGACTCTACAAATTAAAAGATGTTCTTTTGCCTCACTAAGATATGTACATTGCCTCTTCAGCCAACAGCCAAAAAGTGAGCCTAGGGTGTCCTCTGAGCCCAACCAACAGATTTCGTTGTTGCAAACGAGCTACAGTTCGGAGCTGGCCAATAGACTTACACCAGATCTCATATGAGGCAGTGGCAGATACAGAAAAACCAAAAGGAGGGGGCACTAAAGATATCTTCAGCTACCTTTATTTTTACTGTGATTATTTTTTATTAAGTCACTTTGAAAGCTTAAGAAAGTTTTATTCGAACTGATTATACAGACATAGAAGACAATGCCATCTTATGATATAAAAAAGATACAATTGTGGTTGTGTTCTTAAAATGATGAATTCTGTGCACCTATTTTTCCTGGCAAATTGGTTTATTACATTATCAGTAGGACAATCACTGTTTGGGTGAGTGCCCAACAGAGCTAAGCCATGTCAATCCTCCTTCACAGTCGAGCTCTGCCATGTCTTTGTACACCGCAAAGTCAAAAAAACTTCTTTCTACTGTAGCAGCAGATACAGGTAGACAGGCAAATATTTTGTGCAGTGTGTGCAAAGTAGGATAGTCAGACCTAGGACAGAGAGACAATGCTTGCATAACAGAATCAGTCATTAAGGGCATTTATGCTCGTTTGCTTGTATTGAAGAACTGTCCCATTAGTCTCTTTTTAATCACAAGGTGTGATTCTTCTTCGAAGAATGGTAGTTCAGTTAAGCACTGATTCAGTTTGTGCACCAGGTCATTACCATCATGTTTCAGTACTTGTGAACACAAAAGTATCTTGAATTTTAAATGATAAATATTTTCTTCAGCAAAACATTCTCTCATGCCAGGTGTAACATTGTCCAGTGTTGGAATAAAAAGATTTTTTTTTCCAATATGTCATAGCATCATTATGATAGCAGAATTGAATAACAGCATCATGTTACTCAACCCATCTCGTCTGACAATGTGACTGGAGCGAGTGTTGTAGGTGACTCAAAGTTGCAAACCGCTTGCTAGACACTGTAAGAACGATACTGCTTATTCAATAGCACCAAGTGAGTTTCTCACACTTGTAACTTCACTACTGCAAAATACAGCGAGGTTGAGCTGATGACTTTGACACGATGCTACTTGCACATTGATGGCTTTCTTTTTTATTGCAGCCACAGTTCCTTTCAGTTCTGACATATTAACTGAGGAACCATCACATCCTATACCCACACAGTTCTCCAGGGAAAGGCTTTCCTTTGCCCTTAGAATCATAGTACCTAATACTTCGCCAGTAACAATACTCTCATCTTGACACTCTTCAGGTTCATCACCAGTGTTTCCACTACAGTCCTTGTCTTTATTGATGTCAATGAAACTAAAAAATCTTTCATGTAATTTGCCATCACCAATAACATATCTTGCAGCCAAACTCAGTTGGGCGATGTGTGCTTTGTTGGTAGTCTCATCGAAGATTATGCTGTGATAACAAGAATCTTTGATTTCCTCCAGTATTCTCGATAACATCACTGTTACACGGCACGAAATAAGTTCGTTACACATTGTTTTACGTATGCAAGTGACATTTGCTTCAAGGGTTTTGAGGAGAAGTTTTAGTTGTAAGTCTCCAGTGTCAATTCTAAATCTTAGAAGAGCTCTAAAGTTTCCCATGTTACTCATTATAGTTTCATGATCATTATCGTTTTCTATTGGACTCTCATCATCTGTATGCCCCTGCAGGGGAATATTTTGTTTTCCATGAAATAAGATTCTTTTTATTATAGGTTCAAGATGGTCTCTGTTTACCCAAATGCTTTCCATTCTCTGTCTTGACAATTGATTTATGACCTCAAGTTTGCATTCCTGTTCTTGCCAAAAATAATTTTGCATATGTTGACACTTCAACGTGGTACTTGAGCTGAGAGTGAGTCTCAAGGTCACCATCTGTACCAAGTTTGGCAAACTTTGTTAGTGGTTCAATCACATGTTTGTTGGCAATAATGGATGTCTTTCCTTCAGCCATTTTCTTATTCACAAAAATTGAACAGTTAATGCAGATAAGTCCCTTTCTAACTTGAGAACACCAGCTGTGGACACTTTTCGGGTACCAGGCCCCAACAGCTGTCCCTGGTGTTACCGTAAATGGCGAGTTATGTACCGACGCAAACTCTGAGCACTTTGCTCCAGCCTCTGCGTCAGAGATTTACCATCCCCCTAGCCTTTCGCACACTCAAATGGCGGCTGCAAGGGAACGTTCTCTATTAGTACACGCTGCAGTGAATCCTCTAACGCCCCATTTACAGAGTGGGAGCTCATCAGTGCCCTTGCACGTTGCCCTGACACAGCTTCTGGGCCTGATCGCATCCACAGCCAGATGATAAAACATCTCTCATCTGACTACAGGCTACATCTTCTCGTCATCAACTGGGTCTGGTGCAATGGCGTCTTTCCATTGCAGTGGCGGGAGAGCTATTGGCCCATCAGCCTCACCAACATTCTTTGTAAGATGCTGGAACGTATGGTATGTTGGCAGTTGGGTTTTGTCGTGGAGTCATGTAGCTTGCTGGCTCCATGTCAAGGCGGCTTCCGCCAGGGTCGCTCGACCACTGATAATCTTGTGTCCATAGAGTCTGCCATCTGAACAGCCTTTTCAAGATGGCAACACCTAATTGCCATCTTTTTTGGCTTACGTAAAGCATACGACACGACTTGGCGACATCATTAATGGTCTAGCAGCAGCTGTCAGGACTCGGTCTCACCTTCTCTGTTCGCAGACGACTTCTGCATTTCGTACTGTTGCTCCAGTACTGTTGTTGCTGAGTGGCGCCTCCAGGGAGCCGTCCACAACCCACAGTCATGGGCTCTAGCCCTCGGCTTCCAGTTTTCAGCCACAGAGTCACGTGTTATGCACTTCTGTCGACGTCGTATCGTTCATCCAGAACCTGCACCTTACCTTAATGATGATCCACTCACTGTAGTGGAGACATATCAATTCCTAGGACTAGTTTTCGATACTCAATTGACTTTGGTCCTTCATCTTCGTCAGCTTAAGCAGAAGTGCTGGCAGCACCTCAATACCCTCCGTTGCCTGAGCAACACCAATTGGGGTGCAGATCGCTGTATGCTGCTGCAGCTCTACAGAGACCTTGTCCAATCCCGAATTGACTATGGGAGTGTGGTTTATAGCTCAGCAGTGCCTTCAGCAATACATTTACTCGACCCCGTGCACCACTGTGGAGTTCGATTAGCGACATGAGCTTTTAGGACGAGTCCGGTGACCATCGTACTGGTGGAGACTGGTGTCCCTCCACTGCAGATCAGACGTGCGTAACTGCTCGCCAGTTACTCAGCACACAGTCATAGTTCCCCTGATCATCTGAATTACCGTCTCCATTTCCCGCTCACGGCAGTCCATCTCCTGCATCGGTGGCCCAGATTGGGGCTAACGATTGTGGTTTGCATGCAGACCCTTCTCTCCAAACTGGAGTCCTTCCCTTTACCACCTCTACTTGTGGTCTTTTCACGTACGCCTCCATGGTGTACGGCTCAGATGCAGTTTCGTCTGGACCTTTTGCATGGCCATAAGGACTCTGTTACCCCACCGCCCTCCGTTTGTCACTTCCTCTCGATTCTTGACGTGTTCTGGGGCTCTGAAGTGGTTTACACCGACGGCTCAATGGCTGATGGTCACCTAGGCTTCGCATATGTTCATGGAGGACATATTGAGCAGCACTCTTAGCCAGTTGGCTGCAGTGTTTTCACTACAGAGTTGGCGCCCATATCTCGTGCTCTTGAGTACATCCACTCATGCCCTGGCGAGTCATTTCTGCTGTCCACTGACTCATTGAGCAGCCTACAAGCTATCGACCAGTGCTACCCTCGCCATCCTGTGGTATCGTTCATTCAGGAGTCGATCTAATCCCTGGAACAGTCCAGCCATTACGTGGTATTTGTGTGGACATCAGGACATGTCGGAATCCGGGGCAATGAAATTGTCAACAGGTGACGTGGAAACTGCTTCTGGAGATACTCATCTCTGTAGCTGACCTGCGTTCTGTCTTACACCGCAGGGTTTTCCAGCTTTGGGAGATGGAATGGCATAACAGCACACACAAACTATGTGTCATTAAGGAGACAATGTGTGGAAGTCTTCCATGCAGGCCTCTCGCAGGGAATCAGTTGTCCTCTGCCAGCTCTGCATTGGCCATAAATGGCTAACGCATGGTTACCTACTCTATCACGAGGACCCACCTCAGTGTCGCTGTGGCTCCCAAATGACAGTCGTCCACCTCTCGCTGGACTGCCCACTTTTAGCCTCTCTGCAGCAGACTTTTAACTTTCCCAGCACCCTGCCTTCAGTGTTGGCCGACAATGCCTCCACAGCAGCTTTCGTTTTAAGTTTTATCCATGAGAGTGGATTTTGTACTTCTATGTAGTTTTTAGCCCATGTCCTTTATCCCTGGGTCCTCCACCCTAGTGCTTTTAGGGTGGAGGTTTTAATGTGTTTCAAGTGGCTGGCTTTCCCTTTTTATTCTTGTGGTTGGCCAGCCACTACAATCTGATTTCCTGTTTTAATCTCTTCTGTTTCTAACGACTCTCTGTTGCTTTCTTGTCCTCTTTTGTTCCTTTTAGTGTTCGTTGCCTTTCCTTGATTCTTGTGGCTTTTCCTTTCTTTCCGTTTTGTGTTATACACTAATGGCCATCAAATTTGCTACACCGAGAAGAAATGCAGATGATAAACAGGTATTCATTGGACGAATATATTATACTAGAACTGACATGTGGTTACATTTTCACGCAATTTGGGTGCATAGATCCTGAGAAATCAGTACCCATAACCACCACCTCTGGCTGTAATAACGGCCTTGATACGCCTGGGCATTGAGTCAAACAGAGCTTGGATGGCGTGTACACATACAGCTGCCCATGCACCTTCAACACGATAACACAGTTCATCAAGAGTAGAGACTGGCATATTGTGAAAAGCCAGTTGCTCGGCCACCATTGACCAGACGTTTTCAGTTGGTGAGAGATCTGCAGAATATGCCGGCCAGGGCAGTAGTCGAACATTTTATGTATCCGGAAAGGGCTGTACAGGACCTGTAACATGCGGTCGTGCATTATCCTGCTGAAATGTATAGTTTCACAGGGATTGAATGAAAGATAGAGCCACGGGTCGTAACACATCTGAAATGTAACGTCCACTGTTCAAAGTGCCATCAATGCGAACAAGAGATGAGTGAGACGTGTAACCAATGGCACCCCATACCATCACGCTGGGTGATACGCCAATATGGCGATGATGAATACATGCTTCCAATGTGAGTTCACCGCGATGTCACCAAACACGGATGCGACAGTCATGATGCTGTAAACAAAACCTGGATTAATCCGAAAAAATGACGTTTTGCCATTCGTGCACACAGGTTTGTCGTTGAGTACACCATCGCAGGCGCTCCTGTCTGTGATGCAGCGTCAAGGGTAACCGCCGCCATGGTCTCCGAGCTGATAGTCCATGCTGCTGCAAATGTCGTCGAACTGTTGATGCAGATGGTTCTGTTAAGAGGCCGTTGGGATCCAGCATGGCATTCTGTATTACCCTCCTGAACCCACCGATTCCATATTCTGCTAACAGTCAATGGATCTCGACCAATGCGAGCAGCAATGTCGCGATACGATAAACCCCAATCGCGATAGGCTATAATCCGGCCTTTATCAAAGTCGGAAAAGTGATGGTACGCATTTCTCCTCTTTACACGAGGCATCACGACGACGTTTCATCAGGCAACGCCCGTCAACTGCTGTTTGTGTATGAGAAATCGTTTGGAAACTTTCCTCATGTCAGCACGTTGTAGGTGTCGCCACTGGCGCCAACCATGTGTGAATGCTCTGAAAGCTGATCATTCGCATATCACAGCATCTTCTTCCTGTCGGTTAAATTTCGCGTCATCTTCGTGGTGTAGCAATTTTAGCGGCTAGTGTGTATGTTTCGTCCATGATATTCTTACACTTGTGGCATTGTTTTATTAGGAACATGGGACCTATGACCGCGTAGTTTGGTCTCTTCTCCCACCTTTAAACCAAACAACCAGTGGTAGCTCGTATAGTAGCAGCGGAAACACATCAGAGTACTGTGAGCTGCCACAAATTTTCATAACAAGCGACTCATTTTAAACTTCGTCAGTGTTCCTTACCTTCAACTCCCAACTCCTATATTTCCTATATGCCTGTGTATTACCACAACTACTCTGCTATGGACAGATATAGTAATTACTGTGTTTAGATGTGAACCAAGTTGGTGATTCTTCACTCACAGCTCCAGGCACCAATTGGTCCACAGCTGCAGTCACCTTGGGTACTGCCCACCCTGAGATTCAGTTCTCACTTGTGGTTGAGTGGGAAGTCATTCCAGCATGTGGGTGGCAGTAAAAGAATTTCTGTGTGGCTGATCGGAGAGCCTACTCTGTTCATCTGATGAACATACACTGCTGGACACCGTAAATGCAACACCAAGAAAGACAAGAGGTAGCACAACAAAATTTATTTTGTAGATAACATGTTGACCAAGTATCAAATGATTACGTTTACAGACGTCTGTGACATGTGGTTCCTGCCAGAATCAGTAGCCAGAGTAGCCGCCATTGTTGGAGATCACCGCTGCCACACGTCTCGCCATTGAGTCAAAGAGACGTTGGATGTGTTCCTGGGGTACAGCAGCCGAAGCAGCTTCCACACGTTGCCAAAGATCATCTGGTGTGGCAGCTGGGGATGTAATCTGGGTCACTCGTTGAGCAACCGTGGACCACATGTTTTCAATCGGCGAAAGATCCGGAGAGCGAGCCGGCCAGGGAAGCAATTCAATCTGGTTATTGACGAAGAACCTTTGGACAATGCGTGCCACGTGTGGTCGCGCATTATCCTGTTGAAATATGGCTGTGCCCGAGCCCTGAAGGTAAGGAAGGACAACTGGCTCCAGCACCTCGGATATGTAGCGCCGGCTATTTAAAGTACCGGCAATGCATACTAGAGGCGTGCGAGAGTAATATCCAATACCGCCCCATACCATAATACCCAGTGCAAGACCAGTGTGGCGGTGCATAATGCAGCTGTCCAGCATCCTCTCTCCACGGTGTCTCCACACTCGAATCCGACCATCGTGGTGCTGCAGACAGAAGCGTGCCTCGTCGGTAAAGACGTCATTCCATTCTGCCGTCCACATCCGTCTGTCATCACACCATTGGCGACGGAGATGTCTGTGGTTCTGCGTCAGTGGTAGACGAAGCAATGGACGTCTTGCGGACAGACCACTCTGCTGTAAACGGCGTCGAATGGTACGCGTAGACACTGGATCATGCGTTACAAAATCAATGTGCTGTGCTATGGTTCGGGATGTCACTGAGCGATCCGTCACTGCCATGCGCACAATTTGCCTATCAGCACGTGCAGCGGTGCACCGAGGTGAATGCGATCAACCACCTCTGTCCGTCGTACCCTCCTGCATCCAACGGTCACATATCTGCATTACAGTTGTTTCGTTTCGTCCAACACGACTAGCGATTTCTCTGTATGATAATCCACAATCTCAGTAAGCCGCTATCCTTCCTCTGTCGAACTCGGATACTTGATCAAAAGATGTTCGCTGTTGTCTACGAGGCATAACTGATCGTCTTGTGAAACAACCACAAGGTAAACACACGTGCCGAACGTACACTCGTCGAAATCGTAAAGCCTTAAATGGCGCTATGAGGTGGCGCCACAGGCGCGCGTGATGTGCGTCTGCACTGAAATTCTAATCAGTTGCATATCTCATCGATGAAAACTCATGGTGTAAATTTCACTTGATTCGGATGCTTCCTTCAGGGTGTTGCATTTACGGTGGCCAGCAGTGTATATGTTTGCTGTCTATGGATGATGAAATCCATGAGCCAAATGAAGTCACTTGCCATGTACCAGAGGAAGCCTCTCAGCGTGCAAGACTGGGCATTCACAGAGGGCGGTATCACTGGTAATTGGAAGCTCCGATGTTAGGTGTGTAATAGCACCATTTAGAGATGCGACTGCATAGGAGGGGAAGTAATCCAATGTGAATTCCGTGTGCATACTGGCAGGTGTCTTTACAGATAAGAAATGGGTGCTTCCGGATGGCAAGAAAAGCATGGCATAGCCAGCTGTAGGTGTTTGCTCACGTTAGTGCTGACAATATGTGCCACATTGGACTGGAAGAGGTTCTTCTGGTTTCAGGCGACTAGGTAGTAAAGACTGCCAGTCTTGCTTGAGGGTGGAGCTCACCATCTGTAGCATCATGGGCAGAACTGAAAGTGGTTCTTTGGTACAGAGTGGAGTGAAGGTCTGAATCAGAGTTCCAGGCAGTTCTGCAATTGTGTTGGTTGCAGATTCCTCGATTACCGCGCAAAGGTGGTGGATTTACGGTTTCTGCTAAATGGGTCAGGAGTCAACTGTACAACGGAAGCAGTTCCACAAGTATGGGGGATGTGTAAAGGAGACTGGTCTTTTTTTTTAGGTTAGAGGGTCTCAGGTAAGTGCAGAAAGCGCTTCAGTTTCAAAGGCTGCAAGTAGAACACTGAAATAGGGTAGATACAACCACAATAAGTATTGTAGTTATAAATAGTCATAGCCGCATTAGAAAAGAACCAGGACTCAAAGCGCTAACAAAATACACTGAATTTCAAATCGTTATATGTATTGAAATAAGTTCAGCTGAAATTTTTCAAGAGACGTAACCATGTTCACAAAGAATATATGACATACAGTTGGTAGTGTAGTGTTCATTGCTGTTCAACATAATTTATCTTGTAGTAAAATTTAAGTAGATAGTTCCTGTGAAGTAGTACAGGTAGTGACCAATTAAAAGTTCCAGTCTGAGAGGCTGTGGTCTATCTGTAAAACTACTTCCTGACGATTCGTTGCCAACTGCGGGCTACATCTTCAGAGGTTAGTCAACAATGGCTGCCATATAGAGGGCACCAACATATGTCACGTGGTGCCGACTGTAAGACTCTCTCTGACTAACATCATTATTCTCGAATGAATGTATCGATCGTCACATCGTTGGTGCAAAGTCGACCGCCGTATCCTGTCTAACTTTAAGCCTTCCTTTTTCTATTCCTGAATCTCTATAGCTTCCCTATACTTATGTACATAATAATCGATGACCTGGCTAGCACACTTGCCTCACTAAATTTTGTTTTATTATCCCCATCTTTAAAAACATGGTCTGCTACAGCTGTTTTGTCTGTATATCCCAGTAGACAGTTCATTTCGTTTCCGGTTTAGTGGGTATTGACACTTCTTATCCTTGTTTCTATATAAAACTTCCCACAGCCACGCGAAATTTTACACACCTCAGGAGTTAAGAGATGTCATGCATGTTTCAACGATCATAAACACCCTAATTTTGGTCAAAAAAGTTCTGGGTTTGAGGCCGCCTTCCTCAGGCTGTACACCCTATGACAACGGCCACGGAAGCCTACGTTTTCACTCACTAATCTTCTTTGTGGGTTTAAAGATTGATTCAACTTGAAACTTGGCCGGAACTTTCCGAATACGGTCTGTAATATTACGAATAAATGGAAGAATAGCTTTTCCAGCTGACGATTGTTCTTACTGAATGTTGTCATACACTTTTCTTCTGGGATTAAGTGCTCGATCTATCTCGTTGTCTGCATCTCCATTTTTCTTAACAGCCATTCGCAAATGATCTACTTCATCTTGCAAATAAACTGACTCACAGATGTTATTAGCTCTGCCCACCCTTTTTTTTAATGACATCTGTCTTCTGCCTGGGATGAAGGTTCGAATCCTTATGGAGGTAATGGTCTTTTATTTTCTATACACTTTTTGCCCTAGCCACCCATATGCCCATTTAATTGCTGATACATCCAAAAAATTAATTTGTCCATTTCTCTTTTTCTCCATAGTAAATTGTCTTTGGATTAATACTATTCATATAGATCAAGAAACCATGCAGTTCCTCTTCACCATGATTTCATACCACAAAAGTCTCATCCACCTACAGATACCACTATAAAGGGCTTGTACTGCCAGACTGCAGCGCCTGCTGTTCAAAAAATTAGCAACAGCTGGACTCGGAGGGCAGTTCGTAAAATTCATCATAATGGAAATAAGTCATGGACGGGCAATGTTGGGACCTCCACGGCCTGGCAGCCAGTTGACTCACCTCGAAAGTTGTTGCCTACAGTTGGCAACGAAACGTCAGGAAGTAGTAGTTTTACAGATCGACCACGGCCTCTCAGCCCAGAAGTCTTAACCAATGAAGATACTGACTGTGAAAGCCTATACATTATGATTAGTACGGGTTGAGCTTATACCTACCAACTGGAATAAGTTAAGAAGTTCCCTTTACCGACGCTCTGACTTGGATGAAACAGTTGCTGAACAGTTAAAAGAAAACTTGAGTGTCATTTCAAATAGGTATGCCACTCTTACAATTATAAATGGTAAGACTTCAGTCTACCATCGATATATTGGCGAAAATAAATGTTTGTCAGTGCTAGGCATAAAACGTCGTCCGAAACCGTACTTAATGGAGTCTCTGAAAATTATTTTGAACAAAGAGTTCAGAAGCGCACTCATTGTAGATGGTTGCGGAAACATCCTTCACACCTTAATAACCCTGACCAAACAGGGAGCATAACAGATACAGTGATTAGTAACCACAATGTTGTTGAGCCATGAAGAGTTCACAAGAGTGAATACTGTAACATCGAAACTCACCAAAATAACCGAAAAAATTCATGCCCTTGAAAACGCACATAAAAATTCGCTTGACACAGTTTGAAGAGACAGTTTCCATTCCTTCTAAACATAGTCCAGATGCGGTTTAAAGTCAAATAAGTAATAACTGGGAGTTACATGTCAAATTAATAAGAGGTGGTACTGGCACAAGACAGGTCAGACCTGGTGCCGAAGCAATGAAATACACATGCCAAATGTTAACGATGCAAATAACCACAAGATTGGCAACGTTTTACAGAAGCTTGAAATTTGTCGCAAATTTCAATGAGTGGCTTTTAATAGTTTCGAGGACGCCACTCTGCCTTGAAATGTGGTAGAAAACCTGAAGAAACTCTGGTTGTATGTTAAGTATACAATTGACAAGGTGAATTGATACCTTCATTGTGCGATAGCAATGGTAAAATTAATGATGGCAGTGCTACTAAAGCGAGTTACTGAAGACGAATTTTCTAAATTCCTTCACAGGAAAAGCAAAGTAAATATTCCAGAATTCTAATCAAGAATAACTGCCTACATGAGTAACTTAGGAGTGGGTATCCTAAATGTAGTGGAGCTGCTTAAAACACTTAAAAAAGGCAGTGCCTCTGGTCCAATTTGTACACCATTCAGGTTCCTTTCAGAATATGCTAATAAAATTGCCCTATACTTAGCAGTCATATACAACTCTTCAACTGCAGAAAGATCGGTACCAAAAGGCTGAAAATTTATACGAATTACACCAGAACCCAAGAAAGGAAATGGGAGTAATCCGATGAAATGCACACTCATACCACTAACGTCACTTTGCAGTAGGATTTTGGAAAACATAGTCTGTTTGAACATTGAGTTACATTGAAGAAATCATTTATTGACAAATAGCCAACACATATTCGGAAAACATAATTCCTGTGAAACACAACAAGCTCTTTATTCTCGCAAAGTAATGACTGATATGGACAGATGACATTACATTGATTGAATATTTTTTTGATTTTCAGACGGCTTTTGGCTCAGTTCCCCACAAGTGACTTCAGATTACATTGTGTGCCCCTAGAATATCATCCTAGTTCTGTGCACCGATTTGTGATTTTGTACCAGAAATGTCACAGTTCGTACTAAGTTAAAGATAGTCATCAAAGTAATATCTGACGTTTCCCAAGGAAGTATTATAGGCCCTCCTGATCTACATACACGATTTAGGAGACAATCAGAGCAGCTCTTAGATTTTTTGCAGATGATGCTGTCATTTACCTTATTGTAAAGTCATCAGATGATCAAAAGGAATTGTGAAGTGATAAAGATATCTGTATGGTGTGAAAAATGGCAATTGACTATAAATAATAAAAAGTATGAAGTTGACCACATGAGTGCTAACATAAATATGCTGAACGGTGTTTACATGATAGATCATACAAACCAAAGAGCTGCAAACTCACATACATAGGAATTACACTTATCATTAAATAAAATCATAACATTCATATAGATAATGCTCTGGAGGAAGCAAACCAAAGACTGATTTCTTGGTAGACCACATAGAAAACGTAAAACGTCCACTAAAGAAACGGTGTTCACTATGCTTGTCTGTCCTCTTGTGGACAGCGGGTTTTGTATTATTGCGAAATAAGGGAAAGCGTGCTATTGATATGATACGTGAACTGGGTTGGTAGTAATTAAAACAAACGCGTTTTTCGCTATGGCAAGACTTTTTCGTGGAATTTCAAACACGAATTTTGTCGTCAGTGTGATATTTTATTGGTGCCCATCTATACAGAGAGAAATCATCATAGTAAAGTACGAGAAATCGGAGCTCACATGGGAAGATGTAAGTGTTCGTTTTCTCTGCACGCTGAGAGAGTGGGATGGTAGAGAAGTAGATTAAAAATGATGGTTCGATGACCCTCTGACAGGCCCTTAACTGTGAATTGCAGAGTAATTATGTAGGGATAGATCATCATCATACATATGTCTATCCTTTCGGTCTTACGACATTTAGGTGGTGCGGCTGACAATTGTCTCAGAACCAGTTGCTATTCACATATTTACCAACAGTGTTCCCATTACATTTTGTGGAATACCACAGCAACAACAGCAAGTTGCTTCAAAATCTTCATTATCAGCACTCCCATTATGGTGTGCCATAGCCACAAAATTAAATTAACTGTATATAGAAAATCGAATGTTTAGCAGTGTGATTTCTTTTTTATTTCAGTTGATGTCTACATCAGTCCTTGTCAAGATGCAAAGGCTGAGAGATTCCTATGACCCTCCCCCCTTCCCTCTCACCCCCTTCCCTCTCACCCCCTTCCCTCTCACCCCCTTCCCTCTCACCCCCTTCCCTCTCACCCCCTTCCCTCTCTCCCCCTTCCCTCTCTCCCCCTTCCCTCTCTCCCCCTTCCCTCTTTCCCCCTTCCCTCTCTCCCCCCTTCCCTCTCTCTCCCCCTTCCCTCTCTCCCCCCTTCCCTCTTTCCCCCCTTCCCTCTCTCCCCCCTTCCCTCTCTCCCCCCCTTCCCTCTCTCTCCCACCCTTCCCTCTCTCCCCCCTTCCCTCTCTCTCGCCCCCCTTCCCTCTCTCTCCCCCCTTCCCTCTCTCTACCCCCCTTTCCCCTCTCTCCCCCCTTCCTTCTCTCTCCCCCCATTCCCTCTCTCTCCCCCCCTTCCCTCTCTCCCCTCCCCTTCCCTCTCTCCCCCCTTCCCACTCTCGCCCCCTTCCCACTCTCGCCCCCTTCCCTCTCTCCCCCTTCCATCTCTCCCCCCCTTCTTGCTCTCCCCCCTTCCCTCTCCAACCCCCTTCCACCTCCCCCCTTCCCTCTCTGTCCCCCTCCTTCCCTATCTCCCCCCCTCATTCCCTCTCTCTCCCCCCTCCTTCCCTCTCTCTCTCCCCTCCTTCCCTCTCTCTCCCCCCCTCCTTCCCTCTCTCTCCCCCCCACCGCCCCTATCTCTTCCCCCCTCCGCCCCTATCTCTCCCCCCCTCCTCCCCTATCTCTCCCCCCTCCTTCCCTATCTCTCCCCCCTCCTTCCCTATCTCTCCCCCCCTCCTTCCCTATCTCTCCCCCCCTCCTTCCCTACCTCTCCCCCCTCCTTCCCTATCTCTCTCCCCTCCTTCCCTATCTCTCCCCCCCCTCCTTCTCTATCTCTCCCCCCTCCTTACCTATCTCTCCCCCCTCCTTACCTATCTCTCCCCCCTCCTTACCTATCTCTCCCCCCTCCTTCCCTATCTCCCCCCTTCCCTATTTCCCCCCTTCCCTATCTCCCCCCTTCCCTATCTCCCCCCTTCCCTATCTCCCCTCCTTCCCTATCTCCCCCCCTTCCCTATCTCCCCCCTTCCCTATCTCCCCCCCTTCCCTATCTCCCCCCTTCCCTATCTCCCCCCTTCCCTATCTCCCCCTTCCCTACCTCCCCCCTTCCCTATCTCTCCCCCCTTCCCTATCTCTCCCCCCATCCCTGTCTCTCCCCCTCTTCCCTCTCTCTCCCCCCTCCCCGCTCTCTGCCCCCATTCCCTCTCTCTCCTCCCTTCCCTCAATCCCCCCCTTCCCTCCCTCTCCCCCCCTTCCCTCTCTCCCCTCTCCCCTCCCCCTTCCCTCTCTCTCTTACCCTCTCTGGTCACCCCAGCCCCCCTTCTACTCAGTAGATAAAGTGTTTAATATGAAATAGCAATTGTAAAAAAAATACATAGTGTAAAGAATCCTAATATTAAAGTCGTAAGTTCCACATTTGAAAATGTCATTAATGATTTGTGGAACACAAATTAATGTAATATATCATGAAACGAGGCAAGGACTGCACATTACTCTATAGTTTCTATAATTTGTATCATACCAACTGCAAGCAAAATCATGTTGAAAGTTTGGTGAGCATGTGGTTTACTTGTGTCATTGAATCCAAGAAAGCACTGATTGATTTCGTGCCTGGGTTCAAATGGTATCAATCCTGTGCACTATGATTGCTGGAATGCACTGACCACCTGTATGACAATTTTACACTTGAGCAGTGAGTGATTAAGTCTGTAATGGTCTTATTAGTAGTGTTTAGAGGACTCTCAATTAGATAATCAGCACTTGCAATCAGCACTTGCAATCTGCAAATCGTGAAAGCTTCAGTCATCTGAACAATACTTAAAAGGGGTTCACTAGACTTCTATGCCGTTAAAACTTGTCCTATCTGATAGCAAGTGTATAAAAAATTTATGTAGATGTGTACCAGACAGGCAAATATTTTTTAAACACAGAGGACACAGATTTGGAAATTTGGATTTGAGTCTTTCATTGTTTTCTTCTTAAACTAAAATTTGCAATTCATTGACACAATGTTTAACATCCTGAGCAGTTAATACTACTAACCAATAAAGTGATTATTTACATTTTGATGAATCACAAAGTAAATATATTTACACATTTAGAGTAAATGGTTCAATACTGTGTACATGGCTGATGTACAATCTCCAGTGAACAAACCTCATCAAAAGCGGAAAGTTTCAATCAGTGTTCCCTTAAATTTTCTCTTGACCACAAATTGTTTCCATGAAAGAATGAGAGAGTGAAGAAAAGAGGAATACTGTGGGGAAGGATGAACAGTCACAGTGATTTCATCTTGCTATGAATTATGACAAAGGAAATAATAACCTCACTCTCAACTTGGTCAGAAAGCCACACCAACATATGTAATTGAACTCCTCAGTAAAGACAAATAGCAGTAATGGATATGCAGACCTTAACCCAGTGCCAAGTCTGTCACTTACCAAACATACAAGGTGGCAATTATTGACCTATATAAAATGGTAATTTGTTACAAACTAAAGCTTTCACACGCTTTTGTTGCAAAGAAAATGCGCCATTCAAACGAACAAAACGAGTGCACACACAAGCATCTGCCAACAGCAGTGTTAAAAATTCTACAATATTTTCTAACGACGAACTGTGTTCAATATGTCTCATTCTTGGGCACATTTTGATGAGTGATGTCACAGCTGGTTACGTTTCTAACAGGACAAGGTGAAATATTGCGAATGTTGGATTCAGAAGTTTTACTTTCAAAGCAAAATACCTTTTATGCAAAATGATGATGGGTGTCAGAATGTGTGATGAATTTTGTAAATCACGGCGCATTATATTCTCATTCAAGATTTAATGCTGTGAACCAGCCATGTGGAAAAATTTTGGGCCCAGAAGACCAGCCATTTATGCCATAATTTTAAATTTTGGTGGCACACTTGCATTTCATATATCTTGCAAAGGTATTACATACAAAAATGACCAAGTTAAGAGTTTAGTCTTTAATAATTATTAGTCCTTTCATTGATTACAGATCATGCACTAATGCTGGCAAAAAGTATAGTTGCCTTTCGAAAACAAGAACGAAGTAAGTTGTTGCTGCTTGCAAATGGGGGTTATAATGAATCAAAAGATCTGTGAACAGAATTTATGAAATGGTCTACACACGCTTAGAACCGTAAGTAACTCACATAAAACACACGAATCTTCTAGCAGGTTTCACACATAATTGTCGTCTTACTCACCAGCAGTTAAGCTAAGTAGGTGGGGTGAGGCCCAGGTTACTTCAAAATTGCAAAACATTGCTGCTAAAAGTGGAACTATAGGATTTTTGGTGCTGTTGCTGCTTTTGAGTGCTGAAGGCACCAACTGCCATGCACATCTCTGGAAACGAAACTCTAGCTGAAAACCTCAATTGTACAGGCAAAATTTCTCAAAAAATGAATGGCTGTAACGACACTCAAACCAATTCCATCCTGAAAAAGAACAGATAACGAACAGTGTAACACACAATACCTCATCCGACAGTAAAATTGGTGGGGAAGACGGAGATCGCCCTTGAGTCTGTCCACTCAATTAAACAGCTACCCCCAGAGTGTCTATTGTGGCGGCTCTCAATGTCCGTTCTCTTACATGGAGGGGAACCTGTTACCAACTCCGAACTACCCCTGGCAAGCAGGTGCATCATCGCTGCCTTTACTCCCAGTTTACGTTGGCACTAACTGGCCTACATAGTGACCACATCTCTGCCTTCACACTACCAGCAGACGAACTCCTAATACAAACCCAATAGTTAATTAACCCAAGGCAACATAGAGGGATTAAGGAAAGGAAATGCATTTATGTAATAATGAATTAAATGAATTTCTTCAGTCGAGTTATAGCATTTCTTAAATTTAAAAATATCGTGAAAGTATCATGAACATCTATAGTATTCACTATAATGCAACAAAAAATAACTAATTATAAAGAGATGGAACATGCCCTTCCCTCTCAACCTTACTTGCATATTTTTTGATTTCTTTCTTCATTATTAATATTCAGTTACTTCACTTCCATATGTGTGACAATACATGTTGAAACTAATGGAGTTAAAAAAAAGTTAAAATACTTACTAATTCGGTTGTCAACTTCTAGAATCTGATACACATCATGATACCAGTTACATTAAAAAACAATTGTGTGTTCCCAGTTGAGAGTTTAAAAACACTCGAAATTTACCAGATACCATTGCAAACAAAACTATATACGCAACACATTGCAAAAAAAGTTGAAAGTTAGTCAGAACAAAAGAAAGCACTGGACCATGCACACCTTCAGTAGTTCATAATGCTTCATGTCCGACATGATGCACATACTGAGGACCTGAAAGGCATCAGTTCTCTCTGTGGGAAAGGATTGAAATGGAAGTGGAATAATGGGACCCAGATAATACAGGGGTAGCTCATGCATCAGCTGTTACCGCTGCCACTCAATATGGAGTGTCAGCCTGCAGTGTTTAATGGATGATGTGGCCATTTGTCTCCTTCAGTCAGTGGTGTTCTGCAATGCCAGGTGACCAGATGTTAGGAACATGTAAAAACTTTCAAAAAGGCTCAGTGTAAATATAATAGACAATTTACAACCATTTCCATCTTTTCAGACAGTATTTCCATTTATGCAAGGCTTCAGACAAGTTGCAGTGCCGAAAACATAGTCTTGGATTAAAACCATCTGCAAGTGTGTTCATTCATTCATTCATTCATTCATTAGCATGCAATTTTTTTCTCTTGACTGATGTGACATTGATTCTTGTTCATTAACAGTCATTATCCACATGACTAAAATCCATACTAGATACCTAATCAAAATATTGAAGCTTGCACTAGTTTTTGACTTATTGGGAATCAAACAAAAAAATCTGTTTACTAGGTGAAATTAATCATTTCTGAAGGTGAAAGTGTTTGCAAAACAATGAAAGGGCACTTACAGAGCTAAGATAATGGAACAGGAACATTCAAAAATTATTTGTGTTAATTAAATCTCACATACTTTGAACTGAAGAATTTTGAATTAAGACGTGTAACATACATCTTTTGATACATTTAATTAATTGGTGTAGACTATTAATGTGTAGTACTGTATTTTGAAAAGATGGTAAAACGTGAACGTGAATAATTTTAATTCTCATCTAAAAATTTCAAATCAAATTGGCAGGGACTCAAATCAAGCAATATTGAATTTCCTCTGGGTATTTTAGTTTTAAACCACGGATCTCTCCTTCTGTTGGAATATTATATACTCTCTTCACTCTTCAGATTGACTCAGAGTACTGGTGGGAGCTGCGGCACATCACGTGAAGAAACTTGTCACCATAGACTGGTCCAGGATGAGTTGGTGACAGACATGGAGAAGTCAACACACGAGTTTGGTACCAATACAGATGATGTGACTATTGATAAGGAATGCTCAGTTGCCACCCAATATGACTGTGCTACGAGGGAAAAGGAATTACATGTATATATTTGTAATTTCTGCCAACAAAGCTTTCCTTCAAAATACAGACTCACAATGCATGTGTTTATACACATTGATGGCATTCAACCACCTTTGTATGTATGTAAGTGGTGTGGTGAGGTATTACACAGTGATGTTAGTTTGAAAAAACATTTGAAAATGAGTGAGTATTATGTCTTAACTGCTGGCAACCATGAAACATATGGCTATAGTGATAAGCATGAAAGCAGCATCTTCTTGAATAGTGATCCAGTAGTTTCTGTTGCAGAATACAATGATCAGCCTTCATATAAGGAAACTAGGAAAGCTTCAAAGAAGTCCTCTGACATGTGTAACACACAAACTGCAAATTTTGCAGAGAAAACAAGTGATTATGGAATTTCATCTACAGCTGTTAATATCAGTGCCCAGGCTGATCTACCTACTGCAAAAAGAACCAACAAATGTGATATTTGTGGCAAATTGTTCACTAGGTCAGGTGATCTCAAGAGACATGTATTCATACACAGCAGGAAAAGACCGCACAAATGTGACATACGTGACAAATCGTATGCCCAGTCAGTTCGTCTCAAGACACGCATATTAATTCGCACTGGGAGGAAACCCCACAAACATGAGATTTCTGGGAAATCTTATGCTAGGGATCTCAAAACACAATCATTAATTCACACCGGGAAGAAACCCCACAAATGCGATATTTGTGGGAAATCTTTTACTACGGCAGGGAATCTCAAGAAACACACATTTATTCATACTGGAAAGCAACCTCATAAATGTGAGATTTGTATGAAATCTTTTTCTAGGTCAAACGATCTCAAGAAACACGCATTCACGCACACCGGGGAAAGACCTCACAAATGTGATATTTGTGGGAAATCGTTTGCTTTCTCAAGCAACCTCAAGAGACATGTATTAATTCACACAGGAAAGAAACCTCACAAATGTGACATATGTGGGAAATGTTTTGCTGCGTTAAGCAATCTCAAGGCACACACATGTTAATTCACACTGGGAAGCAACCCCGCAAATGCGATATCTGTGGGAAATCTTTTGCTATGGCAGGCAGTCTCAAGACACACTCCACAATTCACTCTGGAAAGAAACCTCACAAATGTGAGATTTGTGGGAAGTGTTTTACTGTGTCAAGCAGTCTCAAGACACATTTATTAATTCACACTGGGAAGAAACCCCACAAATGTGATATTTGTGGGAAATCTTTTCCTACTGCAGGCAGTCTCAAGACACATTCACTAATTCACTCTGGAAATAAACCTCACAAATGTGAGATTTGTGAGAAATGTTTTACTGTATCAAGCAATCTCAAGACACATGTATTAATTCACACTGGGAAGAAACCTCACAAATGCGATATTTGTGGAAAATCTTTTGCCAGGGCAGGCAGTCTGAAGAGACACTCACTAATTCACACTGGAAAGAAACCTAACAAATGTGAGTTGTGGCAAGTCATTTGCTAGATCAGGTGATCTCAGGACACATGCAGTAGAACACATTGGAATGGGACCTCCCAAATGTCATATGTGACAAGTTTCACTGAATTGGGTACTCTCAAGACACATGCATTACTTCACATCAGAAAGAAACTACAAGTAAGTGTTAGTTTATACAAATAGGTTTTCCTGGGTGGTGCCCTCAAGGCCTTTAAAATAATGGATCTAGCAGAGGAACAATAAGTTGCCATGCCTGTGAAATAACATTAAAATGTGGCAGAACTGTAAAACAAAAACGTGCAATAGTGTGTAGTACAGAGTGGTAACAGGTAATGTGACAATATAAAAATCCAAATCTGCAGCTTGAGATGTCGAGAAATTGTATTGCTAAATAAACGAGAAACATAAATCGAATTTTTTTTGTCATTAACGCTGCTGCTTTTTCCCCATCGATCTTGAGACATGAAGATTGTCAATTGTGATAAATCCTTACCTTTGTCAGTAATCATAAGTAGCATTCAATATTCAGTAGAAGCCCAAAGAAATGTTATGACTTGCTGCTTATTATTCCAAACAGTCATCATGTAGTACTTGTAACTCTGCATTTTAGAAACAGTGGCAGCAACAGTGAATGTGACAATTACTCAGGTATGTTTCCTGAAGAGATTTCCTGTATGTGTCATTAATATTGTGTACATTGTTTTGTTAGTACTAATCCTGCATTAGTAAACGTAACAACAGATATAGCAACCTGCTTAATAGCATGTTTGTCCACCTTTGGAACACAATACATCAACAGTTCTACATGATGTGGACTTGACATGTCGTTTGCATGTTTCTGAATGTACATTGCACCAGATGTCTATGCAATTGTATTCCATACATTCAGATCAGGTAAATGGTGTGGTCGAGGCATCGGTGTTAGTTACCATGCTACTCAAATCACTGTGGAGTCATTCTGCACATGTGACATGGACAGTTATCATGCTGAAAGAAGCTTTCACCAATGGAGAACACATCAGGCTTGAAAGAATCTATGCAGTTGCAACAAATGTCACGTAGTCTGCAACTGTTATGATGCCTTCAATTACTACTAGATTTCCCAAAGGAGCCCAAGTGACTGCCCCATAGCATAACGGGTCCTCCATCTGGTGCCATTCACCTAGATGATAGCATATCTGAATGTGACAACTGATGTGGTGTAACAGGAAATGTCATCCAGCCTGACATTTGCATTGACTTTCAGTCCAGCCTGACATTTGCATTGACCTTCAGTCCAGCCTGAATGATCACTTGCCCACAGCAGTTGCAATTGAACATTTTGGTGGATCAGTATGGAAACATACAGTGACCATATGTTGTGAGTTCCCATGTTCAACAATGTACATTGAATTGTGGGTTCAAAAATGTGTATGGCTGTTTTCCGTCATTACATATGCCACATATTGCCAAATTTCCAGCTTTACAGAACAGGCAAGCCTCTGACCTCCATGATTTGTGAAGTATAGATGTATTACATCTTTTCATAAGGTTATGGTTTTTATCACCTTTCAGCCACTTTCCACAGACGTTCTCAACAGTAGCATAGATTCAGCCAATGAGCTTCACCACTCTTGAGGCACTAGTTCCCAACTGCAATGACATTGTAACTTGCCCTTTGCTAAAGTCACTTACGTCATCTTGTTTACATGCTCGCATCCCCTCTAAAACAATACCTTGTTAATCTCTGGTCTACTTATATACTTATAATCTGCTTACTGTATCATGTGCATACAACATGTGGCATTCATTCTCCTCAGAGGCAGTGTTCATGACATTTATGCTCATCAGTGTATCTTCAGGTAAATGGGTCAGGTGCGAAAATGTGTAATCTAACATATGCACTGTGCTTTTTGCCATTTACACCAGTGCACAGTAGCTGTATTTTTGTGAAATTTTTGTTTCACAAAGCTCTGTATATGATTCAGAGACGCTGTAGATAAGTGTTATGCACCAAAGCTCTTAATTATTTGTTCAGCAATTAATACTGTGAGAGTTCTACACGAAATAAAATAGGTAAACAAATATTAGGTGTTATGATTTGATTCCAGTTATTTCTATACCAAGAACAACTCTCAGAATGTGAGTACTAAATATTTCTTGTGTTACGTTCAAAGATGTTTCCATTGTGGATATTTTTATTAATTTGTGTAAATAAAAATGACTTTTTTGGAAATGTGTATTTATGCTTCATTTTTAATTTCAGAACGATTGTTTTAATTTTTGATTTACTACCTATTTGTTATTGCTGAAAGTGGTTTAGTATGACCCATCATACGTGTAAATCATGGAGACAGTTATAATTGATTTGCAGTGTTCTGTTTTGCTACACTTTAGTAATGACACTTTTGGTAATGTGATTACATTTTATTCCATCTTTCTCATGATAAGACATCAACTGCTGTGTAGATTATTCATAATAGGCAACATCCGCATACATTTGTATTAAATATTGTTTTCCAATAAAAGGAAAGAAAAACCGGGTTTCTGGACAACAGCCTTATATTCAGCTGAATCTGAAAATATACTACTAAATGTCGCGACAATACATACTACTAATTTCTAAGAAAGACAGTAAGATTTATAGTAACATGTTAAAAAAGGTACACAATTTGGACCAAATATCTATCTGTGTTAGCTGAAGATGGGTCATATAGCGTTCATCTGGTACATGAGATGTAAGCAGAAAATAAACACATTGTGTGGTTGTGTGGAAAACCACCCAGAGAACTGAGTCTACATAAACACAGTAGATACCCATAAATTAATGAGTGTAACTGCACCTAATAAAATCATGACCTATGCCAATCATGACAATGAACTATTGTACAAGATTTGTCAAGTACTAGTCAATTGTAGGATGTGGATCCAGGAGTACATGGAAATCAGGCATACAGATGATTTTCATGGGTTTGCAGCTGGGTTCCATCGTCCTGATGACAACACGATATTTAGGCGGACCACCTGGCCGCCATCTTCAGGTGAGATTGAGTGCACAACCACGCCGGAACTGAAGAGATCTCAGATTCGTCCGATTTTATTCAACGCCTGACGTCTCTACGCCCTGGAACATCTGACCTAGTGAACTTTGATGTTGTTTCACTTTTCACTCAGGTACCTTTGGAGCAGTCTTTAGTGCTAATTTGTCAACTCTTGGCTGGCAGAACTAGTGAGCTGTGCCGCCATGTATTGACATCGACGTATTTTTTATTTAATGAAGCAATTTTTGAACAAACTGACGGTGTCGCTATGGGGAGTCCTCTTTCCCCTATTGCCGCCAATTTCTTTATGGAAGATTTAGAGCATATGGCACTTAAGACATTTTCTCTTAAACCAACATGTTTTTTGATATATGTGGATGATATTTTCATCGTTTGGCCACATGGAATGGAATCTCTTCATCGATTTTAGATCATTTTAACTGCCTTCATCCACGAATCAAATTTACGACGGAGATTGAAAATGATGGTAAATTACCATTTTTGGAAGTCTTAGTACATAAGAAAGAAAATGGAACTTTCGGCCACAGTGTATACCGAAAATCTACGCATACGGACTGCTACCTCCATGCCACAAGTTGTCATCCACATCAACGCTTGGGAGTTTTACGCACACTGGTCAAGAGGGGTTATGCTGTTTCAGATGCCGATAACTTGGAACAGGAGTTGGATCACCTCAAGGTTGTCTTCAGGCAGAATGGCTATTCTGATCACCAAATTACTCGTGCTTTTCAATTTGGACTCCCACGAGAACCTATTTTATCAAATCTGTTGCTTTTTTACCCTTCGTGGGAAGCATTTCTTCTAAAATTTCAGGAATCCTCAGGAAATATGATATTAAAAGCGTCCTTACGCCTTTGGCGAAAACTAGATTCCTTCTTTGATCGGTGAAAGATGATTTGGGACTGAGGAAGCCTGGGGTATACAAGATTCCCTGGCACTGCGGCAAGGCCTACATTGGACAGACTATTCGTACAGTTCAAGATCGATGTGTGGGACATTAACGGCATACCCGTCTGCTACAGCCGGACAAATCAGCCGTTGCCGAACACTGTCTTAATGGAGGGCACAATATGTCCTTCAAAGAGACGCAAATTATTGCCTTGGCTTCTCGTTACTGGGATCGTGTATTGAAAGAATCAATTGAAATACGTCTGTTTGATGATATTATTAATAGAGACAAAGGTTTTCCTTTAAGCAAGACATGGAATCCTATTTTATCACAGATAAAACAACAACGGTCTGGTTTCCGACCAGCTGCATTTTAATTTTGCGATTCCTCGCTTTTGACAGTTTTCACCACTGGCGCTGCTGCAGTTCTTCACCTCACAGAGGGCAGCTCTTCCGTTGTTCGCGCACGCGCAACGGCTAGTACCCGCGGTATAAAGGAGCCGCCGAACCTGAGGTCTCTTCAGTTCCGGCGTGATTGTGCACTCAATCTCTCCTGAAGATGGCGGCCAGATGGTGCGCCGAAATATCGCGTTGTCGTCAGGACGATGGAACCCGGCTGCAAACCCATGAAAATCATCAGTATTTGATACACCGGGAAAATCTACGCTATCACATCAAGCATACAGTTTAAAAAAACCAACAATGTAGGGTGCTTTGAAACAAATGACTGGTGTTCACATCAGAACTTTACCTCTAAGGCCACTAATAGACTGAGGGTCATAGTGCTGCAGAATGGGATGGAACGACACCTCTGATCAGACTGAAAGCTGTTTGCCAAGAGTGAGCCAAATTGATCCCAGCTATGCTCTATTGGTCCATGTGACCATTAACAGCTATCTGATTGGTTGCTGGATGGTTTTCAAGAAGCTTTTCCTAACTAGCGATGCTTCTTGGAAGTGTCACTCCATTAGCATCCTCGCTGTCAGAATGGTATGAAAGTGAACAAGGAATATACAGTGGTAACTGGTACAGAGCCAGCCACTGCCTAGCCACGGCTCTGCAGTGAAACATATTTCATAAAGCAGCAGTAGCCGGCCGCGACAGAGACAGCAACAGATAAGTAACCGCATTTGTCATTTAAGAATTCCTAACCAGGAGCGAATTGTGTTATATCATCTGTGTGCTTTAATAGTTTAGTTTCCTGAGTTTCTGCGTGTAAGTTCAACATCTAATAGCCACAGTTCTCGCTTTTCCGTTTGCGTCAGAAAGTAAACCGATTTTCTGACATATTACAAGTTCCTAATCAGGGTCAAATTATTTACTTTCACCTGAGTGCTTCAGTAGTTAGGTTTTTGAATATCTGCGTACTACTAGACACAGTTCGTGCGTTTTCGTCAGGTTCTACAGTAGAGTTGTGCAGCACATGCTGATAGTCCGTTTATCTGCATAGTTTAGTTTTCCACGGTCTTTAGTATAGGCAGTGACTGATCGTTGTGTGCGGATGCGAGCAGAGTTGGTGACACTTCCCTCTCAGCTTCAGGCTGTGATTGCTTCGGTTACACAGCTTGAGGCTGCAGTGGATGGGCACCACTGGTGTGCGCCGGCTGTGGGGATGCAACGGACGTCCGAGTCCTCTGATCAGTCCTCACTGGCTGCCAACCCAGTTACTGCTCGCACTGAGGCTGACCCCTCACCTGTGGTCGAGTGGGACGTCGCTCTGGGGCGAAGCAGGCGGCGAAAGACTTCCCAGACAGCCACACTTAAGGCTTCCCTGGTTTGTCTGACAAACAGGTTCCAGCTGCTGTCTGTGGCTGACACTGTCGATGAGCCAGATGCTGTCGCCTGTCCTATTTCAGAGGAAACCACTCAGCCTGCAAGATTCGGGCAGTCGCAGAGGGTGGGATTATTGATAGTTGGGAGCTCCAACGTTAGGCGCATTATGGGACCCCATAGGGACTTGGCCGACAAGGAGGGTAAGAAATCCAATGTGCACTCCGTGTGCATACCGGGTGGAGTCATTCCAGATGTGGAAATGGTCCTCCTGGTTGCCATGAAGAGCACAGGGGGCAGCCAACTGCAGGTGGTGGCTCACGTCGGTACCAATGATGTGTGTCACTTTGAATCAGAAGAGATTCTCTCTGGTTTCGAGCGGCTAACAGAAGTGGTAAAGGCTGCCAGTCCTGCTTGCAAGATGAAAGCAGAACTGACCATTCCTGCAGCATAGTCGACAGGACCTCTGGTACAGAGCCGAGTGGAGGGTCTGAATCAGAGGCTCAGACGGTTTTGCGACCGTGTAGGCTGCAGATTCCTCGACTTGCGCCAAAGGGTGGTTGGGTTTCAGGTACTGTTGAATAGGTCAGGTGTCCACTATATGCAGGAGGCGGCTACACGGGTAGCAGGGGCTGTGTGGCGTGGACTGGGCAGTTTTTTAGGTTAGAGGGTCTCAGGAAAACACAAGAAGGGCTTCAGTCACAAAGGGTGCAGGCTGAACACAGGAGGAATGTAGATACAGAAACCATTGGTATAACAGTTGTAAATTGTTGTAGGTGTGTTGGGAAAGTACCAGAGCTTCAAGCGCTAATAGAAAGCACTGATACTCAAATTGTATAGGCACTGAAAGCTGGCTAAAGCTGGATATAAGCTCAGCCGAAATTTTTGCGAAGAACCTAACTGTGTTTCGAAAGGATAGGCTAAACATGCTTGGCGGAGGCGTGTTTGTTGCTATCAGAAGTTGTTTAATTTGTCGCGAAATTGAAGTAGATACTTCCTGTGAGTCAGTATGGGCAGAGGTCATTGTTGGCAACAGGAATAAAATAATAATTGGATCTTTTTACCGACATCCCAATTCAGATGATACAGTTGCTGAAAGGCTCAAAGAAAACTTGAGTTTGATTTCAAACATGTACCTGGATCATACGATAATAGTTAGTGGTGACTTTAATTTACCCTCGATATGTTGGCGAAAATACATGTTTAATTCTGGAGGCACCCATAAAATATCATCCGAAATTGTGCTAAACGCATTCTCTGAAAATTATCTCGATCAATTAGTTCATGAGACCACACGAATAGTAAAAGGTTGTGAAAATACACTTGACCTCTTAGCAACAAATAATCCTGAGTTAATAACGAGCATCAAAACAGATTCAGGGATTAGTGAACACAAGGCTGCCGTAGCAACATTGAATACTGTAATCCCCAAATCCTCGAGAAATAAGCGAAAAATATACCTATTCAAAAAAGCAAATAAAAATTCACTTGGCGCCT
The DNA here is from genome assembly GCF_023864345.2 of Schistocerca serialis cubense. Lineage (NCBI taxonomy): Eukaryota > Metazoa > Arthropoda > Insecta > Orthoptera > Acrididae > Schistocerca > Schistocerca serialis. Next base: position 41,925,528 of record NC_064648.1, on the reverse strand, counting down.
TCCTGAGAGACAATCTCCACTCATTCCAAATTAATAATACAAGTGTAGACCAGATGTGGCTTAAATTCCAAGAAATAGTATTGGCAGAAACTGACAGATTTATACCAAATAAATTAACAAACGATGGAGCTATCCTCCTTGGTACACAAAACGGGTTAGAACACTGTTGCAGAAACAACGAGCACACATGCCAAATTTAAACAGACGCAAAATCCCCAAGATTGGCGATCTTTTACAGATACTCGAAATTTAGTGCGGACTTCAATGCAAGATGCTTATAACAGTTTCCACAACGAAACTTTGTCTCAAAACCTGGCAGAAAATCCAAAGCGATTCTGGTCGTATGTTAAGTATCTTAGTGGCAAGAAACAATCGCTGCCTTCTCTGCGCGATAGAATGGAGATACTATCGAAGACAGTGTTGCCAAAGCAGAATAACTAAACACAGCCTTCAGAAATGCCTTCACAAAAGAAGACGAAGTAAATATTCCAGAATTCGAATCAAGAACAGCTGCCAACATGAGTAACGGAGGAGTAAATATCCTCGGAGTCGTGAAGCAACTTAAATCACTTATTAAAAGCAAGTCTTCTGGTCCAACGGTATACGAATTAGGTTCCTTTCGGAATATGCTGATGCATTAGCTCCATACTTTACATTCATATACAACCGTTCGCTGGACGAATGATCCGTACCCAAAGACTGGAAAGTTGCACAGGTCACACCAATATTCAAGAAAGATAGTAGGAGTAATACACTACATTACAGGCCCATGTCGTTAACGTCGATATGCAGCAGGATTTTAGAACATATTGTGTTCGAACATAATGAATTACCTCGAATAATACGGTTTATTGACACACAGTCAACATGGGTTTAGTAAACATTGTTCCTGTGAAACACAACTAGCTCTTTATTCACATGAAGTGCTGGGTGCTATTGACAAGGGATTTCAGATCGATTCCGTATTTCTAAGTTTCCGGAAGGCTTTTGACACTACCACACAAGTGCCCCATTGCGTGCTTCTGGAATATCGTCTCAGTTATGCAACTGGATTTGTGATTTCCTGTCAGACAGGTTCGTAGTAATTGATGGAAAGTCATCAAGTCAAACAGAAATGATTTCAGGCGTTCCCCAAGGTAGTGTTATAGGCCCTTTACTGTTCCTTATCTATAGAAACTATTTGGGAGACAATCTGAGCAGCCGTCGTCGTCTGTTTGCAGATGACGCTGTCGTTTATGGACTAATAAAGTCATCAGAAGATCAAAATAAACTGCAAAACGATTTAGAAGAAATATCGAAATGGTGCATAAAGTGGCAGTTGACCTTATAAAGGGTGTTACAAAAGGTACAGCCAAACTTTCAGTAAACATTCCTCACACACTAAGAAAGAAAATATGTTATGTGGACATGTGTCCGGAAACGCTTACTTTCCATGTTAGAGCTCATTTTATTACTTCTCTTCAAATCACATTAATCATGGAATGGAAACACCCAGCAACAGAACGTACCAGCGTGACTTCAAACACTTTGTTACAGGAAATGTTCAAAATGTCCTCCGTTAGCTAGGATACATCCATCCACCCTCCGTCGCATGGAATCCCTGATGCAGCCCTGGAGAATGGCGTATTGTATCACAGCCATCCACAATACGAGCACGAAGTCTCTACATTTGGTACCGGGGATGCGTAGACAAGAGCTTTCAAATGCCCCCATAAATGAAAGTCAAGAGGGGTGAGATCAGGAGAGCGTGGAGGCCATGGAATTGGTCCGCCTCTACCAATTCATCAGTCACCGAATCTGTTGTTGAGAAGCGTACGAACACTTCGACTGAAATGTGCAAGAGCTCCATCGTGCATGAACCACATGTTGTGTCGTACTTGTAAAGGCACATGTTCTAGCAGCACAGGTAGAGTATACCGTATGAAATCATGATAACGTACTCCATTGAGCGTAGGTGGAAGAACATGGGGCCCAATCAAGACATCACCAACAATGCCTGCCCAAACGTTCACAGAAAATCTGTGTTGATGACGTGATTGCACAATTGCGTGCGGATTCTCGTCAGCCCACACATGTGACGGTGAATCGAGGAAGTACAGTACGTGATTTTGAAAATTTACAATTTGATCACGTTGGAATGAAGCCTCATACGTAAAAACATCTGCACTGAAATGAGGATTGACACATTGTTGGATGAACCATTCGCAGAAGTGTACCCATGGAGGCCAATCAGCTGCTGATAGTGCCTGCACACGCTGTACATGGTACGGAAACAACTGGTTCTCCCGTAGCACTCTCCATACAGTGACGTCGTCAACGTTACCTTGTACAGCAGCAACTTCTCTGACGCTGACATTAGGATTATCGTCAACTGCACGAAGAATTGCCTCGTCCATTGCAGGTGTCCTCGTCGTTCTAGGTCTTCCCCAGTCGCGAGTCATAGGCTGGAATGTTCCGTGCTCCCTAAGACGCCGATCAATTGCTTCGAACGTCTTCCTGTCGGGACACCTTCGTTCTGGAAATCTGTCTCGATACAATCGTACCGCGCCACGGCTATTGCCCCGTGCTAATCCATACATCAAATAGGCATCTGCCACCTCCGCATTTGTAAACATTGCACTGACTGCAAAACCACGTTCGTGATGAACACTAACCTGTTGATCCTATGTACTGATGTGCTTGATGCTAGTACTGCAGAGCAATGAGTCGTATGTCAACAAAAGCATCGAAGTCAACATTACGTTCCTTCGACTGGGCCAAGTGGTGGTGAATCGAGGAAGTACAGTACATACTGACGAAACTAAAATGAGCTCTAACATGGAAATTAAGCGTTTCCAGACACATGTCCACATAACATCTTTTCTTTATTTATGCGTGATGAATGTTTCCTGAAAGTTTGGCCGTACCTTTTTGTAACACCCTGTATAACTAAAAGTGTGAGGGCATCCACGTGAGTGCTGAAAAGAAGGCGTTAAACTTCAGTTGCACGATAAATCAGACTAATCTAAAACCCGTAAATTCAACTAAATACCTAGGAATTACCATTACGAACAATTTAAATTGGAAGGAACACACAGAAAATGTTGTGGGGAAGGCTAATCGAAGGCTGCGTTTCATTGGCAGGACACTTAGAAAATGTAACAGACCTACTAAGGAGACTGCCTACAGTACACTTGTCCGTCCTCTTTTAGAATACTGTTGCGCGGTGTGGCATTCTTACCAGATAGGACTGACTGAGTACATCGAAAAAGTTCAAAGAAAGGCAACACGTTTTGTATTATCGCGAAATATGGGAGAGAGTGTCACAGAAATGATACAGGATATGAGATCATTAAAAGAACGGCGTTTTTCGTTGCGATGGAATCTTCTCACGAAATTCCAATCACCAACTTTCTCCTGTGAATGCCAAAATATTTTGTTGACACCGACTTACATAGGGAGGAACGATCACAAAGATAAAATAAGGGAAATCAGAGCTTGTACGGAAGGATATAGGTGTTCATTCTTCCTGCGTGCTATAAGAGATTGGGATAATAGAGAATTGTGAAGGTTGATCGATGAACCCTCTGCCAGGCACTTAAATGTGATTTGCAGAGTATCCATGTAGATGTAGATGTAGAAGTGTTTCCCACTCAGTCTGTCAGTCTACCATGCACACTTCAGTCCCCCTCCATAGCATCAGGCTAAATATTTCAAAATTACAAAAGTAGTAGTTTAATGTTTCAAAATGCTCCTTTGGATGGGTGGCTCTTGCTAAGGGATGCAACGTTCTAACAGGGTAAACAAAGAATGTAATAAAAATAGGGGACAGGAATAGAAAACTCAAAAGCATTTAAGAGGTTACAGATACTAGTACAATAATTTAGAGTTCGAATTGGCCAATTTTGGTTGTTGTAAAAATATATGCAGTCAATTGAGATGATGCACTGGTACAGTGGTGTGTTAGTGCAGAGGCAACAGGTGAGCTGACCATGTACTGAGCCAGCAGGGACAGCATGAGGGTTGTGAAGATGCATCAGCTAGGCAGTGGCTAGGGTGCTGCAATGGTGATGCCTGTGGGCAGTGATGGGGTATTGTGGTCTGGAATGACAGCATTTGGGCCACCAAATGTTGTTACCAGTTGTGAAGTTCTAGCCTCGCAGATCATGAAAGAAAGTAACACTGCATCAAAGGGGTGCATCAGCAAAGGCTGGCTGGCTATTTCAACACAAAAGGAGGTTTCGCTCAATAATATTGATAAAATTGATTACCTTTCCTATAATCTCTGCAGTTTGTAGTATAAAAGTTAAAATTACAAAGTTGTTGAGGGATACATTACAAACTGATTATGTATCCATAATAAACTAATCTGATTAAGACAACTGTAACCCTATCACAGTTTTATTAAATCTTATTTCATGTACTTAATTGATATTGACTGTTAAATCCTACATGGTTGGTTTGATCCTTAACTAAGTGGAGTGTAATGGTCTCCCATGTTAAAAAATACGTAAAATGAAAAAATTATACAGTGGAAACAAACTAATGCACATTAGCATCTCATCTCCTAATGCTAAGTCGTAAACGAGAGTCGTGACTGAATTGTGCCAGGATCTAAAATCCACTGAGTATAAAAGTACTCAACAGCTGCTGCTCGAGCACCACTGGTTTTGGTGATCTGAATAGTTCACAATATCCTTGATTACATATGATTCATATAACCATTCTGAGGACAGCTACAGTAACTGGAAGAGAGATGACACTGGGGCAACCACTCTGTGTAGGTATTCCAGCTTACTCCACTCAGTGATGTGTGCAGTGTGTTGTCAATTGTAAACAGCAATTTTCTGAAGCTAGTATTCGTCAATGGTTTGCAGAAGGCGAGTCTTTGATTTTTTTGGTAGTGTAGGCAGGCTGTCGGTTGAGTGCCAGTACAAAAGGTGTTTCAGGTAAATTAGCAGAAAAAGCTCAAAGCTGTTGTGTGTGTAAGTTAAATGAGCAGATACCCTAATGGTGGGTGTGATACATCATAATAAGAACGTTGAATAAAAGTCTGCCATTAGAGAAACTCGATAAGTCTGAAGTGTAAATGCATGGTCATAGCAGAGAACTGCTTCTATAGTTGACTGTGATACCAAATACGGTAATTTGTTCCCATTGGGCATAAATAAAGATTTGTTCATTGCAACAACAGTGAAAGAGCAAGGGATATCCTTAGTTTCCTCTAAAAGCAATGCAATTTCACAATTCACGACACTAGTGCAGGGTAATAAGGTAGGACGCTTGTAATAATTAGTGTGAATGCTCAGTTGAAACTCGAACTACATGACAGTCTGATGGATAACCCTTGCAAACAAACAGGATGTCCATTTGCCAAACATTGCGTTCATAAGCAGCTACACTGGCGACAGAGAAAGAGATGGTGATAACACTCAAATTTAAACTGGTGCAAGTTACGGGCAGGGATACCTGCACATTTAACACATCTGTAGATCATGACAGTTGTACAACAGCAACAGTGCAATAATACAGCAAGGCTGATTCCTACATGGAGTAAATCATTTGCATGTGTACTGATGCATGAAATGAATCAGTAGTTATGGTTTGCTGGAAGGTTTCAGCTGGCACTAAGCTAGGGCTGAGTCTCTGTTGCAGTCTTGGCTGAATGGTAGTGTGGAGGGTGTTAACATGCAACTGTTGCGTGGGTGTTATACAACAAGATCTGTAAGGCTTTGGGTACTTCCAAAGTAGCAGCCAGTTTGCACAGTTCCCTGTGTATAGTAATTAAATCGCGCTGGATCGCGTTCTTAAGTTCTTTATATTGCAGTATTAGCATAGTGGCTGTATTATGGATTTGTCAGTTGGTAGCCAAAACATTGTCTTCAATGTGATTGAACTGCGCATGCGAGCATAGTAGGATTTCACGATACTGCATAGCAAAGAACGAAGCTCGCTGGGGAGCTTTATCACAGTGATCAGCATCAGTCTGATCAGGGGTACCAAATTTGTTTTCAGCACAGCTGCACTCCGATTAAACCAAACTCGCATAGCATGGCGGAGTGGTACTTTGATTGGTTGTTCACAGGATGAACGGTGTCAGTGAAGGAGAATTAAATCAGTGTGAAAAGACAGAGATGGTGGTACACATTGTCTGGTCATTTCTGCTTTCATGCTGCAAGAGTTAGCACTCATGTAGAGGCAATTGCAAAAGGGTGCCAAGGTTTGATGGATTCTCTGTCAAGATGATTGACCAGCAGTATTTATAGCGTGTTCACAGGTGCTAGTTGTCTTGAAACTTTGCACAAGTTTAAAAGTTTATTATTCTTTCGAAAAAATAGTGATGATTTATGTTGAGTAGGCCTGAATTTTGAGAGGACTGAAGTCAGGGCTGGTTGTTTTTGGCATGCTTTTAGAACGAACAGAAGACGTTATAGCCTGGTATATTGCAAAAGTAGATCAACAGTTGGCTAATGTGTGTGATTTATTGTAGTTGTGCTAATTCTATACTTTGTTGGGAAACTAAAAGTGAGTTTCTATCCCCACTTTTCTGAATATCTAATGAGAATGAAACCACATTTTGGAAGTGTCCATTATGTAAACTGGCATGAATATGGAGATGTTAGATTTAGGAGAAGGATGTCAAAATATGAGCCAGTAAACCTACCCAGTAGTGATAACTTCCTTGGTGAGCTATGGGAAAGAATAGAGGACTCAGCTTTCAGGAAAATGGCCAAACCAGCTTCAATTGTCTGTAACGAAATTAAAGTGCAGAGTATTGGTTATACTTATAATTATAATGTATTAAAATATAACAGATGGTGCAATAAGGATGGGAAGTGAACTAGGAAGGGAATCATGATCAACTGTCCATGCTCATGATGTCTCAAGCAAACTGGCGTGTTGGGCACCACACAGGGTAGCTTATGTAATGAACTGAAAACAGGTGTTTACAATAGTCAATTTTTGAAAAGGATTGCAGTCTTGTGACTGTTGAGAGACCTAAGTGGTCCACGCCAGTCTTAATTAAATTAGGTGATAAAAACAGATGGCAGAACATGACAGTATGAAGTGAAAAACAGAAATACATTAACAGGAAAAGAGGTGACATGCACTAGAATTACTGCAACTGACATTCAATCATAAAGGGAAGAAGAAGGAAGGGCAGGAGCTTGTTGATAGATGAATCAGACGTTTTTCATCGTCTCATCAGCCTATGAAGGTGTGATGTACTTACGAGTGGTAGGAATCGAAGTGAGTGTGCTGCTACCATACCAGATTTGTGTCATGAAACCATAAAATTTTATTCCGATGCTACAAAAGTATGTCAAAGCTGAAGGTGGTAAAGGAATGTGAAATGAGCAGAAACGCCTATAGATATGTGAGGTGAGTAAATGAGTTAAAAGAGGCAAAGCATTTAAAGTTTTTCTCAGTGACACAGTGCTGGCATGTGGTACATTAAATTTGTAGATGTGTAAGGCACTGGGATGCGTCCAACTGTATAGTTATATATAGTGTACTACATGTGAATGCATAATGTGGTACATATGAGTGGAAATAAAAAGGTCACAAAAGTAACCTGTATCAGTAATGTGTACATATCCAGATACACTGCTCTTTTGGTTAGTGACACATGGGGAAGCATAGAGCAGTTGAACAGATTGCATGAAGCATTCTAAATCTTTCCACAAACGGAATGGTGGTCATCAGATGAGTTTGCATCCACGTCATCAAATTAGCAGAGCCTAAGTGGCACGTAAAACACATTAAAGGAGCGACAAAGCGACAAAATTGTGGGTTGGTGAGTATTTAATTAGAGTATTAGTGTAATTGATAACATTGGTGGCGGCCACATTGGGAAAAGACTTCATTACTCATATATCTTCTTGAACGAGTGAGCGAGGCTGAAATTGGTGTGGTGTCAGGTGCATCAGCCAGGAACTGCTTGATAAATGTGATTATGTACTGCTGAATGCCACATTTTATTCAATGAAGGATGTAAATAATGTCTGAGGTCCTATTTTGCTCAATGGTGACGAGTAATGCAGGACAAGTGTTCATAAGCATCAAATGGAAACTCCAGTATTATTATAAAAAGGTACTAAACGGATAGATACTCAAGAGCAGATCAGTGTTCAAACTGGAAACAACATGGAACATTACTGCCTGTGTACACATAGTATTCAAAGCTGTGTCAGTGGTAGGTGAAACATTATGAGTCAAAATAACATGGTAGTGTAGGAATTAGAGATAGTTACCCACTCAGGGAATACACTTTAAGTGCCTAAGAGTGAAAATTGTGTTTCATAGGTGTTTGTGTTGTGTGTGAGTGGAGCCACTACAACCCTAATTGAGGTACTGTAGTGCTCAGTGTGCAAGTGGGGCACGTATTTTTTGTGTGACAGCAAGCTGAATGATGGTAGAACAGACCATATTACAGAGACGAATCAGAAGTAAGTGGTATGACCAGACCAGTGTCTCTGTGATCGCTAATTGCACCGTGTTAGGAGGACGCCCCGGGAGGAACCAGAAGCCCAAGCAACATCTTTCTGTCTCATTTGCGTGGGGTAGATGTTGAAAGGCACTAACTGCCTATCTAGCGAGGCCCATATTTACTTTCACACGCAAATTGTTGAGCGGTTCATGATATGGAATAAACAGGAGCCCTGTACATTGAACAAGGCATATCACATTTTTCACTCTATATCACTGTTTAATGATCTTACATTCTCATGTTAAATGTAAGTGGTTGTAAAGAAAGACAGAGTAAGATATAGCAGTACTATTATCTTTCAGATTAGGATGCACACTGGAAGCAGTTCTAAACTTGTTGGAATCACCTTTGTCCAATTGACACATACAATATGAATACCTTAAAAGAATGATCTAGGTTCCAGATAGTTCTCTTATGGAGTTGTAAATCCATAATTAACAGGGAATACATCTAATTTATGAAACACACATGAATGGAATGACGATATTTCCATTGCCAAGATAGATGAGCCAAGATGATGTGAATAAATCATAGGTAGACTTAGTGGGGGCCAAGATGAAGTGCTTAGCGGTATTCCTGTCACTGCTCAAACACTTACTGTTTGACAACTGATGTGCTGAATCATTCCTCTAGATAATAACACTGACTCCTTGCTTAACTAACCAATTGAGAGACGGCACATACCATGCAGTAAGCCTCTGGAGAAGCGCCAAAGCGGACACTGCAACAGGGCAGCAGTGATAACTCTGCAGTATTGGCTGGAATAGTGAAACAGAACTGGTACTATGATGGTGACATGGTCAAGATGAGCTCAGACTTGTCCCTTCTTAGCGGAAGAAGAAGAACAGAACAGATTCAGGGACATGGTAGTAGGGACAGGGATAACATGGAAGAAACTAACTACAATGATATGTGACTACAGAATTTCTCCAGCAGTTCTGGATGACTGTTCATTGCGAATTAGCAATAGTGTAGGAAACCATTTCATTGAGAAGTTGTCCCTATTCCTCCTTGTTTATTGAGAATGAGAACCAATGACTCTACATGCATTTTTAGCAGATAGCCAGGTTAAAAGAGGCTAGCATAATCTTCATTATCACGTGCCAGCACCATAGGATTGTCTAACGGCAAAATGGTACAAGCATGGATCCATTAGATACATTTATTCATATCTGCGGGATTGTATCAAAATTATTTCCACTTGGACACTAACCATTTGTAATACAGGTAACTACCACTAGGTCTTGTGGGAAATACTCGTTCTAATTACGCCTACACATTTGAATAGTGGTAGATGCAGTAGAAGTGCAACTACAATTAAGAAATAGTACTATATTACTTGGCCAGAGTACAAGTAGTGTAGTTCATGATACCAAAAGTGGATGGAGAGATAACATGTGTCACTGTAGTGCACGTTATAAGTAAGTTTTCGTAGGAGGATATTAAATCACAATCACTGGATTACCCACAAAATAAAGAGATAAAATCATTATTGGATAAGAATGATGCATACTGACTGATCATAGTATTTCAAATGAAATACTGTGTTGAAGCTTAAAGGAAGGTGATGTACCACATACTAGTACAACAAACTAGGTTAGTGGTTTTGGCTAGCCTCAGGGGAGAGTGACTATCATGACATAATTTCTGTCTCACACGAAATACAGTAAACAAAATACAGAAAAAGTAACGCAAAGCATAAAAAGAAGTACTCATGGAAATATTTAAAGTGAAATGCAAATGAACATTTACGAATGGCATGCTTTCAGACTAACTGTCGCAGAGACAAGAGCAGTTAGCCCATCACCGTGTAATTACAATAATCAATGCATCTACCCTTCTTTGCAGAACTGTAAGTAATTCTTGTTCATCCATATGACAGTGAAGGTGCTACTTTTGTTTGAAAATTGTCTCTTAACTTAATATAGAACTGGGCATAATTAAACATTACCTTTCACAAACCATTGCTGGGAAACTACATTTGACGCCTTCTGTGTCTTTAATGCTTTTCAAGTATCATTGTTCGGTAATGAAGTTAAGTCATTTGTGATACGGAAGTAGTATATAATTCAACTTACCTATACTTTCGTTCTCCTGACCTACCATTCATACCCCATATTTTTGTCATGCTGGATCTATGGGCTCGACATGTAGTGGTATCTTCTGACAATGGACTTACCTGTGATGTTCAGGATTTCACATCTGAAATCTATTGTGAATTAGGTGGAGAATCGAAGAAAGTGTAGTTTTTAAAGGCATTAGACATTTCCTATTATGGCATATGGCAAAATTCGTAACCATAAATCGATTGTTTCATCAGATCAGATCAATCCTCATGAAGTACGATACATTCCAACACGAATTACGAAGACCAGGACTTATTTTTGTTTTGTTGTTATTTACTACAAAGAATATAGATCATCTGACGTGCAAAGGTGCAACCAAACAGTAACATATGCTACACTATATGCATGTGTTGGCCTGACTACTAGTAAAATGTTGCAGTGTGAGTTATTCTTTGTTTATAAAAGGCTAACACAACTCCCAGATAATATTGTTTTATACGTTATAACTTCCTACTAGTGTTTACTACGAGAGTCTTCGGTAATTTCAAATATCTGTGGTTTGCAGATTTTAGGTGAGTGTGTCAAGTACATGATATCTGTAGGTTACTCACTGGATGAGTTACTCTTTAGTGTTAACTCCAAACACTTGATATAGAGGTCCTCTGGTTGTTGCAAATTTGGTTCTTAACTGTTATATAAATGAATGCACTTACCTCTTGTCTCTTCATGTATTTAATTAAGAAGTTGCTTGCCTATTGTGGACAAGAGAACTATGAATCCTAAAAGAAATGTTGATAGTGAAGTGGGAGTAGCATGACATCCGATAATAAGTGAAAATTTGGTGTATGTGTTTTTCAGACGAAACTCGGCAAAAGGAAAATAAGTATTGCTGTAAAGAAACCATTCGATTAATAGCAGCTACTGGAAAGACACTTTGTTACTTAACATCTCCAGTTATCTATTTCACTTCAGCGCTGCTTATGAGCTGGTTAAGTAAAACATTCTTCTACCTCAAAACTGCAATTCTCATCTTATTACAAGGTAGTACCGATTAAACCTTGTTTGCAATAGTGTAAATGCATTTGTAAAGAGTTCATTTCACATTATGTAAACTCTTTAGTGCACATAACGAAAAACTAACAGTTATTTCATGTATCACCACAGTGCGTTTCTCACTTGAAGGAACGTCTAAAGCTTTACTGAATAACATAGTAACTTCCTGATGATGCTAAATAGTAGCCCCTCACATTCTCTTTTACTGCTACATTATTATTAGAAAACAATTGATCTCTCTAAACTCTTGTCCACTCTATAAGCAATTACTTCTAGTCACACTTTAATCATTTACATTATCACTGCTCTCGTTACTTTTCTATTAATATACAGTAACTTATAATACAGCAAGGCACACACCTATTTTAGAAAGCAATTCTTGCATAAAAAAAACTGCAATAGATAGATGACAAACGAGCCTCACCTGGAGACTGGTTCTACAGTCCACCACAATTCGTTTGCACTAGACAGGCAAAATGACTGACTGAACGACAGGACTATTACTCACAACCGCATTAATAAAATACATTTCTACCCATAGTGAAATCACTCCTACACAGAATGAAACTCGTTCAAACAAACAATACCTCAATCCCATGACCTCAAGGCATAAGGGTGCTTATTTCTCAAGTCATACTGAGGATATGTTGACAGCAACTTGTGCTTTTTTCCTGCATTTCTGAATATAGTATATGTAACTTGTCATAAATTATTTTGGGCTGGACTAATTGACACTGCAGAGGGTGGCAGAGCTTAACCATGGTACAGCTGTAACCAGTCAGAATGTACTTCCACTGTATGGTCAGACAATTAATATCTGCATTAACAGAAGTCACTCGTGTGATAGAATAAGGGGTTTCATATCGAGGCATGAATTTCTTAGTCTTCCATTTCTTAATCATGCGGTTACGAATCAAAAGAAGGTCCTCAGGTTTACACTGAGGAAGCACAGCCCCTTTGTTCCTTCGTTCATCTTGTTTCTGGGTAGCTTATATTAATTTTGCTTTATCTGTTTCCAGATAGCCTTGAGGTGGCAACTTCTGCCAGATCCACGGCAGATGGGAGTTCACCATGTTCAAATGGGGAGCTCATATGCCGTCCATATACTTCCTCGTAGGATGTATACCTAGTTGATTCATGTATATGACTATTTTATACGGAAGTTACATAGACGACCTACCTGTCCCAGTCGCTGAGTGGTTTATGTAGTAAGACAAAATCCAAACTGTTGTTTGATGAATACATTGGATGTGGCTATTAGCTTTTGGATGAAAAGGAGTTTCTCTATTTTTTTGATTCATAGTAATTTGTACACTTGTAAAACCAGTGTGTTCATGAAATTAGTCCTCTGTTCAGTCAAAATATCATCAGGACTTCCGAATGATAAAACTTAACTATTGACAAAGGCACTTGTTACTGTTCCTGTAGTCATATCTGCAACTTGTTCTAGAATTAGATATCTAGGAAAAGATCAGTGATAGTCAGGATATATTTATTATTTTGTGTAGTCAGTGGAAACGGTGTGACAATGTCTAAGGCAACATTCTGAAACGGGTTTGTAGAGTCTAGAAGTGTGTGCAAGGCAATTTAAGTTCATGGTGGGACTGACCTCTGACCACAAGGCAAGTCGTTTTGTATGTACTTCTAAATATCAGTCTGTCTGTCTTCCCATCAACGCAGTGTGTCTATTCTGGCATTCATGGCTTTTTGTCCATCATGACATGTCTGTGAACTGTCATGATTCTGAGCTATTATACAAGCTTGCAACTCTTTCTGCAATTGTGACTCTGTTGCTCTGGGGATTTATGTGGCATAGAATACAATCAACAGTGACAAAATGTGGAAGAGAATTGTACCAGTGACATTGTACATCTCTAAATGCTTCTATTAAAACATTGTCAATCTGAATCATTTTGACCTTATGGCTCAGTGCATCAGCATTCAAGTGGGAACAGCCTGGTTTGTGGCGTATGTCATAATTCTATTTTGATAGTTTTAATGCCCAACGAGTCAAATGACTACTGGGGTCCTTTAAAATGAGCCTCTACAAAAGAGCAGTATAATCAGAGACCACAGTGAATTTTCTTCTGTAGAAATAACATCTGAAACAGTTGAGTCCGAATTTTAGTGCTAGCACTTATTCCTGACAAAGAACAACACTGGTAGCATATTCGAGGTGTCCGTTCAAAGGATAAAAGGATTTTCGAAATCGGTATATTTATAATGTGAACCTGTCGAATCGTATTTCAGTTTCCACATAGCCAAATCAAATCCTTCTGTCCTCTCAAGCACTGCATCTTTCTTTAAGAACTTAGTTAATCGTTTGGCTGTCATAGCATAATCCCTTACCAAAGACGATAATAATTAGTGAGGCCAAGAAAAGTTGCATCTCCTTAACGTTAGTGGGCCTGGAAGATTCTCAACTGCTTTGGTTAGCTGTGGATCTGCCTTAACCTCATCTGAACTGATAATATGTCACAGGTACTTAACCTTTGACTGTGCAGAAAAAACAACTTTAAATTCAAATGTGTATGCTGTAACCTTGCTAAAACGTACCTCAATCTCACCAAATGTTCCTCAGTACTGCTTGAAAATACGATATCATCCAAATACACTAAAGACGTTGTAGGCTTCAATCATCTTAGTAACAAGTCAGCAAATCTTTGGAAAGGGACAGGCGCATCCCTAAGGCTGAAAGGCATGTGTAAAAACTCATACAACCGTCATGGAACCACAAATGCGGTTTTTTAGGTAATCTGGTGCAATCGGAATTTGGTGGTAACTAGAATACATGTAAAAGGTAGTAAAATACCTACAGTTTCCCAGTCTGTCTAATGTTTCGTCGATATGGGGTAGAGGGTAGGTATCAGTGATAGTTACTTTGTTTACTGCTTGTACGTTAATGCATAGGTGATAGGCTTTCTCTCTACTGATTGCTTTTTTGGTACCACAACGAAAGGGGCCAAGCAAGGGTTTGCTGAGGATTGATCTATCCCTGCACCCACCTGTTGTTGTGTAACATCCTGAACAACGGATTGTAGATAAAATAGGAATCTGTCCAGTTTCTAAGCAATTGGCCTAATGTCTTGAGTTTGAATTTCGTGTTGTACAACGTCAGTGACTGACATATACTGCTGTTCCTCGAACAACCAAGCATATTCCTTTAATACCGAGTACAAAAGATTTCACTGACACTGGCAAATGTGGTAACTTCTCATAGGCCTGATTTTTAAGTAAGGTCGTTACTGTGAAATTTCTCCTTCTGTTAGCTGCTTCTTGCTCTTACACTTTAACTTATTTTCAGACTGAAATTCTTCCTCTACAACTTCCTGAGCACTAGCAAGTATTGTTCCACGGTTAATCTCTGTATCTCCTTACCGAAAATCATCAATAAATACTGGAGCACAAAACTTCTTTACCAGTGTTTCTCTTTTATATACACGTCTTCTCACATGAATCAACGACCTGTAGAGAACGTTATTCATACCGAGTGTACAACGACAAAGTCCAATATAGACAGCATTTGGATTGTGAAGTTTGTCCTGTGCCACCGCTGACCGTTACCAGTTGTGCAAGTTTCAAATGCCCATGTATGTGGTTCTGTTGGAGGTTGTGGAAGAGGCCTCATTCCACAAATTCCTAGAGATTGAGGGTTGTGAGTTCCACCGAAATAGTCCCCTCGCCAAATGGAACAATATGCGTCCCTAAATCTACCACCAGCCAGTACCGGTGTTGGAAATCACTTTTAGAATGGCAATCAAATCCCTTCTGCGTCTTCTCCCAACTTGCCTAACAAAACCATAATTCTTACCATGCTTCTGCAGCTTTACAAAACATATACCTGTGGGCAGTATTACTTCTCTTAATTCACTAATGTTACAGCACAACGATTTAAGTGCACTCTTATCATTAAGAGAAACAAATAATGCTCTAATTTGAGCCCCTGCATCTAATGACACTTTGGCAGCTCTTCCTCTGATATTGGCCTCTAAAATTATGTTAGCCACCTTATTTCACTTCTGTCTTGGGCTGGATACATTGCCCACCTTACGTGGAGGATGGGTGGTGGGGCGTGATCCCTGACCATTTCCCCAACATGTACTCACATTTTGTCTGTTATCACGTGGAGAATTCAGCTATTGAAGATTCTGTCTCTGATCTTTTCGGCAGGCAGTACTTGCACATCAGTGTTTGGAATTCGTGTCATTTATAAAAACGTGGCGCAGCTTATTGCTTTGCGACACAGTAGAGACGAACCTTGCAGCCACCTTGCAAAAAAGTGTCAGTCTTACTGCCTCATGTAGTGAAGTAGGTGAGGCCACCTTTACTTCACTACATATCTGCAGCTTTATTCCACGTATGAACACGTCAGTTGTTCTGGTTCTAGCTACCTCAATTAACACTTCATTACATTTGGCATCCCACCCTACCACATATGTGCCACCTGACACAGCTCGTATTTGATCAGAAAAATATTCAAAATCTTCATTCAGCTTGTGCCTTAAAGTGGATTAATGGTCTCTGTAGTAGCTGACTTCTCATTTGTCGGAATAGTGCTGTGCTAAATCGTATGCCAGGGCTTCAGAGGAAGGTAATTAAAAAGATTAATTAGGGCTGTCCTCAAAGTTCCGCAAGTGATCCACTGGTTTGGAATCTTAGTATTGAACCCTGTTACATGTGGGGCAGATGCTATTGAAGGTGTTGTCGCATACGCAGGTGACATCGTAGTAAGTGTGTGTGCAGACACCAGGGCGAGACTCAAGGCAAAGGCGAGCGATATGCTTGCTCAGATGCAGCGTCGGAGAGGGAACAAACTGACGACAGCTGTTCATAAAACCTCATACAACTTCTGAAGGCTTACTTTTAGTGGGAATCCTTCCCTGAGACTTGACGGAACACCTGCAAAATGTAGCACCGCTAGTAGATATCTAGGCTTTCTCCTAGTCGAGAAAAGAAACCGTCTAAAACACTAAAAATCTGTTACTCAGAAAGCGGCCAAAATTATGCATAATATTGCCTATGCTAGTACCGCTGACTGTAAATTACCATTTCATGTGGTGTGGTCATATCACAAAGCTAGCTTCGACACCATTATGGACTTCACTTCCAGCGTCTTGACACATCATCATAGGCTAGGGAACAACAAAACAATACTGCAACGAATTCAGTGGAGCATACTTCTTTCGCACTACACCTGTAGATCATTTATTGGTGATGATCCGGATATGTCTGATGGATATCGTTCTATGTTACAGGGCAGCGCTGTTTTGGTTAGGGTGTGAGCAATATGATCAACAACTGCACCATGTGGGGTGTAGTAACACAGGAATCTGTGAATGTGGAGAGTGTGCCATGTGCTCCTGCGATTTGATTGTTCCGGTGTTGTGTGTTCGATCGCTTTCGATTCGCCTTGCAGTGCGCGGGTTTGTGCGCCCTCTGGGATTCCGTGCGGGAAGCCGAAAGCGAGTTTCGGGCAGAGAGAGGGTGTGCGGACATTTGCCACACCGGACATTTGCCACGGTTTTACCTGCTCCGAAGGGTTGGGTCCCTTGTCTCCCCCTCCTCCTCCTCCTCCCCCTCCTCCTCCTCATCGCTTACTGAGCCTTTCCGCTGGTTTACTTAACACAGAAGCAGAATCTTTTTGGATTTTCCGCCACATTTCTAGAAAGAGTTTCGTTGTGGAAACTATTAAATGCATCTCGCATTGAAATCCGCACCAAATTTCGAGCCTCAGTAAAACTTCACCAATCTTGGAGATTTTGCGTTCGTCTAAATTATACTTGCCTTTTTCAGTGCTCCCACAGCAGCTTTCTGTCGTGTTTTGTGCACCATAGGGCATCAGTTCCGTCTCTTATTAATTTATTTGGTATGAATCTCTCGAGTGCTGTTGATACTATTTCTTTGAACTTAGGCCACATATGGTCTTCACTTACATAGTTTGACGTCTTAGAAAGACCGAATTTTTAGTTGCTTTTATAAATAGATATATTTCGCGTTTAGTTTTGGTGAATTTCTTTGTTACGGAATTGAGCCTCGCTACGACTGTGTGTTCACTAATCCCTGTATCCGTCGTGATGCTCAGGATTATTTGTGGCTAAGAGGTCAAGTGTGTTTTCGTAACCATTTACAATTTGAATGGCCTCGTGAACTAATTGTTCAAAATAATTTTTAAAAAAGCATTTAGAACAATTGCGGAAGTTGTTTTCTATGTACAATAGGGTCTGAACATACGGAAGGTAGATTGAAGTCACTGCCAATTTAATTGTATGAGTAGGGTACCTATTTGTGATGAAACTCAAGTTTTCTTTGAACTGTTCAGCAACTGTTTCATCTGAGACCGGGGGTCGGTAAAAGGAGCCAGTTATTAATTTATTCCGGTTGTCGAATATAACCTCTGCCCATACTAAGTCACAGGAACTATCTGCCTCAATGTGGCTTGTGAGCTGGAACACACATTACATTATTTTTCCTTAAATTGTGCTTCTTGTTTTTGTTGTAGTGCAGATCATTACAATTACGGCTTTTCCCTCCAAAACCTAGGATGCTTTCTCTAAAAAATGGTTCAAATGGCTCTGAGCACTACGGGACTTAACTGCTGAGTTCATCAGTCCCCTAGAACTTAGAACTACGTAAACCTAACTAACCTAAGGACATCACACACATCCATGCCCGAGGCAGGATTCGAACCTGCGACCGTAGCGGTCGCGTGGTTCCAGACTGTAGCACCTAGAACCACTCGGCCACTCCGGCCGGCTGATGCTTTCTCTGTGACCCTGTAAATACTAGAGCTAAGCAATGTAGAACAACAACGTACGTTACAAGCTTAGCATTCTGTATTACTTCATTTCCTTATTTCTATCATTTTAAAATTGTACGTCGACTTTAGATGACATGTGAATCATAGATGTTCTTATCTCTATTTAGTGAACGTATTTTCAGTCACGTTTTGAACATTGTCACGCTACACTTTATTAACTAATGTTTCGCCGCAAGGGATATCGCATTTTAGAGAGTAAATTAATACGGAGTATGTCGCTATTCTTTTCACACATTCACTTACCCATTTCTTCTTTCCTTATTGTCTTTTGGGCATGCAGTTGTAGCAATTAAAGTAGGCACAAATGCAGTGATAAAAAAGAAATGATTAGCGTACATTCGCATTCGCTTTGCATCGTCCTTTTCTTGTTGCTCCCATGGCGATGGACTGTCACTATCGCAATAAGTAAGCGTGAAAGGAAGCTATCGTACAGACACAGGGATCTATATTTATGCTTAGCGGAACTAATTACATACTGACATAATCGTCCGTATTGCTTTCGTTTCCCAAAAGTTACAGATATTTCGACTTCGGAAAAGAAGCTCTGTATTTGGCCAAGATGTCGAGGAAGGTCCCTTACGTACTGGTTGTATCGAGTAAGATGCGGAGACAGCGGTTTGAAAGCGGACAGAAGAAGTACGAGGAAGGGCGTCCCTTAGCTGAGGGAGCGCTACGTGGCGAAGGGGCAGGCGTGGCAAATGTCCGGCATTCAGAGAGAGAGAGAGAGACGAGCGGGTCTGGGCGGCGCGACGCCTGAAGATCGCGGAAGTCGCGTCGGCAAGTGGTGCGAGTGTGGCAGCTGCATTGGGGCCGCCCGAGCAGCGGAACTGGAGGTGCTGCAGTGACTCGCTGTCGTTCGTTCTGTTTACGAGTTCAACCTTCCTCACGCTGTGGCTACGGGCTGGTGTTATTCTGGCCATTACCTTATTAGCGGCACTTGGATTAATATTGTTAAAGGTGAGCTGTTAGTTTGGTGCATCTTCATCTGGTGGAGTTACAGCGAGACTTCTTTCTGTCGTATTCTGGCTTGCGCTGCTGAGCAGTGAGTGTTCCGACGTCGCGTGTCGAAATACTGACTTGTGACCTGGTTGATTTACGTATGAACTCGAGTGCCTATGAGCCGGCCGGAGTGGCCGTGCGGTTCTAGGCACTCCAGTCTGGAGCCGCGCGACCGCTATGGTCTCAGGTTCGAATCCTGCCTCGGGCATGGATGTGTATGGTGTCCTTAGGTTAGTTAGGTTTAAGTAGTTCTAAGTTCTAGGTGACTGATGACCTCAGAAGTTAAGTCCTATAGTGCTCAGAGTAATTTGAACCATTTTTTTTAAATTTTTTTTTTTTTTGAGTGCCTATGTAGGCGTGTTTGCTTAAATTGTTGATGAAGTGTTTCACAATACCCTTACTTGAGTGTCTTTAATTTGTATTTCAGTTTGTTACTGAACTTATGTCAGTTAAGGGACGCCCAAATTGTAACGCTAGTCAAGTAAAGTTTAAATCTACTGTGACACCACTGTTTACCTGTTGGATTAAAAATAATTCAATCTTAACCACAGCTAGGAATAATTCAAAGTTAATTGTAAGTGCCGTTAGTGTTTGTTTTTTTTTTTTTTTTGTTGTCCTTTTCTCTTACTCACTACTGTTGAGTGTTAAACTGTTTTGGAAACCCCTTTGACGTTCTGTGGGTACTGTTGTTAACGGCTCCTGTTGCAACAGGGTTTCTGCTCGCCACATCTATCGCACGCCAGGGGTTTAGTGCCAACCGCCAACAATGCGGTAATTTGCTATCAACCCTTTTCGAATCACCGTCTGGCCTACGACTATTGATGATTTCTGTGGTAAAATATAATGGAAGCATTGTCTTGTTAACTTGTCTGAAATGAATGTGCTTGCCTAGTAAAACAGTTCATTACTGAATGAGATTTTCACTCTGCAGCGGAGTGTGCGCTGATATGAAACTTCCTGGCAGATTAAAACTGTGTGCCCGACCGAGACTCGAACTCGGGACTTTTGCCTTTCGCGGGCAAGTGCTCTACCATTTGAGCTACCGAAGCACGACTCACGCCCGGTCCTCACAGCTCTGCTTTTGCCAGTATCTCGTCTCTTACCTTCCAAACAGTTTTAATCTGCCAGAAAGTTTCATATCAGCGCACACTCCGCTGCAGAGTGAAAATCTCGTTCTGGAAACATCCCCCAGGCTGTGGCTAAGCCATGTCTCCGCAATATTCTTTCTTTCAGGAGTGCTAGTTCTGCAAGGTTCGCAGGACAGCTTTTGTAAAGTTTGGAAGGTAGGAAACGAGATACTGGCAAAAGTAGAGCTGTGAGGACCGGCCGTGAGTCGTGCTTCGGTAGCTCAGATGGTGGAGCACTTGCTCGCGAAAGGCAAAGGTCCCGAGTTCGAGTCTCTGTCGGGCGCACAGTTTTAATCTGACAGGAAGTTTCAGTTCATTACTGATTCTGGTAGTTTAATCAGTGGTAGGGCACTCGTTATTCTGGACCAGACTGTACTTGGCATTGATTGCATTGTCTTGGTAAATCGGTGTGCTACGTAAGATTATAACGCAAGCGCCATTGTAGGTAATATTTACCATTTAACTATATGAGTTGGTTCTGTGAATTATTGAGGCACACAAGATCACGTAAGACAGTGCTGTAGTGGGCAGATATTGCTGTACGCCTGTGAAATTATTTCCTGTAAGCCATTGTGCCCATTAGGTTATGTAAGGCTTAAATACAGTGATCAGTTTACTAATTTTCTGTGTTTCGTAATAACATTTTACAAGCATTAAAATTTTGGGAAAGGTTTAAATCTCATATTTGCAAATTGTTTGATGTTAGATAACTTGTTGATGATTCATCTTAAATCAGCTAATGTACATTTAAATTGAACAAGTTATACGTCAATATTTTGTTACCAGTACCTTGCATGAATTTTCTTGCGTAAGAAATTACATTTTATATTCTATCCTCAATTTGTTGCTCAGCCTTCCACTGCAGCAGCCCCTGTATCCTGCTCCCAACCATACCATTGATAGCAGAGTGTGGTTGCGATTTTAAAGGAGGGGAGGATAGTATTGAGTCATTTATAGTTAGTTACTGGTAGCGGCATAGTGACTAGTGTTAGTTGATTTTGTTGTATTTATTTTTATCTTGTTCTTGGTACTGTTCTGTGTTCGTGCTTGTTCCAGCATGGAGGGTAGTCGAGTAAGGAGGGTCATCGGCATAGTCAGTCTTAGAAAACCGTATCTACAGTATGAGCTCCGCATCAAATGGTTCAAATGGCTCTGAGCACTATGGGACTTAACTTCTGAGGTCATCAGTCCCCTAGAACTTAGAACTACTTAAACCTATCTAACCTAAGGAGATCACACACATCCATGCCCGAGGCAGGATTCGAACCTGCGACCATAGCGGTCGCGCGGTTTCAGGTTGTAGCGCCTAGAACCACTCGGCCACTCCGGCCGGCAGCTCCGCATCCGTGGACAAAAGGAGGAAGGAACCGTACCGGAACTTGCTCAACGCTTACGGGCTGCCATGAGTGAGCCAGTAAATATCTCGTCGAAAATGGTGGGAGAGGTGAGTGATAATCTGCTCTTTAGTAGAAATCTGTTAGCGGATCTGCAAGACGATGTGTTAGGGTTTGAGACTGCCTCCCCGACGTGAAGGCAAATTTGTCGGGTTCGGGCATTACTCGATTATTTGGTAAATAGAGGCGAGACATTGTTGCCGTTAGTGGTGATCCTTTTGAATTGGCTGAAGTTAAGAAATTGCAGGCCGTGTTTTCAGTGGTGCAGCAGCAGTTGTTGTGTTTGGGTTGGCAGGATGATGAGTCGAATGCGGGTGGTGTTAGTGCAGAAAAGCTAGTGTTAGGAGGCCCGAGTGCGTTCGCGAAGTTACCTAACCCGTTGATGGCTATTCTTAATGTGTCGGGACTGTCTGTGGAAGGCATTGATAAATTACTGGAACTTTTATGGTTGTTAGTGAATTTGCACGAGCAGGCCAACGTATTGCGCGTTAGTCATAGTGTAGTGTTACAGCTTATTCACCCATCATCCAGAGGACGTTTGTCTAGAATAGTGGCGGAAGCATTAGAGAACCAGGAGTCGCTCGCTATGGGATTTTAGGAAAACGCTCTTCGATAAGTGCCTCGGTACGCGAGAGAGAAAAGACATTATTGATAAGTATGTTTATCGAGTGCAAGGTGAAGGTGAAACACTGTCCCATTATGTACATGAAGTTCGTCTTGGCATCTTAGCTTTACGTATTGAAATTTCAGAGGCTGATGACGTCGCAAATATATCAGATGGTATGCGGCCTGCTGACAGAAGCAGGGTCCTGTTTGGCAGAGAATCAGTGACGTTTGCCGGCTTAGATGAGCTAGTGAGTAGAATTGAAAATGTACGTTATAGCGATAACAAACGTGGAGAGGTAGACGCAGGCGGTAGTGAGTGCCAGGTAAAGAACGTGGAAATTCAGCGACGTCGACCGGGCTCCGTGGTTAAGGGCGCATGTTATCGCTGCAACAAGCCAGGACATTTCGTTAGGGATTGTCCGATACCGAACGTCAAGCATGAAGGGGAGCCGGCCGGTGTGGCCGTGCGGTTCTAGGCGCTTCAGTTTGGAACCGCGTGACCGCTACGGTCGCAGGTTCGAATCCTGCCCCGGGCATGGATGTGTGTGATGTCCTTAGGTTAGTTAGGTTCAAGTAGTTCTAAGTTCTAGGGGACTGATGACCACAGCTGTTAAGTCCCATAGTGCTCAGAGCCATTTGAACCATTTTTGAACTACAGGGGGTGGGGTCTCAGTCGCGATTCGTAACAAACTGCCGGCCGGTTGCCATAGAATATGTGCTGTGAACGGCGAGAGTGTGTGCCATGATAGGTATGGAGCCAGTGTGTGCCCTAGTAGATTCAGGCAGTAGTGTGTCACTGATTCAGTATGACTGGTATACTAGGTACCGGCGCCTAGCCAAATTGACGGAATTGTGTCCTGTTAATCAATCTTGTTGTTCTGTGGACGGACTACCTCTCGAAGTACTAGACTGCGGTAGATTTAGGTTAAAAATTCAAGACTTTGCTTGGCCCATCGAGTGTTTGGTTGTTAAGAGGCTGTCGATCAAGATCATTTTAGGGTGCGATTTTTTGCGCTTAACTCGGTGTCTGCTCGACTACGGTAGTGGTTGCTTTTGGTTCATTGGCCAAGTGAGAGATTCAATGATAGGGTGAAAGCATGTAAGATAAGCGCTCACCAAGAAAAGGGGAATGTTCAACATCTTAGCGAAACGCAAGCGGCCAGGATTAGTCTGTTGTTGGAAGAATTCCCGGAGGTTTTAGCCGATCGTTTGGGTGTTACTAATGAAATCCAATATAAAATTCAGCTTACTGATCAAATCCCTGTGTGGCAGACACCGTATCGGTTGTCTCCTCCCAAAATGGAAAAAATGCGAAAAATCATTGATGATCTTCTCGCTGACGGAGTGATTAGACCTTCTGTCTCCCCATACGCTGCTCCGATATTTCTGGTGATCAAACCCCACGGCGAATGTTTCCGGCCGGTGGTTGATTAACTGGCCTTGAATAAGAAGATAGTACTGGAGTCGGTTCCGTTGCCTGAGTTGCATAACTGTTTTACGTGGTTTGCGGGGGCTGGGATATTTACAGCGCTTGACTTGAACCAAGGATATTACCAGATTCTCCTTGCGCAAGAATCAAAACCTGTCACGGCCTTTTCTGCCGACTACAATCTGTTCGAGTTCAACAGAGTCCCCTCTGAGTTGGCTGTTCTCTTGCCCCGCTTGTTGGATTCGGTGTTGGGCGACCTGTAGATTAAATGTGTCTATAATTATTTAGATGACGTAGTGGTGTATAGCGCCAGTTTGGAGGACCACTTAGAGAACATCTCAGGGAAGTTCTTTTTACGCCTCAAGGGAGCGAGCCTCACCATTAAACCCTCTAAGGTGACTCTAGCCCGTGATCAGATTTCCTTTTTGGGGCATATCGTGTCTCAGAAGGGAGTTGAGGTGGATCAGAGCCACACCGGGGCCATAAAGCAGTTGCAAGTGCCGCGAGACAAAAAGGGTATCGCTCGTTTTATCGGCATGGTAAATTTTTTTAGAAAATATATTCCTGATTTCGCCCAATTGGCGGCACCCCTCAACCTATTGCGTAAAAAGCGGGCAAGATTCGAGTGGGGGGAGTCTCAGCAGGCCGCGTTTGATGTGTTGAAGCAAGCCTTGAGTACGGCTCCTGTGTTGGGTATTCCTGACTTTAATCTTCCCTTCATCGTCCAGACTGACGCCTCTAATGTGGGGGTGGCAGCAGTGGTGTTACAAGAACAGAATGGGGAAAGGCGCCCTCTGACTCATGCTTCGCATTGTCTGGCACCAGCGGAGTCTAGATATTCTGTATATGAATTGGAGGCGTTAGCCGCCTTGTTTGCTTTGGTAAGGTTCAGATTTTATCTTGAACATCGCAAGTTTCGACTGGATACATATAATCAGGCGTTAAGTTGGGTGTTGGCCTGGCCTCGCAAAACAGGCCGAATACGTATTGGGTGGTTAGAATTTCTGCCTTCCAGTTCGAGGTGTGCCATATTAGAGGTGGGCAGAATCAGATCGCCGATACTCTGAGACAGATGTTCCATGAACATGAGGAAGAATTAGAGGCGGTGCCACAGTTGGACGGCGATCAGGTCATGGGGGTCTTGACAGAGATTCCTTTGCTATTTAATAATTTGAAAGAACAACAGAAGGACATGGAGTTGCAACTGATTCGGTGTAAACCTGGTGCCGGTGATGTAGTTCCCGGATTTTCTTTACAGAATGGTTTCCTGTGTCATCAGGCAAAGGGAGACAAAGGAGCTAAGTTGTGTGTCCCCAAGAATCTGATATCGGGGGTGTTTCAGTATATTCATCAGTCCTTGTGTTAAGGGCATCTGAGGGGTTAATAAAACCCGTTGTATTATTAGGGAACAACTGACGTGGAAAAACATGACAGGGATATCTGTAAGATGGTGGCGGACTGCGAGACTTGTAAGGCGGCTAAACCTGACGTCGGGCCTAGACGAGGATTTTTGCACTCGAACAGACAGTTTAAAAAAAAAATTGTTCAAATGGATCTGAGCACTATGGGACTTAACATCTATGGGCATCAGTCCCCTAGAACTTAGAACTACTTAAACCCGACGGGACGTTAAACACTAACCACCACCACCACTACTTAAACCTAACTAACCTAAGGACATCACACAACACCCAGTCATCACGAGGCAGAGAAAATCCCTGACCCCTCCGGGAATCGAACCCAGGAACCCGGGCGTGGGAAGCGAGAACGCTACCGCACGACCACAAGCTGCGGACAGTTTCAACCTACGGGAAAATTGTACATTGATTACCTGGGTCCTTTGCCTCGCACTCACAGGGGGAATCGGTTTATAGTAGTTCTCGTTCACGCTTTTACAACCATCCAACACTTGGAGAGGATTTTCGCTAGTTTAGGTCCCCCCAAAATACTGGTGAGTGATAACGCTCCAGCTTTTACATCCAAGGGATTTAGAAGGTTTTGCTTCGACCGAGGCATGAAGCATGTAACAACGACGCCCTACTATCCCCGACGGTCCTTCGCTGAGATAATCAATCACAATCTTAAGGCGGCCCTAAGTGCTTACGATTCGGGGCCGCAGAGGAGATGGGATTTGTCTCTCAACTGGTTGACCTTCGCCTTCAATACTGCTAATCATGAGGCACAGCGCACAAGCCCAGCTAGATTAATGTTTCCATTTAATCTCAATTCGCCCCTGGCCAATATTTGGTCCTTGAATGATTTACTACCCGAGAAAGTTACTCCTGAGGAGATCAAGCGGTCGTGGGAGGCAGCCAAGAAAAACATAATAAGAAGTCATAACCGGGAGAAGGAGAGGTACAACAGAGGTAGGGGGCTCCTGAGGTGGGCGATAGTTTATTTTTGAGAAACTTCCTCAGGCAAGGCAGCCAGGGTATCGCTGAGAAGCTTATATATATACGACCGTATATGGTTGTCAAGAGGCTATAGCCGGTGAACTTGTTGCTCGAGGATCTGAGATCAAAGAGACAAATGAGGGCACATCTCAGTCAGATTCAGCCATGGCGAGTGGGGCATGCACGTGGGGTGCCAGGTCAGGTGAATCAAACCTGCCCCCCCCCCCCAGTTCCGCATTCAGAGGGGGAGGTTGTGCCGTGTGCTCCTTCGATTCGCCTTGCGGTACGTGGGTTGGTGACCCTCTGGGATTCCGTAAGGGAAGCCGAAAGGGAGTCTCGGGCAGAGAGAGAGAGAGAGAGAGAGAGAGAGACACGAGTGGGCCTTGCAGAACTAGCACTCCTGGAAGAAAGGATATTGTGGAGACATGGCTTAGCCACAGCCTGGGGGATGTTTCCAGAATGAGATTTTCACTCTGCAGGGAGTGTGCGTTGATATGAAACTTTTTTGGCAGATTAAAACTGTGTGCCGGACCGAGACTCGAATTCGGGACCTTTGCCTTTCGTGGGCAAGTGCTCAACCATCTGAGCTACCCAAGCACGACTCACGCCCCGTCCTCACAGCTGCAATTCTGCAAGTACCTCGTCTCCTACTTCCCAGACTTCATAGAAGCTCTTCTGCGAACCTTGCAGAACTAGCACTCCTGGAAGAAAGGATATTGTGGAGACATGGCTTAGCCACAGCGTGAAGGATGTTTCCAGAATGAGATTTTCACTCTTCAGCGGATTGTGCGCTGATATGATGGTAGAGCACTTGCCCGCGAAAGGCAAAGGGCCTGAGTTTGAGTCTCGGTCCGGCACACAGTTTTAATCTGCCAGAAACTTTCATTGTTGTACTGTCTCAGGTTGAGTATAAGCAGAAAGCAGAGGCGTATATTGTGGGTAACGATGTATAACTGGTTACATGTGGTCTTATTGGCAGATACATGCATCAAATAAAAAAAGCATGTAAATGTATCACATTGATGTGCAATCAGTGCCACCACATTAACGGGTATATTCAAGAGACATAACCCCTTCAAGACCTGTTATTAACACCACTGATAGTCTGGGATGCCATCTGGCTAGGTACCTCAATGATACCCTTAAACGAGGATTTTTTTTGTATCGAATATAGTTAAAAATCAGAAGGACGTTATTGAGGATCTCCAGGTACTGGACATACCTAAAGGAGCGGTACTAGCATCCTTTGATACAGAAAGTATGTATTGCAACAGCTGAACTCATGAGGTTCTTGAGATCATAGGCAATAATCTGCAATAATCTATGGACTTAGAGTAATCTCGTGTATCACTAAAAGGGTGTGCTAAAGAATATTGTCTCAGAATTATTTTTGTGAAAACTCATAAAGCTTTTTAAAGAAAACATGTTGTTGTTGTTGTGGCCTTCAGTCCTGAGACTGGTTTGATGCAGCTCTCCATGCTACTCTATCCTGTGCAAGCGTCTTCATCTCCCAGTACCTACTGCAACCTACATCCTTCTGAATCTGCTTAGTGTATTCATCTCTTGGTCTCCCCCTATGATTTTTACCCTCCACGCTGCCCTCAAATACTAAATTGGTGATCCCTTGATGCCTCAGAACATGTCCTACCAACCGATCCCTTCTTCTGGTCAAGTTGTGCCACAAACTTCTCTTCTCCCCAATCCTATTCAATACTTCCTCATTAGTTATGTGATCTACCCATCTAATCTTCAGCATTCTTCTGTAGCACCACATTTCAAAAGCTTCTATTCTCTTCTTGTCCAAACTATTTACTGTCCATGTTTCACTTCAATACATGGCTACACTCCATACAAATACTTTCAGAAATAACTTCCTGACACTTAAATCTATACTCGATGTTAACAAATTTCTCTTCTTCAGAAACGCTTTCCTTGCCATTGCCAGTCTACATTTTATATCCTCTCTACTTCGACCATCATCAGTTATTTTGCTCCCCATATAGCAAAACTCCTTTACTACTTTAAGTGTCTCATTTCCTAATCTAATACCCTCAGCATCACCCGACTTAACTCGACTACATTCCATTATCCTCGTTTTGCTCTTGTTGATGTTCATCTTATATCCTCCCTTGAAGACACCATCCATTCCGTTCAACTGCTCTTCCAAGTCCTTTGCTGTCTCTGACAGAATTACAATGTCATCGGCGAACCTCAAAGTTTTTATTTCTTCTCCATGGATTTTAATACCTACTCCAAATTTTTCTTTTGTTTCCTTTACTGCTTGCTCAATATAGAGATTGAATAACATCGGGGAGAGGCTACAACCCTGTCTTACTCCCTTCCCAACCACTGCTTCCCTTTCATGTCCCTCAACTCTTATAACTGCCATCTGGTTTCTGTACAAGTTGTAAATAGCCTTTCGCTCCCTGTATTTTACCCCTGCCACCTTTAGAATTTGAAAGAGAGTATTCCAGTCAACATTGTCAAAAGCTTTCTCTCAGTTTACAAATGCTAGAAACGTAGGTTTGCCTTTCCTTAATCTTTCTTCTAAGATAAGTCGTAAGGTCAGTATTGCCTCACGTGTTCCAGTATTTCTACGGAATCCAAACTGATCTTCCCTGAGGTCAGCTTCTACTAGTTTTTCCATTCGTCTGTAAAGAATTCGTGTTAGTACTTTGCAGTTGTGGCTTATTAAACTGATTGTTCGGTAATTTTCACATCTGTCAACACCTGCTTTCTTTGGGATTGGAATTATTATATTCTTCTTGAAGTCTGAGGGTATTTCGCCTGTTTCATACATCTTGCTCACCAGATGGTAGAGTTTTGTCAGGACTGGCTCTCTCAAGGCCGTCAGTAGTTCCAATGGAATGTTGTCTACTCCGGGGGCCTTGTTTCGACTCAGGTCCTTCAGTGCTCTGTCAAACTATTCACGCAGTATCGTATCTCCCATTTCATCTTCATCTACATCCTCTTCCATTTCCATAATATTGTCCTCAAGTGCATTGCCCTTGTATAAACCCTCTATATACTCCTTCCACCTTTCTGCTTTCCCTTCTTTGCTTAGAACTGGGTTTCCATCTGAGCTCTTGATGTTCATACATGTGGTTCTCTTATCTCCAAAGGTCTCTTTAATTTTCCTGTAGGCAGTATCTATCTTACCCCTAGTGAGATAAGCCTCTACATCCTTACATTTGTCCTCTAGCCATCCCTGCTTAGCCATTTTGCACTTCCTGTCGATCTCATTTTTGAGACGTTTGTATTCCTTTTTGCCTGCTTCATTTACTGCATTTTTATATTTTCTCCTTTCATCAATTAGATTCAATATTTCTTCTGTTACCCAAGGATTTCTACTAATCCTCTTCTTTTTACCTACTTGATCGTCTGCCGCCTTCACTACTTCATCCCTCAGAGCTACCCATTCTTCTTCTACTGTATTTCTTTCCCCCATTCCTTTCAATTGTTCCCTTATGCTCTCCCTGAAACTCTGTACAACCTCTGGTTCTTTCAGTTTATCCAGGTCTCATCTCCTTAAAGTCCCACCTTTTTGCAGTTTCTTCAGTTTTAATCTACAGGTCATAACCAATAGATTGTGGTCAGAGTCCACATCTGCCCCTGGAAATGTCTTACAATTTAAAACCTGGTTCCTAAATCTCTGTCTTACCATTATATAATCTATCTGATACCTTTTAGTATCTCCAGGGTTCTTCCATGTATACAACCTTCTTTCATGATTCTTAAACCAAGTGTTAGCTATGATTAAGTTGTGCTTTGTGCAAAATTCTATCAGGCGGCTTCCTCTTTCATTTCTTAGCCCCAATCCATATTCACCTACTACGTTTCCTTCTCTCACTTTTCCTACACTCGAATTCCAGTCACCCATGACTATTAAATTTTCGTCTCCCTTCACTATCTGAATAATATCTTTTATTTCATCATACATTTCTTCAATTTCTTCGTCCTCTGCAGAGCTAGTTGGCATATAAACTTGTACTACTGTATTAGGTATGGGCTTCGTATCTATCTTGGCCACAATAATGCATTCACTATGCTGTTTGTAGTAGCTTAC
This sequence comes from Schistocerca serialis cubense, assembly GCF_023864345.2. NCBI lineage: Eukaryota > Metazoa > Arthropoda > Insecta > Orthoptera > Acrididae > Schistocerca > Schistocerca serialis. The sequence continues at coordinate 41,895,108 of NC_064648.1, read as the reverse complement.
CCGAATTCCTATTTTCCTATTCATTATTAAACCTACTCCTGCATTACCCCTATTTGACTTTGTGTTTATAACCCTGTAGTCACCTGACCAGAAGTCTTGTTCCTCCTGCCACCGAACTTCACTAATTCCCACAATATCTATCTTTAACCTATCCATTTCCCTTTTTAAATTTTCTAACCTACCTGCCCGATTAAGGGATCTGACATTCCACGCTCCGATCCGTAGAATGCCAGTTTTCTTTCTCCTGATAACGACATCCTCTTGAGTAGTCCCCGCCCCGAGATCCGAATGGGGGACTATTTTACCTCCGGAATATTTTACCCAAGAGGACGCCATCATCATTTAATCATACAGTAAAGCTGCATGCCCTCGGGAAAAATTACGGCCGTAGTTTCCCCTTGCTTTCAGCCGTTCGCAGTACCAGCACAGCAAGGCCGTTTTGGTTATTGTTACAAGGCCAGATCAGTCAATCATCCAGACTGTTGCCCTTGCAACTACTGAAAAGGCTGCTGCCCCTCTTCAGGAACCACACGTTTGTCTGGCCTCTCAACAGATACCCCTCTGTTGTGGTTGTACCTACGGTATGGCTATCTGTATCGCTGAGGCACGCAAGCCTCCCCACCAACGGCAAGGTCCATGGTTCATGGGGGGGGGGGGGGGGGGGGGAAAGAAAACATACTTTGTTAAAATTCTGCATCTTTATGCTTCATGTTTCTCAACATATTCACCTTGGTGATGAACAGATTTCTCCCCATTTTGTTGATGGTATCACTATAGAATTTTATACTTTGTTGACAGGGCCACAAACCCGCTTCTCCTTGAAACAATTCATCACTAACAAATTGGTGCCCTCGAAGGTGTGTTTTAGTTTGGAAACATGAAAATCAGATGGGGCCAAGTCGGGACTGTGTGGAGGATAACTGATGATAGTGATCCCAAGGCGCCGGATTATTCCAGATGCCACAGCCCTCGTGTGTGGTCGGGCAGCGTCATGCTGAAGGAGAGAATGCTCCATGTGTGGATAAACTATTGGAATTCGTGCTTCCTGTGTTTTAGGGATTTTCACGCATTGACGTAGTTTTGTTACATGCTGTCATGCTACACGCTACAATTAGGAACCCTCTAGTAGCAGAGGGCCTCAGCTTGTGTCAGAGAAGCGGGAAGGTTGACCGAGTACTATGCATGACATATAAAATCTCAACCGATATTGAGAACAGAATAAAAAATTTGGAGGCACTGTTTTTCAAGACGTCTGCGAACTTTACTGATCTTATGAAACTATAATTAGTAGTCCTATTTCTAATTAAGGGAACAAGCTTACGAATGAAATATGGGGTTGGCCGAGGGCTCCTCCACAGCCACTGCCTGAAGTGTCACATTTTGAATGAAGATTCTTTAACGGACAGCCACGTTTAAGGAACATGAAATGGGCTGCAAGGGGTATACTAACGATATAATTGCGATTTTTTTGGTAATAAGGATCAGGTAAAAGAAGTGTGTAATGTGATTAATAGCCAACATCTTTATATGAAATTTACTGTCGAATTATCACAGGAAGATAAGCCAATCTATTTGGATTTAAACATGTCTCTGAATGAGAGAAAGATTCTGTTCAGTATGCCTCATATGACCACCACAACAGATAATTTGGCAGAGAGTTCTTCTGCACATCCCACGTCCCTTAAACATGTTGCCTTTAGAGTAATCCTCTATAGAGTGTAGGAATTTCCGTTGAGCAATAGAGAGATAAAGAGAGAAGTGGGTACCATTAGATATGTGGCCCAGGTGAAAGATTATCCTTGGGAGGTTTTTAACAAATAGAACAGAACATTGACACAGGGGGTACGGAGAAGGGATCAGAGGGTAGTATCCTCCTTAAGCAGGATGTGGTCCACAAGAAGAAGAGATATTGCAGAGTGTCTTGACGTCGACCAGTCTCAGATAAGGTGGGTCGGTGGCTGAGAGCCTTAAATGTCGTAGCTGCATATTTAATACCCAAGAAAAATGGTCAACGGTTTGTACATAATGAAGAACGACAGGTTCACCTTATGGCAATGTCGGTGTTCATAAGATTAAGAGACCTCAGTGTGACTGCAGATTCGCAGGCCAAATGGGTGAAGCTTCCATATCAGATATAAGTAGCATGATGCAGTGAATAATCCTGTCAGTCGTTTACTTCCGCCTAGTGATCAATAACCAAAACTTACAGGATGTTAGCGAAGATCCAGATATCTAGCACAAGTGGCCTATAGGCCCAACACTGACGTCTTGGAAGAAATTGGAATCATTAAATGTAAAAGCGTCCAGAGAGTGATATTAACAAACTGCGTTAATGCTTTACTGAATGCTTCGTGTCTATATATAATATTTTTGAAGTAGTGTATCCCAGTAGACAAACCTATTTTCTGTGAAAGGTAAAGAATATCAGTGTTTTGCGTTTAGATTTATATTATGATATATTTTTGATTTACTTCCTGCAAGACGTTTTTCTCATGAGCTCACGCTAAGGCACTCATGTATGTCGATGCGTAATTATATAGACAAGAGAAAGCCGCTGGCTTTTTATGCTGTGTAAATGATGTATAGTTCGAGTGCTTTCCTCAGCGTGAATTAAACACGTGTAGTAGGTATTACAGGGGGTGTGGACTTGTTGACCTCAGCACAGTTGATTAGTTCTTATATTATGCATTTGTTGCTTACAGGCATCATTGCTGAAGGTTGCCCTTTCTTAGTATGTCCTTACTCATACATTGATTCCTAATATGTAGTTGTTAACTGCACTTTTATTGATGTTGCCATTGTAGCAGTGAACTTTAGAGGTTGGTGGTTTTAAAAACTTCATTTAAGGTTTGGGTCCAAGAGGTATTAGCTTCCTGAAAGCTCAGACTGGGTACAACTCATTGACAATGTTTTGCATGTGTTGATACATTGTGGTATCTGCCCTTACTAGTGGTGTAACGTGGTGGTATCAGATCCTATTATTGGCACTGTAGGACCTGTGTCCACTTACTTTTTATCACATCTGTTAGTGGTGCAATTGGTTTACTGCAATTGTTGCTATATATAATAAGAGGACTCATCTTGTTCATGGGCGGTTTTGGTGTGTTAGTTATGGTGCTTTTTCATGACGTTTGAGATATGACGATAGCAGGGATACTAGAATACAGCTTTCCCATGAGATGCCGACCATTGTATACTTGGCTCAGTACACTGACCATCACATGACATTTTAATTTTGGTGTTCGGCTGGTACAGTGTTCTGTATGCGCATGAATGCAGAATTGGTAAGTCAGAATCTTTACATAAAGGGGACATATCATGTATGAACTGAAATCGACACGTGGAGGCACTTTGGACTGTCTCTTTTCATAATGTTAGTGTGTTCAAAAATGGTTCAAATGGCTCTGAGCACTATAGGACTCAACTGCTGTGGTCATAAGTCCCCTAGAACTTAGAACTACTTAAACCTAACTAACCTAAGGACAGCACACAACACCCAGCCATCACGAGGCAGAGAAAATCCCTGACCCCGCCGGGAATCGAACCCGGGAACCCGGGCGTGGGAAGCGAGAACGCTACCGCACAACCACGAGATGCGGGCTTGTTAGTGTGTGGAAGTCTGGTTACCTTACTATGTGAGAGCACATATTACTGACAAGCCTAACCCATGAGCATGTACTTTCGTATTGGTTTTATGCGTTATTTTGCCGTGATTAGTTTATGTTATGATATCAGTGGGCGTGATTACAATCTTTTATTTATGTGACTGTGTTGTGCATTATATAGACCTAGTTCTCTTAATGGTTTTCTGTGCAACCACGAAATGTATGAGGTGCATTTTCTGCGTACATGGCGTGTACAGAAGAATCACTATATTTCTCCCTTTTAGATGACTTCTGTGTATATTCTGTATGTATTGCGGTACCTTTTTCAATATATTACTACAATGCTTTTGGTTTTTCTTAGAGTTTCATAGTACACTGACTGAATAATAATCGCAACACCAAGAAGGATTTGTACGACTTAAATGAAAGTTGGTGTTTCTACGGGCGTTAGTTGCGCCACTACGAGAATCCAAATCAGGTTTGTTTTTGATACAGGCTGTAATGGTCTTGAGTGTTACGAGAAGCTGGATGTTCCTTCTGCGAAATTGCTGAAAGATTTGACAGGAAGGTTGCCACTAGAAATGATTGCTTATATCGGTGGTCATGGGAATGTATGGTCATAAGTAGACCGGGCTGCAGATTGCCATGTGGCACTAATGAGAGAAAAGACGATCACGTTTGGCGTATGGCTCTGGGCCATCGTACTGCATCTGCCGTAGAAATACGAGCACCATTTAGCAGCACATTCACACAATGAACAGTTATAAATCGGTTACTTCATTGACAGCTTCGAGCCAGATGTCCTGTAGCATGCATTTCACAGAACCCAGAACACCGCCGTTTATGACTTCCGTGGTGTCAGTGATAGCTCATCGGAGAGCAGGGTGCAGGTGTCTTGTGTTTTCTGATGAGAGCTGCTTCTGTCTTGGCGCCAGTGATAGCTTTGTGTTGGTTAGAAGGAGGCCAGATGAGGCAACCAACCCGTCTGCTCGTTAGACATACAGGACCTACAGCTGGATTTATGGCCAAGGGTTTGTTTTCGTTTGACAGCAAGAGCCGTCTCATGGTTATCCCACACAACCTGACTGCAAATCTGTAGGTCAGTCTGTTGATTCGATTTGTTGTGCTGCCATTCATGTACAGCATTCCAAGGGGTGTCTTCCAACAGGATAACAGTTGCTCACATAGCGCTGTTGCCACCCGACGTGCTCTACGGTGTGCTGACATGTTGCCTTGGTTTGGACAATCGCTAGATCTGTCTCCAGTCGATCATATGTGGGACATTATTGCACGAAAACTCCAGTGTCACGCACAACAGCGTTAACCAACCCAGTATTGACCGACCAAGTGCAACAGGCACCGAACTCCATCCCACAGACTGACATCCCACACCCGCACAACGTAATGCATGCACGTTTGCTTGCTCGCATTCAACATTCTGCCTGTTATAGTTTTTTATAAATTTACTAGCATTTCACTTTTGCAGTGGATTTTGTTACACAACCTGTGATCTTGCAATATTAATAAATATGCTACCTAGATAAATGTATTCCTGAAATTCAATAGACTACATTAATTATTTTTAGGTGTTACAATTTTTTCTATCAGCTTATGTTTGAGCATCACATTTAGTAGTAATTTTTCAGGTAACTTGAAGATGGGACCGTGGTCCTGAAACCTGATTGTGCGTTTCTTTTTTGGAAAGTAAATTTAATCCAATTGCATTTGGATTCAATTAAACGTGAATAATATTTACATTTTATTGTTTTTGTTCTTGCAATGTAATACTGGCTGCTATCTCAAGTATTACAGTACGTTTTGGCTATTTAAATAATGTTGATCTGCTTTCTGTTATTGGTGTCTTTCTTTGTTCACACATGGTAATAAATTTTGACAGTGACAGGGAGTTGAACTGCATAGATTTTGGTAATTTTTCTTGATGTAATGTTGTTACACTATTGTGCACAGTTATTTATTCACACATTTTTGCTTGAGTCCTTATTAATACTACACTACTAGTGGGTAGTGTACTTCAGTAATAAGACAAATGTAAGTCGTTTTCTCAGTAATGTAATGTTGAAATAATAAATATAACCATAATTTTCAAGTAAAAAAAACCACAACCCCTAATCCACACACTTGTAATGCCACATCTCACTATGAATGGATAAATTTTGCCTTATAACTCTTCAATTTTAACAATCTCTAAACTGGAAATATCAGTATGAAGTTTCTCAGCGAAAATAAAATAAAGTAATCCTCAGTGCAGTACATAAATAGATACTTAAAATGACGAAATGGATTGGAGTTGTTGACAGTATTAATTTTCTCAATAAAATTACCATTAACAATGTACAATTTGAAGTGGTATTTAGAGAATAAGACTAATATGAATCTCATTATGAGTAAATGTTCATTACTAGTATCATCATCTTGTGATGTTCTTGTCCTTTTTTGGATGTTTTTCTTTCGAAATATTTGTAGCAGGCGCCATAAGTGGAGGAATAGCGTTCACATTTTCAAAAATTCTTACCTTGCACTTCGTGGCATAATCCTTCTTTGGAATGTTAAATGAGCCTTAAGAGTGTGGAGAGTGAATTGGGACATCAGGACGACAGTAGATTTGTTATATTATATTCTTTATTCTGGCCCTGGGCCATAGTACTTCAGGAAAAGATTGGTGGAGGCGTCGAGTTGATCTCATGCAAAAGAACTGACATCTGTCATCATTAACATCACGAAGTGTGGGGCGGAGCGTGGTGTCACTCCAAAGTCAGTCAGCGACATCTTTGGCTGTGATCATGCAGACTGATAGCGATGAACTTCCTCCAGTGGCTGGGCGGCTTCCTCGTGACTCAGCTTGGGCTGCCCTGTCTTGTGGTGTGGAGTCCATACAGCATTCCGGGATGTCGCTCCGGGTGTCACAGGCTCATGGTTTAGACTGTGATTCTAAGAAAAGAATCCTTTACTACACGAATGGCTGAGTACTTATATGCTGCAGACTATGTTCGTTTAACACTTAAGGCATTTTCCTGGTAGCAAGTGAGGAAAGGCTTCCATCCTTCCGCTAGAGTACTGCAGTGTCGCTTGTTGCTATACTGTGCACAATGCCACTTGGCCATATTTTGCTTCGCAACGCGTCTCCCGGCGGCTGTCTCTGTCGCAAATTTCCTCTCCAGAGTATTTTTTGACTAAATACAGTCGATACGCTAGGCTGCCCTGCTTTTTATCAAATCCCGTCCCTCAGGTCAACCAAACTAAATTATCCTTCACACAAGAGTTCCTGGCGACTTGCTCTTTCTGGCTTGTTTCGTCTCTTAAGAATTTTTCTAACACTTGTTTCCTTTAAGCCGAGCACTTAATCTTACACATTGCCATAGGGCCCCTTGTCCTGCCCCTTAACTCAAACACCTTGGAACTTGTTTCATTATAGGCTTTTCGCACAAATACTACTCTCTATGCCCAACTTAAAAGCTAAAATGAACCAATTACTCTTAATAGTATCCTCCTGTGCGTTCAGCTCCATTCTGTTGCTTTTACGCTCAGGACATCTACGAGGGCAGTTCAATAAGTAATGCAACACATTTTTTTCTGAAACAGGGGTTGTTTTATTCAGCATTGAAATACACCAGGTTATTCCCCAATCTTCTAGCTACACAACACTATTTTTCAACGTAATCTCCATTCAATGCTACGGCCTTACGCCACCTTGAAATGAGGGCCTGTATGCCTGCACGGTACCATTCCACTGGTCGATGTCGGAGCCAACGTCGTACTGCATCAATAACTTCTTCATCATCCGCATAGTGCCTCCCACGGATTGCGTCTTTCATTGGGCCAAACATATGGAAATCCGACGGTGCGAGATCGGGGCTGTAGGGTGCATGAGGAAGAACAGTCCACTGAAGTTTTGTGAGCTCCTCTCGGGTGCGAAGACTTGTGTGAGGTCTTGCGTTGTCATGAAGAAGGAGAAGTTCGTTCAGATTTTTGTGCCTACGAACACGCTGAAGTCGTTTCTTCAATTTCTGAAGAGTAGCACAATACACTTCATAGTTGATCGTTTGACCATGGGGAACGACATCGAACAGAATAACCCCTTCAGCGTCCCAGAAGACTGTAACCATGACTTTACCGGCTGAGGGTATGGCTTTAAACTTTTTCTTGGTAGGGGAGTGGGTGTGGCGCCACTCCATTCATTGCCGTTTTGTTTCAGGTTCGAAGTGATGAACCCATGTTTCATCGCCTGTAACAATCTTTGACAAGAAATTGTCACCCTCAGCCACATGACGAGCAAGCAATTCCGCACAGATGGTTCTCCTTTGCTCTTTATGGTGTTCGGTTAGACAACGAGGGACCCAGCGGGAACAAACCTTTGAATATCCCAACTGGTGAACAATTGTGACAGCACTACCAACAGAGATGTCAAGTTGAGCACTGAGTTGTTTGATGGTGATCCGTCGATCATCTCGAACGAGTGTGTTCGCACGCTCCGCCATTGCAGGAGTCACAGCTGTGCACGGCCGGCCCGCACACGGGAGATCAGACAGTCTTGCTTGACCTTGCGGCCATGATGACACACGCTATGCCCAACGACTCACCGTGCTTTTGTCCACTGCCAGATCACCGTAGACATTCTGCAAGCGCCTATGAATATCTGAGATGCCCTGGTTTTCTGCCAAAAGAAACTCGATCACTGCCCGTTGTTTGCAACGCACATCCGTTACAGACGCCATTTTAACAGCTCCGTACAGCGCTGCCACCTGTCGGACGTCAATGAAACTATACGAGACGAAGCGGGAATGTTTGAAAATATTCCGCAAGAAATTTCCGGTTTTTTCAACCAAAATTGGCAGAGAAAAAAAATGTGTTGCATTACTTATTGAACTGCCCTCGTAATCCACTTGAAACTGAACAACGGCTCGGTCCAAGCTCGGTCTTGTGCTTCGTCTTCCGTGTACCACAACAAGGACTACACTGAGCAAAACAAGTGCTGCTGTAGTGGTTGGTAGGACAATAGTCAATATTGTCTCTTTCCTGTACTAATTTTCCCGATATGAATTTGCATGCTGCAATAAGGTTTCCAGGGAGACTCGTCCCTCCTGCTGGTTTAGAAACGTGTTTATAGACTGCGTTAATTCCGGCCCTAGAGTTTGATTTAAGCTGCTTAGATTTCCTGCAGGTAGCAGTTCCGTGAACTCCTCTGGCCAATACAAGTGAGACTCCGAAATACGCAAGTGAGTTATCCCTGAAATGGTGTCAGGCAGACAGAGAGTAGGGCCCATTATCTCGCACGCTGTTCCATTTAATAAAAGATCACTCGCGTTTAATTCTAGCCTCTTCGCTGGTTTAAGCTTCCCCTGGTCGAAACAACTAACCGTTACTACCATCTTGTTAAAGGTGGAGTACAACGAATGCGCCTCAACCTGATGAAAGTGCAATCCTGGCTCGAGCCCTTCTTTATTGCATTCTCTTACTTCCTTTTGTCCCATTAACAGTATTACTGTGCAAGAATCCTGCCCCTCTGTTATTACCATATTTGGACAGACTGTGATTTCCCCTCAGTAGCATTTTTGTAATTATCCTTCCTCCATTTGTACATACTTTCCCTCGTCTTTTGTAATTAAGAGCAGTTGCTACGTTTTTACTCTTACAAATTTCTTCAGTCCCCCACGTTACAGGATTTGCATGAACTATGTAGCGCTTATAATGTGCTTGTTTCCCGGTTACTGGTATAGAAACAGAAATGTAAACTTTCGCTTCATCAGTTCTCACTGACGCTGTGGCCATCTTGAAATAAAAGGGCGAGATTTTGCGCTTGCATTCTAAAACTAACCTCAACTCCGGTGGTAGTTCCTTCTGTACTTTAAATAGACCCTTTAAATACTGCTCTGCCGACAGCAAATTTACCCCTTACAGCCTCCTACATAGCGTCCTATAGTTCTCTCACTTCCCTTGTGCTTACCAAACACTAACATCGACGAATTGCAACCACTTTGTCATTACTACTTCCCTATCTAAGACTTGCACTTCAGTTTGTAGTTCCCTGGTACTCTGGTTAAGTGCCTCTTCTGCAACTCACCGCCTTACTTCTCAGGTGAATTGTAGTAGTCGTATGTTATTCGATACGTCCTTCTATAAACCTCACCTATGAGCACGATTACCTATTACTACCCTCCCCCATTAATTCTTAGCTACTCTACAGCCGCTTATACTAAATGCACTAAATGTAAACATAGCTCAAAAAGAAAATTGTCTGTTTCCTTGGACTTAATCCATATGGGTTCCTCATTACTGTTTCTTTCACTACTCCTTTTTTCCTCTTCTGATACCTTTCGCCTCACTCTCCCTTTCTGGTTCAATTCCTATCCCTGGAATAACTTCCGTACTTCCTCGAAAAGCTTTTAACCGCCATACACGCACAATTATCGGTCTCCTCGACAATTGAATCTCGACATTTACTCGTGACGTAGTGTCTACCACTTGCTATGGCCGCTGATACTTTGCAAAAAAACTTCATCTTTCCCTTAGGTGTATATGAAGTTGACAGCATCATCCGCTGACCAACCTTATACTGTGGCATTCTTTCTGTGCGGCCCACTGCTTCTTCCTTTTTCTCTAGAGTTCGTGTATTTGCCCTCTCTACTGTGTTCCAAATTTCCCTAATCGCTCTGGCAAATTCCTTAACACACTCTCTAGTCTTCCCTTTCTTCGCTTTCAATATGTCAAATGGTGATGTCATTTTACGACCATATGCTATTTCATATAGCCATAATCCTGGATTTGCATGCTGCTTTAAGTCGGAGACGATATACTTCAGACAGACATCCCGGTTGGTTTGATGTAAGTCATTGTTGTATCCAGGCACCTTCCTTATGGTCCAGTGCACTCTTTCACTTCTTCCATTGGCTTGTCGACGGAGAGAGCTCATTCTTAACTTCTTCACATTCAGTAACTTGCACAAGTCCTTGAATAGATGTGACATGGAGTTCGCTCCCTGGTCTGTCGTTATTGTTTCAGGCAATACAAAATCAATTTCCAATTATTGATAAGGGCTTGTGCCACTGTTTCTACCTGTTAGTTTGGCATTGCGACAATTTCTAAGTATCGTGAAAGATGCTTTATGATTGTATGTACCTATTCCCTGCAGGTGTTTTACTGAATGGACCTAAAACATCAATCCCCAGAAAAACCTTATGCTTCAGGTAACCCCTGCAATGGTACTCTCATTCAAGACAAGTCTGCTCTCAGTGTGCACTGTATGCAATTCCGCACATACTGGTTTATTTACGTCTGTCTGCCTGTTCCTCCATCAATACCTTTCCAGTGCTCTTCTGTTGGTAGATCTGCAACCTCCATGACCGCTAATATGTGATTTTGAGCTTCTTGTAGCACTCTATTCCTTAGCTTCTCCTGCGGCCACAACTTGGTTTTTCTGCATAGCAACCCATCTTCCATGCAAAATTATGACTGCTTAAAACACTGCTTAATTCTTCATCCGCTTTTTGTGCGGCTCGCCATCCTTATGTTTATTACCTCCTACATCTAATACTGCTACTTTTCAACTTAACGTGCCCATATTTCTGTGGTTCTGCATTTATGCATAACTTCAAAATCAAATTCATTTAGTGTTACTGACCAACGTGACAACCTACTGGAAGTAACCTTTAATCCCAACAACCATTTTAAGGCCGCGTAATCTGTTACTACTCTAAACTTTTTACTGTACAGATAACATTTGAAATATGTTGTTCCTTAAATAAGGCATAACATCTTTCTCTACGTTGTGGAATAATTTCCTTCCACAGAATTTAGTTGCCTTAATGCATAGGCAACCAGATGTTCTACGCCTACTACCTCTTGCGACAACACACAGTCTAGTGTATGGTTTCATGCATCACATGATAAAAGAAATTCTCTATTAAAATCCGGAAATGGCAATATCGGACTCGATGTTAAAGCTTCTTTTAACTCTTCCAAAGTAGGCTGACGCTCTTCTGACAACATAAATTTAGTACCCGTTTTTAACAAATGAACTGTCTCAATGGTATGGTACTGTCCACAAATCCTTTCATGAACCACCGGTAATAGTTCGCTAGTCCAAAGAACGATTACAGCTCCTTTACAGATTCTGGTAGAGGAAATTCACTTACAGCTCTAATTAATGTTGGGTATGTCGTAAACTCATTTTTATTTATGATGTAACCTAAGTATGCTATCTGTTCCATCACAAAATTGCACTTTGCTGTACTCAATGTTAAGTGCACTGCATTTAACCTTAGGAGGACTTCCCTTAATTGCTGCATATGTAGTTCCGTATCACTCCCGTAGACGATTGTATCATCGAGATACACTAAGAACTGCCATGTTTCAAACCTCTGACTACTCTGTCCAACAATCTCTGAAATGTTGCAGGTGCATTTTTTAATCTGTATGGCATTCTTCTGAATTGGTATTGCCCACACAGCTCCGAATATGCTCATTTGTGTCGACCCTGGCGTGAAGCCTCTATCTGTTGATAATCACTCTTCAAATACATTGTTGAAAAAATTATCATTGCGCTAAGTGATCCAAGATATCTGTAATATTTGGTAAAGTGTAGACGTCCATTATAGTTTTCGCATTTAGATGTCTGTAATCTTAGGATAACCTATATTTCTGTGACCCATCCAATGATTTTTTTGACATGACGACTGCTCCTGAACCCCATGGACTATTACTTTCTTTGATTCTTTCATATTTCAGCTGTTGATCGATAAATTCCCCCAAAATTGGCAGCAAGTACCTAGGTATCCTAAATGATTTGCGCTAGAATGGTGATTTATTTTCCATTGGTATGCAGAGCTGTGTAATCTGCGTAAGTGCTAATCATTCTTTTGTAAAAAAATAAATCTTTAAATTCCAAAAGAAATTTTTCCATTCATCCCGCATAGCTGCCCTCTAGGTGCTTCACTTTTTCTCATAATGCAGTTTCAGCGGTGTACCGCGTGGAAGACACCCCACATATCCCATTCTTCTTGCTCCATACTAGCGATTAGCAATCACTTTCTTAATCCTGTCCTCACCGCAAAAATTATCTATAGAAACAGGTACTTCTCTTCACACTTTATTTCTTGAATGCATACAATATCTCTTTTAACTAAGCAACACACCTGATCTAATACTTCATTTTTCACTTCTCACCCAAAGTGGTTTCGCCGGCATCTGTGACAGAGCGGTTCTAGGCGCTTCAGTCCGGGACCGCGCTGCTTGAACGGTCGCAGGTTCGAATCCTGCCTCGGGCATGGATGTGTGTGATGTCTTTAGGTTAGTTAGGTTTAAGTAGTTCTGAGTCTAGGGGACTGATGGCCTCAAATGTTAAGTCCCATAGAGTTTAGAGCCATTTTTGAGCCAAAGCGGTTTCGCAGTACTCTTAGCTAAACAATCGTCTGAATCAAGCTTTAGTGTGGTCGTTTGTGGTTCAGTCGGTATGTCTTTCATGACAGAACTCCGTCGCGACATCGCTACGCTGACAATGGCTTCATCTAACTGAAAAATTTTCGATCAAATTCAACCCTATGTAGCTGGAGATCGATTATGGCTCAATACTAAGTTAATAAATCTAATCCCAGAATCCTGTCTTAGCCCTCACTCATGTGTGGCACAGTCTCTACACATTGTTTAACTATATTGTATTCAGGCCAAAGCCTGTGTCCACCGATCCTAATTGTGTCACTTCTTTTTCCTCCATTCCACTCAGTCTGTACTGTGGTGGCCCATTGCTTACATTTCACCAGATCACTACTGGCGACCAACACATGAGCCCCTGTGTCCAACAATATATCTTGCGACCTGTCTTTCCTACTATTATCCTTCTGCATACGATTTCGTAGTATCCAATCTTATTGGGATGGACCGTACGTCGGCCTGGGGCTGTTTCTGCCTCGTCCTCTACTTCTAAAACTATTACTTTCTCTTACTTTATCCACATCATCTGGAGGCTGGCGACACTGCCTCCTTACATGCCCCATTTCTCCACACTTGAAACATTTTATATTAGCTGCAAACGCTGTCCGTTTACCAAGCATTCCAACAGAACTGTTGTGAACGAATCCGTCATACTCCTGTCCACACATGTCTTGGTATTTCTGCATGCAACGTTCTTAAAAAAAAAAAAAGAGCGTCGAGCACCCTCAGCTCAGTTTATTGGAAAATAATTTCATTGAGTGCAGCATCCTGTCCCAATTAATAGGTACATCCATTAATTTTCATTATCCCAAATGGAAATTGTTCCAAATGGAAATTGTATATCTTTGAATTGATCCTTCTTTAAATCCTTCGAATGTTGTGGCTCTCTCAAGTGATTCTGTATACCCTACATAAGTTTTTGCTTTCCGTTAGTCTCAGTTTTGTAACACTTGATAATTCCTTATCAGACCAACCTTCCATCTGAGTCAGATTTCGAAAGCCTCCCACAAAGGCCTGCACATCCTTGATGTCTTACATAAAAAAACAGCAGTTAAACACTGCTTGCAATAATATCTACTTTACAAAATGCATGACCATTAAACTTCTTCTCCATGACCAAAATAAAATAATTTCTTCGAATCACTGTACCAAAGATTGCAGATTCATACCTTGCTCTGAGAAGGTGACATCAGTGTTCTGACACCAGTGCTTAATGACCCTTAAGATTGTCTCCCATGGAGAGTGAAATGAGACATCAGTACGACGGTAGATTTTCTTTTTTCTGACCCTCGACCGTAGTACATCAGGAACAGCTTGGTGGAGGCCTCCAGTTGCTTCTCATGTAAAAAAATTGACGTCCATCATTGCTGAATGCACAGAGAGTGCGGCTGAGCATGACATCACACAATTGCTGCTGTCAGTCACATCTCTGGCGCCTCCCTTGTGACTCATGGCAGGCTGCCCTGTCTCGTGGTCGAACAGCGGACCCCACACTGCACTCTGGGATGTCGCTCTGGGTGTCACGGGCGCGTGGTTTAGGCTGTGATACTGAGACTGGAACCATTTAGTAAGACACTGGAAATGGCTGAGAACTTAAACGCTTGAGGCAGGTAATCTAGACTCTTCCATAGTTGCAAGTGAGGGAAGGTTTCCATTCTCTGCTAGCACACTGCAAAATCATCTACATCTACGAGGGTCACTCCAAAAGAAATGCACACTATTATTTTAAATCCATCTTTTATTCTACATGTTTGAAAGTTTTACAGTGTGTAGATACATCCTTTAGGAACAATATTTTCATTTCTCCACATAATTTCCATCCCTCTCAACTGCCTTACACCATCTTGGAACCAGCGCCTATATACCAGCATGGTAAAATTCTGGACCAACCTGTTGGAGCCACTGTTTGGCAGCGTGCACAAGGGAGTCATCATATTCAAACCTTGTTCCACGAAGAGAGTCTTTCAGTTTCCCAAAGAGATGATAGTCACATGGAGCCAGGTCAGGACTGTAAGGCGGGTGTTTCAGTGTTGTCCATACGAGTTTTGTGATCGCTTCCATGGTTTTTTGACTGACATGTGGCGGTACATTGTCGTGCAACAGCAAAACATCCTGCTTTTGCCGATGTGGTCGAACACGACTAAGTCGAGCTTGAAGTTTCTTCAGTGTCGTCACACATGCATCAGAATTTATGGTGGTTCCACTTGGCATGATGTCCACAAGCAAGAGTCATTCGGAATCGAAAAACACCGTAGCCATAACTATTCCAGCAGAAGGCGTGGTTTTGAATTTTCTTTTTCTTGGATGAATTTGCATGATGCTACTCCATTGACTGCCTCTTCGTCTCTGTTGAAAAATGATGGAGCCATGTTTCATCACCTGTCACAATTCTTTGAAGAAATTCATCTCCACCATTCTCGTACTGTTCCAAATCACCTGTCACAATTCCGTTTTCCTTGTTTCTTTGTGAGCCACTGTCAACATCCTGGGAACCCACCTGGCACAAACCTTTTTTAACGCCAACACTTTCAGTATTCTGCAAACACTTCCTTCCCCTATCCCAATGTAGCGTGACGATTCGTTCACTGTGATGCTTCTGTCAGCAGTCACCAATTCGTTAACTCTCTGCACATTGTCTGGAGTGTGTGCAGTACGAGGCCTGCCACTGCGAGGACAATCCTCAATATTGCTGTGCCCGCTTTGGTCACGTAACCTGTTGCCCACCGACTAACTGTACTGCGATCGACAGCAGCATCTCCATACATCTTTTTCAACCTCTTGTGGATGTTTCCCAATGTCTCGTTTTCACAAAAAATATCTCTGAGCTCTATGGGACTTAACTTCTGAGGTCATCAGTTCCCTAGAACTTAGAACTACTTAAACCTAACTAACCTAAGGACATCACACACACGCATGCCCTAGGCAGGATTCGTACCTGCGACCGTAGCGGTCGCGCGGTTCCAGATTGTAGCGCCTAGAACCACTCGTCCACCGCGGCGGGCTCTCGTTTTCACAGCACAGGAATTCTATGACAGCAAGTTGCTTCTGACGAACGTCAAGTGTAGCAGCCATCTTGAAGACATGCTGTGACGGCTCCACTCACGGGAACAGGCTGAACTAAGTTTGAAAACAAGCTGCAAGGATGTATCTACACACTGTAAAACTTTCACACATGCAGAATGCAAACTGTATTTTTACAAAAATAGTGTGCATTTCTTTTGGAGTGACCCTCGTACATGGATATTCTGCAAATCACATTTAAGTGCCTGGCAGAGGGTTCATCGAACCACCTTCACAATTTTCTATTATCCCAATCTCGTATATAATGCGGAATTAGCGAACACGTATATCTTTCCGTACGAACTCTGATTTCTCTTCTTTTATCGTGGTGATCGTTCCTCCCTATGTAGCTCGGCGTCAAAATATTTTCGCATTCGGAGGAGAAAGTTGGTTTTTAAATTTTCGTGAGAAGATTCCGCTGCAACGAAGAACACCTATGTTACAATGATATCCACCCCAAATCCTGTGTCATTTCAGTGACACACTCTCCCCTATTTCGCGATAGTACAAAACGTGCTGCGATTCCTTAAACTTTATCGATGTACTCCGTCAATCCTATCTGGTAAGGACCCGAAACCGCGCAGCAGTATTCTAAAAGAGGACGGACAAGTGTAGTGAAGACAGTCTAATAGATCTGTTACTTTTCTAAGTGTCCTGCCAGTAAAACACAGTCTCTGGTTAGTAATTTTCTGTGTTTTCCTTCCCATTTCAGTTGTTCGTAATAATGATTCCTAGTCCGCAGCTCGTGGTCGTGCGGTAGTGTTCTCGCTTCCCACGTCCGGGTTCGATTCCCAGCGGGGTCAGGGATTTTCTCTGCCTCGTGATGACTGGGTGTTGCGTGATGTCCTTAGGTTAGTTAGGTTTAAGTAGTTCTAAGTTCTAGGGGACTGATGACCATAGATGTTAAGTCCCACAGTGCTCCGAGCCAATAATAATTCCTAGGTATTTCGTTGAATTTATGATCTTTAGATTTGACTGATTTATCGTGTAAGCGAAGTTTAACGAATTCCTTTTAGCACTCATGTGGATCACTTCACACTTTCCGTTATTTAGGGTCAACTACCAATTTTCGCACCATTAGGGTATCTTTTCTAAATCATTTTACAATTTGTTTTGATTTTCTGACGATTGTATTGGTCGATAAACGACAGCGTCATCTGCAAACAACCTAACACGGTTGCTCAGATTGTCTCTCAAGTCGTTTATATAGATAAGGAACAGCAAAGGGCCTATAACACTACCTTGGGGAACGCCAGAAATCACTTCTGTTTTACTCGATGACTTTCCATCAATTACTACGAACTGTGACCTCTCTGACAGGAAGCGACAATTCCAGTCACTTAACTGAGACGATATTCTATAAGCAAGCAATTTCACTACAACCTGCTTGTGTGGTACAGTGTCAAAAGCCTTCCGAAAATCCAAAAATACGGAATCGATCTGAAATGCCTTGCCAATAGCACTCAACACTTCATGTGAGTAAAGAGATAGTTGTGTTTCACAAGAATGTTTTCTAAACCCATGTTGACTGTATGTTAATAGACAGTTTTCTTCGAGGTAATTCATAATGTTCAGACACAATATATGTTCCAGAATCCTGCTGCATATCGATGTTAATTATATGAGCCTCTAATTAAGTGGATTCCTCCTACTACCTTTCTTGAATATTGGTGTGACCTGTACAGCTATCCAGTCTTGGGATGCGGATCTTTCGTGAAGCGAACGGTTGTATATGATTGTCGAGTATGGAGCTAATGCATTAGAATACTCTGAAAGGAAGCTAATTGGTATACAGTCTGAACCAGAAGACTTCATTTTATTAAGTGATTTAAGTTGCTTCACTACTCCGAGGATGTCTACTTTTACGTTACTCATGTTGGCGGCTGCTCTCGATTCGAATTCTGGAATATTTACTTCGTCTTCATCTGTGAAGGGATTTTGGAAGGCTCTTTTTAGTGACTATTTTTGCTGCACTGTCTTCGATAGTATCTCCATTGCTATCGTGCAGAAAAGGCATTGATTGTTTCTTGCCGCTAACATACTTCACATACGACTAGAATCTCTTTGGGTTATCTGTCAGGTTTCGTTGTGGAAACTGTTACAAGCATCTCGCGTTAAAGTCCGCGCTAAATTTCGAGCTTATATAAAAGATCGCCAATTTGGGGATTTTGCTTCTGTTTAAATTTGACATGTTTGTTTCGTTGTTTCTGTAACAGTGTTTTGACCCGTTTTGTGTTCCAAGGAGGATAAGCTCCGTCGTTTGTTAATTTATTCGGTATAAATCTCTCAGTTGCTCCAGATACTATTTCTTTGAATTCAAGCCACATCTGGTCTACATTTATACCATTAATTTGGAATGAGTGGAGATTGTCTCTCAGGATGGCGTCAAGTGAATTTTTATCTGCTTTTTTGTATAAGTATATTTTTCGTTTATTTTTGAAAGATTTCGGGGTTACAGTTTTAAATCTCGCTACGCCAACCCTGTGTTCTTTGATCCCTCTATCCGTTTTGATGCTCGTTATTAACTCAGGATTATTAGTTGCTAGGAGGTCAAGTGTATTTTCACAACTGACGGTTGCTATACTGCGCCCAGATGGCTCTTCTTCACAACGCTACTTGGCCGAGTTTTGCTTTGCAATGCATAATGCTCTCGCCCACCTGCGGGTGTCTCTGTTGCAGCTCTGACGTATTTTTTAACGAATACAGTCGATACGCTACAGGAAGTACATAGTTCACTGTGTGGGAATTACACAGTAACAGAATGTCAAGCTATTAATTTAAAAAAAGATCATCATTAATTTCATAGTTGTTTATTTCATAAAAACAGCACAGCCGGCCGCTGTGGCCGAGCGGTTCCAGGCGCTTCAGTCCGGATCCGCGCTGCTGCTGCGGTCGCAGGTTCTAATCCTGCCTCGGGCATGGATGTGTGTGACGTCCTTAGGTTAGTTAGGTTTAAGTAGTTTCTAAGTCTAGGGGACTGATGACCTCAGATGTTAAGTCCCATAGTACTTAGAGCCATTTTGAACCAAAAACAGCACACACACACACACACACACACACACACACACACATACACACACACACACACACACACACACACACACACACCGTTGCTGCAAAGCTAACACTTACGTCATGTAACCAACCTACAAGTACTAATAAAAATTTTCCAGCAGACGATATTAGCTGACATATCTGTTCCATAAATGAGTTCTGTCTGAATGGTCCTGTTTAATTTTCATGCATGAGTCAATACATGGTTAGACCAACATCGTTGCTCTCTGGAGTCCAGATTGAGACATAAATGAAGAGGCTACAGTTTTATGAGGGTAAGCCAAAAATTATTCGGGCTTTTGATGAGACACTCCATTTACTTGAAAAATAAAATTTTATTTACACATTATTTTTCAATATAGTCTACTTTCTTTGAAATACACTTGATCCAGCCGCAAGCTTGTGCATGTCTGCCGAAATGGTTTGCGGTGATTGTGAAGCCACTGGTTTGGGGTTGGTTGTGTCTAACACCTCTGTGTCTGACGAAAATCGGTGATCTGGCAAAGATCCTTTCAGCGGCCCAAACGAATAAAAGTCTGATGGAGAATGGTCACGATTGTAAGGTGGATATTCCAGCTGCTCGAAACACAATTTCTGGATTGTGTCAAGGGTGAGGCGAGTCATGTGAGGACAGACCTTACTGTGTAACAGCAAAACTTGCCACCACAAAAGACCTTATTCTTTAATGCGAATTGCTGGTTTAAATTTGTTAGGCAACATCGCACAGTAATAGACTTTGTTGATGATTTTCGCCTTCTCCATGTAATATTCCTTTTGCATCCCAAAACACGGTTTGCATAAACTTTCCTGCTGAAGTTGCAGACTAGAATTTTTTCTTCACTGGTGATTCTGGTTGCTTCCACTGCGTACTCTGGCACTTTGATTCTGGCTCATAGTGATGAGTCCATGTTTCGTCACGCGTCACTATTATTTCCAAAAATGGCTCGCCTTCTCTTTTAAAATGGTCGGGTAAGTATTGAGTGACCTCAAAACGCTTAAATGTGTGCCCTTCAATGAGTTCTCATGGCGTCCATGACAAACAAATTGTTTCATCACGGATGGTGGTATCAGGAGAACCATGACTGATCTTCAATAGAGACGCTACGCCGTCGGTTACTAAACGGGAGCGCGTAAAATTCTCACATTAGCTCTATTAAAACGCACATTTCCTCCACTGTCCATATACTAATCAAGTTGTTCTATATGTAACATACACAAATAAAAACTTCAATATCCGTGTACATGTTTTAAGAGGAAAAGGAAAGTACCATGTCCAATCAATAAGGACACGGGCTTATAAAAGTTCCATTACAAACAGTGTGACAGAAATTGGCAATAGTTCTCCACATAAGATAAACATTATTTCACCATTCTCACATTTTAGTAAAACCCCAAGGTCATTCTTACTTGATCACATTTCCTACCCAGTAGCATGTGAATTACGAAAGTAGCGCAAGCTGCCCTGTAGATTAAGAAAATCGAACAAATTCGCTCCTCAAAAAATGTGAACTTATATTTACATAACATCAAATATTATAGTACAAACTTATATTAAATTATTAATAAAGCATCAGAGGCTATTAGAAACGCGAATGTTAGGAAAAAATGCAGACGTGGGCGGACGCGAACCACCAGCCGTGCCACACATTTCGTAGAAAAACAGCAACGCTTCTAACTATGCTTTTTTTTATCTCATTTTGTTCGCTTTTGATCGTTACATCTGCTCGGGGTGGACGTCGTAAGACATCCGTGTAAGTTCGTTGTTGATCGATTAACTCAGTTTTTTTTAGTACGGAGGGCAGCTAACCCTCTGACAGAACACGCTGAACTACCGTGCCGGCATACTAAACCGACGACGCAAATTTGCGAGCCAATCCTAGCATGTTGCCACCTGATAAATGCTTTAATCGCAGCTATGTTACTAATTGAAATTTAATTATAACGAACTGTACCAAGAGCAATGCGTTTTTGGTGGATTCTCAGTGTTTCGCTGCCATCAGATGGCATACTCTCATAATACCCAAGTTACATCTATATCTACATGCATACTCCGTAAGCCACCTGACGGTGTGTGGCGGAGAGTACCTTGAGTACCTCTATCAGTTCTCCCTTCTATTCCAGTCTCGTATTGTTCGTGCAAAGAAGGATTGTCGGTATGCCTCTGTGTGGGCTCTAATCTCTCTGATTTTATCCTCATGGTCTCTTAGCGAGATATACGTAGGAGGGAGCAATATACTGCTTGACTCCTCGGTGAAGGTATGTTCTCGAAACTTCAACAAAAGCCCGTACCGAGCTACTGACCGTCTCTCTTGCAGAGTCTTCCACTGGATTTTATCTATCATCTCCGTAACGCTTTAGCGATTACTAAATGATCCTGTAACGAAGCGCGCTGCTCTCCGTTGGATCTTCTCTATCTCTTCTATCAACCCTATCTGGTACGAATCCCACACTGCTGAGCAGTATTCAAGCAGTGGGCGAACAAGCGTACTGTAACCTACTTCCTTTGTTTTCGGATTGCATTTCATTAGGATTCTTCCAATGAATCTCAGTCTGGCATCTGCTTTACCGACGATCAACTTTATATGATCATTCCATTTTAAATCAGTCCTAATGCGTACTCCCATATAATTTATGGAATTAACTGCTTCCAGTTGCTGACCAGCTATTTTGTAGCTAAATGATAAGGGATCTTTCTTTCTATGTATTCGCAGCACATTACACTTGTCTACATTGAGATTCAATTGCCATTCCCTGCACCATGCGTCAATTCGCTGCAGATCCTCCTGCATTTCAGTACAATTTTCCATTGTTACAACCTCTCGATATACCACAATATAATTATATTGCCACAAATGTGATGTTTCTCATTACTTTGCTGCAACCAATCACACAGTTAACAACAACGGGGTTTCGAGTGATTCTTAATTTGCCAGTGCTCGGAAACAACATATACAGGGTGTTGCAAAAAGGTACGGCCAAACTTTCAGGAAACATTCCTCACACACAAAGAAAGAATATATGTTATGTGGACATATGTCTGGAAACGCTTACTTTCCATGTTAGAGCTCATTTTATTACTTCAGATCACTTTAATCATGGAATGGAAACACAGCAACAGAGCGTACCAGCGTGACTTCAAACACTTTGTTACAGGAAATGTTCAAAACGTCCTCCGTTAGCGAGGATACATGCATCCACCCTCTGTCGCATGGAATCCCTGATGCGCTGATGCAGCCCTGGAGAATGGCGTATTGTATCACAGCCGTCCACAATACGAGCACGAAGAGTCTCTACATTTGGTACCGGGGTTGCGTAGACAAGAGCTATCAAATGCCCCCATAAATGAAAGTCAAGAGGGTTGAGGTCAGGAGAGCGTGGAGGCCACGGAATTGGTCCCCTCTACCAATCCATCGGTCACCGAATCTGTTGTTGAGAAGCGTACGAACACTTCGACTGAAATGTGCAGGAGTTCCATCGTGCACGAACCACATGTTGTGTCGTACTTGTAAAGGCACATGTTCTAGCAGCACAGGTAGGGTATCCCGTATGAAATCATGATTACGTGCTCCATTGAGCGTAGGTGGAAGAACATGGGCCCCAATCGAGACATCACAAACAATGCCTGCCCAAACGTTCACAGAAAATCTGTGTTGATGACGTGATTGCACAATTGCGTGCGGATTCTCGTCAGCCCACGCATGTGACGGTGAATCGAGGAAGTACAGTACATACTGACGAAACTAAAATGAGCTCTGACATGGAAATTAAGCGTTTCCGGACACATGCCCACATAACATCTTTTCTTTATTTGTGTGTGAGGAATGTTTCCTGAAAGTTTGGCCGTACCTTTTTGTAACACCCTGTATACGTATAGGCTTGAAATGATTGCCAGTATGGCGCCTCACAACTCTGTACTGAAGGGAGACGGCGTGCGTGTGACGTAGGTGGCGTTGTGACGTCTCATTGGTCAACGCTCAGACGCACGCTCAGAATATCCGACATGCTAGATACTGCTCTGCACTTTCGGGAAGACTCCCGAACGTGCTGTTCCACGCTATGACGTCAGAAACTCGGCACGCTCAACGGTCGGATGCACAGTCCGTGTGCCGACGGATTAGGGAGTGTTTGCGAGAGGGCCTGCTTAAAGCCGTCGGCACACGGACCGTGCTGTCGAACGTTAACGTTGAGCGTGCCAAGTTCAACGTGCTGCTGAACGCTCAGTAATGACTCGACTTGTGCATACGGTACGTGGGACTCCAACGTGGTATACGCGATCCCAACGCACTCAGCGGCAGTTGCGGGATGTTTCTAATTTGTAAATCACATTGTTTAATAAACGGGCGCGCGTAAAATTCCCACATTAGCTCTATTAAAACGCACATTTCCTCCATTGTCCACAAAATGGAAAGTACCATGTCCAATCTATAAGGACGCAGGCTTGTAAAAGTTCCGTTACAAACAGTGCGGTACAAATTTGGAATACTTCTCCGCATAAGATAAACATTATTTCATCATTCCCACATTTTAGTAAAACCCCAAGGTCAGCCTTACTTGATCACTGTTCCTACCCAGTAGCAGAATCTTTGCAACATGTAAATTACGAAGCGTAAAAGAAAAGGAAAAAAATATATTTATACAAGCAGCGCAAGCTGTCCCGTAGATTAATCCACTCGAAAAAAGTCACCCCTCAATAAAAGGTGAACTTATATTTACATAACATCAAATATTATAGTATATACTTAAACCAAAAATAAATTATCAGAACCTAATAAAAACGGGAATGTTACGAAAAAAATTGGATATGTCAAGACGCGAACCACCGTCCCAACAAACAACTCAATAGAAGACAGTGACACTACTCATTACGCTAAACCGATAACACTCGTATCTCACTCCTTGCTAAAAACCTTAATCGTAGATATGTTACTAATTGAAATTTGATTTAACAAATTTTACCAAGAACAATGCGTTCTGGGTGGATTTTCAGTGTGTCGCTGCCTTCAAATAGCCTACTCTCATAATACGCAAGTTACAATAATTCTTTGGCCACGAATATGATGTTTCTCATTATTTTATTGGAACGAATCACGCAGTTAACAACGGGTTTTCCAGTGATTCTCAATTTGCTGGTGCTCAGAAACGGCATATATACATATAGGCTTGAAATGAATGCCAATATCGCGCCTCACGGCTCTGTACTGAAGGGAGACGGCGTGCGTGTGACGTAGGCGGCGTTGTGCCATCTCACTGGTCAACGCTCAGACCCACGCTCAGAATATCTGGCATACCAGATACTGCTCTGCACTTTCGGAAAGACTCCCGAACGTGCTGTTCCACGTTATGACGTCAGCAACTCGGCACGCTCAACGTTCGGGTGCACAGTCCGTGTGCCCACGGATTAGGGAGTGTTTGCGAGAGGGCCTGCTTAAGGCCCGTCCACACGCTACGATCTGTCTGCGCAAATGTCTGCGCACATCACATCTAAGCAGACAGATCGTTGGGTGTGGACAGAAGATTTGTACCAACTTGAGGTGTGTGCAAACATGGAAGTTGGAGCTGGTGGTTTAAGGGAAACCTCTCAAATCCGTGGGTTCAAACCACAACTGCGCAGACAAGTTGGAGCGTGTGGACAGGAGATCGCCGCAAATCTGGCGCGAAACAGCTGTCTGCTCAGTCTAGTATTTGTGTTTGTGCGCACAGGGCATTAAAATGGCTGATATTCGTCAGTGTTCTCGAGGGTTTGTAAGTGAATTCATTGAAATATATAGAAACCAGCCATGTTTGTGGAAGATTAAAAGTAAAGAATATAGTGACCGAGACAAAAAGACAGCAGCATACAATCCTCTAATTGAAAAATTACGGGCAGTTGACACCTCGGCAAACAGAGAAACAGTAATTAAAAAAAATCGTTGCAAATTGTTTACCAATAAGAGTTATCCAAAGTTCAGAAATCTAGAAGATCTGGTGTAGGAGTAGATCAAGTATACCAGCCAACGTTATGGTATTTTGATCTGCTTGGCTTTCTTAGTGATCAAGAAACGCCAAGACCAAGCAGGAGTACAACTGAAGATGAAACTGGAGTGTCAATGTGCGAGGAAATGGAACACGAGGTAATGTAAAACAGCACAGGGTGAGTCACCTAACGTTACCGCTGGATGTATTTCGTAAACCACATCAAATGCTGACGAATCGATTCCACAGACCGAACGTGAGGAGAGGGGCTAGTGTAAATGGTTAATACAAACCATAAAAAAATGCACGGAAGTATGTTTTTTAACACAAACCTACGTATTTTTAAATGGAACCCCGTTAGATTTTTAGCACATCTGAACATATAAACAAATACGTAATCAGTGCCGTTTGTTGCATTGTAAAATGTTAATTACATCCGGATATATTGCAACCTAAAGTTGACGCTTGAGTACCACTCCTTCGCTGTTTGATCGTGTGTATCGGAGAGCACCGAATTCCGTAGGGATCCAAAGGGAACGGTGATGGACCTTAGGTACAGAAGAGACTGGAACACCACATTACGTCCACATGCTAACACCTTTTTATTGGGCTTTTTCACTGACGCACATGTACATTACCATGAGGGGTGAGGTACACGTACCCACGTGGTTTCCGTTTTCAATTACGGAGTGGAATAGAGTGTGTCCCGACATGTCAGGCCAATAGATGTTCAATGTGGTGGCCATCATTTGCTGCACACAATTGCAGTCTCTGGCGTAATGAATGTCGTACACGCCACAGTACATCTGGTGTAATGTCGCCGCAGGCTGCCACAATACGTTGTTTCATATCCTCTGGGGTTGTAGGCACATCACAGTAGACATTCTCCTTTAACGCACCCCACAGAAAGAAGTCCAGAGGTGTAAGATCAGGAGAATGGGCTGGCCAATTTATGCGTCCTCCACGTCCTATGAAACGCCCATCGAACATCCTGTCAAGGGTCAGCCTAGTGTCAATTGCGGAATGTCTAGGTGCACCATCATGCTGATACCCCATACGTGGACGCGTTTCCAGTGGGACATGTCCCTGCAGATGCTACTCGCCGACCGTGGCCCGTGTTTGTTATAACACGCAACTGAATGTCGGAGGTTTCAAGCGTCAACTTTAGGTTGCAATATCTCCGGATGTAATTAACATTTTACAATGCAACAAACGGCACTGATTACGTATTTGTTTATATGTTCAGATGTGCTAACAAAACTAACGGGGTTCCATTTACAAAAACGTAGGTTTGTGTTAAAAAACATACTTCCGTGCATTTTTTATGGTTTGTATTAACCAATTACACTAGCCCCTCTCCTCACGTTCGGTCTGTGGAATCGATTCGTCAGTATTTGATGTGGTTTACGAAATATATCCAGCGGTAATGTTAGGTGACTCACCCTGTATATTTCACATACGTTTATCAAAAATTTATTCAAAAGAATATATTTGTGTTCAAACATAATAGAAAATTAACTGCTGTTATAAAAAGAAACATGAATATACTTGTCCATGTTTTAGGTTCACCCTGCAACTCTCGCAGTAAATTTACGTGAGAAAACTGCTTTCGCTTTAGCAGCCATTGTCTACACCATTTTCACCGCTTTCTCTGTTTCCTGCGGTTGGTCTGAATGTTTCTTGCAACACAAGTGGCGAACACAGACCACAATAGAACTTCCTCCATTTCTATATTTCAAAATAACTGAATTAAATTTTTGACGTTTACGGGGAACGTAGTCGCTTGCCACTGATATTTCTTTTCTACACCCACAGATGGCGGGCGAGTCCTAGATTGGGGTTTGTGTCATGTGAACACACCACATTTACAGGGATCTTTCGCATGTACAGACATCTGCGCCGATGTCTGCGCAGACAGGTCGTTGCGTGTGGACCGGGCTTTACGGAAATACCAGAGCTGATGTGGCGGCTGCCAGGGCAGACTGCAGTTGGTATCTGACGCGCTCTCAGCCGTTGGCAGCACTGGCAGCGTGGCAGTCCCGTGCGACTTCAGTTGTCTGTCGCATTTACAGTGAGCTGTTTGCAGTGCGTGGACCTGCATCGGGATTTCGTACTGCAGCTTGTGCCACGCGAGTATCATTAATAAGGTAAGGATGACCATTTTCATTCGTTCCCGCTGTGTAGAATTATTTTCTTCTTTGTTTTTGCAAAGCCAGGGTAGCTGTAAGATCTGATCTTGTTCACCATCGATTCTATTGCGTATAAAGCAAACCCTGAATATTGTTATGCTCTCAAAATGCTAGCGAATTTAGAATTAAAAATATTGGTGTATTAAAGCCCCATCAAAATTCCAATTTCTTCTGCTGCTTTACAGACATTGGGGATGAATGAAAAGCACAGTCTCGGGCGAGATTTTTTTTCTCGTATTCGCGGCATTTTGTTGAAATTGTTACTCGAAACAGAGGGTTCTATTCGTAGACACGTGATGCATAAGAGGACTTTCTTGTTGGTGAGGAATAACAAAACGGAATGATGGAACACAGACTTTGTAGTGGAATAAAAAGTTTAACTTCAATTCTCAGCAGGTATTGTGCTAGGACCGAACTTAACCCAGTTTGATTGAACAAGTATGTTCCATCTGGACATAGCGTAGACTTTGGGACTGCCTGATTAGAGATGGGTCGAACTCGTTCATTCCCGTGAAGTACTTCATTCATTTCACTCTTTACCGTGAAGCGTTCAAATGTAGTTCATTCATGAAGTACGGAAGCCTGGCGAAGTTGTCCAGTTCGCCGCTCAGCCGCGGCTACGCTCGCTTCGCCTCGCTCGTACAATAAAGCTTCGTAATACTTCATAATTTTACCAACAGATGGCCGAACTATGAAGTAACGTCCACGTAACGTTTTGCGTCTTACAGCATGGTCGAAGGGGACAAAGGAAAGATAGAGAAGCCTGTCACATATAAAGAAGGTATTACGTTTAACCTTGCTCGACATTTTCTCATGAAGCGCCAAAAAGTCTTCATCTGCCAAGTGAAACCCCATTTGTTGTATTTATGGACTGAAAACTAGGGCTACTAACGAAATTAAGTCCAATTTTATGTTCCTTTTAAAATTTAATCCAAAATAGAATGAGTATGTTTACCACTGTCACAAAGTCTATATACCTACGTTAAGTAATTATTCAGAAGTTTTCCTGTAGATTTTATTTTTGTTGAGAATAATAACCCTCTAAATTCAAAACGTAAACTGTCACCTGCAGTCATTGGTACGATTTCAGGTAAAATCCCTCTTTATTTTATTCGGAAAGCAATTTTGTGTCTGTTCACGCTTATAGAATGGCTAGCAACTCGCGATCGCGTAGAAGTAGTGAAATTTGCGGTTTCTTCGCCGATTTAGGTGATGGGAAAGCAAAGTGCAACTGTTGTTGTAAGTGTATTTCACCGCGCGATTCGTCGACAGACAGTAGAGGGAGGACTGAAGTGAAGGGAGAATGAGTGACGTAGCGCCAATGTAGTGGAAGTGGGAGAGGGAGAGGGGAAGAGAGTGAGTGAACGAACTAGGAAAAAAGAGTGGAGTGTGCTATCTGTGGAGAGTTTGAAGTACCAGTTCATTGAAATTGAGTGGTTAGTTCACACTTCACTGGAGTGAAGCGTTCATTTGAACGACTCATTCACGAGCTCACCATCACAGCCTGATCGTATGTGAGCGGCTGAACATCAAACCTTGTGAGACGCGTTTTGACAGCTCGATAGTGCGGCATCAAATCGGTATTTCGGAGGCACCCAGCTCTACGAAAACTGCCGAATACGGCACTTGAGCTGCGCAAAACATTTAGTCCAGCTACACACAGCGCTCTTACATTTAATGTCGTTTCTTTTTGCTTTCCTAGAGTAATGTTTGTGGTGAGACTACCCTCTGTTGGGTAGTCATTAAGTTAGATAAGGTTGTGCTGCATTTTGTGTTTATTGTATTTTTATAGTGCAGAAATCAATTGATCGTTAAATTGACCTTAAATTGGATCCTCCTCCTGCAAACTTTTACGAATATCGTCAAAATGGTCGCCGTTATAGGTTTAGTATTCACATTAATAATCGTGTCTCTTCAGACTGACTGTGGCTAGTACCTACCAAACACCACTCGTTTTTTTCTAACAAAGGAAGTATTTGAATGAAGGAAACATCACCGCACATTAAGAAGCAATATTGAAACATTTTTTTACTCTATAGTGCGATTAAAACTACTTCGTACTTGGCAGTTCGCTGAGCGACCGTGCAATGTTGGCAGCTGCCGCTGTAAAAAATGGAAGTCGTGTTTTTTTATAATTTGGCAACTGTACATGGTAGCGATACGAGAACTACCTTCTGACACTTTTTTTAACTCAGTGAAAATTTTGTGATTCTCAAATAGGGAAATATTTAACTTTTTACGAAAAGTTGAATTTTCACGCTACTCCATATTAATCATTCCCTACCTCCTAAACCATGTCGTACAACAACAAAATTTTAATGTTGTCTTCAGTGGCGTATTTCGATGATGTTTGCAAACTTTGAGCAATACAACCAGTAATAGTGAAGTAATAAATTAAAATATCTCGTCTGACGCGGAACTTTTTCCAAATCAACATCAGAAATGTAGTAAGCGACAAACTTTTTCCCTTTATATTTTTCGTGGGGGGTCAAAGCGAGAAAAAGTTTCGGAAAGGTTTAAATTTATTTTTAGAGCACCCACGCTACAGTTTCGCCAAGACGAGAGTAGTATTGTGCGTACCGTTGAAGTGCTGATATAAGTTACACAGGGTGGGAGGGAGCAGCACACATACCGCCGTTAGTTACATTTTCGTCTTGTGCCATGAATTTCGCAACAAATCGCAAAACTCTGAATTCCAAGACAACGAGACGAGCACCACCAAAGGGTACAATTTTTTTTTTTTTCAACTCGACATGTTCTGTGTCTGACATCTGGAAAACAGAACTTTCCGATGTCTCCCCGACGGCAATAAATAATTCGAAAACACTATCTTCCAATAAGATCCGTTCTTCCATGCCTCCAGAATGACAGCTTTTGTATATACTGCAACATTACTCCGGTTTTCCACAGTTATTTTAGAGACAGCTTCAGGTAAAAGTCTTTCCACTTCTGAAAGCCTGAATGTCTTGTTTTCACGTGCTATGAACCCCTTGATTTGGGCCCATATTAGCTCTATAGCATTAAAGTGACAATGATAGGGAGGTAATCTAATTACAGAATGTCCATGTTTGTTGGCAGCTTCATCTACAACGTATGTCTGGTGTCGTGGCTTATGTTGTGAACACAAGTTCCAATAGTTCCACTTTGTTCATTCCGTCATCGAATTGTATATTATTTCGCCGTAACCACTGTATAACTTAAGTCTTTTCTAGAAGATAGCGTTGAGGGTTTGTCCTTTACAAGTGTGGTATGGCGCATTGTCAATAATGTTGTACGACGGTTTCTCCAAATTCGGTAACAGTGAATTTTCAAACCATCATAAAAAGGTGAGGTTTTCTTTGACCTGAAAACATGTAAACAGCCAGGAACAAACCCACGGGCGGTACATGCATGAACAACAATAATTCTTCTTCCTTTGCCAACAAGTATTGCCAGTCCTTCTTGTGATCCGTCAGACCAAGCTGTCTTCAGTGTATGACCAGAATTCATCCACGTTTCATCTAGCTACACTAAATAATCTAATTCAATGTCCTTTACCTGCCGCAAAAATCGGCATCGCCAAGCAGCAATATCTTGCCGTTGCAAGAGAACTTTACGACCACTTAATTTTTCGTAATTAAATCCAGGTTTAATAAAACCAGCCGAAGAGATGACTTACTGCCAACAAAAAGACAAGCTTCTTTAAGCGTTTCATGCAGTTTTTGTAACGTTGGATGCTCTCTGCGGTGATAATATGCATACAAATAACTGCGAATCGCATCCTGTTCGAAAGAATCAACATTCGTTACACGTTTCTCGACGCGTCGTTTTTTTTCCCCGGAGTTTTCAGACTTGGCGGTTCGGAGTTATTTGATGGCCCGGAATGTGTATTCAGTTTTTCGTTTTGCTCTTTGCCTATGTTTGTAACGGTTGTTGTGCTTATTCTTAATGCCTTCCGCAGTCCTCTCCACTACCTTATTAACGGAAAGAAGAGGCCGACCCTTCTCCCTTTCCATCTCAAAATATTGTCTTAACGTTGCAGACGTATTCGCGCGATTGTCCTCTCAAATGCTATTCCTTGCCCAACTTTCTTCGAAGATGATTTCGGACTACGAACTCTAGGACGACCACGCATTTTATTTTCAGACATTTTATACACAGAAGTCACTACAGCAATTTATCACACACTCGTAGTGGAAACAAAGGAGAAGCAGACACTGAGATAGTGCAGTTCACACAACAGGACGGGCTCAAGACCAGGTGTTAGCAGTGGCAACTATGCAGGGGAGGGGTGGGGTAGCATTCATCTCTCACTAGGTGAGGAGAGATCTACGTCATAGTGACGTAGGCACGCGTCGTCATGAGTTTCACGAGTTGTCCTATCGACTGTTGTGTGCGTCTTGAATCTGCATTGTTATTTGTTTATGTGCTTTCATTGTCCTATTGTCCGGTGTTGCTAGCGTTTACGTCGTTCTGAACATGGGCTCTAACGGAGATGAGAGAACTTTCGAGCAGATCCGTGAAGATAGTCTGAAAGATTTCACTATCCTTCTTAGTTGATTTACAACACGAAGGCAAAATTAAATGGGACTAGATGGTTTAATGTTTCTAGCAACATTAGGAGTTCTCTTCAGAACCACTTCAATTTCTCAGTTTAACCTTTCTGCCTGCATGAATTATGTACAATTCATTGGATTTTATAAAAATACGAAACACTTTAATTCCTTCCTATTTCACGTTTTTATCCACATGATTTATTCAATATTAATCGGATTGAAAACATGACTAGACACTTTTTTAACTTTCGTTATGGTTATGATTCCTTCATTCAGATATTCGTTACGTTCGTGAAACACACAACATCCCACATTCTTTGGATTGCAACTTCACTTTTCTGTCCACACAATTTATGCACGATTCATCGGATTTAAAAAGAATTACATGCTTTTTTTGATTTCGTTAGGGCTCCTTCGCTCAGACATTATGTTCATGAAATACACAATAACATCGCAAATTGTTGGGATTACATTTAACAATTCATTCAGCTGGGATGAGCATATCACACAACTCCTTCCACTTCGTTTGTACACATGTATTTACATTTAGCTTTGACGTTATCGGTACAACTGCAAAGATCGATATACGTACTCATTTAGTCGATTTAGGTTATTTACGTCACGATGACGTAGCGTTACGTGATTATGACGTAGGGGTCTCCTCACCCAGCGTGAGATTAATGCTACCCGCGAGGGGCGTGGCACGTCAGCGCGTTCCATGTTCCTTGAGCGTGCGGCTGGCTCGCACTGTCTCACGGCCACGCGCTCGGCTAGCTGTCAAGTACAAAGCAGTTTCAATCGCACTATAACCAGTCGTCCTAAATGTATTTTCTTAAGTCATCTTTGGTCATAACTATATCAAAATACATCGTGTGGCAGTTACAGATCTTAGTGCAGTAAACTATAATCTATATTCTTGATCGAACAGGGCAGTCGTACTGCCGGTTCATAGTGTGCCTGTTGGACTCTTGTGAACTGGCAGTTCGCCTGTGCACTGATCGATCAACAAAAGGTTGTGAAGTGGCTATTCGGGAGAAGTATATTTATTTTTCTCGTTTGTTCGGTGTCTTAAATAAAAACACGCGAAAGTGTAATTGTGTGGTCTAACATGTAAAAATTGTTAAATGATCTTTACTTAAAATCTATCATTCAAAGAGATTTAAATATACACTTCATTGTTGACTGTTATTTAACTATTTTAGAAAATTATTTCAAAATTGGTTTTACTTTTACGTGACTCGCAACTGAGTAGTAAAATCATCTAACAAGAGGTACTGATTTACTTCCAAGAATATTACTTGAAAATTAAAATGTGTGTTATAATTAATTAGCCTTGGCGTATTTGTACTTTGGGAGCATGGACTCAAATATTGAAATTATTGTGGACCGATACAACTCTAGAAGAATACTCCTCTTACCATCATATTCAGGCTGTGGTAGTCGAATCCTGGCCCTCGGCGTAAGCTGAAAGTAAAATCTTAAAACTAATGTTGCTTTACACTGCGGCTCATTGCCGTGAAAAAAATGTTAAATGTTGAAGCGGGCGACTCTGCGCTTCCGCTATGACTTCGCTTTATAGGACGCCGCGTAATGGAGCCTGTTGAAGCAATGGCCACTAAAATTGTGGAGCTGTAAACGTCTTAAGAAAAATGTAGTGCAAGGAACATGACAGAGTGCTCAATGTACACCGAAATAACTCACATATAAGCTTAAATGTAGTATATTTCGTGGTACAATATGTCTGCTTCCTGTTACTAGAAACAAGTGAAGAGAGGAAGAGAACAATCTAGGAGCGTTCTTCTCCCTTATTAATTGCGTAGAAGTTATTGCATTTAAGGAGTTTACCTCTTGATACAAATATTAAATTTAATATTAACTATAAAAAAGGAAAATTTTACGCTGCCTATGTGGTAGGTGAAACATAAGGTTCGTGTACATTTTTTCGTCACGAGATACACTTGTTCAGTTTTTTAATGTCTTTACGACAATTGTCGCTAGGACGGCAAAGATGGTAGAAACTGAGGATTCACATACATACTATTGTTAAATAAAACAAGAGCTCTTCAATAACCCTTTTTTAGGATAAATAAATGATTAATCAACTGCTGCTGCGGTTTTTCAACTAGAGTGCATTCTTAAAACTATAATTGCCTACAATATAAAGGCTATTGCTTTTAGGTAGAGGAAGTAATACAGTCTATATCACAGCAAGCCGATCTCTTAATATTAATAAGCGGAGTTTCTTCAACGTCTTTTTTTGAAGTAAGCGAAATAATAGGAATGCGAATGGTTGTAGACAAAAGATTAAGGACAGAGGCTGGTATGATGCTTTAGTCAACTACAGCTTATCTCCGTCTCTGAAGAGATGCAACGTAGTAGTCAAGCAATAACTTCTGTTTAACTGAAGCTCGAAGACCAATGAACTGACAACGCAAGTCAATACAAAGAATACTGATAAAAATCAAAGAATAAAGAAGATTGTCTGTGCGCTCGTCGCCACAGAGTAATGCTGCGTTTCTTGTGCATTCACAAATATTCTTCTGGCAACTTCCACAATGCCCACCTCCCTGAAATCCTAGTTGTGCAGACTGACTGGTCTGTAGCATAGCACGAGGTCTTGGTCAGGTTGGAGAAACGGTATGGTAGAGAGATGGGTAACACAATGAATGTGAATGCAAAACAAATGGTGTGGGCGACGGATTGCTTTGTAGCATAGTCTGATGTCCACATTTGCGCCATATTTAGGGCACTTCGCCATCTACCATACCTTCCAAATTAAAACTTACAACTGGAAGGTAACTTCAGGAAACCTTTGTACGATAAAATGTCTCCCATGAGTACCCTGCTTCTACCTGTGTCGTAATTTCACGAGACACCTTCTGTGCAGAGACGGAACAAATGACTGACATTTTTCTCTTACATTGTTGTTTGGCAGGTTGCGCTCATACTTTTCTGTGGCTTAGACTGAAAGGTGAGTTTGTAATTTGACGAAGCATATGAAGATCTTGTAAGGGGAATAAATTCATTAATACGCGTACTGCATTTTGGTGAGTGGTTTATCCGACGTTTTCGTCATTGGTCATAGTAGTAGTAGTCACCTAGCACGACGCTTCCGCGCATAGAGGCGGAGCAGAAAGGAAGCGGGGGTGCGGGGATGACAACGTCGTATGAGCGGCAGCAGAGCGGCAAACGAAGTTTACGTTGCCGAACTGCATTGCAGCGGATAACGGTCATCGTTTGCATGCGGTATATTGTATTATACATTCAGGTCTATGAGGGAACAATAAAATATATCAAAACCAATTTCGAGCAGTCGCCATGAGAGAAATATTAATTCACGTCCACTGCTCCACACTTATCTCGTCGAGAGGCGAGAAGCTTTGTGAAGACGTGAAGTGCAATTTTTCTCAAAACGACATTGAAACTGGTTGCAGTAATTACTTTTTATTGCTATTTGAACTGCATTATAAGTAAAAAATTTAATACACAACAAAATTAACTTAAAGCACAAACCAAAATCATTATTTGCTAGACAACTGCTTCTGCTCAAAAGAATTTTTAAAAATGGGTAAGGTGTGTGTGTGTGTGTGTGTGTGTGTGTTTTGTGTGTGTGTGTGTGTGTGTGTTTTGTGTGTGTGTGTGTGTGTGTGTTTTGTGTGTGTGTGTGTGTGTGTGTGTGTGTGTGTGTGTTTTGTGTGTGTGTGTGTGTTTTGTGTGTGTGTGTGTGTGTGTGTGTGTTTTGTGTGTGTGTGTGTGTGTGTGTGTTTTTTGTGTGTGTGTGTGTGTGTGTGTGTGTGTGTGTGTGTGTGTGTGTGTGTGTGTGTGTGTTTTTTGTGTGTGTGTGTGTGTGTGTGTGTGTTTTTTGTGTGTGTGTGTGTGTGTGTGTGTGTGTGTGTGTGTGTGTGTTTTTTGTGTGTGTGTGTGTGTGTGTTTTTTGTGTGTGTGTGTGTGTGTGTTTTTTGTGTGTGTGTGTGTGTGTGTGTGTGTGTGTGTGTTTTTTGTGTGTGTGTGTGTGTGTGTGTGTGTGTGTGTTTTTTGTGTGTGTGTGTGTGTGTGTGTTTTTTGTGTGTGTGTGTGTGTGTGTGTGTGTGTGTGTTTTTTGTGTGTGTGTGTGTGTGTGTGTGTGTGTGTTTTTTGTGTGTGTGTGTGTGTGTGTTTTTTGTGTGTGTGTGTGTGTGTGTGTTTTTTGTGTGTGTGTGTGTGTGTGTTTTTTGTGTGTGTGTGTGTGTGTTTTTTGTGTGTGTGTGTGTGTGTTTTTTGTGTGTGTGTGTGTGTGTTTTGTGTGTGTGTGTGTGTGTGTGTGTGTAAAAAAAATTTGTGGTAGAAAAAATATAAGACTATCATAAAAATGGTCAGTAAGTTGTCATTTTTCATTAACAGGTATTAAGAGTGTAAACTAACACGTTTGAAATTACAGAGAGAAACCGCATTTCTAATCTATTGAACAAGCAAACAATTGACAGTAATCTGAATATTTCCAGGGAATCTGACCGATAAAGTCGACAACCAGCGATATCTCGACAAGTAACAGTTATTGTCATTTTAGGGCCTTATCCCGCTCGTGCCTTGAAAATGACAGAGGTTTACAACATGGTGGGAGAAGCGTAACTTCACCTTGGGCAATATGTTGAACATTATAGTCTCAACTTTATACATTCTGTCACGTGACCTGTACAGTATAAATTAACGAGCTGCAGGAGATAGACAGGAGTCTGGTTTATGCGGTGCTTAATATTTTTATTTTTAAGCCGGGGAAAAATATACGCTTTTCTGGTGTTTGTATTTGATTTTTTTTTCTCTATAAGATTTGAATGATAACTGGCAATGGCTGGCTTCGAAGCAAGGTATGACAAGAATTGTGAATCACGTCACGAAACTGACAGAATTCATTGCCGAATGGTATTCACTGCTGTTTTTCTTGCACGTAAATACAAGTTTATTATCAGAAATAAAACTAAAAGAGGAGTCAGCATGGAAAATAATTATCAGAGAACCTATCCCAATGATAACTTCAAAACTGTCAATACCATTACTTATTTTCCAGCAAATCTTCTTGGAACGACTCTAATTGACCCATGTCTCATAAAAGTAATACGCTGTTGAACTACCTCGTTCTCTTCTATCATCAAATTTTATTCGGGATATAGTTCATGCTGCACGTAGGCCACTTCTTTGAACTAAACTCTCTGCTTGACATATCCGGAAGCAACGTCTTTTAAAATTCTTTACCTTGGTGAAGCGCTCACCATTGAAGCCTGCATAACTAGCAGGCTTTTGTTATGTCGTACATCCATCATTCACGTGGAGCACTTTACAACATTGTTGTTAAAATAAGATATTTGTGTTACAGGTTCCTTGCGATTTCGATGCTTTCCAAGCGACACGAAACTGTTTCCACGGTTCCTACAGCTCTGACACTTTCCTTTACAATTCTCTTTACAGTTCTCTTGGCCGACACCACATTGTTCTGGAGTCCGTTCTTGTTTTCCAGTGTCGACAGAGGAGAACTGCTATTAAATTCACGCTTGAAAATGTTATAAATGCAGTAAATAATCCGTCTCGCCTGCTTGTCAAGTACTTCACGTTTATTGCCGTCACCTGATTTTTTTAATCACACTTAAACATTTACAAGATAAACATTCATAGTTATACAGCTGGATGAAAAAAAGGAAACAAAAAAATTGATAGTTAAATGAATAATTCGGTTGTCGCGTAGTGCGGCAACAGTGCAGCATGTAGGAGCGAGGTCCTCGCTCTCTAGCTGCAGTGAGTCCAAAAAGTTTTCGTCTAGCTGCATATCTTTTAGAAAACATTCTGTGTAACATGAAAAGATATGCGTTCAAAATCTATAGAGCCAGTCACGTAAGGAGTACCTTGGTAAGTCATTTTTGTTGAAAAGCAAGGAAAGAAATACATCCAAATCGGCAGCAAGGTTAAGAAAATAGAAAATGTAATACAAGAGCTAGTTCATAAAGTATTCATCCACCATGTGAACATGCCGAAATTCTGCGCGCATTGATTAAACTATAACGCTGATCCACGGCACACACTGTTGAGTCAACTGTGCACGGCCACACTCTTATCGCCTGTTATGCTTTTGAATGGCGTCGATACAGCGAGACGATGCTGATTGAAAGGAAATTTATTCTGCGCTTACATAATGAGTGCAAATCTTACGAGATTGCTAAAGTAGTCGGTAGACCTAGATCGACGGTTCAGTCGATAATAGATTTTGCGCAACAGAATCATTAAGAAACCAACCATGTACCGGACGCCCTCACACTTTGACTGATGCAGACGTGAGATTTATCGTGAGAAAAATGAAGAAGAAACCTAAACTCAGCGCTCCTAAGTTCACTGGGGAGTTAGTCTAGGGGAAAGAAGGTATGGGCCAACACAATCGGAAATGCCTTCAAAACGTATAGGTATCAAGGCCGGGTAGCGCGCAAGAAATTTTGGGGTCAGCGAACAGAATCGAAAGAAACGTCTTCATTTTGCGATGGGACATAGATTCAAGAAGGAAGACTTCTGGAATAGAGTAATATTTTCTGATGACTGTAAATATAACGTATTCGGGTCGGATGGGAGGCGAATGGTGTGGCTTAACAAGAATGCGCAGATGTTGCCACACAATCTTGTGCCAACGGTTAAACACAGTGGTAACTCCGTCAAGGTGTGGGGCTGTATGAGTGCTGCAGGTGTTAGAAAATTACATTTCATAGAAGGTACAACGGATCACCATATGTATATCAACATTTTAATGGAAAATCTGAATCCTAGCGCCGAAAAATTAGGTCTGCAAGGAAATACATTTTTCAACAAGATAACGACCCAAAGCATATGGCTCTAAATACAGGGCTTTGGCTCCTGTACAATACCCCAAAACGAACTTAACACCCCTCCTCAGAGCCCAGACATTAATCCTATTGAACACCTTTGGAAAGTACTGGAAAATAGCATCAGGAGAAGACACGTTTGTAACAAGAGACATACAAGATGCATTTCAAGACGAATGGGACAAAATTCCAGCCTCTCTGACGGTAAACTTGGTCAAGTCGATGCCCACACAAGTACATGCATTAATAGCTCCAAAGGGAAACCCACTAAGTATTAATTTCTGTGATTGAAATCATATTTTCAGATTGTAAGTTAAATAAAAATGGGAGGACGAATACTTTTTGAAGTAGACCTTGAATAAATTCTCCATTTTGTCAAATTTTTTATGGCTATGGATGTATTTATTTCCTTGTCCATCAATAAAAATTACTTACCAAGATTCATTGCATATGACTGGATGTTCGTTTCATGTTCCCTTCCTTTCACGTGACAAATACTTAGTTTTTAAAATAATTTGCAACTAGACGAATGCGTTTTGGACACACTATATATAACTCGCTGCTAGCCGCTCGGAAAGAGAATATTACTGGCCGCCAGTGGCTAGTGGAGGGGTTTTTAACAGGTATTGTACTTTCCTATTGCTAGTGTGGAAACGTCTTGTAGAGTACTGGTCCATTCTTTTTGACGAAATTCGGGCAGCAAGAAGCGTCATGCGCGGTTAAATGTGCTTCACGTCTAGGTCGGAGAACAAGATCTTTACTACCCACTCCTTACATGGGAACCTCCCCATCGCACCCCCCTCAGATTTAGTTATAATCTGAACACAGATAACTGAACACAGATCAATCGAGAAAACGGAAGAAGCTGTGTGGTACTATGTAAAAAATAAGCAAAATATGCAAACTGGGTAGTCCATGCGCAGTATAGGCAACATCAAGGAGAGCGTGAGTTGAGGAGCGCCGTGGTCCCGTGGTTAGCGTGGGCACCTGTGAAACGAGAGGTCCTTAGTTCAAGACTTCCCTCGAATGAAAATTTCACTTTTTTATTTTCAGACAATTATCTGTCCGTCCGTCCGTCCGATGCGAGGTAACTGCGCCGTAGTGAACTGCAGTGCGCCAGGAAAAATGGAGAAAAGACTAGTGAAAGACTTTAATGAACGTGTAATTGCTCCTTACGCGGACAAAGATTTTGCCTTACTCCTTGACAGCTATACAGGTCAGAAGGATCAGGTATTGTACAATTTTAGTGTGGGAATAGACGTGATTACCATTCTTCCAGGTTGTACACCTCTTGTGCAACCGTTAGATGTGTTTGGTTTTCGGCAAGTGAAATACTTAGTGAAAAGATTCTATGATTTTGCGAAGCTGCACAGGTACACAGAGCAGTATTGTTTACGTGATCGTGTGTCAATTATCAGAGTTCAGGCACTCACACATAATCAACTTCGCTCTCCAAAATTCCAGGACATCTTCAGATTTGCTTGGACATATGCAGAATTTGACGGTCTACACACGGAAAAATTTGCAAACGTTAAAAACATATGTTTTGACGGAGCACAGGGAAAACTGTGCGACTGTGAAACTGTTGCATTCATTTGTTGCAGTTTATGTGACAAACTCTTATGTTTTCATCACTTTTTTGTGAGTGATTATCACATCCACAAGAAAATCTAAATCGGGCAAGGTAGAAGAATCTTTTTACCCATTCGCCAAGTGTACAAGTTAGGTGGGTCGACAACATATTCCTGTCATGTGACG
Organism: Schistocerca serialis cubense; assembly: GCF_023864345.2. NCBI lineage: Eukaryota > Metazoa > Arthropoda > Insecta > Orthoptera > Acrididae > Schistocerca > Schistocerca serialis. The sequence continues at coordinate 41,854,675 of NC_064648.1, read as the reverse complement.
CACATGCCGTCACCAGTGTCGTATAGAATATATCAGACGTGTTTTCCTGTGGAGGAATCGGTAGACCTGTGACCTTGCGATGAAATGTTTTCGGTTCCCATTGGAGAGGCACGTCCTTTCGTCTACTAATCGCACGGTTTTGCGGTGCGGTCGCAAAACAGACACTAAACCTGTTAAAGTGAACAGAGACGTCAATGAACGGACGGACATATCATAATTTTGCGAAAATAAAGAAAGTAAACTTTTCACTCGAGTGATGACTTGAATCAAGGACCTCTCGTTCCGCAGCTGCTCACGCTAACCACGGGACCACGGCGCTCCGGAGCTCACACTCTCCTTTATGTTGCCTATCTTCCGCATATATTCTATATTTTGCTTATTTTTTTCATAGTTCCACACAACTTCTTCCTGTTTTCTCGATTGATCTGTGTTCAGTTTTTCAAGGCCTACCCACTACTGTGCCAACTTATAAGTAAATCTGAGGGGGGGGGGGGGGGGGGGGTTGCGATGAGGTGGTTCCCTTGTTAGATGTCACACTGATCGTGTGATCCTTCGGCTGCAAATCTGTAAAGTGTTGCATGGAGGCTAGAATTCAAATGAGCGCTCACTGATCAGTGTGCAAATGAATGGACAGTAATAAATCTGTCGTCGGGATGCATATTTAGCCGGCCACTGTGGCCGAGCGGTTCCAGGCACTTCAGTCCGGAACCGCGCGACTGCTACGGTTGCAGATTCGAATCCTGCCCCAGGCATGGATGCGTGTGATGTCTTTAGGATGGTTATAGGTTTAAGTAGTTCTAAGTCTAGGGGACTGATGACCTCAGATGTTAAGCCCCATAGTGCTTAGAGCCATTTTTTGGTGGAAATTTCATTGTTAGCTACATAACGAACACGAAGTTGTATGGAGAATTTTCCGTCATTAACAGTGCCTTTTGTCTTGCCAACAGTTGTCTTGTGCTGTGATTGGCTGAAAAAAGCAGTCGGAGCAGAGGAGAGACTATATTCAATTTTCACGAAGTTTAAGTGGCATATTTTGGAGTCATTGCGTATTAAATTGCACTCTACGAAACTCTTAAGTTTTTGTAACTACACGGGTTCAAATGGGGCCCGCAAATTGCGACGCAACTAAATTTCATTGCCGTTGGGTAGTGATTCGTTTTTCGCCATTTAAACGCTCCAGCTTTCTTCGTTAGCACGATATACTTTCCTGTTATTTATATCTGCATAGTTTTGTTTTGTTTCTCTTCTGTCAAGAAAAATGTATACTTCAGTAACTGGTGAGCCATTGGCCGCTGGAATTGTATCATATTCCTCCGCGACGTTTTCAGATCGCAAGAAGGGACAGATGGTACTGAATAAGGAAGCAAGGAATATTATAAAATCTTATAATTAAGAAGCAAGGCAGGAAAGTAAAACAAGGTTATCTTCTCGCTGCATAGTGTGCTGGCGTATCTATACGATGTTACAAAAATTTAGAAAGGGATAATCTCCACAGGTGTTGCTTCATTGTGCTCCTGGTGAAAAGCGTCAAAGATCTTAAGTATAGAAGTCCCACTGAGATTACTTGGATATGGATGTAATAATGTAATACAACACACTGTACTACATTCATGTGAACATCACATTTTCACTGCAAGATAGAAACAGTGGAAAAGCAGTCACAAACAATAATAGTGTAATTGGTTCATCGTAATGAGAAAACGCATTTAAATTGTTGCATGCACATTATCGGCATTAATAAACTAATTATAGAACAGGCTACACAAATGAAGAAAATGGTCGGTATTATTACGGAAGTAGGACTATCCTGAGAGAGTGTAGTGATTAAATATATTTAATTTGTTGAAATGGAATGCTGACAAAGGCAGATCTACTTTCATGACAATGTTTTTCGAACTTCAGCTCGCAAGGCACACACGGCTAGCTTCTGGGTTCCTGTCGCACGCATTATCCTCCGCTGCTGACAATACACGGACCATTGTGTTGTGCGCTGGATCATTTTTTTTATTTTTCTCAGTAACAACTATTTTATTCAAGATCACACGTTGTCAGTTTGGCAAGCCGTAGGTGAGTAACCAGTATCTGGCATGTGCCTATCATTCCACCTGAAGGAACGGTCGTCATTAATACTGCTCAGCTCAAGAGGAGGAATATAAAATCCTTTGGTAAGTTTGCATTCCAGTCGCTCAGTGTTAAAAATATGACGGGTTACGGGGGTTCCAACAGAATTGGCAATCTATTTTTGTGTGAGTTGTTAACCTCTTCTCATTCGAAGAAGCATCACAATTTTTGAGTAACGGCCACAGTTCTTTTGGTGACAGGTTTAGTTGTACTTCCTTTGTCACAGTGTAATTTGCCCAACTCATCTCACAGCAGTTATTGCGACAGAATTCCGAAACAGAGTGCCTCATTAAACAAGTAATTGGCAATCACAGAGCTCAATAGCTTACGAAAAACCTCATAGCATCGGTTTGCAGTAACATACGGGAAGAAAGTTCATGTTTATTTTCATACTAGAAAGCTCTAAAAAAAAAAAATTTGTCACTGGCGTGAAATAAATAAAAAGGGATGCATGAGTACTGATATATCGCCATGGATGAGAAAGTTTCGTGTGTTTAAGAACTGACAAAACACACTGCTCCTTGTGTGCTGTCATTCGCCAAACTTTAGCGGTTTAGGAGATATGAGAGATGTTGCGAGTATTTCATTCTCGCGGGCGTGGGATAGGAAGTGAGCGCGCTACATAGGATCCATTTTCTCGAGATCGGTGACATAGACCTCCTCCCAAGTCTAAACAAAATTCAACATGTTGGCTAAGTTTCATACGCAGCACCATATGGTGTAATAAGCACCGAATGCAAAATTTTCGTCGCAAACTTTTTGAGTTTTGCGTAGTGTCTTACTAAAATGTGTACATCACAGTAAGAATGGCCATTAGCGAGATGGGCACTTCGGTACGAAGCTGACATATAACGCTACAAGCAAGGCAAGAATCAGATATTTTCAGTGAATTGTTTCTGTAAAATGGCTTAAGATAACAGGGTGCGCGCGCTTCGGTTCTGTCGGCGCGTGCGAAGTATGGCGTACGCGCCGCAATATGCGCTGGACCCGCGCGACTCGTGCGGCACGTGCGTGTCGGGCTGTAGCGTCGTGTCACGTCACACTTGTTATAAGCGTCTCAGTTTGCGCCTAGCCTAAGATAGGGTTTCCAGTACGTAGAGCTGGAACAGCGGTTCTGTTTGCTTGGTCGGCTGTGTTGTTGTGAAGACAAAAAAATAAAGGAAATCGCGGAAGAGAGAACTTGATGTGACGTCAAGACTGGTGGCGTAGCAAGCATTTCTTTAAGGGGGGTGGGGGCAGGGGGAAAGCAAACCCATTTGCTGATTTCGCCTTTCAGTAAAACGGTTAAGAATACATACATACCGATAGTGTGGGAAGGTGTGTTAGGTGACCAGCGCTGTTATTCTACAAATAGAAACAAATCAAATATGATATAGACCCAATTTTATGGGTCGTGCTCTGAAAAACTATTACGTTGGTTTAAATTTTAAAAAGGCGTTTATCTGGAAAGACATTGGTCCTAGTTTGTTATGAGAACATTTACGAAAAGGAGTCCCTATTTACTGTAGACTGTGGTGACAATCGGCCCACCGAGCGAGGTGGCGCCGTGGTTAGCACACTGGACTCGCATTCGGGAGGACGACGGTTCAATCCCGCGTCCGGCCATCCTGATTCAGGTTTTCCGTGATTTCCCTAAATCGCTCCAGGCAAATGCCGGGATGGTTCCTTTCAAAGGGCACGGCCGACTTCCTTCCCCGTCCTTCCCTAATCCGATGAGACCGATGACCTCGCTGTCTGGTCTCCTTCCCAAAAAACAACCAACCAACAATCGGCCAGAGAGGAACCTTTCGTAATTATTACTTTATAAACACTGTGCATCACATCATAATGGAAAAAAGAAAAACTTAATTTGTAAATAGTCTTCACGGAGTTGCCGCCGGATCACGTTCTGCAAATTGCACAATATTTCCTCCGGAGCAACTATCAGACATCTGACTGAAGGCCAGTCGTACCTAGCCACGAGCAAGGTTGAACCAGCTGAAGATGTCGGACAGTTGCTCCGAGCAAGTATTGCGAAATTTGCACAATGTGATCCGACGGCAACCACGAGAAGACTGTTTCCAACATATCCGCCGGGAAAGCTTGAAGAGTCACAAAACTTAATTTGTTTGAAAAAGAAGGCATTTATTTTGTTTCTATTTAGACTAAAAATTTTATGTGCAATTTCCAAATGCAGTTGTCCATTTGACAGTTTGGGAAACAAATTCTTTCACACATCCACAAGATTTAATTTTTCTGTCCCACGTCTTGATGAACATAAGGAGTAGAAGAGTGAGTTTCGTTGATCTGCGGCAAGATTTCAGTCGTATCAAGGCGCTGAATGACCTCTCATACGACGCTGGCGGTGCTGGAACTGTCAGAACCAGAATGATGGGGCGAATAACTTCCTAGAGGAGTTCTTTAATACTACCAGGTTCTGCAGTAAGTTTTCTTTCAATAGAGTGTACATTACACGGTTGTAACCCAGTCCTAAGGGTTAGCATAAAGCCCGTCCAGGTTAAAGCCATTTGTATGTTCCTCACAAGCGACTTCTAATCAAGCTGCGGGCGTATGGGGTATCGTCTCAGTTGTGCGACTGGATTCGTGGTTTCCTCTCACGAAGGTCGCAGTTCGTAGTAATAGATGGCAAATCATCGATTAAAATTGAAGTGATATCAGGTGTTCCCCAGGGAAGCGTCGTGGGACCTCTGCTGTTCCTGATCTATATAAATGACGTGGGTGACAATGTGAGCAGTCCTCTTAGGTTGTTCGCAGATGATGCTGTAATTTACCGTCTAGTAAGGTCATCTGAAGACCAGTCTCAGTTGCAAAGCGATTCAGAAAAGATTGCTGTATGGTGTGGCAGGTGGCAGTTGACGCTAAATAACGAAAAGTGTGAGGTGATCCACACGAGTTCCAAAAGAAATCCGTTGGAATTCGATTACTCGATAAATAGTACAATTCTCGAGGTTGTCAATTCAAGTAAGTTCCTCGGTGTTAAAATTACGAACAACTTCAGTTGGAAATACCACATAGATGATATTGCGGGCAAGGCGAGCCAAAGGTTGCGTTTCATTGGCAGGACACTTGGAAGATGCAACAAGTCCACTAAAGAGACAGTTTACACTACACTCGTTCGTCCTCTGTTAGAATATTGCTGCGTGGTGAGGGATCCTTACCAGGTGGGATTGACGGAGGACTTCGAAAGGGTGCAAAAAGGGCAACTCGTTTTGTATTATCACGTAATAGGGGAGAGAGAGTGGCAGATATGATACGCGAGTTGGGATGGAAGTCATTAAAGCAAAGACGTTTTCCGTCGCGGCGAGATCTATTTACGAAATTTGTCACCAACTTTCTCTTCCGAATGCGAAAATATTTTGTTGAGCCCAACCTACATAGGTAGGAATGATCATCAAAATAAAATAAGAGAAATCAGAGCTCGAACAGACAGGTTTAGGTGTTCGTTTTTCCCGCGCGCTGTTCGGGAGTGGAATGGTAGGGAGATAGCATGATTGTGGTTCGATGAACCCTCTGCCAAGCACTGAAATGTGAATTGCAGAGTAATCATGTAGATGTAGAGATGTACTCCAACGAATTCTTCTCAACGTCCTGTGGTTGGAGAATGTGTTTTTGGGAGAACATAATAAGTATCTCTTCAAGATGGCATAGTCTCTTTAAATCCTCTTGGTTTGCCCTTGGATCAATCTCATTCAGAAGGAGATAAAGATTTTCGAACAAATACACCATAAATTTCCTCTCAATAGCGAACATTTTACAGTTCCTCTTCCAAATACCGTTAGTAAAACTCCTTGGAATAGCAGCTATTCTCAGTAACGAACGTCGACACTGATATCTCCCCCAACAGCAATTAAAACTTCCAAATAACTGACAGCGTGTAAACGGCGGTTGTAAGTTAACCAGCACCGATCATAATCACGCATGCCTTCGGAAGGCCTGGCGCAGCGCAACTTTGATCATGCCGCTACTGCTGCGCTGGCTCGACTCGCCTACATCTCTTTCGTGTACGCAGACACCCAGCTCGGCCGGTCAGTCCACGCCAAGCTCTGCGAGTCTGCCTCCGAACGCCACAGAAAGGCGTGTGTGGAGGCGTCCATTTAAACCAGTCTTTCGCCAGCGGACGCGCCACCAAAAGGAACTTCCCAGTGGTTCCGTGTGAAGGGGGCCTAAAGTGCATACTGTTGCTGACGTCGAGCGAGGGAGTTTATGTAAGTAGTGTTAAGGGGGGCTAGGACGTCAAACGGGCCGACTTGGAGCAGAAGAGGCACCACAGGACATTTTATTTTCTACTGTCTATACTTTTACAAATAAATTCATAAAACTTTGTCAGCATGACCAGGGAGGATTCAGGATTCACACTCATAGCAGTGGAAGTGCAAAACATAACAAAATTAATTTTTTTTAGATATGAAATTTCATCATTTTTTTCATTTACTGTTGGCTGCATTTGTTGCTAGAGGTACATTTTTCTTCACAAGTAAGAGAGATCCTTTGATGAATTTTGCACAGCATACAAACCATACTTACAGGTGTATGAAATTCTAGAATTTTCCAAATCTATTAAAAACTGTGGTAAAAATTGAGATAATTAACTACAAAATTTGATTTTTTCTAAACATGTTTAAACTTAACAGCTCATTCATTTTTTCATAAATTAGATTCCAGAGTTTCAGACACCTGTAAGTATGGTTTGTATACTGTGCAAAATTCATCGAACAATCTCTCTTACTTACGAAAAAAAGTGTAGCTATAGCAACAAATGCAGCTAATAGTAAGTGAAAAATTATGAAATTTCACGTGTAAAAAAAAATATTTTGCTGTGTTTTTGAACTTTCGCCGCTACGAGTGTGAATCCTAAATCCTTCCTGGTCATGCTGACAAAGTTTTATGAATTTACTTGTAAAAGCATAAACAGTGGAAATTAAAATGTCCTGTGGTGCCTTTCGTGCTCCAAGTCGGCCCGTTTGACGTCCTAGCCCCATTAAGATGCCGTAAAATCGGACACAGTTAACGCTGAATGAAAAGATAGAGGTAATCATTGTGTACGAGAAGGAAAAGCTGTGTTAGAGATACGGTCACGAGGTTTGCTGTTGGAAAAACACAGATCAGTGACATTTTAAGAAACAAAAATGGCATTTCGGAATCGTGGACTGGAAATAACTTTACCAGTAGATGTGCTTTTCCCAATACAACAGGCTCAGAAGTTGACAATTTGAGATCTGAAACGTTCTGCCGTGCTCGCAGCAATAACTTGATAGTGGGTTTCCGATCCACGAGAAAGTAGTCGGAACCGTCAAGAAGTTAGGCTTAACTACTTTAAACTATCTATAGGAGTAGCCACATCTCTTTTCTAACTGTGTGTGTGGTGGATCCAGTTCGGCGGACGAAAACATCGTGTCGGAGTGGCAAAAAAGAGTAACAGGAATTCGTGAGGGTTATGAAGAAAGAAATGTTAATTGTGATGGGACTGGTCTTTTATTCAGACCTCTTCCGTGTAAAACAATGGCCCTGTAAGGTGGAAACTGATCAAAAAGCAAACTGTCAAAAGAACGACTCACTTCTGTTCTGTGTTCAGTATGATACGTGAATTTGAAAAGCCTTAAGTTACTAGTAATGCCGCGAAGCCTGGCTGTTTCAAGGGTATTGACTTAAGTAAATTGAATGTGGAGTGGTTTGCTAATAAACTACCTTAAATGACGAGAGCAATAACGACTGAATGGTTGCTGGCATTTGATAGAAGAATGAAATACGAAAGAAGTGATTTTGTTTATGGATAATGCCGCTTCCCATTGCGATGCTGCACGAAGAAACGCGAAAAATCTTTTTTGCCGCAAAATATAGCTTCACCTTGTCAGCCACTGGATTAGGGGATTATTCAGAATTCCAAAGCGTTTTATAGGCAAAAAGTGTTGACATTTTTGTCTCAGATGGACAATGTTGAATCTGGACATGAACCTGAAAAATCCGTTAACAGTTCTGTGGATTTCTTCAGCCTTAAAACAAGTAACTCACTACAATCAACAACTGTTTCAAGGAGACAGGATTCATTTTTAATGACTTGAGTTTCAGCGACTGACAATGGTGTCGAAGAAAACAACCTCAAGGAACGTGAGCATAAAGTTCAAACTTAAGTAGCAGAATTTGGTGAATCTGAGGGATACGCCAGTAAATAGATGATGCCCTAGAATGAGATTTTCACTATGCAGCGGAGTGTGCGCTTATATGAAACTTCCTGGCAGATTAAAACTGTGTGCCCGACCGAGACTCGAACTCGAACTAGGTCCCGAGTTCCAGTCTCGGTCTGGCACACAGTTTTAATCTGCCAGGAAGTTTCATATTAGCGCACGCTCCGCTGCATAGTGAAAATCTCATTCTGTAAATATCCCCGAGGCTGTGGCTAAGCCATGTCTCCGCAATATCCTTTCTTTCAGGAGTGCTAGTTCTGCAAGATTCGCAGGAGAGCTTCTGTAAAGTTTGGAAGGTAGGAGACAAGATACTGGCAGAAGTAAAGCTCTGAGGACAGGGCGTGAGTCGTGCTTGGGTAGCTCAGTCGGTAGAGCACTTGCCCGCGAAAGGCAATAGGTCCCGAGTTCGAGTCTCGGTCCGGCACACAGTTTTAATCTGCCAGGAAGTTTCAGATGATGCTCTGTTCACAGAAAGTACATCAACTAGCGTAAGTGAACTCATAAGAGCTTCATCAAGATGGCTGTCATGACATTGTCGAGAGTGGACAACAAAATGAAGATGACGTAACTGAACAGGACTTCACTTTCAATTAAGCTGGCGGTGGAAAAGGTAAAAAAATACTATTTTCATAGAAAACTGACGAAAAGAATTCAGTTTAACGTTAGCACATGGAAAAGACAATAATAAATGACTCTGACTCAGAGTGTGATTATTTCAAACCAACCTTCCAGAAGGCATGAAAGAAATTTTAACACTGTATTATATTGGTGTGTGAAGATTTGTTAATGCAGTACTGTACTTAAAGATACATCTTCATTACTTATACAATAATACGGCACTTGCCTGTCTACAGTACATTGAATGTTCTGTATTGTATACTATATTTTTATACTTTTCTAAACAGCAGATGCTTCTTAATAGCAGACATTTGTTTTCCCCATAGGTTTCTGTTATTCAGAAGTTTCAGTACTTACTAACAAGAGCCTTCAGAACATTGAATAATGGCAATGCATCATATGATGATTGTTTTTCCAAGAACAGGTTACAATTAAAAGTATTGAGAAACAGATAGAATGATTTCTAACAAATGAACAGGAATGTCGATATCAGAAATGAGTAGACAATTTGGCTATGTTACAGAAACACTGCTACAAACTTCGTACTTATCAGAAGACCTAATCTTTAAAAAATTTTGTATTGGTTAATGGTAGATTGTAGAACTCCTTGCATGTAAAGTCTTGATAATAAGTCTTAACTATTGTAATTGTTTCAATAGTTTCAGTGGTAGGACGATTTTTCTCATCAATCGAAAGCGAATTAACAATTCAAAATACCCTTTCCACAAGAGCGTTTGTGCCTGGTATAGCAAGAGCAAAATGCAGAAGCGTTACTATAATTTTACATTAAACACCTTTAGTTGCAAGTTTCTGGAATATATCACACAATCTATTATGTTTCCAAATTGACTCTTTCCCATTCCTCAAGTTTCTTGGATACAATGTTGTCATCATGATGATGTCTCACTAAACAGTACATCTTCACCTGTCTGAAATATTGCACATGAATTTACATTCTTAAGAATTCTCAGATAATTTAAAAGCTCAGCCCAAAAAACAATTTTTCTGTGGTTACCAATGAAATGGTTTCAGAGTTCAAATGGAGAAGGCCACTTCTCTAAATCGGTCACGACTATCGTAAAATGCATCTCATATTTCGACTGAGTGAAAATACCTTCCTTTGCCAAATTGATTAAAACTGAAGAGCTAACTGAAGTTCGAAAATTACCAAATTTTCTGTTACTGATATGTTTTCTTTAAACAGTTCTAACTCCTCAGTTCATTCTGTAGCTGAAACTTTGAAAACATTTTCGGTTGACTCTGTCTGAAACGAAGCCAAAGAAGTGACCGTGAGCTCTCAAAAAAATTGTTTCAGTAGTGTAGGTCACCTATCCTGGGACAGAAAATAAAATTTCAAAATTGATATATATTAATAATTCTTGTAACTCCTGGCAACAATGACGACCATCTTGTTTTTATACTACCTAGAACTTACTTACATTCAGTATCAACGAAATCACAGAATGACTTCAGTTCCTCCACATGCACAGTGTAAATGTACAAATATTGAAAAATGTGATTCACTATTGTTTTGTGTCAAAGAGAAGAACGTCTGCACTTGTTTTTACTTTGTGTATTACATGGGATGTACAACCAATGCCTTGGAGGTTCATCTTGAGAACACTGTTCAGCTTGGAATAAACATTGTTCCTGTCCTCTCGTGCGCACCAAAGTTGGTACGAGGCGTGTTTTTTAAGTAAGTACCGTTTTGAAATTAAAAAAAGACTTGCTAATATATCTCAATTTTATTTTTACATGAAAGCCTGTACCTTAATCTACTTTTCTACACAATTTTCGTCAATACTGAGGCACTTGTCATAACGTTGCACCAGTTTTTGAATATCCTCATCGAAGTCTGCCACCTGACTTGTTAACCACTGCATCCCCACTGTTTTGACTTCATCGTCTTGAAGACGCTGACCGCCCAGGTGTTTCTTCAAGAGAAGGAACAGATGGAAGTCACTGGGCGCAAGATTGGGGCTGTACGGAGGATGATCCAGAGTTTCCCATCGAAAATATGTGATGAGATCTTTGGTCTGATTCGCCACATGCGGACGGGCATTGTCTTGGAGCAAAACGATGCCCTTGTTGAACTTCCATGGACTGTTGCTTTGATTCTGGTGTGACGTAGGCCACCCGTGTTTCATCGCCTGTAACAATTTGGCTTAAGAAATCATCACCGCCGTTGTGGTACCGCTCAAGGAAAGTCAATGCACTGTCTAAACGTTTGATTTTGTTCACATCCGTCGACGTTTTCGGTACCCATCTTGCGCACAATTTTCGGTAATTAAAGTGCTCGGTCACAATGCCATACAAAACACTACAAGAAACATGAGGAAAGTCGTCCTGGAAGGAGGAAATCGTAAAGCGTCTGTTTTCCCTCGCCTTATTGTCCACTTCCTGCACCAAACTTTCATTAATGACCGAAGGACGCCCACTCCGTTGTTCGTCATGCACATTTGTGCGGCCATCTTTAAATGCTCTCGCCCACTTTCTTAACATTCCATCACTCATAATGTTTTCTCCGTAAACTGCACAGATCTCACGATGAATATAGATAGCTTTTTGGCCTTCAGCACTGAGAAATCTTGTAACAGCCCGTACTTGACAGTGGGAGGGACTCAAGAGTATCGGAGGCATCTTAAACACTCGGTACACAACGTAAACAAGGAAGAATCAGACTGTAATGGTGTCAGTGCGTAGATTAAGGTACAGGCTTTCATGTAAAACTAAAATTATTGAGATATCTTAGCACGTCTTTAATTTCAAAACGGTACTTACTTAAACACGCCTCTTATTTCAGTTACCTGCACAAAATGCGACCACCTTGTCAACTATATGTTTCTTATTAAAAATACCCATATTGCAGCCAGTTAATAATTCTGCCATTTCTCCACCAGCGTTCTGAAAACAGATTACTTTGCACTGAACACCTTTCGCAGGAATGAAATGTGTAGCTAGAATCGGCACTACCTTTAAGCTTTTGTGCTTTATGCATCAACCGTCACAGACACTTAGAATCTCGAAATTCTGACTGAACTTCATGCACTGCGTAAGGCGATCAAAACTTTCACTGAAATTGTCTCGCATTTTGTCCTGGAGCATGTGAATTTCTTCTCAAATACGTCTCTCATGAGAGCCGTGCAGTCATTTGAACTGAAACTACGATTGTGTTTCCCGGTATGGAACCAAACAGCACTTCTTCCGGAGTGATGCGTTCTTCTTCGTCTGTTTGTATTCGTACTTACAAAGGAAGTTGCGCTGCTAGAAATTTTCGCAGAAACTGCCAACAGGTGCTTGTTTTCCTTTGTGCTGCGTTACATCGGTACGCCCTCAGAGTTGATTGGAAAACACTGAAGGACACAGCGTACATTCTACCTCCCTGCTCGTGGTTACCATCGGGAAAGGCAATCCTTCTTTCGAGGTTTTCAAGAAAGAACACTTACTTTTTCCCCATATTAACGGGCAGGAATTAGTTTCACACACAGCAGACAGACCATGGAGCGCAAAATTGCCGAACGCAGTGTTGGAACTGTCGCCTGCTTCTCATCGTCTGTAACAGTCCGAAGACACCGTGTCGGTTGCATCAACACCGACTCAAAGGAAGGCCTCGGCGCTTGTTGGTGACGTCACGTCAGCTAGGCACGGCGAACGCCATGTGTGTTGCAGGAAGAAACGGCTGGGCGTGCTTATCACTATAAATCTCTTATTTTTGGACAAAATGTTTGGTATTGTTTTGGATTCTGTAGTTTTTTAGATGGAAGATTTTCTTACTATCGTAAAGCTACAAATGAAGATCATAGTTCCGTATTACTGAATCCTGTCCAAACAAACGTGGGTCAATATGAGAAGACGCTTTGCCCCATTGCAAGCTTCGGAAATTTTGCGTTCAAAGAACAATATTTACTTGATCCATTTTGTTATCGAAACTTACCCCAACCCCCTTACAATGAACTCGTTTCTTTTATTTTTTATTTATTTTCGTTTGAATCGTCACTGAAAATGTGAACTAATTTACGAGGGCAGTTCAATAAGTAATGCAACACATTTTTTTTCTGAAACAGGGGTTGTTTTATTCAGCATTGGAATACACCAGGTTATTCCCCAATCTTTTAGCTACACAACACTATTTTTCAACGTAATCTCCATTCAATGCTACGGCCTTACGCCACCTTGAAATGAAGGCCTGTATGCCTGCACGGTACCATTCCACTGGTCGATGTCGGAGCCAACGTCGTACTGCATCAATAACTTCATCATCCGCGTAGTGCCTCCCACGGATTGCGTCCTTCATTGGGCCAAACATGTGGAAATCCGACGGTGCGAGATCGGGGCTGTAGGGTGCATGAGGAAGAACAGTCCACTGAAGTTTTGTGAGCTCCTCTCGGGTGCGAAGACTTGTGAGGTCTTGCGTTGTCATGAAGAAGGAGAAGTTCGTTCAGATTTTTGTGCCTACGAACACGCTGAAGTCGTTTCTTCAATTTCTGAAGAGTAGCACAATACACTTCAGAGTTGATCGTTTGACCATGGGGAAGGACATCGAACAGAATAACCCCTTCAGCGTCCCAGAAGACTGTAACCATGACTTTACCGGCTGAGGGTACGGCTTTAAACTTTTTCTTGGTAGGGGAGTGGGTGTGGCGCCACTCCATTGATTGCCGTTTTGTTTCAGGTTCGAAGTGATGAACCCATGTTTCATCGCCTGTAACAATCTTTGACAAGAAATTGTCACCCTCAGCCACATGACGAGCAAGCAATTCCGCACAGATGGTTCTCCTTTGCTATTTATGGTGTTCGGTTAGACAACGAGGGACCCAGCGGGAACAAACCTTTGAATATCCCAACTGGTGAACAATTGTGACAGCAGTACCAACAGAGATGTCAAGTTGAGCACTGAGTTGTTTGATGGTGATCCGTCGATCATCTCGCACAGCTGTGCACGGCCGGCCTGCACGCGGGAGATCAGTCTTGCTTGACCTTGCGGCGATGATGACACACGCTTTGCCCAACGACTCACCGTGCTTTTGTCCACTGCCAGATCACCGCAGACATTCTGCAAGCGCCTATGAATATCTGAGATGCCCTGGTTTTCCGTCAAAAGAAACTCGATCACTGCCCGTTGTTTGCAACGCACATCCGTTACAGACGCCATTTTAACAGCTCCGTACAGCGCTGCCACCAGTCGGAAGTCAATGAAACTACACGAGACGAAGCGGGAATGTTTGAAAATATTCCACAAGAAATTTCCGGTTTTTTCAACCAAAATTGGCCGAGAAAAAAAATGTGTTGCATTACTTATTGAACTGCCCTCGTACATGTGTAAATGTCCAGCTGTTGACAGTCATTAGATTACAGTCGTTTTCAACGAAAGGAGTTCTGAACAGGAAACAAAATAACTTCATACATCGAAAATACAGCTGAGCTTAAACTTATTTAAACATGCACATTAGAAAAGATAAATATTCCCCTCTTGCAACTGAAAGGAGAAACTTTATAAGATAAAAAAATTTTACTTGAGACAATAAGTATCTCTCTTGCCTCTTCTTCTGTCCCCCACCCCCTCCCCCAACGTGTACCAATCGCAAGATATTTCATTAACATTCAGTGCTCCTCACCCCATGGTCAACCAAGATACCTAAAGAAGAGCACCAATAAGTTTAGTTTCTTGTAAAAGCAACCCAGTACAAACGTAAATTCCTCAGATTTACAAATAAGGCAAAGAAGCACGAACTCTGTTGCTGCTGGACCATGAAGTTGTTTTTGCATATCAATCCTTAAAACAGGTGGAAATTTAAGTTCACGAGTACACTATTTGTTAAGAAGTGTAATGAATTGCACAGGTAATTGATTGCAAAAATCTCTCAGAACAATGTGTTGGTCAACTACCGCCAATAGTTTCACATTTTCCTGTGCCAGGGAGGGAGACACCACCATTATGAGTATGCCTGGAACAGACCTTGCGTTAGCCGTGACTAGCTGACGTGACGTCACGAACAAGCGCTGAGGCCTTCCTTTGAATCGGTGTTGGTTGCATCCACTGCAAATTTGTCATCTAGCAGTGAACAGCTAATTCGGAACTACGAATACAATTGAACTGTGATAGCGCTATAACGTTCTTTAAGGAAAACTTGTTACATCCGGCTGCCATTTCTGCAGTAGCAAATAATGGATACGAATCGCGAAGCTCACGCAAAGGTCACCGGCAGTGGGCACGATGACCGAAAATCTGTCAGCACCTCTCTCCCAGCCCGTGATCAAAATACAGCTTCTCTATTCCATCTTTGGGTTCAAGAACTAAGGAAAACAAGAAAATGTTGAAAACTCTCTCTGTGACACTAAATTGATGGAAAAATTAATAAAAACACAATGAAGCAAAAAAAGAGAAGTTACTGCTGATCACGAAGAAACCGGGACATTTGGTATCCTCGTGAATGTTCTGCAGGACAACGGGGCGTCAAGGTCTAAAGCGGATTTGCTATCCCAGTGAAATGTGGCGCCTGAAAAACAGCTGTTACAGTTTCTGACTTAGTCAGCAAAATCGCTATTTCTCTTCAGTTACACGAGGTTTAATTAAATAACTTTTGTCTAATATATCTATTTATCCTCCACTGTGGAAAAAACACTGCATCCATAAAAGCCGAAATTTTTTAAAAAACAAGTCGAAACATGACGCCTCAAGCCTTTTTGAAAACCTGTTGCGTTTACGTGGGAGCGAAAATCGATTGCGCAGTTGGAAAATCGGCAACTAGAAACGGATTTCCAGAATCGATTTTGAAGTGTTTACATGACTACTCTGAAGTGGTACTGGGAAATCGGTTTACGAAATCCGGTTTTGGGATCCCCAAGTTAAAGGGGGGGGGGGGGGTGTGAGTTGCCAGCTTTATATAGTCTGTAAACTCAAGAGCGAGCAGCGCTTTTGGTGGGGGAAGCGGCCTTTCCCGGAAGAACTGTCACCGTCCTACAGGGGCACCAAAATGTGTTGCCCGTTACCTGTCTAGCGGTGTAGATCGGCGTGCAGTGATATACGTCGTTTCTGTTCGTGGGACCTTAGTTGCCAGTGCCTGTGAGTTAACTTTGTACACTTACTGATGTACTTCGATATGCGGGAGTGATGGATAATCGTGTAGCACTGCAAGAAAAAGTGCAGAATACGAGGAAGTGGAGGTGTTTGCGGAGTAACGAGCGTTCGAACGTCTCTAATGTTATTACAGCGTGCATTAAAGAGGCGACCCAGAAGGAACTATTGGCTAATATTACCAGTCCCAATCAAAGGGCTGCAATTTATGCAAACGTCAGCCTCGTCCAATAGAACGCGAAAAGAAGCCGCATGGTTTAGTGGAATCGCCACGAAGGAAAACTAATAACTTTTGGAGGAAACCGATCGTTATACACAGTTTCAAAATCACGGAAGACCTTTGATGCTTATGGAACACTAAATCTCAATCTCGGTCACTATTCACCTGATTCTGAGCCATATTGCTTGAATTACGTGCCCAATAGCTATTCTAAACATTGCTGAAATTTTCTTCGAAACATGTACATCGATTCTGGACTTCTAAGCAAAAAGCTTAACGTACGAGGTGCGTTCACATATTAATTTTTATTTTTTGGTAAGAACTTTATTTGTCAATCTACAGCAATGTTGTCCTCTTCAAAATATTCCCCATTACATACTATACACTTGTATCTCTGCTTTTTCCAATTCCAGGAATTCTTTAGGAACTGTTTCTTCGGGATAGTTTGTAGGTCCCTTAACTGTGCATTTTAAATCTTATCCGTGCTTGTAAAACTGCTGTCCTTTGAGGCTTGCTTTGAAATGTTTATACCACTTGTATGTTCTTGGTTCACTCGTAACAGGCTCACCAAAAGCAATATTTAATATTTCTAAACATATCACACACTTTATTCCATTCCTATAACAAAATTTAATACAGATTCTCTAATCTGTTTTTATACAAAACAAATAATCATTGATGCTACCAAAACACATGTAACCTTTTCCTACTTTTGAGACATGTTTACGAAGACAGTGACAAAAAAGTAGTGCAAATCGGACTAATACAACACACAAAATTATAAATTTTGTTACTTTTTAAACACTCTTCATGTTGCAAGTCCTTCAGAGAAAACTTCTACCTTTTAGTATAAACACAAAGTAAGAACAAGCCTTAAATTCTACAGATTGATTCCATTATATGGGGTTCGTTTCAAGAATAGCCATAGAGGAACATAAATACATTCACATGAACAGGCATTCATTTCTAAGTTTGTAGTATAATCCTACTTCCATTCTTATCTTATATTATTTACTCTATATTGTGTTTCGGAAGAAGCTATCGTTTTTTGTATGCTTATGGTCTTAATGCATTAATCTAAAAATAAAAGCAGCCGAGACGTATCTGTGAACGGCCTCGCCACAGATTTAAATCGCGCGCCGCGGCAGGGCCGGTACTACGTTGTGAAACAGCCTGTAGAAGCGCCCTGTGACGTAGCAGGGTTGGCAGAGTGGGGACTCGCTCGCTCCTTCAGTTTACCGACAGAGTACAGACTCTATCGCGGTACGAGACACTGTGGTGTGGATGGAGGCAGGCGGTGTGGTTGTGCGGACACAGGCGTAGACGCCTCGCCTGCCGTCGGCCGAGCTGGCAACGCCGCCCCGTGACGTCAGCGCTGGGTGGCAGCGGCAGCGCGCTTCGGCTGTTTGTGCGGCTCAGTTCCGTGACGTAGCAGCTGGGCCGTTAGCAGCGCGTGAAGTGGCGCTCCTCAATAGTCTCTCTCTCTCTCTCTCTCTCTCTCTCTCTCTCTCTCTCTCCGCGGGAATACCAGCGGAAGGTACGGCGGGCAGCTGGCCTCTGCTGTAATTTCTGGACGCTGCGAATTTTGTTCCGTTCTGCACGCTTTTGTGAGGTCCGTCGAGTAACTAGCGACAGAGCAACGTCAAGGAACTCCCTCTCTATTAGGTTGCCCTACTCTGAAGAAGAAGAAGAAGAAACCTAGCAACGCCACGAACAAACGAATGGCGAGTAGTGTGTTAAATTACCGTGGCGAGTGTTTCATAATTTATTGCTCGTTATCACCATGCTACAGCCATTTAACCGCTGAAAACCTGAACGACAATGACGTGGAACGAACCGAAAATAGCGCCGCATTCAGTGGGGCACTGTTTCGATGTCCCAGGGTCGATTCCTGCAGCATTCTCGTACCACAGACATTTAAAATGAGAAAATCTACATCTACATGATTACTCTGCAATTCACATCTAAGTGCTTGGCAGAGGGTTCATCGAACCACAATCATGCTATCTCCCTACCATTCCACTCCCGAACAGCGCGCGGGAAAAAACGAACACCTAAACCTTTCTCTTCGAGCTCTGATTTCTCTTATTTTATTTTGATGATCATTCCTACCTATGTAGGCTGGGCTCAACAAAATATTTTCGCATTCGGAAGAGAAAGTTGGTGACTGAAATTTCGTAAATAGATCTCGCCGCGACGAAAAACGTCTTTGCTTTAATGGCTTCTATCCCAACTCGCGTATCATATCTGCCACTCTCTCCCCTATTACGTGATAATACAAAACGAGTTGCCCTTTTTTGCACCCTTTCGACGTCCTCCGTCAATCCCACCTGGTAAGGATCCCTCACCGCGCAACAAGTCTAACCGAGGACGAACGAGTGTAGTGTAAGCTGTCTCTTTAGTGGACTTGTTGCGTCTTCCAAGTGTCCTGCCAATGAAACGCAACCTGTGGGTCGCCTTCCCCACAATATTATCTATGTGGTCTTTCCAACTGAAGTTGTTCGTAATTTTAAGCCCCAGGTACTTCGTTGAATTGACAGCCTTGATAATTGTACTATTTATCGAGTAATCGAATTCCAATGGATTTCTTTTGGAACTCGTGGGGATCACCTCACACTTTCCGTTATTTAGCGTTAACTGCGACCTGCCACACCACACAGCAATCTTTTCTGAATCGCTTTGCAACTGATACTGGTCTTCGGATGACCTTACTAGACGGTAAATTACAGCACCATCTGCGAACAACTTAAGAGGACTGCTCACATTGTCACCCAGGTCATTTATATAGATCAGGAACAGCAGAGGTCCCAGGACGCTTCCCTGGCAACACCTGATATCACTTCAGTTTTACTCGATGATTTGCCGTCTATTACTACGAACTGCGACCTCCCTGACAGGAAATCACGAATCCAGCCGCACAACTGAGACGATACCCCATAGCCCCGCAGCATGATTATAAGTCGCTTGTGAGGAACGGTGTCAAAAGCTTTCCGGAAATCTATAAATACGGAGTCAACTTGAGATCCACTACGCGATTTTCATTATGTAACTGCATCGAAATAACATACGCTCTTAGGAGGCAAGGTTTTGAAAAGTATCAGATTCAACACTTTGGATTAAGTGAGTTTTAGTGCGACACGGCGTCTTCTGCCTCGATTCTATCAGCCATAGTTACGTGCTACTGAACCTCCAGCCCGCAACCAGTGCGTATATACCGCCTTGCAGGGCCAGCAGAAATTTAATTTTCAATATTTCGCGTAATTTGACCGAATTTAAACCTTTAAACTGCTGTCATAAGCTACCCGTTAGTAGGTATAATCTTACATTATGGGTTTCGCACCTAAGAAAAGTATTACAGCTGGACACGTAACGTGTCTCGGGGCAACGGAACTCACGACACTGAAATACCTGTAAATTATTCACCCAGTATTTGAGAATGAGTCCACACATAACGTTTTGATTTATTACTTCGTTGGAACCCATATATTCGCAACACACACTGTCCAGGCAGTGTCCACACACACCATTGAAAGTATCGGCAAAATTATATCATTGTACGGCACACACGTCAGGACAAATGATGCCATAAACATTTAGACGCGCGAAACGCTTGCTTTTGTTTAAAACGGAGCGCAAATTAACCAAGATTATATGTATCTAGTGTTTCATAATGAGAGTACTTCGCGACTTCGAACACGCACTGAGAATAATTTCAAATCATTCCTAAACTACTCCTCGCTTTTACATGCTTAACGTCAAATATTACAGGCGTTAACTCATTTGTAAATTAATCAGACATCTTAGGCTGGTCCGTGCATGGGCGTTTCGAATCCTGTGATCTACCAGTATCTTCGTTAGATTGAAGCGAAGGTTTGGTTAGCAGTTCGCGAATTCTTGAAAAGTAACCATAATGTTCGTGCTTCATGAAATAGAACCTTTCGTATTATCAGTTTTTATTCCATGTCGTCACGTCTCCTGTGATTTGCTGATGAAAGGGAAGCGAACAGACACCTCATTTTTTCTACTATGTAAAGCTTTTTTTTTTTGGTTGCTCACGTGTTAAAAATTGCGCGATAACAGAGCATGGTGTGTTGACAAAGCAACGCATCAGAGATCTCTTTGAGACGCGTCGAGTTCCGTGTGGCCTGTGCAAAAAAGTTGTTGCAATCGTGCTTGGTCATTGCCCATATCTTTCGTTGCGAAAGAATAAATGTTACCGATGGTGGTGACGCTGTTGTCACTTACCAACTTCTTTACGTGACGTTGAAATGATGCAATTGAAGTGCTGTGTAAATTTTTTGGTGCAGGCTGTAACGAAGGTAAAATTAAAATTGTCATTTCGAGCGCAATAATTGCGAGAATCGAGGTAAATTTCTCTGTTACTAGTTTCCGCCAGAGGACTTAACCACGTCAGAATTATATAACATTTGTGCACGCGTTTGCTCATTACGTTTGACATAACTTATAGCAAATTCTGTTTCGTGTAGCCACATACTGTTAACATAAGATTTACCCGTTATTGACGGTAAGCTCTGGAAACATGGGCAGCCGCTGGTATCACACCGACACTTAAGCCTGACAAAAATACTGAAAATGACCCATTTTGAAGGAGTCAGAAATGTATTATATCGTCATAAAACGCCAGTGTATAAAAAATTTAAAATAACTGATTACGGTATTAGTGAGCACGAAAGGCAGCGTCAAACAGACGTGCAACAAATCGCATATGTAATGAGAAACATCACAGAAGACTATTCAGAAGCTGAGGAACTGCTGCGTAGCTGGCCGCTGTGGCCGAGCGGTTCTAGGCGCTTCAGAATCATTTTTTGAACTGCTGCACAGAATGAATACATCTAGATTCTCATTTCTGTAATTTGAAAGCCAAATCTTACGAACTTGTCAATCCACAGTAGCAGTTAACAAATTGAAGCAAATTACCAAAGATAACACTAACAAAAAATTACAGAAATAATAAATTTTGGGAGAATAAGGAGGTCGTAAATTGGAAAACAGAAAACTAGAAATGGCAAATAGAAATTAATATGTGTACAATAGTATTAGAAAATAGGCCCATAAATAGGCAAAACACAATTACCTAACAGAGTTTGTGTCAAGAGCATTAAGCTCTGACAGAACGCACCTCGTCTGGCGGAATCGTACATGCATTATCCTCGTTTTGCTTTTGTTGGTCATCTTATATCCTCCTCTCAAGACACTCCCCATTGCGTTCAACTGCTCTTTCGTTTGCTGTCTCTGCGAAAATTGCAATATCATCGGCAGAGCTGAAAGATTTTACTTCTTCTCCCGGACTTCAGTTCCTACTCCAAATTTTTCTTTTGTTTCCTTTACTGCAAGCTCAATATACAGATCGAATAACGTCGGGGATAGGCTACAACTCTATCTCACTCCCTTCTCAACCAGTTTCCCTTTCGTGCCCCTCGACTCCTACAACTGCCATATGGTTTCTGTGCAAATTGTCAAGACTTTTGCTCCCTGTATTTTACCCCTGCCACCTTTACACGACGAAAGAAAGAAGACATGAAGGTTGATGGTACATTTCGGTAAACTATAAGTAAAATAGTATTGGAAAGAGCATTCCAGTCAACATTGTCAAAAGCTTTATCTAAGTCTACTATGAGAAGCCGCAGGGACAGTATTGCCTCGCGTGATTCATTAACTTGTAATTCAAGTCTTGCTCTCTTAGTTCGCTTACAATATCATTGCATCGTGGATCCTTCCCTTATCTAAAATTCCGATTACAGCATAGGAAGTGCCATCTTACATTCTTTAACGAACAATTGGACCTGTATTATACCGCTGGCTTGTAGGGATAATATAAATTTTTGTTGACACTCGAATAATTCATTGTCTCGTTTATTTACGGCTCAAATAATGAATGCTAGGCATACCTAGTGGTAGCAAATACTGTTTTACTTATAGTTCACTGAAATGAAATGTGCCGTCAACCTTCATGTCTTTTTTTCTTTTGTCGTGTAAATTTTGCCAACTCCAAGCAAACAAGTTAATGCCAAGTCAGCGATACAGTTTTAGGCTCCTAATTTATCGGCTTCAAATAGCTGTTTCTCTTTATGTCGGTCCATGTTATGAAAATTATATTAAATTTTTCTTTATATCTATTGCCTATAGAAGCTGTTTCCTCTTTTTACTTCTTTACATCAAAATACGCAAATGATCATTACCGCCCATGACAGGCGTAAAACATGCAAATGGTATTTTTGGACAGATACTCTTTAATGCGGCTAACGAAAATTACTACTATATTTGTAATTTCTCTTATGTAGGTAATTTCGGAAATATTTTTCTATTCTTTTCTTGGACACGGATTAGTTAGGAAAAAAATTCTTTTTATCAAGAAACAAGAATTTGGGAGCTGATCTTTAACTTTTTATTAATAAAATCTTCATGTGATGTTTATTATCTTTACAGCAGTTTGTCTTCGGCGGTGAACGAGTATCAGCAAAGCTAAATAGGCAGACCAACAACGATAGGGAATAATAACAGTAAAAAAATGCAGAAGAGAGATCTAGGTGTGGCCGCGGCCTAACAGATTCGTGCACGGCACATTCTTCTGCACCACGGCGAGGCACGGATTTCTGAGTGAAAAAAGGTGGCTGCCTAAATGAAAATGCGCCTCGTCTGAAAACCATTACGTTGTTGAGAGTTTCTTCCCTATCCTCCGCCCACTGAGCGAACAGTAGTCTGCTGCTTGTTCTTCAGTGAGCTTCTGTGCACAGGTCATCTTGTATGGGTACATACGGAGGTCACTTTCAAGAATTCGTTGAACGGAGCGTCTGGATATTCCCAGTTGCACTGCTGCCTTTCTACACGATTTCCCGGGACTTCTCTGTACAGCAACTCGTACCGCTTCAATATTCTCCAGCAAACAAACAGGCTTAGGCCGAGATCGCTTCATTTCCAATACTGTTCCTTCCTGTACAAATTTATCGTACAACCTGTGGATGGTCTTCTTGTAAGGGACCCATGGTGTGTTTAACTGTTGTCGAAAACGCCTCTGATCCCGGGTTCGATTCCCGGCGGGGTCAGCGATTTTCTCTGCCTCGTGATGGCTGGGTGTTGTGTGATGTCCTTAGGTTAGTTAGGCTTAAGTAGTTCTAAGTTCTAGGGGACTGATGACCATATAAGTCCAGTCCCATAGTGCTCAGAGCCATTTGAACCATTTTTGAAAACGCCTCTGAGTCACAACAAGGCTTTTCGTTTCATGAAAAAGTGACACAATTGCCGATCGTTGCTGTGTCATCAGTCTTCCATTGTCAGCCAATGCTGCTTACTAGTCTCCTAGCGGCTGTCATTTGTTTAACAATAGAAGTACCCCTACTTCGACAATACGTCTTTCCGTAATCAAGGCTACTATCAGAAAACAATCATCAGTAAAGTCAGGGAATACACAAGTGTGTTAAAAAGGACGGAACGCTAACAAGCAAACGATGTTATTTACAATGATGCTCTCTCGCAGGCAAAACCGGTAATTCAGGTTATCAATTGGTGCTATACCATGAAACTGGTCAGATGCTTCAGAGTACGTGGTGTTAAAATTCCCTCGTATGCAATGAATGGCCGTCTGGTACATCCGAGCCCTAGAATGCAACCCATGTAATGCTGTAATAATTACTGACGCAATAGGGGTCGTGTCCGTTTCGGATAGCATCACAAAGGGCATTGGTGTCAACTGAAATACTATTCTCATCAAGATTTGACTTCTTAATATTATCACCTGGCGCCTGTTCTGCTCGCGAATGGCGTGTGGAAAGGGTGATAGTCGACAATCCTCTGCATTGGCTGCAGTTTCCGAATTTTATACTCATGCTCATTTCGCTGCAAGTCTAAGTTTTGCCGAGACGCGTTGGCACTGCGAAACAGCGGTTTGTCTGCAGGAGGCGCAAGTCCACGCAGAGCAGATAACAGCGTGTAAGCAGTTCAGGGTCAGCCGGTGACGTCACGCGGCCAGGCTGGTTGAAAGCGGTGGACGGAGGGAGGGGGGGGGGGGGGATGCGCAACAGCGAGGCTGACGGCGCAGCGTAGGAATGGCTGTGGTGAACAAAGTACCCTCTCCCACTACCGTAATGTGTCTGAAGTTTGGAGATGTAAGAAGTTACTGAATTTTACTGTATGTCCCATCATGATATTTACTGCTTCATGTTTACATTTGATTGGTACACGAGATATGTGTTGGGGAAGTGCACTATAAAGAATTAAGATCATGCAGATGAGAGTATACAGTTAGACTGAGAACGGTGCATTTCGTATGAATCATGTCGTTTGAAAGCGTCATTTCTCACTGAGACTGAGAACATTGGGCCACATAAAGTTTTAAGGTAGAACGTTTCCTTCAGTTTGTATAAATGATGTACTACATATGTTGGCATAGTTTGACAACACGAACTGTATGATTTTTCGTTCCGGTGTAGATGTAGCAACAGTGGTTTGTCGACTAGCGGTCAAGCTCTCCTTTCCGGTTCAGCATTTTCTTAGTGCGTTTCCCTCGTCACTGAGTTCACGACACTCCCATAGAAGTCACTCTGCTGCCTGCCCATTCCTGAGAAAAAGTTGCCTTAAGGGGAAAATCACATTAGGAGTCTGTTTGACACTGATTTTTTGGGGATTTTTTTGGGTGCAGCAATTAAGTACAGTTTAATAATTTTGACATTTCACTCATATTTCGAACAGTTTTCGTGAATTTTTTGAATAATTTCAACCAAAAATAACAGTTACGCTGTGATGTCCGCTGAAGGTTGTGAGTATAGCTCTAATTACGTGCAGTGTAGCCATTCCGATTTTCATCTAAAATCAAAAAAGGTTTTGATTTCACATTAATAACTTATTTTCTAAGAATATGAACCTCAATGCAAGTGAAAATAATAGAAAGTAAAAATTCTGCAGGCGTTGGAATAATTTACTTAGCTTTCCACGATTTTTTCTCTAATTATGCAAAGAAAAATACCCATAAAATCACATCTCACAAGTTACTTCATATAATACGTAATTTTATAAAGAATAATACCCTCAATTTTCATAATGATCGGTTATATACTTTTTGTCAGGCGGAAAAAGTCATTTAGAGATAAACGCGTTTGAAACATAAAATCTCGGAAAGCTAACAAAAATGTAGAATGGTTACCGATTAATCTGCTGTTCCAGCACCACATAGTAATCCTTTTTCTTCGTCATAGGCTTCGCTTTGCGCTTGCAGCAGTGCTTTCGGACCTTCATTCGATTCCAATGAGCTACGCCTATTCTGCCGGCTCATGCGCGTGTTATCAATTTGTTAGGCATAATTGAAACTTTGTGTGCCTACTAAAATTCCTGCCTCGTTCATGACCATTGGCAGGGATGAATTTCCTTCACTGAACAAGCCCGCTGCTAAATACGATGCCAATTAAACGACTTTTAGTCCGGAGTGCAAGTGTTTAGGCGCTAATCGCCAAATAGTGGAATCAGAACTTTCATTCGCGTTTTGTGCGTGACCTCCTAAACACCTCTCCAGTAATTCATCCCTTGATAAATCTTGTTACATTGGATGAATTCCCTTCTGTACATCGGGGTGCAATGCTCATAAAATCTAAGCTAATGCGGATTTCACTTTGAAATTTTGACAGCATATTTTTGGATAGTTACGCCAATGATTTATGCAATTAAAAAATCGGATTTTTAGAACCTCATAATGTGGTTTCCCCGCTTAACTGTCCGGCAGACAAACCTACATTCGAACAACAACAATGAGTGGTCCTGCACGGCTTCAGTCTTTACCGACTGAGGTGACCCGAAGCCTGAAAAATGAAGTGACAGCGTGGCTTTGTTGGCCGGGAGATCGCGTTCGGGTTTGCTCGGCCGCGCGTTCGGGGTTGTTCGGCCGGTAAGAGAGAGTCTTCCTGCGTCACGCGACGTGGACGATTTTCGCGGCTGAGCTGAAGTGATGGCCGCCCAGACCCCGAGAGGAGAAAAATTACCTACTCGGCCGGGAATCGAACCTGGTTTCGCTTCCCACGAGACCACGGACTGCGGACACTACTGAATACGAGTCGCTGTGCGCTTCACCCGTCTCTTCTTTGTTAGACGTATTCACTCTCGAAAGTCTTCCGTTCATTACTGCTTTAACGATGTCTCATTTTGTGGGGGGGGGGGGGGGGGCAGGCGAGGAGGAGGGTGTAGTTATACAGAGCAGTGCATCAAGTAACGTAAATAGGTAACAACAAAGCCGGCCGTGGTGGCCGAGCGGTTCTAGGCGCTAAAATCTGAAATCGTGCTGCTACTACGGTCGCAGATTCGAATCCTGCCTGGGGAATGGATGTGTGTGATGTCCTTTGGTTAGTTAGGTTTAAGTAGTTCTAAGTTCTAAGGGAGTGATGACCTTAGAAGTCCCATAGTGGTCAGAGCCATTTGAACCAGTGAAAACACACATTCTGACGCTATTACGTGTGTAGTGCGCCACTCAACATTTGTACCTGGTCCGGAACCATTCCTGGATAATAACAAATAATAACTAAAAGCTATGTAGCCCATGTCGACTCATATCCCCTGAAATGAAGTTACTGACAGTTCTTCCATGTCCAAAAAAAATTACATCCGTGTCGTCTGGCTGAAATAAATCCAGTTCCTAAGCAATACCAGGGAGGACCGCGCGCGTCTCTCTCTCTCTCTCTCTCTCTCTCTCTCTCTGTGTGTGTGTGTGTGTGTGTGTGTGTGTGTGTGTGTGTGTGTGTGTGTTTTGTAGGCTGGCTGACCATTACTGCGGCACACGCGGCTGCCCTGTCGCTCCTCCTGGGCTGACCCTGAGATTGTCGGACACCACAACGACACTGCAGTGACGTTTCAAAGATGATTAATCCGGCTCGTCCTGAATGTTCTCTTTACAAACGCTTGAAAAATGTATGTTATGCTCCAGATGTCACACCTGTTTTGTGTACGGTTCTTAAACCGGTCCTAGAACTGCCACTTCACCCCAAATATACGCAGAATCAGTGAATATGTATCGAGGTGCGAGTTTGGCTAAACTGTAGCGGATAGACCGATGAAATTCCTGACTACGCAAGATGTGACATGCCACTTCCGGTTAACTAGCATTTTTAAATGACACGTGCACGTAATTTTGTCATTTGGGAAAGACATATGTCCCGACGAATAATGAAAATACAGATATGTGCGGATACAGTTATAACAGAATCGTTACTGTGCGACTACTTTCGCAAACTGAATCACTTATTTTAGATGGCAAGTTACTTAAGAACGGTCGCCAGCTTGATTTGTGAGCAAAAATCACTGTGTTTAATAATTATCTCTCTACAGGGTGGTCCATTGATCGTGACCGGGCCAAATATCTCACGAAATAAGCGTCAAACGAAAAAAACAAAAACAACGAAACTAGTCTAGCTTGAAGGAGGAAACTAGATGGTGCTATGGTGTTACACGAGCGTCAGGAGTCGACGGAACTCGTCTAGCAGTGTCCATCCACTGCTCTGGAGTCTGAAGATGACTCTTTCATAGAGTCGAAACCATCACTCAGTGCAATAAAAAATATTTTGACAAGATTGCGATCAAGACTGTTTTAAATTTTAATTTGAATCAATTGTGTGACAATTTAGTTACATGATAACACTAATAAAATAATAAAAGGTACATAAGACAGAAATTAGTTAAAATGGTTACAGAATTTATGTGAAAAATTTATTAGGCACTGTGTTAGTGTTTCAGACTGACTGACTTTTTTTTCCGTTTGTAGCTCCTTAAACATGGCACCGAGTACTACTTCGTGGAATTCCATGCATTTTGTCACTTTGTAAAGATGCTTCGAAGACATCGAAGAAATGTGCGTGGAAATTTGATTTGTGGTAAGCTTCTATGGGACCAAACTGCTGAGGTCATCGGTGCTGTGCTTACACTACAGTACTTAAGCTAGCTTCAACTTACGCTAAAGACACGCACACGGCCGAGGGAGGACCCGAACCTGCAACGGGGGGAGCTGCGCGAACCGTGACAAGGCGCCCAAGACCGCGCGGATACCGCACGCGGCAAACATGCGTGGAACTTGATCGAGTACTCATTGTGTTGACCTCGAGCACTGACCCATAAATTGCAGAAAGCGATTTCAGACATTCAACACTGGAGGCTGAACTTCGTCTGGAATTGACTTAGTGTGGTTCTGTGTTGCACGGTGTGTATTGTCTTCGTGAGTCGTCTGTGTTTCCCTGCACATTTCTTAATTTTTCACATAGATAAAATGGAGTGTTTACACCTGGTGAACGTAAATGTCGCGTTGTATTTTTCGGACGATGGGGTCCAGTTGTCTCCAAATGTTCCCTAAAGGGTGTCTTTAATTACCTTTCCAGAATTGGCCGGACATCCGCCATGTTGACGCCACGTCCACGAACTCACCGAACGCTTCCTACATAGACCTCTTATTACTTAATTTGGTTTTGTTCAGCTATTGCTTGTCAACTACACTTTGAATTCGTTTAAATCTGTGATGCTCTGTTTGCTTTCGTAGAAAATGTAACGGCGTGGGTATGAGGCCATAGTACATATTCCCTCATCTGTCACATCACTCAGCATATACTCTACTGCATCCACATAACTATATATATATATATATATACTCCGCTAGCCAAAAAGCGGTGTGTGGCGGAGAGCACTATTAGCGCCAAAGTCATCCCCCCCCGTTCCCCCCCGGTTCCATTCGCGGAAAGCGCGAGGGGAAAAACGACTGTCAGAACGCCTCAGTACGAGCCCGAATTTCGCTTATCTTTGAATGGTGATCATTGCGCGATACGAAAGTTGGTGGTAATAATATATGCAGCCCCTTCCGTTTAGCGTGTCGCACATCAAACTTTCTATGAGATTCGTAACGCTCTCGCGATGGCTAAATGTACTAGTCACGAATCTTGCCTCTCTCCTTTGGACCTTCTCAGTCTCTTGAATCAGACCCAACTGATAAGGGTCCCATACAGACGAACAATAAAATGGTTCAAATGGCTCTGAGCACTATGGGACTTAACTTCTAAGGTCATCAGTCCCCTAGAACTTCGAACTACTTAAACCTAACTAACCTAAAGACATCACACACATCCATGCCAGAGGCAGCATTCGAACCTGCGACCGTAGCGGTCGAGCGGTTCCAGACTGTAGCGCCTTCAACCGCTTGGCCACCCCGGCCGGCGACGAACAATACTCTTAAGACAGACGAACTGAAGTGTTGTAAGCAATTTCCTTTGTTGAAGAACAGCATCGCTTCAGGATTCTACCAATAAACCGCAATCTAGAGTTCGCCTTACACGTTACTTGTGTATTCTGATCGTTCCATTTGAGATCATTTCGAATAGTCACACCCAGATACTTGACGGATGTTACCGCTTCCAAAGGCTGGGCATTTACTTCGTACTCGCACATTAATGGGGATTTTCGCTCTGTTATACACTGTATCTTACACTTAATTAATATTGAGAGATAACGGCCAGTCATTACACCACGCATTAATTTCCTGCAAATCCTCATCGATTTGTTCACAACTTTCGTGTGATACTACTTTCCTGTAGGTTATAGCATTATCGGCAAACAGTCCAATGCCGCTGTCAATACCATCAACTATATCGTTTACGTAAATCGTAAAAAAGCAGCCGACATATTGCCCTGTCCCCCCCAGGGGGTCCACAACTCTTTTGTGGACACGTGCGTAGCGAGCACGGGACCCCGAGCTAATGTGGCCCTCCTTCCTTTTCCGGGCTGCATACCTTCCCTTCCCTTTCCGCATCCCTCCCCGTCCCCCATCTTCGCCCCCCCCCCTCACCTCTGTCTCTTTCCTTCCTTTCTCCCCCTCTGGGAGTATGGTTTGTGCCTACGTCCGGAGACGGACGCTCGAAACTGTTCCAAATTCCTTGCTCTTACACTTGCCAGTCCTCGTCCTTCCTCTGTCCTTCTCTTTTCCTTCCCTCTTCTCCTTGCCCTTTTCTCCGCTACGGCGTTTGAGACCCCCTCTTCTTTCCTTTCCCTTTCTCTTCTTTCCTCCCTGTGCGTGTCTGAAGGCCGACCCACGCACTTCCATGCGTAGCCGGTGACGGGGTAACGCGTAATTCCCCGCCCCGGGTAGACAGGTAGGACACGTACGTACCCCCTGGTAACGGCCAGGCCCAGGGAGGGGTGATTACCCGAGCTGATACCTTCCGAAAGTGCCGATTGGTCCCTCCGTCCGTTTGTCGGGAGGTGTGACCTGAGGTGTGAACAATCACCTAAGGCGGGTGTGCCCTCGGTGAGGGCCCCCACAAGGGAGGAGCGCGCCATCGGAGACGCCGGTAATCATGGGGGATTCTTCCGCAATGGTTTCCTCACCTTCCACTATGTCTGCTCACAAACGTAAGTTCACTGAGTCTCAGCCACAGACTGTTCTTCCATCGTTGCCACAGTTCCTTGTTGTTTCTCGGTCTGACGAAGGTCACGACTTTTCCACGGTCAACCCTTTCATTATACAGAAAGGTGTCGACGCAATTGCGGGTCCTGTAAAGTCTTGTTCCAGATTACGGAACGGCACCCTGTTGTTAGAAACACACAGTGCCCTCCAGGCTCAAAAATTGCTGCGTACTTCTCTGCTCCACACCTTCCCTGTCCGGGTGGAACCGCACCGTACCTTAAATTCCTCGCGTGGAGTCGTTTATACGCGCTCCCTCGATGGATTGTCTGACGAAGAAATTCAGCATTACCTGTCTGACCAGGGCGTCACAGCTGTTCATCGGGTTATGAAAAGGGTTGATTCGAACATCATTCCAACCCGCACTGTCTTCTTGACATTTGACAAAGTTCAACTCCCATCAAAAATCAAAGCAGGCTATGAGATAATTTCCGTTCGCCCTTATGTCCCAAACCCTACGCGTTGCTATCGATGTCAGCGGTTCAATCATACCAGCCAGTCCTGTTCCAATCCGGCCAAATGTGTTACTTGTGGCAAGGATGCCCATGAGGGTGCTTGTCCACCTCCATCCCCTCGCTGCATCAACTGTATGGGTGACCACGCTGCCTCCTCTCGAGATTGCCCCGTTTTTAAGGATGAAAAGCTGATCCAGGAAATAAGAGTGAAGGAAAAGGTGTCGACCTTTGCTGCTCGAAAGTTACTCGCCAGTCGACAGCCCACCGTGCCTCAGAAAGGTAAATACAGCGCTGTCCTTGCTTCTCCTCGACCAACAAAGGAGGCGGCCACGCAGACTTGCGACTTCACCTTTAGTACCACGGTCGTCAGATCGGCCAGCGCAAAGATCGCCCGTTCAACCTCACCCCTTTCGCCTGCCCACTCTATGGCTCACCCTTCGTCGGGTTCTGTTAAATCTCGAGCCCAAAAGTCAGACGCCAAGTCTTCGAAAAAAGAGCATTCTCGTGAAGAGTTTTTACGTACCGCAACTTCACAACCATCGGTTCCTCCTTCATCTAAACATCATACTTCTAAGAAGGCTACGAAGAAACACAGTTCCTCTCCTTCTCCGCCAAGGCGTGTCCCATCTACAGCACCACCTGGCGGAAATCGCCCTCGGCCATCTTCTGTGTCGCCGAGGCGCACTGCTGGTGGCCGGTCAACTGGCCGATCGTTGGTGGCAGGAGCTGCTCCTGACCAACCTATGGATCAGGATCTTCTGCCTTCGACTGAATGCAATTCCATGCTGTCGGTCGCAAGCTCTGAGCAGTCGTTGAGTTGACAGCACCCTTGGTCACGTTCCTCCATTTTCTGTTCACCCTATGTCCATTATCCACTGGAATATCCGCGGCATTCGCGCCAATCGGGAGGAATTGTCGATCCTCTTACGATCCTACTCGCCGGTCATCTTCTGTCTTCAGGAAACAAAGCTGCGTCCCCATGACCGCTTTGTTCTCCCTCATTTTCAGTCCGTCCGATATGACCTCCCCTCTGTTGAAGGCACTCCAGCCCATGGAGGACTCATGATTCTGCTCCATGATACTCTCCATTATCAACCAATCCCCTTAAACACTTCCTTCCAAGCTGTCGCCGTCCGTCTTTCCCTTTCTGGATACACGTTCTCTCTTTGTACGGTATACATTCCATCGTCTACACCAATGGCACGAGCTGATCTCCTTCATCTTCTTGATCAGCTTCCACCCCCCTATTTGCTGGTTGGGGACTTCAATGCCCACCACCCGCTTTGGGGATCTCCACATCCTTGTCCACGTGGCTCACTATTGCTAGACGTCTTCCACCAAGCGGATCTAGTTTGCCTCAACACTGGGGTCCCCACATTTTTGTCTGCCTCCACGGCAAATTTATCTCATTTGGACCTTGCGGTCGGTACTGTTCCGCTAGCTCGGCGCTTCGAATGGTTCGCCCTTGATGATACACACTCGAGTGACCACTTTCCATGTGTTCTTCGACTGCAGCCTCAACTGCCATATATGCGCTCGCGTCGCTGGAAGTTTGCCCAAGCCGATTGGACACTTTTTTCGTCTCTAGCGACATTCGATGACCGTCGCTTTCCCAGCGTCGACGATGAGGTCACACATTTTACCGACGTTATTCTCACAGCTGCGGAACGTTCAATACCACGCACCTCTGCATTGCCCCGGCGCCCTCCAGTTCCTTGGTGGAACGAGGCATGCCGTGACGCAATACGTGAGCGGCGACGTGCTCTTCGCATTTTCCGTCACCATCCAACTTTGGCCAACTGTATCCGCTATAAGCAGCTCCGTGCGCGATGCCGTCGCGTCATCCGCGATAGCAAGAAGGCAAGCTGGAAATACTTTATTAGCTCATTTAACACCTTCACTCCCTCCTCGGAAGTTTGGAGTCGGCTTCGACGGTTCTCAGGCGCGCCTAGTTTCTCCCCGGTCTCTGGGCTCACTGTCGTGCATGATACCTTAGTGGACCCCGTCGCAATTTCTAACTCATTGGGTCAGCACTTTGCCGAGATTTCGAGCTCTTCAAATTACCCGCCAGCGTTTCTCCCGAAGAAACGTGCAGCGGAAGTGCGACATCTTGCTTTCTCCTCTCACAATCGCGAAAGCTACAATACTGTTTTCTCCATGCGCGAACTCCAACATGCACTCTCTTCTTCTCGCTCCTCCGCCCCAGGACCGGATGGTATCCATGTCCAAATGTTGCTGCATTTATCAACCCATAGCCTGCGTTACCTCCTTCGCCTTTATAATCGAATTTGGACCGACAGTACCTTTCCCAGGCGATGGCGGGAAGCTATTGTCGTTCCCGTTCCGAAACCTGGAAAGGACAAACATCTCCCCTCTAGCTATCGCCCCATTTCTCTCACGAGTAGTGTCTGTAAGGTTTTGGAGCGTATGGTGAATTACCGTTTAGCTTGGTGGCTGGAGTCCCGCAGTCTTTTAACACCAGCCCAATGCGGATTCCGAAAGCATCGTTCTGCCGTTGACCATCTTGTTGCTCTCTCCACTTATATCATGAACAATTTTCTCCGGAAACGCCAAACGGTAGCAATATTTTTTGATCTGGAGAGAGCATACGATACCTGTTGGAGGACAGGCATTCTCCGCACACTGTTCTCTTGGGGCTTTCGAGGCCGGCTGCCCCTTTTTCTTCGCGAATTTATGGCAGAGCGCACATTTAGGGTGCGGGTGAACACTACTCTCTCCCGTACTTTCTCCCAAGAAAACGGGGTACCCCAGGGCTCCGTGCTGAGTGTTGTACTGTTTGCCATCGCAATTAATCCAATTATGGATTGTCTCCTTCCTGATGTCTCGGGCTCCCTCTTTGTGGACGATTTTGCGATCTACTACAGCTCTCAACGGACCAGCCTTCTTGAAAGACGTCTTCAAGGATGTCTCGATCGCCTCCACTCGTGGAGCATCGAAACCGGCTTCCGTTTCTCACCCAGTAAGACCGTTTGTGTAAATTTTTGGCGACGTAAGGAGTTTCTTCCGCCCTCCTTACATCTAGGTCCTGTCAACCTTCCGTTTTCCGACGTCGCTAAATTCTTGGGTCTTATGTTTGACAGAAAACTGTGCTGGTCCTCCCACATTTCCTATCTTTCGGCTCGCTGTCTGCGTTCGCTTAACGCCCTCCGTGTCCTGAATGGTACCTCTTGGGGAGCGGACCGAGTGGTCCTTCTCCGCCTCTATCGCGCCTTAGTGCGCTCGAAATTGGATTATGGAAGCATAGTCTACTCCTCTGCTCGGCCGTCTATTCTTCGGCGTCTCGACTCTATCCACCACCGTGGATTACGTTTAGTATCTGGAGCTTTTTACACCAGCCCTGTGGAAAGCCTTTATGCTGAGACTGCTGAACCTCCGCTGTCCAATCGGCGGGCAGTCCTTCTGAGTCGTTATGCTAGCCATCTGTCTTCCATGCCTGCTAATCCAGCGCATGACCTTTTTTTCGACGCCTCCTTTGATGTCGGGTATGCAGGCCGCTCCTCCTCCCTACTACCCCCGGGAGTCCGCTTCCGTCAACTGCTCCATTCTCTTTCCTTCCGCTTTCCTAAAACCTTCTTGACAACTTGGGGTACAGCACCGCCTTGGCTCCGTCCCCGGATCAACTTGCTCAGAGACCTATGTCAATTTCCCAAGGATGGTACCCCTACACTTGTTTACCGTCGGGCATTTGCTGCTCTATGTGCACAAATGACGGAAGCCACATTTATTTACACCGACGGCTCGAAAACATCATTAGGTGTAGGGAGTGCCTATATTGTTGGCGACACCCCAAATAACTTTCGGCTTCCCGACCAGTGTTCGGTTTATACTGCGGAGCTTTACGCTGTTCTCCAGGCTGTCCACTACATCCGCCGCCATCAGCGGATACAGTACGTAATCTGCTCAGATTCTCTCAGCTCTCTCCTAAGTCTCCAAGCTCTTTACCCTGTGCACCCTCTGGTCCACCGGATTCAGGACTGTCTGCGCTTGCTCCACCTGGGGGGCGTCTCAGTGGCGTTCCTCTGGCTCCCGGGACACGCTGGTATCTGTGGAAATGAGGCGGCCGATATAGCGGCCAAGGCTGCAGTCTCTCTTCCTCGGCCAGCTATTCAGTCTCTTCCGTTTACCGATCTACGGAGCGTTTTATGTCGCCAAGCTGCTCATTTATGGCATGCGCATTGGTCAACACTTCCCCACAATAAATTGCGGGAAGTGAAAGCCCTTCCTTGCGCTTGGACCTCTTCCTCCCGAACGCGTCGTCGGGAGGAGGTAATTTTAGCTCGTCTCCGGATAGGGCACTGCCTTTTTAGTCATCGACATCTTTTAAGCGGTGATCCTCCCCCACTCTGTCCCCACTGCTCTCAGCTGTGGACGGTCAGACACCTTTTAATTGACTGCCCCTATTTTAATCCGTTACGCTCCCGTCTACAGCTATCGCCTGATCTATCGTCGATTTTAGCAGATGACACGCGCTCAGCTGACCGCGTTCTACAGTTTATTAGTGACAGTGAAATGACGTCAGTCATTTGAAGCTTTTTTTTGGGGGACAACCAACCCCTTTCTATAGTGGACTTTTAAGCATTCCTTCTGCCTTTAGTTTCTCAAATTTTAAGACTTTGTTCCCATTGCTGCTGATTTTAAATTTCGTTTTTTTCCTGTTTTCTATGTCACGGACTGGGCGCTAATGACCATAGAAGTTTTGCGCCCTAAAACCACAAACAAAAAAAAAAAAAAAAAAAAAATATTGCCCTGTCCTGCGGCACACCTTATGTTACGCTTGTTTCTGTTGAAGTCTCTCCATCCAGGAAGACAT
This sequence comes from Schistocerca serialis cubense, assembly GCF_023864345.2. Lineage (NCBI taxonomy): Eukaryota > Metazoa > Arthropoda > Insecta > Orthoptera > Acrididae > Schistocerca > Schistocerca serialis. The sequence continues at coordinate 41,818,742 of NC_064648.1, read as the reverse complement.
GTACTCTTTGTCCGTTAGAAAACTTTCTGTCCAACCGCATATGTCATTGGATAGACCGTAAGCGCGCACTTTTTGCAGCAAGCGACAGTCCGGAACTGAGTCGAACGCCTTTCCAAAGTCGAGGAATGTATATCGTGCATAAAGAGGGCCACCTGTGTCTAGCATGACCGCTGTTTCCTAAAACTGTGCTGGTTTCTGCAGATGTGCTTCTCAGTCAAGAAAGTTGTAGAGGGGTTTTGTGGGCGCACGACAGCAAGGTCTTCAGCGCCCTTTCAGTATCATAGTGAGACGGGTGTCAAGGAAAAAAAAAGCTCAGAATATTTACATAAAACGGAACATAAAACACGGGAAACAATCATCGGAAAAGATGTGCTCACCCACACCGAAGCGTGGGATGAAGCAGGGCGTCAGCAGTAAAACATGGACAACACAGGAAGAAAACGAGAGAGGGGGCTAAAACAATGTAGCAGATGGAAGTGGCTGGCTGACCGCAAGGAAAAAAAGGGAGGAGTCAGCCACTCTGCAATACACTAAAACCTCCAGCCTAAAAGTTTAGGCCAGAGTCCAGACACATCACAAAACTTAAAAACCCTAGACACACACGTCTCATCATTAGCTAAAACACAAGGCAGATCCCCATCAACTTGTGCTTCTGCCCTTGCATCACGGTATAAAATGCAGTCTGTTAAAATGTGGCGGACAGAGATGTGCACGCCACAAGCATCACAAAACGGAGAATCCTCCCGCCGTAATAAATAGCTATGCGTCAGAGGACAGTGCCCGATCCGAAGACGTGTGAGGGCCACCTCTTCCCGCCTGAGCAACCGACAGGAGGAACGCCACGGCCGAGTGGTTGACTTTACCGACCGCAGTTTATTGGCCGTCACCGCCAGCCATTCGTCCTCCCACAACTCCATGCACTTCCTGTGGAGTGCAGCGATGACCGACTGCAAGGGGATAGGACACTGGACCACATCCTGCTCTCTGCAGGCCTCCTTGGCAGCCCGATCAGCCTGTTTATTGCCCCAGATGCCGACATGACCAGGCACCCAGCAGAAGGATACCTCTTTACCCCGCTGTTGGAGCAAGTACAGTTGGCTATGTATCAGCTGGACCATCTCTTCAGTCGGGTACAGGTTCTGCAGCGATTGTAAGGCACTAAGAGAATCGGAGCAGAGAAGAAATCGATCGCCCCGAACACGATGCATCTGCTCCAGTGCCGTCAGGATCGCGTGGAGCTCCGCTGCGAAAACGGTATATTCAGCAGGGAGGCGAATCCGGGTAACATGGTCAGGGAACACCACAGAACAGCCAAGGAAATTCTCCTGTTTGGAGCCATCAGTGTAAACGACAGTGAAACCGTGATGCACATCTAAAATGTTAAAAAAAAGTGACTGGAATGTAAAATCTGGCGTGCCATCCTTCTTAAAACGAGTCAAATCTAAAATAAGTTTGGGTCTCCGGAGGAGCCAAGGTGGAGATCTGCTCCAACCGCGACGTAAAACACGAAGACCAGCCATAGACATTGCAGCGAGGCAATCTTGTGCGCGAATCCCATAGGGCTGCGTCGCACGTTGCCGGTTATGAAATAACCGTGCCAGAGGAGGCTGAGCAACGGTATGGTATGCAGGTGTGTACGGTGTGGACAAAGTTTTATACGCCTGGCGTACCGTAAGTAGCCGTCGCCGCATATGAAGTGGCGGTTCACCAGCCTCTACACAGAGGCTTGGTATGGGGCTGGTTCTGAATGCCCCAGTGGCCAACCGCAGCCCTTCATGGTGGACAACGTCCAAAATCTTTAAGTACGAAGGCCTCGCAGACCCATACACCGTGCACCCATAATCGAGCCGAGATCGCACAAACGCCCTGTAAAACTGGAGCAGACAAGTCCTGTCAGCTCCCCATGTACTGTGGCTAAGACATTTTAAAATGCTTAAAGCCTGAAGCGACCGCAGTTTCAGGTCTTCAAGATGAGGTAACCACGTGAGCCTCGAGTCAAAAATGAGCCCCAAAAATCTCACCGTGTCTTTAAAAGAAAGAATAGTGTCCCTCAAGCGCAACTCAGGAAAGGTCAAAATCGAACGAGAACGGTTAAAAAGAACACATACAGACTTCTCGGTGGAAAACTTAAATCCACTCTTCAGCGCCAGTCATCCAAACGCCTAATCGTAAGTTGCAACTGACGAGTTGTCGTTGCAAGGCTTTAAAAAGAGCAGAACAAAGAGAAATCATCCACAAACAAAGAACACTGGACAGGACTTTTCACCATGGACGTAATGCGATTAATAGCGATGGCAAACAGTCACACTTAAAACGCTACCCTGAGGGACACCGTTCTCCTGCTCAAAGCGATCAGACAGGACGTCACCAATTCGGTATCTAAAATATCGTGGCGAGAGGAAAGACTGAATAAAAAGAGGAAGACAACCACGAAAACCCCATTCGTGAAGCTGCTCCAGGATGAGACGCCGCCAAGTGGTATCGTAGGCCTTCTCGATGTCGAAAAATACACCTATAAGGTGATGACGGCGTAGGAAAGCTTGTTGGATAGCCGCCTCCAGGAGGGCAAGGTTATCGAAGGTGGAACGAAACCTCCTGAAACCACACTGATAGCGACTAAGTAGTTGCCGGGATTCTAACATCCAGACAAGGTGGCGGTTGACCATCCGCTCCAAGGTCTTCCCTATGCAACTAGTGAGGGCAATACTACGGTAGCTACTTGGGCTCGTGCGGTCTTTCCCAGGTTTTAAAAAAGGGATTAAAACTGCCTCACGCCACGTGTCAGGAAAGTGACCCGACGCCCAAATGGCATTAAAAAGTGCGAGGAGGATTTCTTTGTTGCGCATTGTGAGGTGCCATAGCATACTGTAATGGATCCTGTCGTGACCAGGGGAAGTGTCACGAGCTCCAGACAATGCAGAATCCAGCTCCCACATAGAAAAAGGGCAGTTGTAAACCTCATGAGAGGTGGGCTGGAAGTTCAGACTACACCTCTCAGCAACCGCTCTATGGCGCTGGAAACCTGGATCCTGACTGGTTGTTGCAGTAACTGTCGCAAAATATGCTGCCATAGTCTGGGCAATGTCTCGCGGATCTGTGTGGAGAGTGCCATTATTCATTACAGCAGCTATGGGGCACCTCCCTCCTCTGCCAGAAATTCTCCTAATGGTCTCCCACACAATGGAACTTTTGGTGGAACGATTAATGGTGTTCAGGAACTTTTGCCACGACCTCTTCTTGCTCTCACGAATAATGCGGCGACATCTCGCCCCCGCCACCCGAAAGGCTGCAAGATTCTCAGCAGTCGGCCGACACTTGAACCGCCGCAGAGCCGCACGCCTGGTCCTGAGTGCAGAGCGGCATTCGTCACTCCACCAAGGCACAGGTGGCCTCTTCCGGTGGCCCCCCTGCGGGTCCGGGGATTAGAATAGGCCCGCGGTATTCCTGCCTGTCGTAAGAGGCGACTAAATGGAGTCTCACATGTTTTGGCCTTAATGTGATGGTCCCCCTTGGGGTTTGACCTCCATTTTTCAAAATTTTACAGAAGTACGAGCCTTTTGGGGAAGGACACCTTACATGGTGTACCACTGGTCCTAAGTGCACTAAGACCTTGGCACTCAGCATTGCACCGGCGTTGTCACCATACCCATTATTCCTCAAATTGGGCCTAAACGCCTGATGGGTTGTCCACGTTACGCCCATAGTGCCTCTCCATCTGCACCAGCGATCATGATGGACTTTCCATGGCACCAGAAATCCAGCACGGTAGCCAGCCCGTTGTGGTGGGGTCGTCATGTACCCTCTAGGTTGTAGCCCCCTGACAACACAGGGATCGTACTGCCGATACCTGAGCTGCACCCTCCCCACGTTGGCCAAGGAGTAGATGCCCGTCTCCTTGGGGCATCAGGACTCCCGGCAATGGTCATCCTGCCAGGTGGCCCTTGCTGCGGCTGGGTGGCGCCCGTGGGGAGAGCCCCTGGTCGGAGTGGGTGGTATCGGGGCGGACGTTTCGCACATGAAACGTCAGCATGTATCAGGTCGCTCTGCGGCCGAGTCTTCCAAACGAAAAGGTACGGTTTCTAGTTCTGGTTCTCCTGCCCTTTCCCCCTTGGCCACTCCATGGGAGGAGGGACAGGCCCGCCGGCTTGGGGCGAAGTACTTCCCCCGCTATTTGGTCTGTTCTCGAACAGATGGGGGGACGTTCGCCACCTCCAAGCCCATGTTCTTTGTTCAACACATTGAGGACGTCTTCGGGGAAATCGAGGCTCTCAGCAAGATGCGATCGGGGTCCGTTCTTATCAAGACCACCTCTGCCACACAATCGGCGGCACTCCAGGCGTGCGACCGCCTAGGGGACATCCCAGTCTCCATTGTCCCACATCTGGCACTCAATAGGACGCAGGGGGTCATTTTTCATCGTGACCTCCTGCTACAATCTGATGAGGAGCTCAGGGCCAACCTGGAGCGCCGCGGCGTGCATTTCGTCCGGCGAGTCCAGCGCGGCCCCAAGGACCGTCGCATCGACACCGGGGCCTTTATCCTCGCCTTCGAGGGGGACGTTCTCCCGGAGAAGGTAAAGGTGATGTGCTACCGGTGCGACGTGCGACCTTACGTCCCGCCTCCTATGCGCTGTTTTAGGTGTTTGCGCTTTGGGCACATGTCGTCCCGGTGTGAGGCTGAGCCCCTTTGTGGCGACTGTGGACGTCCTCTTCGTGAGGAACATACTTGCACCCCACCACCTCGGTGCCCTAATTGTCCTGGCGTCCACTCGCCTAGGTCCCCGGACTGCCCCGCCTATCAGAAGGAGAAAAAGATACAGGAACTCAAAACTTTGGATCGGCTCTCTTATTCTGAGGCCAGGAAGAAGTACGACCGCCTTCATCCCGTGTCACTGGCCACTTCGTTTGCCTCCGTTGTGTCCACTCCTTCCGCTGTATCCTCACCTCTATCCTGTCCCCCCTCCGCCTCCTCTGCCCGTCAGGGGGCTCTGCCTCCGCCTCCCAAATCCCTCCCTTCCAAATCCTCCTCCCCCGTGGCCCCCACCCCCCCTGCCCCAGGGGCCACCCTTCCTCCTCCTCCTCCCCCCACGCCACCTGAGAAGCGATCCTCTTCTCAGGCGTCCATCGGGGAAACGTTCCGGACCCCGGCTTCCGAGGTCCGGCGTTCCAAAACGGACCCCGCGCGTGAGGACCTTCTTCGGGTCCAGCCCACCATCCCTGTACCTCCTCGGCCTTCCAAGAAGGCCTCCAAGAAGAAATCTCTATCCCCCTCTCCACCCCGGCGCGTTTCATCTGACGCTTCATCCGTGAGTCGCTGCTCCCGGCCGTCCTCAGTTTCGCCGGGACGCTCTGCTGCCAGGCGTTCTGCCGGCCTTTTGTCGGCAAATGATGCGGCCCCTCCTACACAATCAGGGACAGCGGCCGCAGCTGGCGACGAGTCGATGGAACCGGATCCGCCTGCCGTCAGTTGTAGCGTTGTTGCCTCGCAACCTGGCCCTCCGCGGCCATCGAGGTGACCAGCTCTTCCCTGTCTCGTTCCCCCAACTTTTTGACTAGCAATGGCGTTGTTTCATTGGAACATAAGGGGTATTCGATCTAATCGGGAGGAATTACAACTGCTGCTCCGCCTGCACTGTCCGCTCGTCCTTGGTCTCCAGGAAACCAAGTTGCGCCCGACTGACCGTATTGCCTTTTCCCACTATACCTCGGAGCGGTATGACCTCGCCCCTGTGGACGGTATCCCAGCTCATGGTGGGGTCATGTTGCTCGTTCGGGACGATGTATATTACCATCCCATCCCATTGACCACCCCACTCCAAGCAATAGCTATCCGCATTACTCTTTCTGCTTTTACTTTTTCCGTTTGTACCGTCTACACTCCACCGTCATCTGCTGTTAGTCGGGCTGACCTGATGCACCTGATCGATCAGCTTCCCCCGCCGTTCTTATTGTTTGGCGACTTCAATGCCCATCATCCCCTTTGGGGCTCTCCTGCATCCTGTCAAAGAGGCTCACTCTTGGCGGATGTCTTCAACCATCTCAATCTTGTCTGCCTCAATACCGGCGCCCCGACTTTCCTCTCAGACTCTACTCATACCTACTCCCACTTGGACCTCTCGATCTGTTCTACCACTCTTGCCCGTCGGTTCGAGTGGTATGTCCTTTCTGACACCTATTCGAGCGACCACTTCCCCTGTGTCGTTCGTCTCCTGCACCACACCCCATCCCCACGTCCTTCGCGCTGGAACATACTGAAAGCTGACTGGGGACTTTACTCCTCCCTGGCGACCTTTCCGGACCGCGATTTTTCCAGTTGTGACAGTCAGGTCGAATACCTCACGGCTGTTATCATCAATGCTGCCGAACGTTCCATACCTCGTACTACTTCTTCTTCCCGTCGCGTTTCCGTCCCCTGGTGGAACGAGGCTTGTAGGGACGCTATCCGTGCTCGACGACGTGCTTTACGCACCTTTCACCGCCATCCTACGTTGGCGAATTGTATTGAATACAAACGACTCCGAGCGCAATGCCGTAGAGTCATCAAAGACAGCAAAAAAGCGTGCTGGGCCTCTTTCACGAGCTCCTTTACCAGTTTTACTCCCTCTTCCGTAGTTTGGGGTAGCCTGCGCCGGCTGTCAGGCATTAAGGCCCACTCCTCAGTACCTGGCCTGACCTCAGGTAATGAGGTCCTTGTTGATCCTGTGGCTGTCTCCAACGCCTTTGGCCGCTTTTTCGCGGAGGTTTCAAGCTCCGCCCATTACCATCCTGCCTTCCTTCCCAGGAAAGAGGCAGACGAGGCTCGGCGACCTTCCTTCCACTCGCTGAATCTGGAGACTTACAATGCCCCCTTTACCATGCGGGAACTCGAACGTGCGCTTGCACTGTCCCGGTCCTCTGCTCCGGGGCCAGATGCCATTCACGTTCAGATGCTGGCCCACCTTTCTCCGGCGGGCAAAAGCTTCCTTCTTCGTACCTACAATCGCGTCTGGACCGAAGGTCAGGTCCCCATGCGTTGGCGTGACGCCGTTGTTGTTCCTATACCCAAACCCGGGAAGGATAGACACCTTCCTTCTAGTTACCGCCCCATTTCTCTTACAAGCTGTGTCTGTAAGGTGATGGAGCGCATGGTTAATGCTCGGTTAGTTTGGATTCTTGAATCTCGACGACTACTTACTAATGTCCAATGCGGCTTTCGTCGCCGCCGCTCCGCTGTTGACCACCTTGTGACCTTGTCGACATTCATCATGGACAACTTTTTGCGAAGGCGCCAAACGGTCGCCGTGTTCTTCGACTTGGAGAAGGCTTATGATACCTGTTGGAGAGGAGGTATCCTCCGCACTATGCACAAGTGGGGCCTACGCGGTCGTCTGCCCCTTTTTATTGATTCCTTTTTAACGGATCGAAAGTTTAGGGTACGTGTGGGTTCCGTATTGTCCGACGTCTTCCTCCAGGAGAACGGAGTGCCTCAGGGCTCCGTCTTGAGCGTAGCCCTTTTTGCCATCGCGATCAATCCAATTATGGATTGCATTCCACCTAATGTCTCAGGCTCTCTCTTTGTCGATGACTTCGCGATCTACTGCAGTGCCCAGAGAACATGCCTCCTGGAGCGCTGCCTCCAGCGTTGTCTAGACAGCCTCTACTCATGGAGCGTGGCAAATGGCTTCCGGTTCTCTGAAGAGAAGACGGTTTGTATCAACTTTTGGCGATATAAAGCGTTCCTTCCGCCATCCTTACATCTTGGTCCCGTTGTTCTCCCATTCGTGGACACAACTAAGTTTCTAGGGCTCACGTTGGACCGGAAACTGTGTTGGTCTCCACATGTCTCTTATTTGGCGGCCCGTTGTACACGTTCCCTTAATGTCCTCAGAGTTCTTAGCGGTTCATCTTGGGGAGCGGATCGCACTGTCCTGCTTCGCTTGTATCGGTCCATAGTCCGATCGAAGCTGGATTATGGGAGCTTCGTCTACTCGTCCGCTCGGCCATCCCTCTTACGCCGGCTCAACTCCATCCACCATCGGGGGATACGTCTTGCGACCGGAGCCTTCTACACTAGTCCTGTCGAGAGTCTTTACGCTGAAGCTGCCGAGTTACCGTTGACCTACCGGCGCGACATACTGCTGTGTCGGTATGCCTGCCGGCTGTTGTCTATGCCCGACCACCCCTCTTACAAGTCCTTCTTCGCTGATTCTCTCGACCGTCAGTACGGGTTATATGTGTCTGCCCTGCTGCCCCCCGGAGTCCGCTTCCGTCGCCTGCTTCGACAATTGGATTTTGCCCTCCCTACCACCTTCAGAGAGGGTGAGAGCCCGACACCACCTTGGCTCCAGGCTCCGGTTCGTATTTATCTCGACCTCAGCTCACTCCCGAAGGAGGGTACTCCGGCTGCTGTGTATTGCTCACGGTTTGTCGAACTTCGTGCTCGACTTGCTGGTCACACCTTTATTTACACCGATGGCTCCAAAACTGACGATGGTGTCGGCTGTGCCTTTGTCGTCGGGACCGCCACCTTTAAATACCGGCTCCTTGACCAATGTTCCAGCTTTACGGCCGAGCTTTTTGCTCTCCATCAGGCCATTCAGTATGCCCGCCGCCACCGCCATTCATCGTATGTCCTCTGCACTGACTCACTCAGTGCTCTTCAGAGCCTTGGGGCTCCCTATCCGGTCCATCCCTTGATTCACCGAATACAGCAGTCCCTCCATTGTTTCGCTGATAATGGCGGTTCTGTCAGCCTTCTGTGGGTCCCCGGACATGTAGGAGTGCCTGGGAATGAGGCTGCGGATGCTGCAGCCAAGGCTGCAGTCCTCCAGCCTCGCCCAGCCTCCCATTGTGTCCCGTCATCTGACGTTTGTGGGGATGTCTGTAAGAGGCTTGTGTCCTTGTGGTGGGATGCTTGGTCATCCCTCCAAGGAAACAAGCTCCGGGCAGTAAAACCGCTCCCAACTGCTTGGACAACTTCCTCCCGACCATCTCGGCGCGAGGAGGTCCTTCTGACCAGATTGCGGATTGGGCATTGCCGGTTTAGCCACCGCTACCTGCTCTCTGGTGACCCAGCCCCACAGTGCCCTTGTGGTCAGGCATTAACGGTGCGCCATGTTTTATTGTCGTGTCCCCGTTTTAGTCAATTTCGTGTTGTCCTGTCCCTGCCATCTACCTTACCGGATGTTTTAGCTGATGACGCTCGAGCAGCTGCTCGTCTTCTGCGTTTTATAACTTTAACTGGCTTGACCAAAGACATTTAACCTTTTACTTATTTCATCTGCATCTTTGTCCGGTCCTTTTGATGTCCCCCCATCCCCTTGAGTTTTAGCAGGTTCCTTGTGCTCTGACACCAGTGACTGGGCGCTAATGACCTCAGCAGTTGAGCGCCCTTAAACCCTACCAAAAAAAAAAAAAAAATCTTCCGGTGGCCTGTGGACTGTGGAATGGATGCCGCAGCGGCATGGTGGACCGTTTTGGTAATATGATCCACCCACACCTCAACATTCGCACAGTGTTCGAATTGGGCCAACTGGCTATAAAGTGTCCAGTCAGCTCCACTGAGTACCCATCGTGGTGGTCTCCTTTCGGGGCCCACGCCATCTGGCAGGTGAATCCAGATTGGGAAATGATCACTGCCGTGCAAGTCAGCGACCACTTCCCAGTGAGCACTAGCGGCAAGAGCTGGAGAGCAAAGCGAGAGATCAGTGGCAGAGAACGACCCAGTCGCCGTGCAGAAATGAGTACTCTGTCCTCCATTGAGCAAGTAGGCACAGGATGACAGGAGAAGCCTCTCAATTGCTCTACCCCTGGGGCAGGTAATTGCAGAGCCCCAAAGCACATTGTGGGCATTAAAATCACCACAAATAATGAATGGCTGGGGGAGCTGTGTAAGGAGGTCGGTGAGGGCCGCTTCATCAAGAGCATCATGTGGGGGCAAGTAAAGTGAACATACAGTCAATGGATGACGCACGTGCACGGACACAGCGACGGCCTGTAGAGTCGTCGTAAGTGAGAGAGGCGAGGAATGGTAGTCCGTCCTGACGAAAATACCTACGCCTCCTCTAGCTCTCTCTCCACGCAGGTCGTCCTTTTTGTGGAGTGTATAGCCTCGTATCTCAGGGGAGTATGATGGATGGAAATACGTCTCCTGGAGACGGAGACACAGTGGTCTACCCTGAGAAAGTAGACGAAGTTCCTCCACATGCGTCCTGAACCCTTGCAAGTTCCACTAGAGTATGGGAGCCATCTATGTTGGGGGTAGCACCTTCATCCTGTCTCTCCGACGGGGCGGGGAGACCGCAGCAGGTGGAGGGGCAGGCGTGGGACGAGATGAGTGCCCCACACATACATCATACTCCATCAACTCTGGGGAAGAGTCAGATGAAGCCTCGCGTAAAACAACATCCGCATGGTCAGATGGTTTACCACGGGATTTGACCCGCTGTTGCTGCTGCACAGTAGCTTTCTGTGGCTTGGTGGACTTTGGGGGAGCGGATGTGGGAGTGGTAAGTGGCGCACTGGGCTTGGGGACAACCTCAGCTGTTGGAGGTGCGAGGGGCTGGACCAAGTCCGCCACTGTACTTTTGTCTGCCGTTCGAGTAGGGGCTACTGGCTCTGGAACACTGGCTGCGTTGCAAGTGCACTGACAGCTACAGGTGTTAGTGCCAACACTCAACACCTCAGTCTGCGTTGAGGCATCGACTTTTGGAGTAGGCTTCTGTACCAGGGATGCAAAAGATGTAGCAAATGTGGGAGGTTGCATCGACTTATAAATCTTCTTGGCCTCACCATAGGGGATACGCTTGGTTGTTTTTATTTCCTGGACCTTGCGTTCCTCTAAAAATATGCGGCAGTCCCTACTCCAAACAGGGTGGTTCCCAGAGCAATTAAGACATTTAGCCGGAGACGAGCAACCAACTCCTTCATGAGCAGCCTGACCACAGTTTCCACAAGTCGCATCGCCTTTACAGCCTAAGGTGGTATGCCCAAAACGCTGGCATTTGAAACAGCCCATTGGGGCCGGGAAATAAGGCCTCACACTAAGGCGAAGGAAGCCAGCTTTAACATGTTCAGGAAGTGTTGTGCTACTGAAGGTCAGAATAAAGGAGTCGGATTTGACAAGAGTGCCATCAACCCTCTTCATGATGTGTTGGACATCAATGATACCTTCCGGAGCCCACTCACGTTGCAGTTCTTCCTTGGGAATATCAGCTAGATCCCGGCATGTCACAACACCTTTGCTATAGTTCAAGGTGCTGTGCAGTTCGGTGTCTGTGGCATACTCTCCAAGGCATTTAGCAGATTGGAGGTTAGTTGCTTGCTGGGAAGTGGAAGTTTCCACTAGCAAGGTCCCATTACGTAAGCACTTCACCGATTTTAAGGAGCCACAGATTCCCTCCAATCCCTTTTGTATATAGAAGGGCGAAACCTTCTCGAAACTACCCTCCTTCCGTTTCACAAAGAGAAACACATTCGGATTACCAGAATGCATTCTGTTACCTAAGACAGGACTTTTCAAAGAAGCGCCGGAGTCAGGGGGACTGACTGCACGGGCCCTCTTAAGAGACTGGGTGTTAGAACCTTCCAGCGGCCCACCCTTTCCGCTGGGAGGAAGAAAAGAGAATTTCGAAGGATCCATCTCGGTCCCACGAGCAGCTAGGGAACTAGAAGTCCACCTAGACAGAGCTCCGCGTGCCTAGGTAAGCCTTATACAACTGAGGTGCGGGAGGTTCCCCAGAGGTTGCCCGCTATCGACTGTTCCACCTCAACAGCCATGCATCTCATCAGCGCGCAGCACACCTTGAGATTGAGGTTTTTTTTATAGAGGTTTATTCCATACTCGCGATCCGGGCGGTCAAGCCAAGATCCCCATTCCCTGAGACACACAACGTTCCACCGCCGCGCCGCACGGTGGTCGTTGAAGTATGCTTAGAGGTTACGGTGACAGGGGACTGGCGGCGCTTACCAGTCCCCAGCTCAGGAACCCCGGGGTCGCCAAGCCCGTACCCAGCAAACGAATGCTGAGCCCCTGGGGGCAGTCAAGAAAGGTCATTATGCCTAAACACAAAATGTTCCATGATTCTACAAGAAATCGATGCCAGTGAAATTGACCGGTAATTATATGCATCCGATTTTCTACCCTTTCTATAGATTGCAATGACCTGTGGCCACCTCAAGTCCCGTGGAACTTTCCGCTGTTCTAATGATCTCTAATAGATGATGGATAAGAATACTGAGGCGTATTGTAAAATGCTTCTCACTTTGTCCACTGCTTCACATCTTGGTTCTCAGAGCTGAATATTTGATGTTGGGTACTCACATCATCTGCAATTCGTTCCTCTTGCCAAACAAAGCTTACCCTATATTTCCTAACATACGTTGTAACACCAGCAGTCACTGATGTTGTAACATAGTTACGAACGCGGATGTTCTCACAGGTCAACTGCCTGTCTATCTGCTCAAAGCAATTTTCGGCTAAGTAGGGACGTCAGAACGATCTCAAACGAATGTTTCGCTGTCGGACAGCAGTTCTAACCTCGTCAGTCTCCGCTCTGTACACGCCATATTCAGGTCTCGCCGTCCGTTAAAGTTTAGCTCGGTCGGGAAACTTTCTGGTTTCCTCTGAAGCGCTCCACCACAGTGGCTGCCGGACTGGGGTGTAACGTGCGGTATTCATGTCTTTCCAGAGTGTCTGCGCTGCGACAGTTTGTGATGACGTGATCAAACTTTCTGTAAAATGTGATCTCTCGTTGGCACGGTTCCTTTGTTAGCAGCATAGCGCGACATTAAGCGCACAACAAACATGGCACGGTGAATTTTCGGATGAGACGTCGAAGCATTAAAGTTGGTCTCGGTACGCTGAGATGTACTCGAGGAGCCGTTTTTCGTGCCACGTGTTATACACTACTGGCCATTAAAGTTCTTACACCAAGAGGAAATGCAGCTTAGAAACGAGTATTTATTGGACAAATATATTATACTAGGACTGGCATATGATTACATTTTCTCGCAATTTCGGTGCATATATCCTGAGAAATCAGTACCCAGAACAACCACTTCTGGCCGTAATAACGGCCTTGATAAGCCAGGTCATTGAGTCAGAGCTTGGATGGCGTGTACAGGTACAGCTGCCCATGCAGCTTCAACACGATACCCACAGTTCATCAAGATTAGTGACTGGCGTACTGTGACGAGCCAGTTGCTCGGCCACCATTGACCAGACTTCTCAGTTGGTGCGAGATCTGGAGAATGTGCTGGCCAGGGCAGCAATCGGAACATTTTCTGTATCCAGAAAGGCCCCTACGGGAGCTGCAACATGCGGTCGTGCATTATCCTGCTGAAATGTAGGGTTTCCCAGGGATCGAATGAAGGGTAGAGCCACGGGTCGTAACACATCTGAAATGTAACGTACACTGTTCAGAGTGCCGTGAATGCGAACAAGAGGTGACCGAGACGTGTAACCAATGGCACCCCATACCATCACGCCGGGTGATACGCGAGTATGGCAATGACGAATACACGCTTCCAATGTGCGTTCAGCGCGATGTCGCGAAACACGGATGCGACCATCGTAATGCTGTAAACAGAACCTGGATTCATCCGAAAAAATGAAGTTTTGCCATTCGTGCACCCAGGTCCGCCGTTGAGTACCCCATCGCAGGCGCTCCTGTCTGTGATGCAGCGTCAAGAGTAACCGCAGCCACGGTCTCCGAGCTGATAGTCCATGCTGCTGCAAACGTCCCCATCTGTTCGTGCAGATGGTAGATGTCTTGCAAACGTCCCCATCTGTTCGTGCAGATGGTAGATGTCTTGCAAACGTCCCCATCTGTTCGTGCAGATGGTAGATGTCTTGCAAACGTCCCCATCTGTTGACTCAGGGATCGAGACGTGGCTGCACGATCCGTTACAGCCATGCGGATAAGATGCCTGTCATCTCGACTGCTAGTGATACGAGGCCGTTGGGATCCAGCACGGCGTTCCGTGTCACCCTCCTGAACCCAGCGATCCCATATTCTGCTAACAGTCATTAGATCACGACCGTCTCGAGCAGCAATGTCGCGATACGATAAACCGCAATCGCGATAGGCTAGAATCCGACCTTTGTCAAAGTCGGAAACGTGATGGTACGCGTTTCTCCTCCTTACACGAAGCATCACAACGCTTCACCAGGCAACGCCGGTCAACTGCTGTTTGTGTATGAGAAATCGGTTGGAAACTTTCCTCATGTCAGCACGTTGTAGGTGTCGCCACCGGCGCCAACCGTGTGTGAATGCTCCGAAAAGCTAATTAGTTGCATATCACAGCATCTTCTTCCTGTCGGTTAAATTACGCGTCTTTAGCACGTCATCTTCGTCGTGTAGCAATTTTAATGGCCAGTAGTGTACTGCGTGGTGTTCGACGGATTTTTGGGAAACGCCCCTAACGTGATTACTGGGAAGAATGGGCGACATGTTAGTCCAGTCCAGTCCAGTCCAGTACTGCCTCAGCACGTGCAGAGGACGGCCCAGAGGCCTGTGCTGTGTACAGCAGTGTATTTTCACAGAAGAAAACATATTACACAGCCTGTAGGTCACGAAATCGTGCACTCCTTATAACTTCGTACAACACTTTTAGTTCTTAGTACAGCTGCTCTCTGGCGTCTTGTGGTGCAATCCGCAGTGTCAAACGCAGTATGGTTAGTGGCAGCGGCAAAAATTAAACACCGAAGTTTTCCTTCAGTAACTGATACTTCCAGAGGTAATTTTATGTGCCGTCATCGCATTTTCAGGATGTACACGACCCGGGACATCCGGGAGTTTCGGGAAAAACCCGGGAATTTTTTCGTCCGGAAGAAAACCGGGGAAAATCCGGGAATTTTTTGGAATTCCTGGAATTTTTCATTGTTTTAGTTACCAGTTAAATTTTTGTGATTTTGACTGGTAAGAACCAATACTCTAACGAAACTGTATCCCGCTTTTGCAGAATCATACTGCAGCAAGAAGACATGAACGAGAGGGGGGAAAAAAACGAAAATAAGACTTTAAGTCGTAAAGGAAATGCGCCATGTACAAAAACATAACACTGTGCTCATACAAGCGTCTGCCAACCAAAGTGTGTCACAGGCTTTGGGAAGAATATGCACCGAGTGCCTCCTAACAACAAATTGCCTCCGATGAGCGTAACGTGACAGCTGTTTACATTTGATTCATTTGAGCAGTTGCGGGCGGGCTCGTGCGCGTGCGCAGTTGAGTCGCGTGTGAGTAGTACCTTCTCCCGCTTCTGGCCACAGATGTGTGGCTGGGTGCCACTGTTTAAATTGCTCCGGTTCGGAAATCGTAGATCCGGGGCTGATGCACACAGCAGTCTTGAGTTGTAGTGGGGAGTTGGTTAGTCTCCATGTGACCTGTGTTTACGTTTAGTGATTTTGCTGTTTCCTCTTCGGTTATTGCTCTCACATTAAATGAAAACAAAAAGGATTTCTGTGGCCGGGAGCTACCAAATGAATTAAAATACGTTCGCATAATTACGGAAGCCTAAAATATGTTGTTAGTTTCAGGTTTTATTTCCACCTTTCTGACAGACAAGCATTAATCGCCTTGCAGAACAATGAAGTTATTTTTGTCTGTTTGCTAAAGAGATTTGGGTTTTATTAATCTTTTGCGCTGAGGCAGTCAATTTTTTTGAAACGAAGTGTTTAATTTCACACTGTTGGCTAGTTTCAACTGTTCGCTGCATTTCAAGTGCACGTCTTCCATCTTCTAGCTCGTGTGGCATTATGCCATAATAATGAACCAAACATGAGATAATACAGTACTGGTACTCAAGAAAATTTACATCCGAATCTGGACATACGATTGTGCACTTTAAGCTGAACTACGCATTTTAGTGTGGTTCACGAAATTCCGATGCTCTTGAAGTATCCTTTGCTGTCTTGTTTCTTTTATGACATAATACAAGATCTCTTAATGTTTTACACGTACGGACATCCGGGCTTCCTGCGTCATGGTAGCTGCGCAGGCGCAGTGACGCCTGTTATCTGGCGCTCTCGGACAACTGCTGGAACGAACCAATTTCTAACAGGTCACGGGAAAATATTGCGAATGATGGTTTGAAGAGTGTTACTTTCAAAGTAAATTTCCTTTTATGCAAGATGAACTACGTGCGAAAATGTACGATGAATTTCTTAGATCACAGAGCGTTTGACTCTCATTCAAAAGTCAACTCTTTGAGGACGACCATCTAGAAGAATTTCGAGCCCAGAAGATCAGACGTTTATGTCGTTATTAAAAATTTTACTGGCACATTCGCGTGATGTATCTTAAAGTGTAACATGCGCAAAAAGGTCAGCATTATATGTGGACGTTTAGCTTCTCTTGCAGCTTATTAACCTTCGAGACGAATATTATTTCTGAAAGTTTTCTTTTCCTTGTAGTCACAATATGTCTATTAATTTCCACCATTAACTTTTCTTTTTTGTGTGTTCGCGCTACTTAGGAATGATCTTGCTATTGGTTGACTACACCACGTGTCCTATGCTGTCATCAGCTGGCGAGATCACGTGACATGAGCTATGACTGGCTTACAAAAGCGCGTCGAAATCTCGATTTCATTGCTTCGTAAATTAACCTGCAGTGTTTGGTGGAATTCGAATTTATACCTCCGTAACAAGGAAAAATGCAGCGTACATGTTGCTGCCCATCAAAGATCTTTCCAAAACATGTCCCCCCCCCCCCCCCCCCCTGGGTTGCGTTTTCCAAAGTGCCTGCAAATTCGTCTGTGTAGAAAACCATTAACATTCTAAGGATTGATAAGGTTTACAGTGCCGAGGAAAAGTATACTGTCACTTAACACGGAAAAAGGGTATTTTCAACCGGGAGAAAGTGTATTTTCAACCGGGAAATCCGGGAATTTTTTTTTCCTTGTCCATGTATACACCCTGATTTTGCGCCATTACATTTTAATAAATCGAAGAGAGAACTGGGACTTTTCCATGTTTTTCGTTTCTTTGTACGTAATTTCACATGCAAACCGAACAAATTCGGTAAAAGTTGTTCAGAAAGAGGAGAATAAACATGGTCCACTTTTCATCTTCATTAACCAGTCACAGCTGAGCTAAGTGCCATTTAGCAGACACGATTAGAAGTTTGTGCCGTTAAGAAACGAGACTAGTCGTAAACGCCGCTACAGAGCAGCTGTTCCGACTGCCTCAGTACGGTTGAAAAAACCACAGCTCTGGCCACGCCGCGAGGGACCGACCCAGAATTCAAAGCGCTCGTAATCCAGCGTTCTGTCGCAGGAAGAGTTCCGTGAAGTGGGGGGAAAAACTGCCCGAAGCGAGGATCGCGCCTCCTGGCGCCTTGGCTTTCCTGTGGTGGGAGGTGGGAGGGAGGGAGGGAGGGAGGGAGGAGGGCTCGGTTCTGGAACAGTCACTGGAGAGGCGTGACAGTGGCGAGTCCAGTCTCCACAGCCGATCAGGTGTGTGTGTGTGTGTGTGTGGGGGGGGGGGGGGAGGAGGGAGGACGGCAGCTAGGAGCCTACCTCTGTTCTGGACACAATTTTTTGTAAGACGTGAGATTATTAACCCTGGGAGCACAGCTTTAGCTAGGTTAATTAGAGCACCAACGAAGGACATTTGCCTGTGTTCCAGTAGGCTTTAAAACTTGCAATACGTGTTTATTTCAAATGACTGTGTTTCCACCCTGAGATCAGTTCGCCGGCCGCTGTGGCCGAGCGGTTCTAGGCGCTTCAGTCCGCTACCGCGCTGCCGCTACTGTCGCAGGTTCGAACCCTGCCTCGGGCATGGATGTGCGTGATGTCCTTAGGTTAGTTAGGTTCAAGTAGTTCTAAATTCTAGGGGACTGATGACCCGAGATCTGAAGTGCCATAGTGCTCAAAGCCATTTGAGCCTGAGATCAGTTTAAAACTGTAATGTTTGGAACATACAGATTGGCTGGTTGATTTGTGGGGGAGGGGACCAAGCAGAGGTCATCGGTCCCATTCGGCTTCGGGAAGGATGGGGAACGAGTTCACCGTGCCCTTTCAAAGGAACCAACCCGCCAGTTGCCTGGAGCGATTTAGGGAAATCACGGAGAACCTAAACAAGATGGCCGGGCGCAGCTTTGAACATTCGTCCTCCCGAATACGAGGACAGACAGGGTATCCAAAGGTGTGCAGGTTAATACACTATTTCTCTCTCCTGAAATATAACAAGTCGTTGAAACTTGAACACTGGAAAAAACATAAACTCCATGCTTCAAGATACAGGCGTCCAAATTTTCTGTACACCCTTTGATCTAATAACTGACTAATAAATTTTTGTCAGCGACGAAAAGTTTCACAAACAAAAATGAAAACACTTGCACAAGTACAGGTTCTAGTATATATAAGAATTTCGAGGAACTGTCTTCAGTCAGAGAGAGTACCATCATCTTCAGATGACATTTTCCCCTCACACACGGGAGGAGTTACGCTGAATTTCTGTTGCACAGATGGTAACCACAGCTTCTACACGTTAAGTCGGTTTTTGTGATCTTAATCTCTGGCTCTCTGGTTGTGTTCTTAAAGCATGTAGAGCATCTGGCATCCCGAGTTGGTTCATTTGGAATAGGACTAACTTAAATAACCTCTAGCTTCTTTCCAAGCGTACCTCTTATAGTGCAAATGACCGACAAATGGAATCCTTCGAGTCCTTGTATCGTTCTTCTACGTATCATTTCAAAAATTACAATCTTAATTCGCGCATCTGCCGTTTTCTGGCATTTGATTTCCCTTCATTCCGCCGAGGCACAACCATCTTAATCGTTGTGTAAGATTGGCTGCAGCTACATGGAGTAGACTGCAGAACACACTGTGACCACCCCCTCCTGCCCCTTCTTATAGAGTATGTCCCACGTGTTTCGTCTACAGCGTCCACTCCTCCCTTAGTGCAGTTGTAGGGTTATGTGGGTTTTCTTCTTTGGTTCATCTTTCCTGCAAGCAAATTTTTCTTCAGTATTGTCTGTGATACAAGAGAACTCTTGTTGTTGTTGTTGTTGTTGTTGTTGTGGTCTTCAGTCCTGAGACTGCTCTGATGCAGCTCTCCATGCTACTCTATCCTGTGGAAGCTTCATCTCCCAGTACCTACTGCAGCCTACATCCTTCTGAATCTGCTTAGTGTATTCATCTCTTGGTCTCCCTCTACGATTTTTACCCTCCACGCTGCCCTCCAATACTAAATTGGTGATCCCTTGATGCCTCAGAACATGTCCTACCAACCGGTCCCTTCTTCTTGTCAAGTTGTGCCACAAGCTCGTCTTCTCCCCAATACTATTCAATACCTCCTCATTAGTTATGTGATCTACCCATCTAATCTTCAGCCTTCTTCTGTAGCACCACATTTCGAAAGCTTCTATTCTCTTACTGTCCAAACTATTTATCATCCACGTTTCACTTCCATACGCGGCTACACTCCATACAAATACTTTCAGAAACGACTTCCCGACACTTCAATCTATACTCGATGTTAACAAATTTCTCTTCTTCAGAAACGCTTTCCTTGCTATTGCCAGTCTGCGTTTTATATCCTCTCTACTTCGACCATTATCAGTTATTTTGCTCCTCAAATAGCACAACTCCTTTACTACTTTGTCTCATTTCCTAATCTAATTCCCTACGCATCACCCGACTTAATTCGACTACATTCCATTATCCTCGTTTTGCTTTTGTTGATGTTCATCTTATATCCTCCTTTCAAGACACTGTCCAACTGCTCTTCCAAGTCCTTTGCTGTCTCTGATAGAATTACAATGTAATCGGCGAACCTCAAAGTTTTTATTTCTTCTCCATGAATTTTAACACCTACTCCGAACTTTTCTTTTGTTTCCCTTACTGCTTGCTCAATATACATATTGAATAACTTCGAGGATAAGCTACAACCCTGTCTCACTCCCTTTCCAACCACTGCTTCACTTTCATAACCCTCGACTCTCATAACCGCTATCTGGTTTCTGTACAATTTGTAAACAGCCTTTCGCTCCCTGTATTTTACCCCTGCCACCTTCAGAATTGGAAAGAGAGTATTCCAGTCAACATTGTCAAAATCTTTCTCGAAGTCTACAACTCTTACTGGAAGCTTATTAGTCGATGAATCTGCGAATGCAAACTTGGAGGAATGAACCTCTCTGCCTGGTGTTGTCCAAGCTCTTTCGGTGTGTGTTTCCTGTTGCATTTGAAAGCCCTGACTTATATACGCTTGTAGTCCTGTCACATAGCGTTCGCCGATTTCACAGAAGTGTAGAAACCGTGAGTTGTGGTCTGTAGCCTGTATTCCTTATTGGCTCACTCTCTCACTAGCACGTCGTCCATTCTTATTGTGTATTATTCAGTTGCACCACTGAAGGTGCTAACGTTTTTATTTATTTTTGTTTGCACGTCAAGTTCCGTAGGACCAAATTGAGGAGCAAATCTTCAAGGTCATGGAACGTGTCAGCATACCAGATTACAAATAGTATTTCAAATTACACGTAATAGTAGATAAAATATGAATCTGAAAGAAGTTGAAAACCATAAGTTTAAGTGAACGCAATCAGCAATACAACAAGAATCAGCCTAATTTTTCAAGGAACTCCTCGACAGAATAGGAAATGATCCATGAAGAAATTCTTCAGTTTCGATTTGAAAGCGCGTGGATTGCTGCTAAGATTTTTGTATCCTTGTGGTAGCTTATTGTCAATGGATGCAGCAGTATACTGCACACCTTTCTGAACAAGAGTTAAGGAAGTCGGATCCAAACGCAGGTTTGGTTTCTGCCGAGTAGTAACTGAGTGGAAGGTGCTTATTCTTTGGAATAGGCTAATATTGTTGACAAAACGAGAGTAAGAAATATATATATTGAGAGGCCAAGAGGTTCGTGAACCTACACCACTTATTGCCCGAACCGCCCGTTTCTGAGCCCGAAGTATCCTTTTACAACCGCAAAATATACCACCGTACGACATAAGCAAATAGAAATAAGCAAAGTAAACTAATTTACGTGTCGAACGTACTTCAGATACCGTTCCATTAGTATAGTCTTTGAACAAGATCCTGAATGAATGTGGGGTTTTCACGACAGTTCACTATCTATTTGAACACCTAGAAATTTGAACTGTTCAGTTTCACTTATCATATGCCCATACTGTGAAATCAGAAAATCAGGTTTTGTTGAATTGTGTGTTGGAAACTGTAAAAACTGAGTCCTACTGTGATTTAGTGTTAATTTTCTAACAGCCATGGACTTAAGTCACTAACGACACTGTTTGAAACCGAGCTAATGTTGCACACAACATCCTTTACTACCAAGCTGGTGTCATAAGGAAACAAATATTTTAGAGTTACCCGTAATACTAGAGGGCACATCATTTATATAAATGTCACGTGTCCGAGGTTTGCCTTTGAGGAAAACTTTAAATGGGGTACAACCTGTGAAAAGGCATAACATTTCATCAACTGTAGTGTGACGTCCACCGTGCGAATATTTCATTCAGTTTTTCAAATTCTGTGACAAATGTCCAATTAAAACTCCGAACAAGGCGTATACTTCAGAATCGCTAACAGGATATACATTTTTTCATTCACATCCTTCAGTTGTATGGTCAGCAATTTTCCTAACAATTTCACGAGTGAAACTTGGTTTGAGTGATTCACACACATTAATTTCTCAGTGGTAGTTTTTCGCTGAGGTTTGTGTACAAATATTTACTATCAAAAACAGTCTTTATCACGATTTATTTATTACGGTGACCAGATGCGACCACTACTGTGGTCATCTTCAGACCAATGAGTAAGAACCTCCTCCTGGTGGTAAATCACTTTACCACCAGGAGGTGGTTCTTACTCATTGGTCTGAAGATTATCACAGTAGTGGTCGCATCTGGTCACCGTAATAAATAAATCGTGATAAAGACTGTTTTTGATAGTAAATATTTGTAACACATTGATCATTGTTCACTCTGACAATGTATTCAAAAGTAATTAATTAGTGGACTAAGATGGGAAAATCACTTTTGCATACTCTTGGAGCTTCTTCAGGGCGCACTCTAACAGAACTTGTAAGATATTTGCGCTTTGGCTGTGTGGATTGTTTCTTCAGAGTCCTCCATTTCTATTTCATTTGAATTCTCTTCAGCTTCTATGTAATCCGACTAGAAATCATGTAACTCTGATAATTTTTTTTACTACTTAAAGTTAAGCAAGAATTTCTGCCTCGTCCAGGCCTCCGTAACTGAAATCTATGTCGGGAGGAAACTCGTTTGCTCTGCTGTGACGAACTAGTAATAATAATGGTTAGTCTAGAAATCAACTGTGAAAATGAAACTAAACAATTAGACGCTCAACAATGCGTTTTGAAACTTACATTCTGTGTTAACGAATCATATTCAGACCCGCCGGCCGAAGTGGCCGTGCGGTTAAAGGCGCTGCAGTCTGGAACCGCAAGACCGCTACGGTCGCAGGTTCGAATCCTGCCTCGGGCATGGATGTTTGTGATGCCCTTAGGTTAGTTAGGTTTAACTAGTTCTAAGTTCTAGGGGACTAATGACCTCAGCAGTTGAGTCCCATAGTGCTCAGAGCCATTTATTCAGACCCAATTAGAATTACGATCACAGGTGATGCCAACACTGGGTAAAATATGCCCTTGAGTGTAAGTTATATTCTTTTGGTTCTTATTTGACGTTGTCAAATCGGAAGACGGGGGATTTGTTATGTTAACATATGTCTGAAAAAACCCTACTTCAAGGTCGTTAAAACTTTATCAATTAATAGTTTCACATCATTGACGAACCATATTCAGATCTAAAATGCAGAAAATAGCGTAAGAGATGGACAATAACACCATTAAATATTTAAACTTCCATTATATGATACATACCAATAAAAACTGCTATTTAATTATGTGTCAGCCACCAGCCATTAGACATCGTCAGAATTTGTTGAGCTGAATCGCTGGTTTGATAAAAACTTTGTTTTAACGCTTTTATGCGCATTTTGAAAGTCCGAATATAAGATTTGTACTCGTCAAAAAATTAAGTACCATTGTCCCACATTTAAAATTCTGCGGTTCTGATTTTTTTTTGGATACCGGTAGCGAGTGCCTATGCTAGCGTCACAAATCAAGCAGACATTTTGCCGAAAGTAGGTCGTGTTGGTTACATAATGTACAGTGTTATCTCTACAGGTCTCCGGTGCTCACACTGTTTGGATGCAGTGTGACTGACAGTGGTAAAACTATAACGCAGTCCGTGTGTGGACGTAAATACGGCGTATCGCTGGCAACGCCGCTGTGTTGCGGCGGGTAGCATTCATCTCACGCTAGGTGAGGAGAGCTCTACGTCATAGTGACGTAACACTACGTCGTCATGGCGTAAATAAACCTAAATAGACTTCATGAGTACGTATGTCCATCTTTGCAGTTGTACCACAGAGGTTGCACGCTAACGTGAAAGCTAAATGTAAACAGACGTGTACAAACGAAGTGACAGCAGTTGTGTGGTATGCTCATCCCAGTTGAATTACTTACTAAGCTGTAATCTCAAACAGTTTTCTATGTTACTGTGTGTGTTTCTTGATGTAATGAATGTCTGAACGAAGTAACCAAAACATTAACAAAACTCAAATAGCGTCTAGTCATTTAAAAAAATCCGATTAATTGTGCATAAATCATGTGGATAGAAACATGAAATAGAGAGCAATTAAAGTGTTTCGTATTTTTATAAAAGCCGATGGATAATTCTTCTGGACAGAAACGTTAAACTGAAAAATTAATGTGGTTCCAAAGATAATTCCGAATGTTGCTGGAATTTTAATTTTGCCTTCATGATGTAGATCAGCACAGACACTTTTGCTCTTCGGAAATGAGTTATTGCTTATGATTATAATGTACTGACCTGTTATAACACGTCATTTTTCTTCATATGTTCTATACTGTGAAAAAACAATGACATGAAAGTCACATTTACCTGAATTTTAACCAACTGAAAGCAATGAGTGCTTTTGCCATTTTCAGCTACTTTTTGTACGACTCTTAGGCAATATGGAAATAGCTATAGTAATCATGCCAAACACCCCCAAAATTAATAGCATGTCTATTGAGAGAATAAACACACAGTATTCCACCATCGCATATGAAACATAGCTTAGTGCTGCTAAAACTGTGGGCTGTTGTGGCTATTTTGTCAAGTAGCTCACGCATTGTGACAGCCAGTGTTCCAACATCATTTGGCAACTACTAGGAGACTAACTTTTTTATAGTTGATACTGCTTGCATATTAAAATGTAACAATTATACACGAATTATCATTGTTGTTTCACAGTATACAGCGTATAAAGAATGAAGGCAAAATTAAAACTCCAACATTCTGAATTATCTTTGGAACCACATTAATTTCTAGGTTTAACGTTTCTGTCCAGAAGAGTTATGTACAATCCATTGGCTTGTATAAAAAACGAAACACTTTAATTTCTCCCTATTTCACGTGTCTGTCCACATGATTTATGCAGAAGTAGTTGGATTTTTTGTTTTGAATGACTACTCGCTTTTTTGACTTTCGTTGTGGTTATGGTTCCTTCGTTCAGATATTCGCTATATTCACGTAACACACAATAACATCACACATTCTTGCGATTATAGCTTAATAATTAATTATTTCACGTTTCTGTCGACACAATCATGCAAGATTCATGAGATTTTTCAAAAATGACTACAAACTTTTTTGACTTTATATTCATGAAGTACCCAATAACATCCTAAATTCTTTGGATTACAGCTTAATAATTAATTATTTCACGTTTCTTCCTCATGATTTCTGGACGATTCATCGGATTTTAAAAAATGACTGCAAGTGTTTTTTTATTTCGTTATGGTTCCTTCGTCAGACATTCATTATGTTCAAGAAACACACAACAACCAAAACTGTTGGGATTCCAGCTTCTTCATAAGTAATTCTACTGGACTGAACATGTCACATTCAGCTTTCACCTTACCGTGCAACCTCTGTGGTACAGCTGCAAAGATCGATACACGTACTCATGAAGTCGATTTAGGTGTATTTACGTCACGATGACGTGGCGTTACGTCACCATGACGTTGATCTCTCCTCAGGTAGCGTGAGATGAATGCTACTCTGTTGCGGCCGGCAGAGAACTGGCCACGTGTAGCGCCGAGTGCCAGGCGGCGCTGCTAACCAACGAAGTTTAACTCTGTAATAACACTCTGATAATACGCAGAACTGCAACATAATGGAATTTCTACTAGATCTACGTTATAAGGAATTTAAGAAACTAGCTGTAAGAAACTGTCCAATTTCCACAATCTGTAGTTCCCAATTCCTTGAACATAAGTTGTTCGTTAAGTTGTAAAAAAAACGAGGACATACTAAAAAAGGAAACTTGTACGGTCACAATCGAAAGCAATGCAGTATTTTAAGATACAGGTTAGGTATATGTAGTACTAATTAAAATTTTTTTATCCATAATATTGAATATTAAAGCGAGTATTAACCTAACCTGCTGTTCAGGTGTAGCTACAATCAGCGTTGCAAATGGCTTTAATTCCAAACCAGTAAACAGATATATAAAGCTCGGGGCTAAAATTGAGACATTATACATTGCATTTATGACAGTTACCACTTCATGAATATAATCATAGTACCTCACATCTGGGTATTTGCTATAAATTATACCACCACACCCATCACATACAAGCGTCTCTAAATAAATCAGTTGAACAGTAAGCATTGTTTCTGTAAGTTTTGAAATACATGTTCGTGAAGTCAAATTTCGAACCGTCATACAGAGACGAAGACATATGTATAATCCAAATGAAGCTTAAGGTCTAGGTGTTACAATCCACAATACATACACTGTCTGGTCAAAAGTATCCGGACACCTGACTTACAGGGACTTAAAAGTTCGTGGCGCCCTCCATCGGTAATGCTGGAATTAAATATGGTGTTGGCCCACCCTTAGCCTTGACGACAGGTTCCACTCTCGCGTGCATACGTTCAGTCACGGACTGGAAGGTTTCTTGGGGAATGGCAGCCCATTCTTTATGGAGTGCTGCCCTGAGGAGAGGTATCGATGTCGGTTGGTGTGGCCTGGCACGAAGTCGGCGTTCAAAACATCCCAAAAGGTGTTCTACAGGATTCGGGTCAGGACTCTGTGCAGGCCAGTCCATTACAGGGATGTTACTGTCGGGTAACCACTCCGCCAGAGGCCGTGAACGTGTTGAAAGATGCAATCACAATCCCCGAATTGCTGCTCTTCAACACTGGGAAGGAAGAAGGTGCTTAAAACATCAACGTAAGCTTCTGCTGTGAGTGCCACGCAAAACAACAAGGGGTGCAAGCCCCCGTCCATGAAAATCACGGCCTACGAATTTTACTGTTGCTACGACACACGCTGGCAGATGACGTTCACCGGGCATTCGCCACACCCACACCCTGCCATCGGATAACTACAGTATCTATCGTGATTCGTCACTCCACACAAATTTTTTTCACTGTTGGATCGTCGTATGTCTACGCTCCTTGGCATTTACTGCGATGATGTGTGGCTTAGGAGCAGCCGCTCGACCACGAAATTAGTTTCTTCACATCCCGCCTAACTGTCATAATACTTGCAGTGGATCCTGATGCAGTTTGGATTTTCTGTGTGATGGTCTGGATAGTCTGCCTATTATACATTGCGACCTTCAACTGTCGGCAGTCTGTCAGCAGACAAGGTCGGCCTGTACGCTTCTGTGCCGTACATGTCTCTTCACGTTTCGGCTTCACTATCACATTGGAAACAGTGGACCTAGGTATATTTAGGAGTGTGGACATCTCGCGTGCAGACTTATGATAGGTGGCATCCAATCACCTGACCACGTTCGAAGTCCATGACTTCTGTGGAGTGCCCCATCTCTCTCTCACGATGCTTAATGACTACTGAGGCTGTTGATATGGAGTACCTGGCAGTAGGTGGCAGTACAGTGCACGTAATTCGAATAACGTATGTTTTTGGGGGTGTCCGGATTATCACATAGTGTACATATCGTTGGGCCGGCCGCGGTGGTCTCGCGGTTCTAGACGCGCAGTCCGGAACCGCGCGACTGCTACGGCCACAGGTTCGAATCTTGCCTCGGGTATGGATGTGTGTGATGTTCTTAGGTAAGTTAGGTTAAGTAGTTCTAAGTTCTAGGGGACTGATGAGCACAGCAGTTGAGTCCCATAGTGTTCAGAGCCATTTGAACCATTTTTGATAACTGTTTCCGTGCTCAATATACAAACGAACAGGTGAAGTTACGTAATGTTGTAACCTGAGCTGTAGGAGCCAAGTCAACCAGCATTGTATGCTGTCGTCCATACGAAACCTAACAAACCTCGACTCCTCACACCCTCACTGTTAAGTTTACTGTGTAACTGCCTCTATTAGAAATTGTGTGAGCCGCTTCAGACGTGGGGTGCGGACACGAATTTGGCCCTCGTGCCGGCAGTGGGGTGTAGAATTGCGACCGCTAGAGAAGGCCAGACAACTTTCCCCCCCTACTAAAAAAAGGCCAGACAACGTCCCCCCCCCCCCCCCCTACTAAAAAAGTGCCAGTTCCTTAAGCGAAAGCAAGGAAGGGGTAAATTGTACGCAGGAAATCAGCCGTTAGTGTGTTACAGCCACCAGAAGATCACGAGCAGGGATCTTGTCGAAATGTTGCTTCCAAACAAGGGTATCATTCAGCTGCTTCCACAAGAATTCAATTCCCGTGTCCTAGTTCCTGTGACGCAGTTTGTTGAGCCAGCGTGTGGACCGCCTTTCCAAACCAGCACACATGTGCCGCAGGGAAACGGGAAATTTCGAAATAACGTCATTTCCATGAATAAATTCATAAAACTAGTAATTTATTAACGAAAGTGAATGTATTCAGTATGCCATTATTCAGTATGCCATTATTCAGTATGCCATTATTCAGTATGTCTTTACAATCAAAATGTCCAAAAGTGTGTCTTTACTTTTGAAAGATGACACCGGAAAGATGTGCTCCCATTCGGCGTTCATACTCTAACAGACTGTTATGAAAGCAAATCTTGGGTAATGGCAGTGATTTCGTTTTCAATGTTCTCCTTCAGTTCATGGATTGTTGCAGGGCGTGTACGGTACACTTTGCCTTAAAGATATCCCCACAGGAAGAAGTCGCACACACTAAGATCAGGGGATCTCGCAGGCCATGCAATGTCACCGTTACGTGAAACAATGCGTCTTGCAAACAATTGACGAACTGCTGCCATCGATTGTCGAACAGTGTGTGACGTGGCTCCGTCCTGCTGAAACCACATGTTTTCGACGTTAAGATTAAGCTCGTACAGTCTCGGTGTAAAGAATGTTTGAAGCACTTCAACATATCGAGCGGATGTTACTGTCACTGCACTACCATCCTCACCTTCAAAAAACTAAGGGCCGATAACACAGTGACATGACACAGCACACCATACTGCGACCTTGGCGCTATGTAGTGGCCGCTGGTGAAACTCACAAGGTTTGTCCTGTGCCCAATAACGAAAATTCTGTTTGTTCACGAATCCGTTCAGGTGGAAATGGGCTTCGTCTGATATCCATAAGGAAATTCGCGTTCTCGTAGATTTCAGCCAATATCTGGCTACTAAACTCCATACGTGACGCTGGGTCTCGTTCATATAAGTGTCGCACAATCTGCAACTTACAGGGATGGAAGTCTAAGATGCATGCTGTGGAACGGAGCGGCGAGGACTTGTCTCGATTGCAGCTCTAGCAGCTGAAATGTTCTCTGGGGTACGTACCGTTGGAATGCCACCTGGAGGTTTCTTTTTCAAGGCAGATCCTGTTTCTTCGCACCCACGTTGTAATCGCATGCGCAGATGGGACACGTCCATGACGTCCAAGCTGGTAATGCTGTCGAAATGTTCTCTGCGCGGCAGTCGCACTGTCGCCATGTTTGTAAAACGCTCTCACAGCTACTGCACGTTCCGCACCAGTCCAATTCTCCATGATTACTAAATGGCAATGCGTTCACATCAATTGTGCAAAGTTTCGAACATCTGCCGGCGCTACAGTGCTGCCAACTGTAACGTTCAAAATTTCCCGTTCCCTGCGCCACCCTGTACTAGTTGGACCAGCCGCCCGTAGAGAAGCGCTTCTTCCTGAGGCAGCCGCCACTGGCCGTCTGGTCTTCTAGTAGTGCGTGTGCCTATGACGTCCGCTATAGCACTAACAACTTTACAGGCGATTTTAACTAGTGTATTGTGTTAAAAGAAGGCAATTCCATTTCCTACGTCCGGCATTACTGTTCCATGAAGCAGTTTACAATCTTGTCACCACTCATAGTTATATTGATCTTGAAATATAAGTAATCGATAAAACTTAATTCGTAGAGCTTGGTTTGAGAATGCACACTGAAGAGCCAAAGTAACGGGTACAACTGCTCAGTATCGTGTAGGGCACGCGCAAGTGCAGCAGCACGACGTGGCATGGGCTCGACTAATGTCTGAGGTAGTGCTGGAGGGAACTGACACATCTATATCTACATGACTACTCTGCAATTCACATTTAAGTGCTTGGCAGAGGGCTCATCGAACCACAATCATACTATCTCCCTACCATTCCACTCCCGAACAGCGCGCGGGAAAAACGAACACCTAAACCTTTCTGCTCGAGCTCTGATTTCTCTTATTTTATTTTGATGATCATTCCTACCTATGTAGGTTGGGCTCAACAAAATATTTTCGCATTCGGAAGAGAAAGTTGGTGACAGAAATTTCGTAAATAGATCTCGTCGCGACGAAAAACGTCTTTGCTTTAATGACTTCCATCCCAACTCGCGTATCATATCTGCCACACTCTCTCCCGTATTACGTGATAATACAAAACGAGCTGCCCTTTTTTTTTTGCACCCTTTCGATGTCCTCCGTCAATCCCACCTAGTAAGGATTCCCCACCGCACAGCAATATTCTAACAGGGGACGAACGAGTGTAGTGTAAGCTGTCTCTTTAATGGACTTGTTGCGTCGTCCAAGTGTCCTGCCAATGAAACGCAACCTTTGGGTCGCCTTCCCCACAATATCATCACCCAGGTACTTAGTTGAATTGACAGCCTTGAGAATCGTACTATTTATCGAGTAATCGAATTCCAATGGATTTCTTTTGGAACTCGTGTGGATCACCTTACACTTTTCGTTATTTAGCGTCAACTGCCACCTGCCACACCATACAGCAATCTTTTCTAAATCGCTTTGCAACTGATACTGGTCTTCAGATGACCTTACTAGACGGTAAATTACAGCATCATCTGCGAACAACCTAAGAGAACTGCTCACATTGTCACCCAGGTCATTTATATAGATCAGGAACAGCAGAGGTCCCAGGACGCTTCCCTGGCAACACCTGATATCACTTCAATTTTAATCGATGATTTGCCGTCTACTACTACGAACTGCGACCTTCGTGACAGGAAATCACGAATCCAGTCGTACAACTGAGACGATACCCCATAGCCCCGCAGCTTGATTAGAAGTCGCTTGTGAGGAACGGTGTCAAAAGCTTTCTGGAAATCTAGAAATACGGAATCAACTTGAGATCCCCTGTCGATAGCGGCAATTACTTCGTACGAATAAAGAGCTAGCTACGAATAAAGAGCTAGCTGCGTTGCACAAGAACGATGTTGTTCTGAAACCATGCTGATTACGTATCAATAGATCGTTCCCTTCGAGGTGATTCATAATGTTTGAATACAGTATATGCTCCAAAACCCTACTGCAAACCGACGTCAATGATGTAGGTCTGTAGTTCGATGGATTACTCCTACTACCCTTCTTAAACACTGGTGCCACCTGCGCAATTTTCCAATCTGTAGGTACAGATCTATCGATGAGCGAGCGGTTGTATATGATTGCTAAGTATGGAGCTATTGTATCAGCGTAATCTGAAAGGAACCTAATCGGTATACAATCTGGACCTGAAGACTTGTCCGTATCAAGCGATTTGAGTTACTTCGCAACTCCTAAGGTACCTACTTCTAAGAAACTCTACGAATCCTGCAGGTCTGTCCATAAATCCTTAAGGATACAAGGGGTTAGAAACCTCTTCTGAACAGCATGTTGCAAGGAATCCCATATATGCTCAATAATGTTCATGTCCAGAGAGCTTGGCGACCAGTGGAACTGTTTAAACTCAGTGTGTTCTTGGAGCCACTCTGTAGCAATTCAGGATGTTTGGGATGTTGCATTGTTCTACTGGAAACGCCCAAGCCCCTTTGAAATGCACAATGGACACGAATGGACGCAGGTGATCAGACAGGATGCTTACGTACGTGTCACCTGTCAGTCTTATCTAGACGTATCAGGGGTCCCATATCACTCCAACTGCACACGCCCCACACGCCCGCGCGCGGTTTCCACGCCCGCGCGCGGTTTCCACGCCCGCGCGCGGTTTCCACGCCCGCGCGCGGTTTCCACGCCCGCGCGCGGTTTCCACGCCCGCGCGCGGTTTCCACGCCCGCGCGCGGTTTCCACGCCCGCGCGCGGTTTCCACGCCCGCGCGCGCTTGAACAGTCCCCTGCTGACGTGCAGGGTCCATGACATTGTCTCCACACACTTACACGTCCATCCGTTCGGTACGTTTTGAAACGAGACTTGTCCGACCATGCTACATGCTTCCAGTCATCAATAGTTCAACAGTCCAGTAGTGAGGAGAGGAGAGGCGAGGCGTAAAGCTATGTGTTCTGCAGTCATCTAGGTTACACGAGTGGGCCTTCGGCTGTGAAAGCCCATATCGAAGATATTCCGTTGAATGGTTCGCGCGCTGACACTTACTGATGGCCCAGCACTGAAATCTGCAGCAATTTGTGGAGAGGTTGCGCCTCTGTCACATTGAACATTCTCTTCAGTCGTCGTTGGTCCCATTCTTGCAGGATCTTTGTCCGCCCACAGCGATGTCGGAGATTTGATGATTCACTGGATTCCTGATATTCACGGTACACTCGTGAAATGGTTGTACGGCAAAATCCCCGCTTCATCGCTACCTCGGAGAGGATGTGTCCCATCGGTCCCATTGCTCGTGCACCGACTATAACACCACGTCCAAATTCACCTAAATCTTGATAACCTGTCACTGTATCTGTAGCAACCGATCTAACAAGGGAACCACCCCATCCCACCCCCATCAGATTTAGTTATAAGTTAGCACAGTGTACAGGCCTTGAAAAACTGAACACAGATCAGTCAAGAAAACAGGAAGAAGTTGTGTGCAACTATGAAAAAAATAAACAAAATGTACAAACTGAGTAGTCTATGCGCAAGATAGGCAGCATCAGGGATAGTGTAAGCTCAGGAGCGCCGTGGTCCCGTGGTTAGCGTGAGCAGCTGCAGAATGAGAGGTACTTGGTTAAAGTCTTCCCTCGAGTGAAAAGTTTCATTTTGTATTTTCGGACAATTATTATCTGTCTGTCCGTCCATCCGATGTGATCACTTTTTTGGGAGTGATTATTACATTCACAAGAAAACTTAAATCGGGCAAGGTAGAAGAATCTTTTTACCCATTCGCCAAGTGTACAAGTTAGGTTGGTCGACAACATATTCCTGTCATGTGACGCACATGCCGTCACCAGTGTCGTATAGAATATATCAGACGTGTTTTCCTGTGGAGGAATCGGTTGACCTATGACTTTGCGATCAAATGTTTTTGGTTCCCATTGGAGAGGCACGTCCTTTCGTCTACTAATCGCACGGTTTTGCAGTGCGGTCGCAAAACACACACTAAACTTATTAGAACGAACAGAGACGTCAATAAACGAACGGACAGATCATAACTTTGCGAAAATAAAGAAAGTAGATTTTTCACTCCAGGGAAGACTTGAACCAAGGACCTCTCTCTCCCTCTCCGCAGCTGTTCACGCTAACCACGGGACCACGGCGCTCCTGAGCTCACCCTATCCTTGATGTTGCCTGTCTTGCGCATGGACTACTCAGTGTATATTTTGCTTATTTTTTTCATAGTTCCACACAACTTCTTCCTGTTTTCTCGATTGATCTGGGTTCAGTTTTCAAGATCTAGCCACTGTGCCAATTTATAACTAAATCTGACGGGGGTGTGATGGGGAGGTTCCCTTGCAAGAACTATGGCACACACTTACCTTATACAGGGTGAGTCACCTAACATTACCGCTGGATATATTTCGTAAACCACATCAAATACTGACTAATCGATTCCACAGACCGAACGTGAGGGGCTAGTGTAATGGGTTAATGCAAACCATAAAAAAATGCACGGAAGTATGTTTCTTAACACAAACCTAGGTTTTTTAAATGGAACCCCGTTAGTTTTGTTAGCAAATCAGTGCCGTTTGTTGCATTGTAAAATGTTAATTACATCCGGAGATATTGTAACCTAAAGTTGACGCTTGAGTACCACTCCTCCGCTGTTCGATCGTGTGTATTGGAGAGCACCGAATTACGTAGGGATCAAAAGGGAACGGTGATGGACCTTAGGTACAGAAGAGACTGGAACAGCACATTACGTCCACATGCTAACACCTTTTTATTGGTCTCTTTCACTGACCCTCATGTACATTACCATGAGGGGTGAGGTACACGTACACACGTGGTTTCCGTTTTCAATTACGGAGTGGAATAGTGTGTCCCGACATGTCAGGCCAATAGATGTTCAATGTGGTGGCCATCATTTGCTGCACACAAGTGCAATCTCTGGCGTAATGAATGTCGTACACGCCGCAGTACATCTGGTGTAATGTCGCCGCAGGCTGCCACAATACGTTGTTTCATATCCTCTGGGGTTGTAGGCACATCGCGGTACACATTCTCCTTTAACGTACCCCACAGAAAGAAGTCCAGAAGTGTACGATTAGGAGAACGGGCTGGCCAATTTATGCGTCCTCCACGTCCTATGAAACGCCCGTCGAACATCCTTTCAGGGGTCAGCCTAGTGTCAATTGCGGAATGTGCAGGTGCACCATCATGCTGATACCAAATACGTCGGCGCGTTTCCAGTGGGACATGTCACTGCAGATGCTGCTCGCCGACCGTGGCCCGTGTTTGTCACAACACGCAAATGAACGTCGGAGGTTTCAAGCGTCAACTTTAGGTTACAATATCTCCGGATGTAATTAACATTTTACAATGCAACAAACGACACTGTTTACGTATTTGTTTATATGTTCAGATGTGCTAACAAAACTAACGTGGTTCCATTTAAAAAAAAACGTAGGTTTGTGTTAAAAAACATACTTCCGTGCATTTTTGTATGGTTTGTATTAACCAATTACACTAGCCCCTCTCCTCACGTTCGGTCTGTGGAATCGATTCGTCAGTATTTAATGTGGTTTACGAAATATATCCAGCGGTAACGTTAGGTGACTCACCCTGTATAGGC
The DNA here is from genome assembly GCF_023864345.2 of Schistocerca serialis cubense. Taxonomy (NCBI): domain Eukaryota; kingdom Metazoa; phylum Arthropoda; class Insecta; order Orthoptera; family Acrididae; genus Schistocerca; species Schistocerca serialis. Next base: position 41,784,381 of record NC_064648.1, on the reverse strand, counting down.
ATTGCCAACCGCAGCGCCTGTTTACATTTGAATACGCATGCCTATAACAGTTTCTTTGGTGCTTCAGCGTTGTTGCCGTCTCCTTTCCACATGGTACACTTCGGGTTGTACAGTTCCGCATGGGAATTGTCGCTGATGCCGAAAAACTGTTTTTACGGCCGAAAACAGGGTCAAGTCGTATTTGCAGTTCAGACTGATTGCACTCAAAGTTGGTGACACAGTCAACAGCATATTCATTGGTGCGTTTAACTGTAGCACGTTTCCAGTGTTGCTCTCTGGAGCGTTTAAGCTGCATTCACAAAAGTCTACTAACCATATTGACCTGAGTTTATGGAGAGTTGCAGTACAGGCGAATTTCATAATCCTGTAGACTTACTCGTTTTAAAGTGTAAGAGATTCTTTTAGTGATCCCGAACTACAGGAAAATATATAGGGTGCTCGTTCAGTCGATTACGTCACATCATTTCAGCTAGCTACTAGGTGATGTAATAGAAGCAAAAGAAAAGTATGGGTTCACTCGGATTTGTCCTCTGCTATAAAAACGGTTACTCTAGCATTAGAAAACGAAGTAGGACAAAAGTACTACAGAAGGTAGACAGCTTAGTTTGGAGTACACTTTGACTATATAAAATTAACTGTTAAGGGCAAGCCTGCATCAAAGTAAAAATGGCCCAAGTCATGGGTGTAGAAGCGTGTCTATACTCTTGCGCTGGGCGCGGTGGCCGTGCGGTTCTAGGCGCTGCACTCCGGAACCGCGGGACGTCTACGGTCGCAGGTTCGAATCTTGCCTCGGGCATGGATGTGTGTGATGTCCTTAGGTTTAAGTAGTTCTAAGTAGTTCGAAGTTCTAGGGGACTGATGACCTAAGATGTTAAGTCCCATAGTGCTCAGAGCCATTTGAACCATTTTTTTATACTCTGGCAACACGTAACAGCAGTGGCGAAACACTACCAACGTGACACAGCGCAAAACCATTTCCCATCTAGATGACCCTATGACGTAAACGTAACATATTCACTTTTTGTATGCTTCTAAATTTGGCAGACACTCACCAAATTCTTTACTGGGAACAGTTTCAACATAAGTTGTGAATTTTCAATTTGTCGTCACTGTGGTGATGCGAAGCTCCAGTATCTCCTGCGTAAATGACGCCACACATTTTCAGTGTAACCCAAAATGAATCGTCTACTCTGCAGTATGGCTTATGCCACTGTAAAACTTGCTGACACTTTAAATTTGTGAAACATAATGTGCGTCAACGCTGCATGCCTAGATCTGTTTTAACCAGTGTCTTTAGACATGGCCGGGTAGCTCATCTGGTAAGAAGTTAGGGCCGCGGTTGAAGCCTTACCCAGGACACAAACATCGGACCTGCCAGAAATCTGAGATGGGGATAAGGTTTTGTTGATACATACTCTGGCTGCTAGTCTGACAACTGAGCAGATGTATCGCCACTGTGAAATAGCGGATTGGTGTCAGGAGGCGTCTGTCCGCTATTGGAGACAACAGTGAGTCTACTGCGAGCACCCCGGGGTTGCCAGACGCCGGGACTTCCCCGAGCAGCTGATGCAGTGCTGCCACACTGGCGGAAAATTACTGCCTGCGGCAGGGGGAGGGTAACGTGCGGCAGCGGCGACGGCGCCAGAGGTATAATTCTCTACACACCGTAAAGTAGTCTGTTGAGTCGAGATGTAGGTGCTTATTTTTTGAAGACGCTCCATCACAATGTTAATTTGGCTACAATTGCATGTCGAGATTCGGTTCCTATGCCAGACAAGTGACGAATAAGACCAAATAGAATGAACGAAGATTTTCTGGGTGACAGCATACAACTGCAGTCACATCAGACATAAAAAATGAGTATCTACAGGTATGACACTGATTTTTGTACCTTCAACCAATAAGATTTCTCATTTCAGATAGGTCTGCTAAAACTGGTTTGTTGCTTGGGGAGCTGCATTCTTTTCCTGTTCTATGCTAAGTTCACTCCCATAAAAGTCCCACTACTGTCTGTTCACCTTCTGTGCCAGAGCAGTCTGCACTGGCTGCCTGTCTCGACTGATGACGATCGACGACGACGACGACGGACGCCACTTTGGCGATTTGTGTGTCCCTAACCCACATCAGTTATGCAACTGGGGAGAGGGGAGCTGTAGTTGGCGCAGAATTCGAACCACCCGTCATTGCTGGTATATCACTCACATCGTCGAGAGGTGGGAGTAATACTGGAGGCAGACTCAGAATGATGACGTGAAAACGTTTCGTGGTTCAACCACTGTCCACGTCCTTCAGGCGACATTTAATACTAAGCTGTCCAGAAGAAGCACTTTACCAAAGTGCATTCTCTTATTATTTTCTAATTATAACTTCTCCAACACTGTGTCAGCTGTTTGCCTTTGGGTTCTTACCGTGCTAACAGTGATCCAGGAGATCTGTGGTCCACCATCGCGCAGTTTCCACCTGCGACCCATGTACGCAGTACACTGCTTTTGTCACCGGCACTGACTGTCTACCATGTTGTTGTTGTTGTTGTTGTTGTTGTTGTTGTTGTTGTTGTTTAGTGTATTCATCTCTTGGTCTCCCTCTACGATTTTTACCCTCCACGCTGCACTCAACTAAATTGGTGATCCCTCGATGTCTCAGAACATGTCCTACCAACCGATCCCTTCTTCTAGCCAAGTTGTGCCACAAACTCCTCCTCTCCTCAATTCTATTCAATACCTCCTCATTAGTTATGTGACCTACTCATCTAATCTTCAGCATTTTTCTGTAGCACCACATTTCGAAAGCTTCTATTCTCTTCTTGTCCAAACTATTTATCGTCCACGTTTCACTTCCATACATGGCTACACTCCATACAAATACTTTCAGAAACGACTTCCTGACACTTAAATCAATACTCGATGTTAACAAATTTTTCTTCAAAAACGCTTTCCTTACCATTGCCAGTCTCCATTTTATATCCCCTCAACTTCAACCATCATCAGTTATTTTGCTCCCCAAATAGCAAAACTCCTTTAATACTTTAAGTGTGTCATGTCCTAATGTAATTCCCTCAGCATCACCCGACTTAATTCGACTACATTTCATTATCGTCGTTTTGCTTTTGTTGATGTTCATCTTATACCCTCCTTTCAAGACACTGTCCATTCCGTTCAACTGCTCTTCCAAGTCCTTTGCTGTCTCTGACAGAATCACAATGTCGTCGGCAAACCTCAATGGTGGTTCTGAGACCACTAGTCAGCGACCATTTCGCATTCGGTTGAGCTTGGCCGACCTGGTGCTGTTCCTTTCATAAAGCTATTTGACTTTCGATGTGAAACTCTAATTGCACAACTTCTGGTTCCATATACTTCAGTGTTGTCTTCATGAATTTGCTGCTGCGTCCGGTACTGATCCGTTTTGCATATTACTCTGGCCAGGAGGGACTTCTCGTCCACCACTGTCTCTGCCTCAACATCTTTGCTAGGTCAGTCTAATGTATGAAAAGTCAATGTGGGACGTCCTTGTAGATGTTAGTGGGGATTGAGGATTGTCATGCTGTGTGTTTTTTGTCTACTGTGGCTGACTTTTAACGTGTGTTCGACTCCAGTGCCCCACAAATTGCAACTGTGTTCTTTTATCTTTGTCGACTTTTTAACTGTGCGCCAGTGAATGTCCCCACATTAGTATATATTTTAGCTTCCACTATCTCAATTTCTGCGTTTTTATGTCCCCCTTATTTTTCGCCCTTTTTATGTATGAGTTCCCCTGCCTATATATTTTGCACAGCCACTTAGCTGAAGAGCAGCGGACTATGCCGCGGCCAGCCCTCCCTTGCCCATATTGGGCAAGGACATGAAATTACAATAAAGTAAAAAAAGGCTTGACGATAACTGATTGTGTTGGTTACACTGAAATTACTATTTTTAAATTTGTTTCTCACATGGCTGATTTTTCCATTAAGAGTGCATTTGAAAAATGCTCCCGACTTTCGTACGGGGTCCAACAGAGAGCTTTCCCATATTAGGAGAGGTCACGGTGTAAGTCCTGGTGGCGTTAAGGCCGTGGGAGAGGTGTTGATCGTTAGTGATGTACGTGCCATTTTCAGCAGGCACAATGTCTTGGCTTGCTGAGCATCGTGTTTTTGTTGTGGCAGTGCATATTCGTAATTGTGGTTCTGAGACCAGTCAGCGAACATTTTGCATTCGGTTGAGCTTGGCCGACATGGTGCTGTTCCTGACAAAGCTATTGGACTTTCGATGTGAAACTCTAGAGCATCGGCTCTGCACCCAAAGGAAAATCTACTGGCCGGCCTTGGACTGAAACACCACCAGAAAACGTGCCACATGTGAAAGCATCTGTTCAGCAATTCCCAAAGTGCTCAGCACTTAAACATGGGCTTATCTGGTATGACAATCTGCACACAGATGTTCACAAGCACCCCTTCAAAATGATCGTCATCAAAGAATGAAGTGAGTCATTCTGAAACTCACAGGTCTGTGTGAGTAATTCTTCAGAACATTCCCAACCGCTGTTGTGGTGATGAACTTCCACTTTTCAGATACTGTAAATAAACAAAAATGCGCTATGGATAGCAGAAATCCCTCAGGAACTCCAACAACGGTTCACAGCTATAGTGTGACAGTTTAGAACGCCGTTGCTGTATTAGGTGTGTGTGTGTGTGTGTGTGTGTGTGTGTGTGTGTGTGTGTGTGTGTGTACCGTATTTTTCGAGGAAGATGGCGTAATGGTAACGGTTAATTCAAATCTCCACCGTCACGTGATAGTGACTTACATTAAATCAGATGGTTGGGGACTGTTGAGAGGGAGCATCTGGTTCCACAGCTCACACTTCTATAGATTTTGAGAGCATTGTTTCCTGGTCATCTTCTCGCTTAGAGAGGAGACATCGCCGTGCCCTGATTTGTCACATTGTAATTTTTCTCTTTGGGAACTCTTAAAGGTTCAAGTGTATAACAGTACCAGCGACTACCTTAAACGATAGTCGATATTAACGTTATACCTCTGTGGGAAATTTTTGAGATGTGACCGTGAGATAACCTGCCGGAAACAGAGCAATCAAACTGGGATTTGTTTCCGAAATACTCTAACAGAGAGTATAATCAATAGTAAATGGCAGGTCAGGAGCAGACGTCCTCCCAGCATAAAATCAAGTTGTCACATTACATAATAAAACAGGTCGCCAGCCTAATTAGGCATTCTCGTGCCAAGCAAAATGATAAAGCAGAAGGCAGTGCTAAGAATAACCTAACATAACCTTCCTTGACACACACACACACACACACACACACACACACACACACACCCCTCTTTTCTTACATCTGTTCACACTACAACAAAATAATCTAACCTTGCAGATAAATGTGCTACCAATTAGTAAGTCAGATAACCAAATGACCAGTGAGATAGTGAACAGCAGCATATGTCTCTGAACAACACGTACCTAAAATGAACGAGGTGCAACAGTTCATAAAACGAAATACCGACACACATGGAACTAGCAGCAATAGTGAAGATGGAAAAGCTTGAAATGGTTCTGCATTCAAATCAGGTGGTCTACTAATCATCGTAATCTATAACTTCATTGCATAATACAGGGCCTCTGTGCCCATTCATTAACCAACTTTCGCCGGCCGGAGTGGCCGTGCGGTTCTAGACGCTACAGTCTGGAACCGCGAGACCGCTACGGTCGCAGGTTTCGAATCTTGCCTCGGGCATGAATGTGTGTGGATGTCCTTAGGTTAGTTAGGTTTAAGTAGTTCTAAGTTCTAGGGGACTAATGACCTCAGAAGTTGAGTCCCAGAAGCCATTTGAACCATTTTTTAACCAACTTGCGTTAGAATAGATAATACAGTAAACAGTTCTTTCTTAAACTCAGTTTGAAGCAGCTAAACAGAATTCAAATCAAGCTACACTGGCTCTGAAGGAACCTTTGAATTGCTTCATTAAATAACTAGGATGGTACATGAGGACCTTCAAACTTTCATGGTTTGAAGAACCATGTTCATTAACTACAGCAGTATACAGGGTGTTACAAAAATGTTCGGCCAAACTTTCAGGAAACATTCCTCATACACAAAGAAAGAAAATATGTTATGTAGACATGTGTCCGGAAACGCTTACTTTCCATGTTAGAGCTCAATTTATTACTTCTCTTCAAATCACATTAATCATGGAATGGAAACACACAGCAACAGAACGCACCAGGGTGACTTCAAACACTTTGTTACAGGAAATATTCAAAATGTCCTCCGTTAGCGAGGATACATGCATCCACCCTCCGTCGCATGGAATCCCTGATGCGCTGATGCAGCCCTGGAGAATGGCGTATTGTATCACAGCCGTCCACAATACGAGCACGAAGAGTCTCTACATTTGGTACCGGGGTTGCGTAGGCGAGAGCTTTCAAATGCCCCATAAATGAGTCAACAGGGTTGAGGTCAGGAGAGCGTGGAGGCCATGGAATTGGCCCACCTCTACCAATCCATCAGTCACCGAATCTGTTGTTGAGAAGCGTACGAACACTTCGACTGATATGTGCAGGAGCTCCATCGTGCATGAACCACATGATGGGTCGTACTTGTAAAGGCACATGTTCTAGCAGCACAGGTAGAGTATCCCGTATGAAATCATGATAACGTGCTCCATTGAGCGTAGGTGGAAGAACATACTGACGAAACTAAAATGAGCTCCAACATTTCCGGACATATGTCCACATAACAGCTTTTCTTTATTTGTGTGTGAGGAATGTTTCCTGAAAGTTTGGCCATACCTTTTTGTAACACCCTGTATATGAGAAAAGGTAAGTATTCTTATCATTGATTATTAGTTAAGTAAAGCACAACAAACTATACCTCTTTAAATAACAAATGTGCTTTAATAAGCAGTCTTTTCACCTACTCAAAATAATTGGCTGCGTAAATGACGCCGGCCGGTGTGGCGGAGCGGTTCTAGGCCCTTCAGTCTGGAAACGCGCGACCGCTACGGTCTGCCTCGGGCGTGGATGTGTGTGATGTCCTTAGGTTAGGTTTAAGTAGTTCTGCTATAGGGGACTGATGACCTCAGATATTAAGTCCCATAGCACTCAGAGCCATTTGAACGAATGATAACACAACATTAAAGTTCAACCACTTTCTTACAAAAAATTAAGACACTCGGAATTAAACTCACTAGGGTAGTAATTTGGGGTAATCACTGGTGTAAGATTCTTTTCAGTAACACGACGATTATTATTGAATTCAAGCAAAGTTCACAAATACATGGTCCATTTACAGAGAGCCAAATGCAAATCAATTTAGTGGAAGGCACTGGTGACGGGATTTGCAGTGGCTACTAACCTGCCATTCATGCAGTCATGGTGCTACTGTTGGCCTCTCCCTATTACTGTTATTCTTGGTGTCGAAATATTTTTATAGGGCCAAAAACCACGCCATGATCATGGTATCACCAAATTCAGCATCTGAGCCCCATAAATATTGCTCTTAAGCTCTTCTGGCCTCAAAACTCCAGTAATATGAGACACTGTGATCCGCTGCTGCTATCGTGGTGCTAAACACAACACTGCTCAGCCCACACTTACTCGTTAAAAAGCAAGAGTTGCCACTGGTCGCCAACCACACCTTTTCCACTCTGTAGCTGTGGGGCTTCCCTACTTCTTTTATATTCAACCCTTGGTTTCCTAATTATGGACCAAGTCATTTATAGTACATTACATAGCAATCATTCCATTAGTTACTTAAATCTACAAGCATAATTTTAAACATCACTCTAAATTTCGCATAACTGAAACATGTATACATGGCCCGAGAATTTCCACGACAGACATTATACAGAAACAATACTACAAGCTGTCATAGAAATATCGCTACAGATACAAAATAGGTCAAAAATGGGTGTTAAGTGTACAAACACCGCACCACAACCCTGAAAGCACGTCAGGAGGCAGTCACCTAGGTAGTGGCTGTAATTCCATCGAAAATAACACGTACTTTAGACAGCTTCCGGGAAAGGCTTCGTCAATGTGTCAACAATGGAGGACGCCATTTACTGGACATAATTTTTAAAACCTACTAATGTAAAATGACACAGGATATAAAAGTAGACTGGCAATGGCAAGGAAAGCGTTTCTGAAGAAGAGAAATTTGTTAACATCGAGTACAGATTTAAGTGTCGGGAAGTCGTTTCTGAAAGAATTTGTATGGAGTGTAGCCATGTATGAAAGTGAAACATGGACGGTAACTAGTTTGGACAAAAAGAGAATAGAAGCTTTCGAAATGTGGTGCTACAGAAGAATGCTGAAGATTAGATGGGTAGATCATATAACTAATGAGGTATTGAATAGGATTGGGGAGAAGAGGAGTTTGTGGCACAACTTGACTAAAAGAAGGGATCGGTTGGTAGGGCGTATTCTGAGGCATCAAGGGATCACCAGTTTAGTATTAGAGGGCAGCGTGGAGGGTAAAAATCGTAGAGGGAGACCATGAGATGAATGCTCTAAACAGATACAGAAGGATGTAGGTTGCAGTAGGTACTGGGAGATGAAGCAGCTTGCACAGGATAGAGAAGCGTGGAGAGCTGCATCAAACCAGTCTCAGGACTGAAGACGACGACGACGACAACAACAACAACAACAACAACAACAACAACAACAATAAGAACAATGTAAAATGGCATAGTATTCGTAGTTCACAAATGGAAGTATTTTCTCAGTACCTTCGTTTGTTTGTAACTACCTTTTGAAATATGACAGGTCTTTTTACCGCATCCTGTGTGTGAAAACTTTGAAATATTTTCAGATAAAACAAACTTTATTAATATTCTGTATCTTCATTCCTCATGTCTTCATAATTATTTCTCAACGGAGTCACCCTGCCGACGAACACATTTCTCCCTACAAGAGACCGGTTTGTGGATACCGTTACTGTAGAATGTTCGATTTTGTTGACGGAGCTACAACCTAGCCTCCGCATGCACTGCTGCATCACTGTCAAACACAAATTCTCAATTATCATCTTTAAGTGTTGGAAACAGACGAAAATCAGATAGAGCCAAGTCCGGACTACAGAGGATGGTCGATGGTAGTGGATCCGAGGTGTCAGGCAGATTTATTTATTTATTTATTTATTTATTTATTTATTTATTGTTCCGTGGGACCACATTAAGGAGGAGTCTCCGTGGTCATGGAACGAGTCAATACATGAAATTATAACACGATACTGGAAACAGATAAAGTGAAATATAAGAAACATATTCAGGCGACAATTCGTAAGTTTAAATAAAGAAAATCAACAATGTAACACTGGAGTTTGCTTAATTTTTCAGCTCTTCCAGGAGCTCCTCGACAGAATAGGAGTGAGCCACGAGGAAACTCTTCAGTTTGGACTTAAAAGCGTTTGGGCTACTGCTAAGATTTTTGAGTTCTTGTGGTAGCTTATTGAAAATGGATGCAGCAGAATACTGCACTCCTTTCTGCACAAGAGTCAAGGAAGAGCATTCCACATGCAGATTTGATTTCTGCCTAGTATTAAGCTGCTAACTCTTGGGAATAAGCTAATATTGCTAGCAACAAACGACATTAAAGAAAATGTCAGAATTCCCAGACTATTCAACAGAGGTCGACAAGAGGTTCTCGAACTTACACCACACATAGCTCGAATAGCCCGTTTTTGAGCCAAAATGCCCTTTTTGAATCAGAAGAATTACCCCAAAAAATACCATATGACATAAGCGTATGAAAATATGCGAAGTAGACTACTTTTCGTATTGAACTGTCACTTATTTCAGATACTTTTCTAATGGTAAATAAAGCAGCATTTAGTTTCTGAACAAGATCCTGGACATGGGCTTTCCACAACAGCTTACTATCTATCCGAACGCCTAGGAACTTGAACTGATCAGTCTCGCTTATAATATGCCCATTCTGTCTGATCAAAATATCGGTTCTTGTTGAATTGTGAGTTAGAAACTGTAAAAACTGAATCTTACTGTGATTTAGAATCAAATTATTTTCCACAAGCCACGAACTTATTTCATGAACTACATTACTTGATACTGTTTCAATATTACAAGCTGGTGTCATCAGCAAACAAATATTTTTCAATCACCTGTAATACTAGAAGGCATATCATTTATATAAATAAGAAACAGCAGTGGCCCCAGCACCGACCCTTGGGGAATGCCCCACTTAACAGTGCCCCATTTGGACTGAACATCACTACCACTCTCAATATTGCGGAGAATTACCTTCTGCTATCTGTTCTTAAAGTAGGAGGCGAACCAATTGTAAGCTACTCCGTTTACTCCATAATGGTCCAGCGTCTGCAGTAATATTTTGTGGTCAACACAGTCAAAAGCCTTCGTTAAATCAAAGACAACACCTAACGTTTGCAGCCTTTTATTTAATCTGTCCAAAACCTCACAGAGAAAATAGAACATAACATTTTCAGTTGTTAAGCCATTTCTAAAACCAAACTGTACATTTGACAGCAAATTATGTGAATTTAAATTCGTGTCGCAGTGCACGAGTGTGGTCCGGCGTTGTCGTGCTGAAGGAGACTGTGATCCACGTGTGGATTTCAGTTGGAGGACCACTTTCTCTGGTCGGAAACTAGAAGGCAGCACGCTGGGCTCTCGCGCACTGACACGGTCACGCCACACGCCGCCATGTTACACGCTACAGTTCGGAGCCCGCTAGTGGCAGAGGGTCGCTACATGTCAGCAAAGTGGGAAAGTCGACCGAGTAATACGCATTACGCGTAATACCTCGGCCGATTCTGAGAACAGAATTGTAAAAAAATCGGAGGTGTTACTTTTCAGCATGCCTTAGTAGTTCTGATTTTTGGTTTAAAACAAAACAGAACCAAAAGTGGATAAACGACGTTAGTGTGTAACAGTTTACAGAAACTAATATTAAATAAGAATTTTCTATGGATTACAGGACTTGCACTTGTACTGCATTGATTAATACTGGGAGATTACTCAAAGTGCGGTTCGTTTTTGGCTCTGCACAGTTGCATAAGATTTTCCTGAAGGCCTCGTAGCAAGTTGTTAAAGCGTGGCTCAAGAGAGCACACGCCAATTCACAGCAGCTCGGTATACTGCAGAGAACAGTCAGTAGTGAGTCATACCAGTAAGACGTTGGGAAATCAGTCATGTAGTAAAGTACCCCAGAGTGTATGCTTATATGTGTGAGAAGAGCAATGAACTCCTATTTGAAAGAAAATAATTATAATAAATGAAGATTGGTTTATGCTTTCATTGTACAAGCTGCAATTCAGAATTTCCATAGCTAGAATTATACCCAATAATTGAGGAGTAATATCGATGAAAACTTCACTCTTACTACTGTCATCACCAGTGCTGTGGTAATAAGAGATCACTTCAAAAATGTTACAGAATATGTCATCCATCCATCTATCATATGCACTATCACAGGCTCAAACTTTCTTCCTATGTATGATACGGCATTGTCCTGTTATAATTTGTCTATTGAGGAAGAATAGCAGCTCAACAATGGTAGTTTCCCTGTCTAACACTTTCCAGTGCGGCACCAAAGACCTTTGGAGCAGATGGTGAGTCGACTGTGTGACCAACCCATGCATGACAACATAACAGGACTAGTTCTTAAGAGCAGAGTAACGCATTTCTCATACGTAAAGTGTCGTGATTTTCCCAGTTATCCAGAGAAGTTAGAATGGTTTAGTGACACTGTAAATCGTGCTGACCTTATTAGTGCTACATTATATTTCACTTTCAAGGACTAAGTGAGGTGGCGCGTTGGTTGGCATATTGGTCTAGCATCCAGGACTACGATGGTTCAAACCCACATCCTGACCATCATGGTTTAGTTTTTCTGTGATTTCCGGCATTCGCTACAGGCAAGGTCCGGGAGATTCCTGTGAAAAACCCCAGCAAATTTCCTTCCCCATCCTTCCATAGTCCAAACTTGTGCTCTAACTGTAATGATCTCTTTCCTGGTGAGACGTTAAACACTAATCTCCTCATTTTGAAAGACTTCATGATCACTGCACTGTAGCTACAAATTGAAGAAATTGGGTCTTTCCATTTCTGAAGACATCTTGTGGACAATGAGGATGCTGCAACGAAATAGAAAACCTCAAAAATCATGATATCGAATATTTGGAGCTGTTAACCTGTGGCAGCTGTTTTACGCAACGAAGATATCGTGGTGTTGTAATCCACCTGTATGGACAGCCTTAACGAACTGTTGATCGACACAGGTGTCTCTGCATGTGTTGAAGGTGCTTTGTAGCGGCAAAGAGCTGATCAGTAGTGCTGTGTTTCAGAATTGACTACCATGGCAGCCAGCAATGAAGTTCAGGAGAGCACAGTCGTACACCTGGGCGACCTACTGGACGAGGGGAAAGGCGCCATGGTGACTTTGGTGGCGGGGGAGACGCGGCTGGTGGCACACAGAGCAGTCCTCGTTACCGGCAGCCCCGTATTCGCCTCCATGCTCCAGCACGACACACTGGAAGTTGGAAGCTGCCTGGTCAACATCACAGACGTGGAGGGCCCGGTGCTGAGAGAGCTGCTAACATACATGTACACCCTCCGTGCCCCACGACTGGCGAGCATGGCTCCACGATTACTGATCGCTGCTGACAAGTACTGTGTGTCGAGCCTGAAGGCCCAGTGTGAGCAGCAGCTGGCCGCAGCACTGGCTGTGGACAACGCGGCGGCCACGGCTGTTCTCGCGGTGCGACACTGCTGCCCCGGCCTCAGGCAGACCGCCGTCTCCTACATAAAGGGCCACACATACCAGGTGATGGCCACGCAGGGCTGGGCTGACGCAGTGCGCACCCAGCCAGAAGATGTCGTCGAACTGAGCAGGCTGCTCGCAGAGACACCGCCAGAATCCAGGTAAGCACGAAACGATCATCATTGATCACTCATGTGAATGTGTGTAAAATTTTACTTAATTTACCTTCCAATTTACGTTTCATGCTCACGGACGTAGTAGCTCATACTCTGCTGCTACTTTTCGTTTGTTAGCGTTGCACCATCTGCAATGGTTCAATTGTGTTGCATTCATTAAAGATGTCCAGTGACATGTCCTGTACGTGGCATGTACGGTTGTGTAATTGATATAAAACTACATACAAATACCATGTATCCCTCTGCGTGACCAATTAATTTTGTCTACTCTGGTCGGTGGTTATTGGCATGTACACTGTAGTACTGTCGAAAGTTCAGTGAAGCACATACGAGTAAACCGTGTCCTTGTTTACGTTGTGAGTGACTGGACATCCGCAAGTTTGCCAGGCCGCGTACTAACACTGTACACAACGATACGTAAATAAAGCGTTTGTTGCATCGTAGCAGGTCAATCACATCGCGATTACGAACAGTGTGCAGGTCACTCTCGAATCGCGAGATGTGCAATAATGTCGCGTTCCACTCACTTCACACGTCAAATTCACATTCCAATTTCTCGAGGTAATTGACGCATTGCGATGTAATTGACGTATTGCGATGGAATTAATGCCATTACTATTATGATTTATCATGTTATTGATTGTGTATGGAATAATATAGGGTGTCCATAAAAAAAAACTAAGTTTGTGCTGAAACCAGTATTTGCACTTGGGTTAGAAAGTCTCACAGTATTGACTTTCGTGAGCGCCTGCCGTACATTCATACGCGTGAAAGCTGTCAGTATCTGTTGGGGGTTGCTGAGATATTGGCTGTGAAAAGTTCAGGTGGGACATCCCGTATCAACCGAATACTGTAAATAACATTTCGACAGTTTACTTGTATACTTCGACGCAGGTGTATACAACAAATAAGTATGCATAATATAAAGTTAACACGAAATCGTTCGATTTTTTTTTCTGTAGACCTTGCTCATCTAGTGGAATTTACCAAAGAAGCTCTGCTTGTAATATTCCTCTTAAGATGTAAAAATTTTGTTCGAAATATTTTACATAATCTGCAGTTTCTCCAGTTATATGTAAGGTTTTAAGTCATTTTAAGTCATTTTAAGTCATTTTCGACACGAGATAACCATCCTGAGGCCGTTTTTGGCACTGTAGTACCACTTTGCGTGTTTTTCTGAAGTGCCTATTATACAGAGGTAGTATGCCATAAGCTTTTATTACTGGAAAAATGCTGGCTAAAAACGACGTTTGGTGCCTCAGAACCTATGCAATGGCCCTAAAACCCTTACCATGTATTCATTACATCACTTAAAACTATATTTATACTTCAGATGGGATATCACACACAAATTTTGCATGCATATGTACCGTAAATGTGAACTTTTGGGTATCATAACGGATAATGATACTAAAAAAGGGTTGAGTTACCGAAGAATGTTATCTTAACAAGACATGGCAAACATTTCTATATGATATCATCAATAGAGATGACACTCCCCATAATTGGTCCTTTCCCAAGCCGAAAATCGTGGTCCTTTCCCAAGCCGAAAATCGTGGTCCTTTCCCAAGCCGAAAATCGTGGTCCTTTCCCAAGCCGAAAATCGTGGTCCTTTCCCAAGCCGAAAATCGTGGTCCTTTCCCAAGCCGAAAATCGTGGTCCTTTCCCAAGCCGAAAATCGTGGTCCTTTCCCAAGCCGAAAGTCGTGGTCATTTGCCAAGCCGAAAGTCGTGGTCATTTGCCAAGCCGAAAGTCGTGGTCATTTGCCAAGCCGAAAGTCGTGGTCATTTGCCAAGCCGAAAGTCGTGGTCATTTGCCAAGCCGAAAGTCGTGGTCATTTGCCAAGCCGAAAGTCGTGGTCATTTGCCAAGCCGAAAGTCGTGGTCATTTGCCAAGCCGAAAGTCGTGGTCATTTGCCAAGCCGAAAGTCGTGGTCATTTGCCAAGCCGAAAGTCGTGGTCATTTGCCAAGCCGAAAGTCGTGGTCATTTGCCAAGCCGAAAGTCGTGGTCCTTTGTGGCTTTCACAGGAACCGCCCACTAACAAATAGTGCTTTTACAAGCCACCCAAGGCCTCATCTAATGCGAAAGAACCAGTTTGCCTGGGCTGGATGAAGTGTGTGTTGTTTAAATTTTGACCCTGTACTGAAGGATAGCTACAGTATGCCATCTCTTCCGACAGGTATACAAATGGTTTGGTAGGCTAAGGGGTATCCGAAACACTAGACGGCTTGTCTCTGTCACCAACAGAACTCGAATTATGACCCCCAGAAAAACCGCATTCTGGGGCGCAGCATTTGGAGCATTATGGTACCTTGATGTGTGGTGCACGGGCCGACTAAGCATAAGTCGCTTGCTCAGAAGTGATACATTTCATTCAGTCTAATCACCAATTGGTGTTCCTTACGCATTGGATGCTTCTGCCATAGTAATTTGCTTTCATTTCCTTGTTACGTGTATGCACGAGACAGCAATTTCTATAGCTAACTTATTTTATTGCTCCCAAGCAGTACTAGGGGAATGTGGCAAAATTTTATATGCCACATCAAATAAAAAAATGATAGTTTCTTGTGATGTGACAACAGATAACCGTCCTACATAATTTAACACGACAATTAATATTTGAAACAGCAACACATCACTACTGTTTTGTCTTTTCAAGAAATCTTGTTCCTCACACATTCATTACATGTTAACATAGTTCTGATTGCCGTTCAGCTTGCAGTCATTAACTTACAGATCTTCTCAAAGGCAACAGTCACAGGCAGCTGATGTTACAACTACTTCCTTCATGATTTTTTAGGTAACATTACTGGGAAACAGCGGTATGTCAGTTAAGTAACATTAGTAAGAAAGTCTCGATCACATATTCATTTATTAAAGACATGACCGTTTTTCACCTCTAGAAGTAGGCCATTTTCAGATATTGCTCTGCAGAGATAAAAATTGAGTGCTGATTTACACAGGGAAGTCTGAAAAATATGAAAGAGTGTGCGATAAAGCGACGTATCGTTAGCCATCGGGATGCCAATGACGACGCTTGGATCGGCTGTGCTCACCCCAGCTGCAAAGCTGCTGCTGATGGCTGAGCATCAGTGTTAGCCAGTGGGAGGCAATTTGTCTCTTGTGTTAAGATCTGAATGTTGTTGCTGTGGTCTTCAGTCCTGAGACTGGTTTGATGCAGCTCTGCATGCTACCCTATCCTGTACAAGCTTCTTCATCTCACAGTACCTACTGCAGCCTAAATCCTTCTGAATCTGCTTAGTGTATACATCTCTTGGTCTCCCTCGACGATTTTTACCCTCCACACTGCCCTCCAATGCTAAATTTGTTATTCCTTGATGCCCCAGGACATGTCCAACCAACCAATCCCTTCTTCTTGTCAAGTTGTGCCACAAACTCCTCTTCTCTCCAATTCTATCCAATACTTCCTCATTAGTTATGTGATCTACCCATCTAATCTTCAGCATTCGTCTGTAGTACCACATTTCGAAAGCTTCTCATCTATTCTTGTCTAAACTATTTATCATCCACGTTTCACTTCCATACATGGCTACACTCCATACAAATACTTTCAGAAACGACTTCCTGACACTTAAATCTATACTCGATGTTAACAAATTTCTCTTCTTCAGAAACGCTGTCCTTGCCATTGCCAATCTGCATTTTATATCCTCTCTACTTCGACCATCATCAGTTATTTTGCTCCCCAAATAGCAAAACTCCTTTAATACTTTGTGTCTCCTTTCCTAATCTAATTCCCTCAGCATCACCCGACTTAATTCGACTACATTCCATTATCCTCGTTTTGCTTTTGTTGATGTTCATCTTATATCCTCCTTTCAAGACACTGTCCATTCCGTTCAACTGCTCTTCCAAGTCCTTTGCTGTCTCTTGACAGAATTACAATGTCATCGGCGAACTTCAAAGTTTTTATTTCTTCTCCATGGATTTTAATACCTACTCCGAACTTTTCTGTTTCCTATATTGCTTGCTCAATATACAGATTGAATAACATCGGGGAGAGGCTACAACCCTGTCTCACTCCCTTCCCAACCCAAGATCTGAATATCCACTTTTAAAAATGCATAAAAATTTAAATGTCGACCGGGAAAAAACAGGAGTTTGTATTACCTACAGATATACAATATCTTAAAAACTGTTTTAACATTAAATAATAAGCCTACGTGATATAGGTTAAACAGTAACCAAGAAGCGGCCTTGAAGCAATAGTTAGCATTACGAAGACGCTGTTTAGATTGCAGCTGCCATTAAGTCATCACTTACGTACAGAGCTGCTCAAAAAGAAGCAACAGATTTCAAACTTTCATTGCTTCCAAACTACAAAAGAAAAACACAGCTGCAGCATTCCTGGAAATCGAAAAGTTCAAATTCTTGTGCATACAATGTGAGCACCGTTTGTTACACGGAAAATACCAAACCAGTGGCTCATTTCCTGCCAGACACAAAGCAGATGGTCTCTCGTTACAGAATTCGCAGCTTCAGCAGTGCGATGTCGCAGACTTTGAAGAGTGTCAGGCATAGGGGAGATGAAATCGCGATGTTTTACGTAACCCTACAGATAAAAGTGACAGATTTTTAGGTCAGAGATGCTGGATTGGAAGAGGCGAAGCAGAAGATGAACTTCATTGCCGGTGGCCCCCTAAGTCTCCAGGCCTGTCGGCTATTACGAATATATGTGATAACTTAATAGCAGTTGCTATGGAAAAAGTTTCTTCGTTATGCTATCACCTCCAGATGGCGTTCTGGATTACAGTTTAACTTATTACATTGGCTTATTATTGTTTTATAAAACTATCTTCAAGATGCACGATATCTGTAGGGTATAGAAAGATTTACTTGGTAAAATTTTTGTATATGTTTTTAAAAATGGATGTTAAAGTCTCTTTCCTGCTCTCTTCCACACGGTCTAACCTGCAGCTGCTCGGCCATCAGCAGCAGTTTTACAGCTGAGGTGAGCACAGCTATTAAAAGCGTCGTCTTTGGCAGCCCAATGGCTTACGATACGTCATTTTAACGCACAGTTTGGTGACTTTACCTATGTAAATCACCACTTTCAATTTTTCTCTGCAGAGCATTATCTGAAAGTGGTCTAGCATTACAAGCAGAGACAAGCCATATCTTTAATAAATGAATGTGCAGTCGAGGCTGCTTTCATTAATTTTACTTACTTCATGCAATCATGAATTCTGGAGTCCTCACAGAAACACATTTTTTTAGATTGTGTATGTGTGTTTCCTTCCAAATCTTGTACAGGTTTCCACTGAATACAGTGATGAATTCAAACTTTTTAATTTGGATACAGTGGCAGCAGGTGGTAATATATTTACATTGTCCTCTTTATTGATCTTCCTCATACGCTCATTCGGCATTGTAGTTGGATGGACCTATTAAGTGAAGTGAGGCATTTCCTCGGGTCTATCAACCCTATGTAGTGGACAACACTGAAATGTTACGATGACATTTTTAATGAGTGTAAAATTTTCCATTGGCTTAGCTCTATTCTAATGCCTTGCAGTCTTTCTGGACTGCTACCTTCTCTGAAGTACCTTCCTACGAAGTTAAGTATCTGCTGTCTTAACCCTTTCGTGGGCAAAATTATTGAGCAGTTTTTTTTAATGAATGGAGAGCAGATAGTAGTTAACAGGTAGGTATATTTATCATACAGAAATCAAATTTGCTCCAACTGTGAAAGTGAGGTCACACAACAAGGTGGGAAGTATTCTTCCCACTGCCCTTCCTTGGAGTTAAATGACAAAAGCAACTTTTCAATATATGTCATTTATTTGACAAATTTACTTCTCTTGCTGCAATGATTATTCAGTTACTTGCCGTGAAATTTTCTGAAACATGGGTCTATGCAAAGTGGTATTTGAAAATATGTGCAAACACAGCGAGTGCTCTTTTCCGCAGCTTTGGTAAGACAATGACGGCACGTCCAGTAGGTTTCTCCTAAAATGGGTTGATGCTCCGCTACAGCCACGTGACGAAAATCTTCAGGTACTTTACCCCTATTTGCCAAAAAGACAGCGTTTTGTCCACGCCTTTTTTTGGGATGAGAAGCCAGCGATCAATTATCTGGCTAGATGGATCCTGTATGTGAGCTGATCATGCTATCCACTTTCTCTTTTACTTATTTTCGACAGGATAAAACTGTTCACTGCAGCAACGTCCACCAGGAAATAAAATATTCTGTTTCACCATTTTACAGAACGTCTGCCAATAGCATACCTTTCTCGTAGTTGATCAAAGTTGCCACAACTTCAGGACAAGAAATCTCTGTACTAGTACCATCCTTGTTTATCCTTTTCACTGTGGCTGTTTCTCATGGGTCATGAATTGAGGACAGGAAAGTGACTGGACGGTTATCCATCCATTTTACTGCAGAAATGGCTCCTTTTGTTTCAAACTGGAATTCTCCTCGTTCCAATTTTACGTTTTCCTTCATAAATTTGGGCGAATCAAAAGTATTTACCTTACACTATAGCGTTGAGGACAAAATCACAAAATGTCACGCAAACGGCCCTCAAAGGCTCCTCTACATAACGACACTCAGCTACACAATGCCTCTGCGCGAACGTACAGCAAAAACGGCGGGAACTTCCGATTGGAAGTAACAGCCTATACTGTTTACTAGGTGGTCGCACCATACAGAGGTGGGAACTGTGAATCCCACGGCACTAGGAGCGAGTTCATTGTAGTGGGAAGCATGTTTCCCACGGATCACGAAAAGGTTAATGTTTGTCTGTGCCTGTCACAGCTCAACCCATGATAAATGAGCTACAAATGCTTTGATGATCCATAGTGTTACATTCAGAACATTTAAAGGTCCAAGAAAGAGCTCTGTTGGTTCCCTTACAAATTCAGTTTGAGTATTGCTGTAGTGGTGTATTTGCAGTGTCCTGATGAGTAATCCTACTGTCAGTCCAGGAGTACTGAACCCTTCAATTTACCTTTGGTTTTTTCTTCTGAACAATATATTGTTTGGTTCACTTACCTGCTGTTACGGAGGAACTTGGGACAACCAGTGTGTAAACTGGCGAAATAGTGAGTCGTTGAACTTAGGGGGCCCACTAATGTGGCAGGCAGTGTGTGTTGTGTCGCCACTCCAGACAGTCCCCTGGCTGCAGTAAGCGGCCTCCCCCCCCCCCACTCACTCCCCCCCCTCCCCCCTCACTCACTCCCCAACCCACTCACTCCCCCCCCCCCCCCCCCCACGAGCACACGTGCACACACTCGCGCACTGGCCGCTTATGCTGCGCATGTTTGTAGCTTGCCCGGGCATTCTAATTATCGTCTCCTGTTCCCGCAGTCAGTCGTCCATCTCCCAGAACGTCGGCCCCGTTCGGGTTGTACGATCACCGTCAGCGTCAGAGAGCTTCTCTCCGGGCTTGGGGTGTTCCCTCTTCCACCTCCTTTCTGAGCCCCTCTGCATACACCCTCGTGGTGCGTGCCTCGCCCTTGCCTTCTGCTCGAATTGGCACAGGGCCCGAAGGACTCAGTCCCTCTGGAGGCCTTCCGCCGCTGCCTTTATTCCATCCTAGCCACGTATCAGGGCTCTAGCGTGTTTTACACTGACGGTTCGATGGTTGCTGGTCGTGTCGGCTATGCTGTAACTCTAGGGGACCATTACGAAAACGATCCTTGCCGGCTGGCTGCAGCGTTTTCACTGCTGAGCTGGTCGCCATCTTTCGTGCCCTAGAGCATATCCGCTCCTGCCCAGGTGAGTCCTTCGTTATCTGTAGCGACTCCCTGAGCAGTTTACGAACTATCGACCAGTGTTTCCCTCGCTCTTGTCTGGTGATGGCTGTCCAGGAGTCCCTCCATGCTCTTGCCCATTGCGGCCGCTCTGTGGTCTTTGTGTGGACCCCAGGCCATGTTGGGATACCCGGCAATGAAAATGTTCACCGCCAGCGAAAGAGGCCATCAGTAAACCATCTCTGGACATTGGCTTCCTGGAGACTGATTTGCTAGCTGTCGTACGCCTCAAAGTTTTCGCGCTTTGGAACGCTGAATGGCGCGATCTGACCACGCCTAATAAACCCCGTGCTATCAAGGAGACGACTGTGTGGCGAGTCTCTCGCAAGGAGTCTGTCGTCCTCTGCCGACTGCGCATTGGGCACACACGGATGACGCACGGCCACTTATTGCGCCGTGAGGAAGCCCTCTCTATGTCGCTGCGGGTCGGCTTTGACAGTGGTCGACATTTTGTTGGCTTGTCCACTTTTAACTGTGCTCAGGCAGACGTTTGCGCTGCCTAATATGCTCCCTGCCCTTTTAACTGAAGACAATGCTATGGCAGGCTTAGTTTTGCGTTTTATTCGGGAAGGGGGGCTTTTATCACTCAATCTGTTTGTCCTTTTGTATTGAAACAAATGGTTCAAATGCCTCTGAGCACTATGGGACTTAACATCTGATGTCATCAGTCCCCTAGAACTTAGAACTACTTAACCCCAACTAACCTAAGGACACCTCACACACATCCATGCCCGAGGCATGATTCGAACCTGCGACAGTAGCAGTCGCGCGGTTCGAGACTGAAGCGCCTAGAACCGCTCGGCCACAGCGGCCTGCCTTTTTGTATTGATTCTGGCCTTTGGCCAACGATTTTAGTCTGAGTTTTTAGTGTGTTTTTTCCTTTCGGTGGTTGGCTTTCCCTTTTTTGTCTCTATGGTCCGCCAACCACTGTCACACTCCGTGTGATTTTAATTCGTTTTGTCTGATCTCCGTCTGAGTCTTTTTTGTCGTGTGTCGTCTGTTGTCTGCATTACTTGTTTTTCCTCTGTGTGGGTGTTTTTAAGTTTTGGAACAAGGGACTGATGACTATAGCAGTCCGGTCCCTTTAATCCCACAACCAACCAACCAACCTCTTGTTTTCAGCACGCCGGCCACCGCGGTCTGTGGGCCCTCCAGCTCCAGCTCCAGCCCCGGCACTCAGCCGCCCAGCGACCACGGCCGCTCTCCCGCCGTGGCTGCCCAGCACACTCCCCCGCCACCTGATGACGCCGCTGTCTCTCGACTGCGGTGAGTACTGTCACTGCAAACACACGACTTGTTCACCCAGAGTACCACTTAGTGCTATGTCAGCTAAATGTTATACTAAATGATGTACATTTTTTTAAATTTTTGATAAAGTTCAGCTTGTAGCTATCAGGAAAAATTATTTCTTCATTTAATTGGAGTGTTTAATGTAACTGCTGCTCTTGATGGTGTTCGCATATCTTACAAATTAGTTTCACAAGGTGCGACTGTAAGATGGCAAGAACCATGCCCCTTACATGAAGTCATTAAAGATCACCTAACTCACGTTGAGCGAACAGTAGGGCTGAACACAAATGACTGACAAGGCACAATGCATCTTGTAGAGGGTATAGTATGGATGTATTGGAATAATTAATGTCGGGTGATGGTTTTAAAGTAATTCACATGACATGAAAACTTCGTGGAAATGCGTCGATTTACTGGGGACTAGTTTATCTCAGGGAAGTATACAGATTTAACCATGGCCGGCTGGGAAGTGGCGAAGCGACAATAGGCAGCTTAGGGCAGCTCAAGCTGTGAGAAAACGGTAACGGGGTGCGGCCTCCAACTGCCTTAAGATGAGTGACATGGAGTGGGTGGTTGACCCCATGCTGATGTACCGGGAAGCAGCCGGAGAACTTGTACGCTTGTTGATAAATGTCCGTCATTTGAGTAAGCCGCGCAAAGCTACGGTGCAGCGGTCAACAGAGGCCAAAATATGCGTGTTTGTGCGTATAGCAACTTCACGCTGAATTCACGGTCCGCAGAGTCTGAAGTAAAGGGAACATAGGAGCGAGGAATTTGAAGTACTCTCCTGGGAGTCAGAATTCCGGAAAAATTGGTGTTTCGCTAACCTTGATGGGTGGCCTGGGAGGAGCTAAATAGCAGAAGTTGATGGGAAGAGAAATTTTGTGGGAATTTGTTCACTTCCCAGAGCAGGCATTGTTTGGTGCTGGGAAGCGACGCATACTTAATGCAACTTGCGCTGCAATTGGCGTAAGTGATTTTGCTGGAGGGGAAACAGAGGCGAAGAGCAGACTGGGAGAAGTCTCTGTAGAGGTCTTCCGTTCCCAGCTTGCCTAGAGTGCGGACGTGGCGTTCTTTACTCAGCTTGCCTGAGAAAGGGTGAGCATCTCTGCAGTTTAGGATGTAGCAAATGGAACGATTGAGCTTGGAGATAGAAAGTTTTGGTTCAGCTATGTACTGAGCAAGATAGCTAGGAGTGAATAGATGAGCGCAGCCTTGCAGCACCATGAGGCCAGCCGACGTCCTCACGACGACGACGCTTCGCCATGCTGAATTCGGTGATATTGCACCCGCTCCAGCTGATTAATTTGTTGGATGACGTCGGCAAAGTTTCCACGAGGGTTTCATGGGCCGTGTATTGGGGAATCCTTCTCGCACTTCGCATTATGACTGGGTCAATAGATAGGAATTAATTTTGATTTATCGCGCTTTATGCCATGTAAACGCAATTTCCTACCACTGCCTGATAGGAGAGTCTTGTAATGTGATGACTGAAGGTCGGGAGTTAAAATAAATTTGTGCTAATCGAGTGCATCTGTTTTCAATCAAGTACTTGAAATCCCAAGTCACTTTCTTAATTAATTTTATGTTCAACATTTGCATCTGGTGTTCAATAGCTGAATATAACATCAATGTGCACCCCTCTTTAATTAAAAGTGATCGATTCTGAATAAATTAATGTCAACACTGCCACTGCAGTTCAATCAGGAGTCACCGGGCCTTATTAGTTTTTTGCGTCATCCGACATTGCGGCAGTTTTGCACTCTTTGTTGATCTGTTAGTCAATTAGCTGGGGTGAACACACACCAAAACCAGATAAGTGACGGGTGGGGTGTTACACGACATCGTCGCGAAAGAACACAGTGACCTGTATATGTAATAACTTTCCTTTAATTTACATCTATGGTCACAATCTTTTTTGCGTAACAGATTACCGGTTTCGGTCTTTAATGACCATCATCAGATCTGTTTCATAAAAAAAGGAAGTCCTAATGTACTGCAGCCATAGTGGCATCGTCAAATGTTAAATGCTGGTGCTGATTCCGCATTTAACATTTGATGATGCCGCTTTGGCTGCAGTACATTAGGACTTTGTTTTTTGAAACAGATCTGATCATGGTCATTAAAGACCGAAACCGGTAATCTGTTAAACAAAAAAGATTGTGATCATAGACGTAAATTAAAGGAAACTTATTGCAAATTAGTTCTGAAGGAAGTGGGTGTGAAGCCAGGCTGTCACTGCATTACCATTCAACGAAATCTGGAAGTAACATGAATGAGTTATTGTGTGTATAACTGTATGGAAGTTGTCACAAGGAACCTTCTGAGTGCGAAGTCACAAATTCAGTATTTAGTAAGGCTCAAATTCAGTATTTAGTAAGGCTCATTTGAAAGTGTTAACACTTGGTGGGTCATTAGCAGCTAATAATTTTCCCATGATATCCTCATCAGGAGGGAGACAGATAATGAGTGTCCGCGAGGTACAGAGATCAACATCCAGTAGGGGACACACATTACAGTATACGAAATGGACATCATTGACATTAGAGAGATGTTCAGAACAGACCATTGCCGCTCAGGATTAGCCGAGCGGTCTGAGGCACTGCAGTCATGGACTGTGCGGCTGATCCCGGTGGAGGTTAGAGTCCTCCCTTGGGCATGAGTGTGTGTGTGTGTGTGTGTGTGTGTGTGTGTGTGTGTGTTTGTCCTTAGGATAATTTAGGTTAACTAGTGTGTAAGCTTAGGGACTGATGACCTTAGCAGTTAAGACCCATAAGATTTCACACACATTTGAACATTTTTTGGAACTGCCCTTCAAGGTGTAAGTGCTGATAGTGTGATAGTATGTTTTATAGGCACGGAACCAATATACATCTAGAGGCTGAATTTTCCAATGATATAAATCGCAATATTACACACTTTCCCAGAGGTATAGTTTGCTCTAAAGGAGTCTGATTTTTATACGCAGACCAGGAATGGAGCAAAAGGAAGTCGTTTTAACCAGCTATTGGTCAAAAGCAGTGCTCAGGCTATAGCTGTAGTTCTTACACCCATTTTCTCGCTCTTGCTGGCTTTGACGTAACTATTCCCTACTGCCCTTGCAAGATCACACACGAGAAAGAATCATAGGGGGCAGAGGATCTCCAACTTCTCGTCGCACACTAAAGATCTTTCCAACCAATTTACCATCTAGATCAGCAGTCAGTATAACTATATACGGCTGCGTTAAGGCATTGATATTTGTTAATCTTAATATATTTCTCATGGGCCCCTCTTATTCCCTCTTATGTTCACTTTCTCTTCAGTTCTCGAATGGTCGAAGTTGAAAACAAATTCCTCATGGGACAAGTTCACCTCATCTACAAATCTTCGAGTGGCTTCAGCAGTTTTCTGTGAATTGTCGAGTTGATGCTTTATTTGAAATTTCGTTATCTGGTTTCTTTCAGTTTGTAGCATTGTTTGAAGCTATTCCTATCCACTGCTTCCCCAGAAATGACTGTAATCTATGTCACACACAATTTGATGTGCATAATGTAATAGGTCACTATCATGCAATCCTGTAAATTGTATCGAGCATCCTTGAAATGCACAAACACCAGCTTTTGTACCAAGTGCGGGTCGTCCTCCCTTGAATATGGCCGACACGGTCATATTTCTGTTAACAATTTCTTTTACTATGCTTTGCACGATCTTCATTACGTTTAGTAACCGCTCCTTAGACGTTCATTGTCCTTTACTGCGTTTCAGTGGAGACGGGATTTGTGGATCCCTGTCTGACAAGAATGATGAACTACATGGCTCGACAACTATTTCAGTATCACTTTCACTCATTAAGCACATATCGCCATCATTGCATTCTTCATGTACATTGTTGACACTGTTAAACACACATGACAACGTACATTCTACTGGCTCATCCTGTAGAACAATGATATATCATCAGCCAATAATTTCTCACTCCACAGAATTCCTTGGTTTCCTTGCGAATTACTTGTCAGCTAAAAGTTCAACTATGGTCCACAGCCTCATGCTGTCGCTCACCATTGGATGGTTCCAATGCTGACCACTGTTGCCATTAACAGGCAATATTCTGGGGAACCAAATGTTATAAACATCGTTGGCCTGTTGTGACCTAGCACTCAAGGGATACATTGTTGAGGGAAACAAATGAAAGAAGAGAAAGCAAAATTAGAAGTAGGATGGGCAAAACTTTGATTCTAACCCCAGGAATTGGGATATGACTTGTTTAGTCTGTGAGTCTAAGTATTCTTTGAATTTCCTTTATATATCATTCATCCACACTTCCATTTGCAATAACTAATGAAAACTTTAATACAAAGGATGTATATGAGAACCTCCGGAAGTGGTGTATAAGAGTCGAGAGTGAAAATGTCAGCGACACTGTAAGTTGGAGTCAGGTGTGAAGGCACGCTCAGGTGGCGTAATAGCTGTGATGCTCATTCAGATAGGCGAGAAGTAATGTCAGTTCTGTTGTGGGTGTGGCAGAGTGGAGACGTATGTAGCACTGCACACACCGCCAGTATTAAACAACGCCCTGCAGCAGATGGAATTTGGCATGCATCTTCAGTACAGTTTTTAATTAACCATAGAACAGTTTTTCCTTAATACCTTTCTAATATTCGTTTTGCTTATTGGATATAAGCGACCAATGGTAGCGATCATAGACATTTGGATTTGACAACAAAAATCACAGTGAATTAAAAGGTTTACAAGATGGCTTCATTGAGACACCATTGAAATTGTAGTCCTTTTCACGTAACGTTAAACCCTGGCCATGACCTGTCACTGGGATAATTCAGGTTCTGATGGAGCTTGTCATTACTTTCATTACTCTTAACCTCAACATTAGTAGCAGTGTAAAATTCAGTAGTAGCTATGAATAGCTTTCACTATTAGTGTGTAAGTTGGGTTTCACTCCTGTGGAGTCGCTATTTTGCCAGTTGCCCATGGTGATATTGTAGAGAGTATGAAGGAGCATGTTGAAAGTTCACACATTTATAGAGCTTTGCAGCTGGGCATGGCACACAGCTAGACAGTGTGTCCGTCAGTGGTGGCTAATAATCGGGATTTATGCAACAAACATGTCAATGGTTGAAAATGAATGGACGTTTCAATGTACTGAACAAGGAGAGAAAAATTATATCAGTAAGGGAGTCTGACAGGGTTCTGCGTGGTGTAACACTGAGACCTTAACACACAGTTTCAGTGGACAGAGCTATGGAACCCTTGATTCACTAACAGAATAACGAAATTGGATTGTAACAATAGGATGCTGTGGGACTCATCGCAAGAAGATCCACACACTGCACTCGACTATGGCTGACCACCCTAGGTAATAGAGCACGAAATCCTTGAATCTCTGTATATTTGTTTTCTAAAGTCAGTTCACACATATCACGTCCAGTTTAAGTTACAGCGTATGTTTCGCACCCGCTTCCCCACTTGTCTTGCTTTACTCTGATCAGTTTCCAATGACATGCTGAAACATTGTACTGTTGCTAGTCCTAGGCAGTAGTAGGGAAAAGCAGGCAGAACCCCACTCTCCACTGTTACCAGATTTATTCAAGATGACGGATACAAGATGGCGGCGATAGATATGACAATGTCGCAAGGATTTCATGGCAGGAAGTTCAAACAGAGGGCGCTGTCATCCCTTATCTGACATTATCCAAGATGGCGGTCTGGAGGGGAAAAATGGCGGGGAAAGGACTCAGCATGTTCTTGGCTGCTGGAGAGGAAACAGTGTATTTATTGTTGGAACAATTTATTTTTATTGTTGGAACAATTTATTTAGGGACGAATTTCATGTACTTTATTTATTACACTGATACAAAGCACTAGCCCTGACGTGTTTAGGGTCACAGTAAATAGTCTGCAGACCTCATAAATAATGCAGTACACTGATGTGCAGACATGCAAACAACTCGTAAATTACCGAAATGATGCAGTACACTGATGTACAGACCTGTAAACAACTTGTAGATCACCGAAATGATGCAGTACACTAATGTACAGACAAACGAGCAACTCGTAAATTACTGAAATCATGCATATATACTGCTCTGTCAACACGCTCACAATGGTTAAACTTTTCCCGTGGGTGTGAACCCTTCACCACCTTGGCTTCGTGAAGTGGCCCATGTTAACCTTGGCCTTCATTCACTTCCTAAGAACACTACTCCAGCCTCAGTATATCGTCTCAAGACCTTTACATGGAACTTATTGTTAGTACCTTTATATACCCTGGTGGCTCTCGGACTGACCGTGGGGTCGGGTGTGCGTTCGTCATTGGCACCCGTATCCTTCGATATCGGCTCCCAGCCCATTCCCCAGTATTTACAGCCGAGCTTTTCGCCTTGTATCAGGCCACAGAGTACATTCGGCGACACAGCCTTCCCAGTTGTGCCCCCTGCTCAGACTGTCACTCAGTCAGCCCCAGCCCCCCCCCCCCCGAAAGTCTCTGTGCACTGCTGTACACTGCTCATCCCTTAGTGCAGTGGGTCCAGAACAACTGTCACTCACTCACTCGTGGTGGAGCCAATGTCGTGTTTCTGTGGGTCCCTGGTCATGTCAGTCTGCTAGGAAACGAGGCTGTTGACGGTGTTGCCATGGCTGCAGTCGTCGTACGTCAGCCTGTGAGTACCTCCATTCCCTCTGATGTTCTCTAGGCATGAGTAACACTTTAGTTGACTTTCTAAATTATAGGGATGATTTCGAATCTGATAAATCACCAAAATCGGTATTCGCAAGTGGAAATATCAGTTTCCTTTCTTTTATTTTCTTTCTTAGAGTTTTCACGTAAATGTCTTCGCAGATGTGATAAATTACTAGTTACTCAATGGTTCAGAGAACGCTCCACCTCGCTAAAATTTCGGGTTTCTACATTGCTTGAGCAAATTGTAATTACATCCTTTATTCATTGACAAATATGTAATGGCAGGAGGCTTTTTTGCAATGCAAAAATGACAACCTGCAGATACAAGAGTGGACGTATCATAATTTTTTATACACCTATAATTGATAGTCAGAAATGCTATGCTGCTGCTTCAACGTAAAGGTACTGTGGCTTATGTTCCTACATATGTTTCGTGGGAAGTAATCAGTCTACTATTCACGGAAAAAAAGAAAAAGAAGAAAAACCTATTTCTAGTTGTAAAGGAAGGACAGATTGGACACGGTTAATTGTGATTTCAATGCACTGAGTAGTGCGTAAGTGGTGATAGATTCAGTCCATAAACAGCTGCACAAAACAGCAATACAAGTGCTCAACGGGACCTGCTATAGTGCATCAGCACCCCTAAGCATATCCTCGCATTTTCCTTGTTGTACTGATTACAGTACACCAACCGACATCGATGATGTCTTTCCAAGCATTACGTCCATGGGTGCGGTATTCATTATCATTTAGAGCCGGACGCCTGTCCTTCATAACACTTGTTTGAGAGAATCTTGGCAGGATGCAACACCTTCCAGAAGCGCTGAATCGAAGATTGTCAGATAATATCCTAGTACTGAGGAGAATCAAGACACGTAGCTGCTGTGAATGTGGGCACGCCATAATTTTTTCAGGTGCTGTTCACATATAAATGATAACTCCACTGTTTGTCTGAAATGCGCATAGGTTGCAGTGCAGAGTTACAGTGGTTTATGTTCAGGCATGTCCAGAGAAAATGACTGTGTGTCCTATCGTGAGGGAGGTATGGATTCACCATGTCAGTAGTCTCAAAGAGAATGAAAGACTTTTTTTTTAACGGAAAACTGTGTGTCATATATTGAGATTCGTGTGTGTGAAATCGTATGAGACTTAACTGCTAAGGTCATCAGTCCCTAAGCTTACACACTACTTAACCTAAATTATCCTAGGGACAAACACACACACACCCATGCCCGAGGGGGAGGACTTGAACCTCCGCCGGGACCAGCCGCACAGTCCATGACTGCAGCGCCCCAGACCACTCGGCTAATCCCGCACAGCCTGAGATTCGTTCCAAAACCACTGTCGTAAAGAGGAGACGTAACCAGTACATTGCTCGGTGTCAGACTATGGCAGCAGCCCTAATATTTAATTGTAGTTACACCAAACTGATTCGAACAAGATGGAGGCAAGTTATGTACAGGAAGTTTTCAGAATGCTATTATTCAAAGACAAGTTGAAGCAGACCGTTCTCCTCTGGCGGGGATGCCATCACTCATGCGCCACTGTGGCATGAGGACATACCCAGACCAGTAGCTGTAGGACACCGACAATTAAAACCATTTTTCTCTTCTGTAGGACAGTGCTTCGGATTCTGTTTGTGTAATTGTTCCGATTTTCCCGTCTGTGCTTAGACAGTGCTCTCTTTCCAAACAACAAGAACGCTTTTATGATTAACGTTGTTTTCGCAAGTGTGCACAGACATGATGAAGGCTTTTAGCAGTGAGAACTTTTAACGTTTCTGAGATGTTTATTGACAGCAGGATGAACATTTCGCAGCAATGTGTCAGCCACACTGGGCAGGTAAGCACGTGTGCTTGGTCAGACGCAGCTTGCATGTCCTGTTAGGATCGCTAGGAACAATGTATCCTGTGATATTCAGGGAAGTATTGGAAGAGATTTCTATAGTGTGACCTGTCACATTAATGTCCACAGGTAGAGAGGTTTCACGCCAGTGGCCCAGAGGGTGCGTTGGCGCTTATTTAGATGCGATGTCAGTATAACACTGCAAACTTTCTAGCTCCTATGCAAACACCTGTCTCAGCGCTGGACCCGCACCACAGCTGTGTGTCATCGTGTCAGAAGTGGTGCCTAGGTCAACATGTATCTCGACAGGAATTTCTCAAGAGTCAAGTATGAAAGCGATGCCTTCGCCTTGTGCTTGCGGGACCCGCACAGGCACTTGTGTGCTGCTTGTGGTGGCGTTGATGCATGTGCGCGTTGTTGCCTCTGAGAAGTCGCAATTGACTATAGTTCTAAAGCTTTTCTTATGTGCACAGAGTGTTTGTGCAGTCCATGATTTTCGGTAATTTATGTGTTGTTTGCTTGTCTGTACATCAGTGTACAGAACAGGCTGAGTCCTTTTCCCGCCATTTTCCCCATACCAGACCGCCATCTTGGACTTCATCACTGGATGGACGACAGCGCCCTCTGGTAGTGGTACTGTGTACTACATCAGTTGGCCTCCGAACCCCAGGGTGAACAGTTGATTGTGAGACTGCCTCAAGTTGTTAAAATAAAGACAATTTAAATAAAAACATTCGTCCATCCTCTCCAGCACAGGGCGAGTCCTTTTGCTGCCAATTCCTAGGAAGAGCTGGCAGCTGGGTGACTTACGTTAGTGGGGGTAACCAAAGTGCCATATTTTCCTGCCATTTTCTTAGGTTAGCAGAGGTACCCGTGTTGTTGCATTGTCCTGCTGGAATTTGATCTTCCTGCCATTTTCTCAGGGTGGGAGGTAGGGGAGTGGGATTAGGTTACTGGAGGTAGCCCAATTGACCTACCTTCCTGCCAAAAGGTGAACTTCCGACCATGATGATGTCATTGCAACATTGCCGTATCTACGCCGCCATCTTCGATCCGCCATCTTGAATAAACCTGGGAACAATCGAGAGTGGGGTGGTGCCTGGTTTGTCCTACTAATGCCTAGGACTAGCAACAGTAATACTTTTCAGCAAACCGTTTGAAACTGATCAGAGCAGAATGCAGCAAAGTGTTATTGAGTAGAGGAGTGTCCCCACTTTCAAGTGGAAAACTGGGTGCAAAACGTATGTTGTAACTTAAATGGGACGTGATATGTGTGAATTGACCTTAGAAAACACATTTCTGCTACCTATACAGAGATTCAAGGATTTCGTGCTCGATTGCCTAGGGTGGTCAGCCATAGTCCCGTGCAGTGTGTGGATCTACTTGCGATGGATCCCACAGCAT
Source organism: Schistocerca serialis cubense (assembly GCF_023864345.2). Taxonomy (NCBI): domain Eukaryota; kingdom Metazoa; phylum Arthropoda; class Insecta; order Orthoptera; family Acrididae; genus Schistocerca; species Schistocerca serialis. Next base: position 41,752,490 of record NC_064648.1, on the reverse strand, counting down.
CCTATTGTTACAATCCAATTTCGTTATTGTGTTAGCGAATCAAGGGCTCCATCGCTCTCTCCATTGAAACTGTGTGTTAAGGTCTCAGTGTTCCATCGCACAGAGCCCTACCAGATTCCCTTACTGATAGGATTTTTCTATCCTAGTTCAGTACATTGAATCGTCCGTTCATTTTCAACCATTGGCATGTTTGTTGCATAAATCCCGATTATTAGCCACCATTGACGGACACACAGTCTAGCTGTGTGCCATGCCCACCTACAAAGTTCCATAAATGTGTGAACTTTCAACACTCTCCTTCATGCTCTCCACAGTATCACCATGGGCAACTGGCAAAATAGGGACTCCAGAGGAGTGAAGCCCAACTTACACACTAATAGTGAAAGTTACACATAGCTACTACTGAATTTTTCAGTGCTATTGATGTAGAGGCTAAGATAATGAGAGTAATGACAAGCTCCATCAGAAACTGAATTGTCTCAGTGACTGGTCATGGCCAGAGTTTGTGTAGTGAATGGTCACTTGCTCTTTATAGACTTCTTCATTGAGCTCTCAGTCCAGTGACGTCAGGCCGTGGTCTGCCTGCCCCTGACTGGTGCTGCATGCGAACTTCCACGAGAAAATATTAACATTTGAGGCTAGGAAGATTCGGTATTTCAATGAAAGAAGTCGTCAAACTCAGTGAACAACTGTGAAAACTCTATTCCCCATTAACTGACAAAACAGTTCTGAACCAATGTGGTACACTGTTGCTGGCCGCTATTCGTTGAAGTTCCAGTAAGTCTCTAGAGTGTTCTTTCCCAGTGACTGAAAATTATGTTGCAACCAGTGCCTGACCCATTCGTAGATGGGACTCTTCCCTGAGCCGGCCGGGGTGGCCGAGCGGTTCTAGGCGCGTCAGTCTGGAACCGCAAGACTGCCACGGTCGCAGGTTCGAATTCTGCCTCAGGCAAGGATGTGTGTGGTGTCCTTAGGTTAGTTATGTTTAAGTAGTTCTAAGTTCTAGGGGACTGATGACCTCGGATGTTAAGTCCCATTGTGCTCAGAGCCATTTGAACTCTTCCCTGGACAGCCTGTGTAGCACGAGCCGAATATCGGTATTAAAAAAAAAAATGGCTATATATTGCCGATGTATTTTCACCTAATATATCGATATCAAAATGGCAATATCGAGAGCCGGTATTTTTATTTTATATTGTTTTACAATTTTCAGAAAATATTTGAAGTTGTTCATTTGAAATTGTAGTAGGACATAATTTTTCTTTTACTGTGTGAAGGGGGCCTACTACTTTTTGAGCTTTCATCACGTCCGACCTTTCTGTTTGACTTAGTGAAGCAAGTGTATGTGCCACTAAAGAACAATGCCGATTGCACTGGGTGGAGGGGGGGGGTAGGGGGGGTGCGAGGGAAGTGTGAATGGGAAACATTTGCGATAATGCAACTAGTGTGTTATTTCTTCACATCGACATTCTTCAAAGACAGTTGCTCAAACTGAAGAACAAAAATCTGATAAGATTTTCCGTTGTAGTGGACGCAGGCGTGAGGGGAAATGCTGACGTAATCAGCGCCCAGTGCTACCAACAGAAAATGGAAACGTTTAGATTCACTATGCGATTTTGACACTACAGCTGCTAGGTCACTGGCGTCTGTAGAAATGGAAAACAGGGAAGTCGACATGAGGTGTTCTGGTCAAATCTGTCATGTGACAAAACCGAAAGATGGACTAATCAGACTTCTTTCATTGTGCCACTTACGTGAGTTATCATTGTTGGCAAGTGGCTAGCGTCAAGTGTGAATATGCATCCTGTTCCTTCCAATTTGCGCTCTGAAGTTCGCCTTCGTAGCGTAGTAGTACAGTTACCGCCTACCACACAGGTGGCCCGGGTTCGATTCCGGGCAGGGGACTGGGTGTTGTGTCCTTCATCATTGACTCACAAGTCGCCGAAGTGGCGTCAACTCAAAAGGACTTGCAATACGGCGGCGAACTCCCCCGAAAGGAGCTTCTGGGACAATAATGCCATCCGATCATTTTTTCCTCTCTAAAGGGGTTAGGCAGGCTACAGTTTGTTGATGTACAGAATATGTATTAATAAATCGATACTTCTACAGCTCTAAAACGAGAAGTATATTCCCAACGGGCAGCACATATTTTTGTAAGCGGGTATGTCCATATTTGTCCGCCAGTACACGGATCCTTTTTTACAGTATATCGAAAGCCGATACCGACATTATAATAAATATCGGTGTATTGGATATTCTGTACTTTTACAAATATTAGGTCCTAGTTTCGCTGTGACTACCATTACGTATTCAAAGTCTGACAATTCCCGTCGTGCTGCCATTTAGACGTCGGCAACCTTACCACACGAGCCACCTGAGTACAGTACAAGTGACAGCCACCCCAATGCCCTGCCCTTTTATACCTTGCGTGCGCGATACTACCACCACTTGTGTATGTAGATATCGCTATCCCACGACTTTTGCTACCTCAGTCTAGTACTTTATCTGTCTTTGCTTGAAGGCACGAGAATGCTTTTTAATGGTGGGACACCTGCTGTCTGGTCGAAATTAGAAACTACTCGTAGTTGTACGTAACGAAATACATTTTAAATAAATTTAACATTTTGCTCGAAATAACTGACGACTTGTCATCCACAAACTAAATACTTTCTTAAAGAAGGTGTAGTTTTAAACTTAAGTACATGCTCATATTGTGTACCATCGACCGCTGGCCAGATTTGGAATTGCTGTTTGAGAGATAGATGAACAGAGGAAGGTGCATTGGATGGGATGACGTTGCATGGTATGACGGTTCGATGGTGCATATCATCTGATATAGATGGGGTTCACGAACCACATACACTGTCGGTTGTCCAGCGGTATTCCCTCTGGAAGAACAGGCAGCATGTCCGTAAGAACATGTGCATACATATTTCCATTTAAGCCCCCCATGGATAAAGTAAGGTCCCACAACGTAATTTCCTATCGTGCCACACCATAAATTTACAACTGAAGGTCGCTAGTTTTGTGCCTGACCAAGCCAGTGTGAAGCCGGCCGGTGTGGCCGTGCGGCTCTAGGCGCTTCAGTCTGGAACCGCGTGACCGCTACAGTCGCAGATTCGAATCCTGCCTCGGGCATGGATGTGTTTGATGCCCTTAGGTTAGTTAGGTTTAAGTAGTTCTAAGTTCTAGGGGACTGATGACCTCAGATGTTAAGTCCCATAGTGCTCAGAGCCATTTGAACCATTTTTTTGTCTACCACAACCTTTGTTTTACTTGTCTATTCCAGGAATATGCTATTTCACGCAAAGTCTTGTGCAAAATATCTTTCCACCAAAGAAAGTGGGTTTTTTGTTCATACAGCAATAAGCAAATTGTGTAATGTCAACACTACTTTTTACGTATACAAAACTCCCCAACGCCTGTCAAATTACCGACTTTGGAAAGCTGTTTGCAACGATGGATTTGTTCCAAATTTGTTAGTGCACTTCCTTGGCGATTCTAGTAAACTGTGAGGTTTATTTTCGGGATCCTTTCGGACGGATCCTATTGCGGCAAGGTTGACCGCTGTGTAAATTGTAGCCCTTTCGTTTTTGGGACTGGCAATGTTAGCCCTCACTTCTTTTTGTGGCGACTCTTTTTTAATACAATCCGTGATTACGTCAGAAGCGACTGGACGCCTTTTACTCCGAAGATCGCTATTCTTTGAGTTGTGGAAATTTTCCTGCGGTGTAGTGGGCTTATCCATCACTTCTGAACAGCTAAGTACATCCCAAAATATGTTAACTGAACTGACTGACGCTGGTAACTAAAATCACACGAACAGCGTCCGTGTAAATCGCCGCTTGCTGTACTACTAAATAGCCATAAACTTGAATGCGATTTTCAAAGCGATTTTGAGACTAAAGTGATTTTTAAAAATCAGAACTCTAATATCTGATTTTAGATTTGAAAATAGCGGCACATTTTAGTTACAAAACGGTACATTATTCAGGGTCTTAGTAAAGTTCAGTGAACGTCAAATAAGTAAATATGTTTTAAGTTCTAATAGTGATTTACTGGGAATAGAAGAGGGATACAGCAAAATACAGTATTAGTTACAAACAGGAAAGGGGCATAAGGGATGACATGTCATTACCAACAACTGTAATTTTAGTCATAGTTTTTGAACATCTTTTTAATGTTCCATTTTATTGTTATTTGTGACGTCGGATTTGGAAAATTCGAAGTTTGATTTGAACGTCGATTTAATTAACATGTTTATTAGCAACAATAAAAAAAAGTATAATGGTCCTCTGATATTTTCAAGGCTGAACAAACATAAATAAAACGTGGATCATTGGTTCACAAGTCACTGAGTCAGTCTCCTTACCTCACGCCTCGGGATTCCCTTTCCAATTTGTGCCCAACATTGTATTTTTGCTGTATCCCTCCTCTATTCAGAGTTAATCCCTATTAGAACTAAAAACATATGACTTTTACCGAACCTTGCAATAACGTTGAGTAATGTATCATTTTATACGTAAAATTTTCCGCTTTTATCGAGTTTGAAATCAAATATTAGGGTTCAGAGTTTAAAAAATAGCCTCCAAATCGAAACTTCCTGGTGGATTGAAACTGCATGCCGGACCGAGAGTCGAACTCGGGACCTCGGCATTTCCTGGACAAGTGCTTTACCATGCGAGCTACCTGAGCACGACTCAGGACTCCTCACTCCTCCAGTACCGCCAGCACTTCGTCTCCTACACTTACAAACTCAGCAGAACCTCCAAATCGCCTTGAAGATCACGTTCTAGGTCTCAGACATTAGTGGAAGTGTGTGACCCTCATTACCTAAAACAACTTCTATACTTCTGTCTAAAACATTCTGCTGTACCTCACCTCCCATTATGGGTTAAAATGGTTCAGCTTATACACTGCCCAGTCTCATTAGTGCGGCCACCTGTCAAAAGCCTGAATAACCACGTTACACAGCTTCCATCACTGCGAGAGGTGCAGGAGGCGGGCCAGTGAGGTTCTGGAAGGTACCATTATGTATGTCGAGCCGAACCAAATCCAGAGAGACGGCCACCTGCGCTAGGTTTTTCGGCTGAAAATACGTGGCGCGAACCGCCAAATCGAGGTGGTCCCACAGATTTTCGATTGGGTTTACATCCGGGGAGTTTGGTGGCACTCATCCTGTAGCTCTTCCAACCACGCACGTATACTGCGAGGTGTGTGCCACGCTCCAGCGTGTGAAGGGAAAACAAACTTGGGTGTAGGGGTGGATAGGTGCAATCTCGCGTTGGATCGACAGTGCCTTCCAGAACGACGCGATTAGCCAGGGAATGCCACGAAACACTCCCCAGACCGTAACTCCCCCTTCTCTGGCCTGGACCCTTCCTATGATTGTTGCAGGGTGTTTGCTTTCAGACGTTTCACGCCAGTTAAGGATAAAACGCACACTGGTAACAGCGTGCGAATTCCAACCATCATCACTGGTGAACAGCAGTTAGCTCAGATGCATGAACCAGGCCCCTTCTGTGGAGTACCACACACAGCAACTTTCACTGAATAGTCGATGTAGAGACACCGCTGGTAGCCACTCTGTCGATATGGGCCCTCAACTGCCAAGCCATCATTCACCTCCTCATCTATGACCTGTGGTGCACTATAGTTATCTTGGCGGTAGCTTTGGATACCGCCATCTTTGCGATGCGTGGTATACTTTAACCACAGTGACACGTGAGCAGATCAAAAACTTAGCCATTTCAAAAATGGTTAGATATGACATCAGTACAATGATTGCTTAGCAGGAGTCCTTCCACTGCCCACCACATTAGCTGACAGAAAACAGGCAGCCATATATTTGTCAGTGTGGCGTGTGAGTGTCTTAAAGAGGGTCTTTAGTACCACAACGCTAATCTGTACAGAAGTGTCACTGTTGGTTAGATGGAACTCAATTGATGGTGCTGGAAATAAGAGAAGAAAAAGAGATGGCACAATTCTGTGTGGAAACTTCTCTTTGTGGCACTGGAGGCCGTAGCAAAGGCTAGATAAAGCACCTATTAAATTGCACCATATTACATGCATACCAGTTACTAGCAGGGAGTAATATAAGGAATGCCATGCTGACCACAAAAATCAAAGCCAGCTCGTGGGATACAATTAATTAAATGATGATCTTCAGAGAGAAATTGTGCAGGATTCTATTAAGTGTATGTCTGAATTGCCAGTAATGACATTTATTAGACAGAACCCTATGTGGGACTGGATGAGGGAGAAACATGGCTTTGACCACCAGAGCAACTGGCTTGCACTTTGCATTGAGGCCCACTCTTCAACTAAAACGGATCAACTACCCTTACACTAAACCACGATTTTGAGGTAAAGAAATGGTGTACACCTTGACAATTTAGGAATAAAGAATTCCTGTTAATTATCTCTCAACCTCAAGAATGAAGGAAAAACCAGGAAACTGTGGTTCTGGTACTCATGTGGCACAGATTGAGTTCCAGTTCGATCACAGACATCAGCATCTGCATGCGCATGTAATGTCTGCAGGGAAAGAAACTGAGGGTGTGGTTGCAGATACTGGATTTATCAGGTGCAAATTTCCCTTGGCACACTACTGTGGGCTTTGGTTGAGAGATTGTATGCAAGTATGCTAGTTAACCAACATACCAGTATAGAGACTGGATTAGTGACTGTGATACCATAACTACTCTGGTTACTGAAGTTAACAAACTAATCAAAAAGACTAGAAGAGAATTTCTGCTAAGACCAAGCCAGTGGACAATGATGTAACATCATTTAGTTCCACTATAACGGACGTAGATGAAGTGTGGACAAAGTTTAAATGGATTTTAAATCGCACTGTGGACAAGTATGTGTAAAGCAGGTGGATTAAGGACGAGAAAGACCCGCCGTGGTTCAGCTGCTAAATTCGAGAAATACTGAGGAAACAAAGGTTGTCACACTTTCAGGTCAAAAGAGAAAGTGCAAATAACGACAGACAAAGTAACAAATTCGTGGGTCTGTAAAAAGATCGATGCGCGAACAATTACCACCGTCATACCTTAGCAGCCTATCTCGTCGAGAACGCTAGAAAATTCTGGTCCCACGTAAAATCGCTGTGAGAGTCTAATGCTTCTATCCAGTGACTCGTTGAACAGTCTGATGGGGCAGTAGAACATGGCAAAAGTGAGGCCGAAGTTGTACATTACGCATTTATGAAATCGTTCAAGCACGAGAATGGTACAAACTTCGCATCATTTGACCATTGCAAAATGTCCCGTCTTTAGGACATGGTAATAACCGCCTCTGGCGCAGAGAAACAACTGCTAGAGTTGAAAGTAAATAATTCCACTTCATATAACTAGTGAGTACTCTACAGCATTGACCACTTACTTAGCTTGCATTTCTAGTGAATCCCTAGCCCAGTGCAAAGTCTCTAGGGACAGCTATAATGTGCAGATGGCCCCTGTGTATGGGAAGGGTAAAAGAACAGATCCACAAAATTACACACAAATATTTTAACATATGGATGCTGCAGAATCCTTGAGCATAATCTCAGTTCAAATATAATAAATTTTATGGAAAGGGAAAAGCTTCTGACCGCAAATCAGCGAGTGTTTAGAAAGCTTCACTCATGCGAAACAGCTTGCTCTTTGGTGATTATAATTCTTCTGGGTGTTCTGCCGCGTCATTGCTAAAAACTAACAACAATAATAAACTAAAACCGACGTTTCGGCCGAATTGCAACGACCTCCCTCAGGGCACGCCTGGTTTTGCATGGGGATAGTTGCTTCTATTTATTACAGACTATTGATGTCTGGTGTCTCTGTTGTAAAACAGTTAATTGGCCCTGTAATGTGATTGGCTAGTCATGACGTAACGGGACGTGGAAGGAAAGAGGCTACTCGTGGATGTCCATGTCGTCAACGATTGGTAGCTGTCCGCCAATCAGCGTTCGGCTTCTGGTCGGCAAGTTTTCCTCCTGGTGTGGGCGGAAGTGGACTGACAGTTGCTCTACAGCTGTTTGTGCAGATACGTCCGTGTCCCGTGTAGCTTCTGCCCCGCGACCGCTCGCGGCCAGTTGGACTGGGATGGCCGGCAGCCAGGACGGCGTGAGTTCGTAGCCATCTTCTCTGTTCATGTCAGGCTGCTTAATAATTTCGATCGCCTCCCGTATTTTGCGTTCTCGCATCCACGATTCTTCAGCCAGTACTCGGGCTTCCTGGAACCTGATAGGTTGTCCACAGTCACGGTGGTGTTCCGCTATCGCCGATTTTTTATGTTGTTGTAATCGTACATAGCGTTCGTGTTCTGCTACTCGTAAGCTGACAGGTCTCCCTGTTTCTCCTATGTAGGCAGCTCCACACTCACAACGTAGTTGGTAAACACCTGCAGTCTTAAGATTGTTGACTAAATCCTTGGTGGAACCTATCATTTCGTGGATCTGTGACTGCTTCGAAAAATCGGTTTGAAACCTCGTCGGCGGAGAACATTGCCTAGCCGTTCACTGACGCCTTTTACATATGGTAAGTGTACCAGTGGAAACTTCTCTTCTTTGCCTTCTTCTCGTGTTCTGCTCCCTTTGGTTTTAGCTACCTTTCTTATGATATCATATCTGTTGGAACGAAACGTGTGTTGTAGCTCCTTTACTTCTTCTTTGATGTTATTTTCATCGCTTATCCGGTAGGCTCGGGCAGTTAACGTATGCAGAACAGAATACTTTAGAGCTGGGTGGTGGTGGCTCTCCGCGTGCAGGTACCGATTAGTGTGCGTTTGTTTCCGGTACACTTTGTGTCCCAGTTTACCTGCCGCAGCTCTGTATACTACCACATCCAGAAATGACAAGGTTCCATGAAACTGAAAACAATGGTACCTGTCAGCTTACGAGTAGCAGAACACGAACGCTATGTACGATTACAACAACATAATAAATCGGCGATATCGGAACACCACCGTGACTGTGGACAACCTATCAGGTTCCAGGAATCTAAAGTACTGGCGAAAGAATCGTGGATGCGAGAACGCAAAATACGGGAGGCGATCGAAATTATTAAGCAGCCTGACATGAACAGAGAAGATGGCTACAAACTCAAGCCGTCCTGGCTGCCGGCCATCCCAGTCCAACTGGCCGCGAGCGGTCGCGGGGCAGAAGCTACACGGGACACGGACGTATCTGCACAAACAGCTGTAGAGCAACTGTCAGTCCACTTCCGCCCACACCAGGAGCAAAACTTGCCGACCAGAAGCCGAACGCTGATTGGCGGACAGCTACCAATCGTTGACGACATGGACATTCACGAGTAGCCTCTTTCCTTCCATGTTCCCTTACGTCATGACTGGCCAATCATATTACAGGGCCAATTAACTGTTTTACAACAGTGACGTCAGACATCGACAGTCTGTAATAAACAGAAGCACCTATCCCCATGCAAAACTAGTAGTGTCCTGAGGAAGGCCGTTTGCAATTCGGCCGAAACGTCGGCTTTAGTTTTATTGTCGTTAATTTTTAGCAATGGCGTGGCATTATAACCAGGCGAGTTTTAATCGCTGTGACACTGGCCGCAGAAGCCTACGTTCTTATATCAGCTTGCTCTTTACTCACAAGAGATCTTGCAGGACCATGGGTCAGGGGCAACAGGCGTTACAGGCGTACTACGTGTTCCTAGACATCCGTAAAGCACTTGACACGGTGCCACATTGCCGACTGGTAAGGAAGGTACAGGGATGCGGAACAGGTTCCCAGGGGTGTGAACGGCTCGAAAACCTCTTCAAGTCACAGAACTACGTATGTTGTCCTCAATGGCGAGTGTTCATCAGAGACAAGGGTATCGTCAGAAGTGCCCCAGAAACGTGTGATGGGACCGCTGTTACTCTCTATGTGCATAAATGATCCAGTGGGCAGGGTAAGCGGCATTTCACTGGTTATACTGTTCTGTAAGAGAAGGTGTCATTGCTGAGCAATTGTAGAAGAATGCAGAGTGAGTTAGACAAAATTTCTAATTGGTGCGATGAATGGTAGCTAGTGGGAAAATGTAAGTTACTGAGAGTAGGAAAAACAACCCGTAATGTTCGTATACAGCAATAGTAGTGTACAGCTTGACACAGTCACACCGTTTCTTTCTGAGCGTAACGTTGCGAAGAGGTATGAACTGAAAGGACTGTGGTAAGGAAGGCGAATTGTCGACTGTGGTTTGTTGGGAGAATTCTAGGAACGTGGGGTTCACCTGTAAAGGAGACTACATATAAGTACTGGTGCGACCTGTTCTTGAATACTGCTCGAGTGTTTGGTACTTGCAAGAGGTCGAATTAAAAGAAGACATCAGAACAATTGTGGGTGGGCTACCAGATTCAGGACTGGTAGTTTTGAACAACACGCAGCTGTTACTTAGATGCTTCAAGCACTGAAATGGAAATCAATGGACGGAAGGCAACGTTATTTTTGGTGAGCACTACTGAGAAAATTTAGGTAACCTGCATTTGAGGACGACTGAACGATTCTAGTTCTGCCAAAGTACGTTTCGCATAAGAAGCATGAAGGTAAGATTGGAGATATTATGCCTCGTAAGGAGGCATATAGACAGTGTTTTCTCCCTTGCTGTTTCTGCGAGTGGAACAGAAAAGGAAAGTCAATCAGCATAACTTTCTAGCAGTCAGGTTATCTTTGTACCAGTTCTTTTATTTGAAATGTCTGCTACCCCACCTATTTCGACAATTTCGTAGTGAAATTGTTTTATTACCTGTGTGGTTTCTGCCTGATACATCTCTTTGCAGCTTCTTGCCAGCTCTGAGGCATGGGATTATCCTTTAAATTGCATTGTCTTTTAAGAGAGATTCAGATGAGTGATTTGAGTCGACAAGTGCGAGGTCAATACAAATATCTTGATATTTGAAAGGAAACCAGCAATACTGAATTTACAGTTTCGTTTTTACTTGTCATTAACACTTGATTTCGTTCTGGCGTGATGTAAATTTATGGATAGGATTGGATATAGGAAGAATAGTACATTGCTTGAGACTGGTTTAAAGTTACCCTAAATGACAGTGTAACTTTGAACCAGTATTAAAACAGAAATTACTCGATTGTGGCATAGTGTTTGTACGTATAGTTTCTGAAGCACTCAGTAAGTATAGATGTAAAATGTTGTTACGTCTGTTGGGATGCATAGCTTGTGTTCAGAATTTTCAAAAAATGGGAAAAAAGTTGTAAAACGTTACTACTGTGAGTAGTAGTGGTACAGGGTACTCTCTGCCTCACACTGTATGGTGGGTTGCGGAGTGTGTATTTAGATGTACATGCACGTTTTGGCGCAAGTGTCTTTCGTTGGATGCATGTTTATATGAGCGTATGTGCTGATTAATAAGCAGAACCACACAGTTGGTGTGTAGGAACTGGTGACAGGGAGAGGCGACATAGTATAGCTGGACTATGGCGACCAACTTGTTGTGTACAAAGCAGCAAATTTCTGTATTCGTGTTAGTGTGTCAGAAAATTTACGAATCACTGGACTGAATCATTTTGCTGTCAGGTGAGGAAATTGTTGGGTTCCAGTGCGTAGAGATGTGATTAGTTGCTTGTGTTTCCTTCCTAAGTGTCAGAAGGGATCGCTGCCAACAGAAGGTAACATTAGAGGTGAGTTTCAGTGTAGGTCAACGATCGGTTACCAACAGGATTCTGAAGTCAAAGGATGTGACTCGTTGGAGTGAATTAGGAGAAAATGTGACAACTCAATGAGTAATGAGCACAACTATTTTTAATAGGAAGTGGCTGCAGATTTTTATTGTGGGTTACTGCTGTGTATCTGTGATACGCTGATTGATTTCTAGATTTGTATGTAGTCGCTAGGCAGTAGTGTACTCAGGACTGTTCGCGTCTGACCGTTTCTTTCATTGTGTGTGTGTGTGTGTGTGTGTGTGTGTGTGTGTGTGTGTGTGTGTGTGTGGTGTAAGAGTGTCGACTTTTTGTGCAGGGGCCTTCCTAGAGCGAAGAGAGGGAGGAGGCTGATAGAGGCGGCAAAGGTGGGGGCGGTGGAACAACTGCGTGCGTTGCTGGCGGCAGGGGCGGACGTGACGGTGAGGGACGAGGGGAACTGGACTGCCCTGCACTGGGCAGCAGACAGGGGCCACGTGGGGGCGGCCAGCTGCCTTGTGGGGGCGGGCGCGGAGGTCGGTGCCAGGAGCAGGGAGCAGAGCACGCCTCTGCACTGGGCTGCATACAATGGCCACACAGCTGTCGTGCGGCTGCTGCTCGCCGCCTACGCCGACCCAAACGTCAGGGATCGGTATGGGCGGACTCCACTGCACTGGGCGGTAAGGAACGTTCAGGCAGAGGTGGTGGCTGAGCTGCTGCAGGCGGGAGCGGACAGGGGGGGCAGGGATGACATGGGGAGAACCCCCCTGGAGCTGGCCATGAACAACCAGGAGCTGGTGGATATGCTAAAGGAACGTTGACATATTCCACTAATCGAAATAGAATTATTTAATCTTTTGTCTTGACATCTAAAATAAAGAATACATAAAATTATCCTTTGTTCATTCATGTATACCTATAATTTTGTGCTGCAAATGACTACTCTGGTAACACCATAACAACTCCAGCAAGAGATACCTGTAAACTAAAGTGAGGAACCTATCTTTGGAGGATTCAGTCTGTAAAATACTTCACAATCAATTTTTGCAAAAGTTCAACAACTGGAAAACACTCCATTATTAATAAACACTTGTCTGTCTCCAACATTGTTTCTCACGCTAGACAACATACTGAAGCAACTTAAAAGAATACAGCTGACATCCTATCACAACCGCCTGCATTTCAAAACGTGAACACCCAACCTCTTTGAAGACACAAATAGCGTAATATTGTTGGTCGTCTAGCATATCACCTAGCAGCATTAATGTTCAATGTTTGAACCAGGGCTGGCCGGCTGGTGTGGCCGTGCGGTTCTAGGCGCTTCAGTCTGGAACCGCGTGACCGCTACGGTCGCAGGTTCGAATCCTGCCTCAGGCATGGATGTGTGTGATGTCCTTAGGTTAGTTAGGTTTACGTAGTTCTAAGTTCTAGGGGACTGATGACCACAGATGTTAAGTCCCATAGTGCTGAGAGCTATTTTCGAACCAGTCTCCTACATTACCTGATGCTGTCAGCATGCATGGGGCTATGTTACACCAGTATAAACTGCACCATGCTCAAATTACTGCCATAAAAGTTGCTCAGTTAGATGGATCTTCAGGTGTGATCTCTGATGAGTGCACTTTGTATCTGCAGTATGCAAATACTTGCCATCTTTAGCGACAGCCTCACGTTGTTAGCAGCAGTTACACCACATACTTGACAACACTGCACAAAAAATGTCACACATCAGGTGGATTCTTACGAATGACTTTATTATGAAAATTAAAGGGAATAAAATTCTCTACTTTGGCCCATCAATCATGTAAGTAATACTAAATGTTTGTGTGAATCTACTAAGTGACTTAATGTTACATTAATTAATTGAAATGTAGATGTGTCTGTCAATGTAAATTAGATATGGTGCCTTTATTTTCATCGAGTGTTAAACTGGAGTAATTCTTTTGAACTTTTGTGCAACATCATTCTGTAACGAAACAGGCAACCACCTCTGCAGACAGTGGGCCATTCACACTTCAGGCAATGTGCTGTCTGTAATGGCACTCGTGTTGGTCGTCGGCAGTCGCCACACTGCCGTAATGGATACATTCCTGGTATGTCCCACATTGATTGTTGTGATCATTTTAGGCAGTGCTCCTTGTCTGTTGCCCCTGACAACTACACGAAAACGGCGCTGTCCTCTGTCGTTACGTGAAGGCCGTCGCCCACTAACTAGAATTTGGCGTTCTCGGCGCAGTCTCAACACTCAGAATACTGAATTCTCTAACGATTTCCGAAATGGAATGTCCCATGCGTGTAGGTACAACTACCATTCCGTGTAGAAACCATTCATTGTCGTTGTGTGGCCATAATCACGTCAGACATTAATCGTTTGATTACAAGGGATAGCTTCGCCGATCCGCTGCCTTTTTATACCTCATGTATGCGGTAGTATCGCCATCTGTATATGTGCATATCGCTATTCCATTATTTTCGTCACCTGAGTGTATGACGTTTAGCAAAAGTGACAGAACAAGCTGGGGTATATGAAAAACTAAACGCACTATGGCAAACTTTTAAGACGTTTTCTCTGGCAACAGTGCTACATTGAAGCGAACCATTGGTGGTTACAGAGAGGGAAGACATATGTGTCCAATGTGCAGAGAGGATGGGCACGATGGAGCTCCTGCACATTTCAGTCGAAGTGTTCGTACACTTGTCAACAACAGATTCGGTGACCGATGGATTGGTAGAGGTGGACCAATTCCATGGCCTTCACGCTCTCCTGACCTCAACCCTTTGTCAAGCGACATAAAGGACTCATAAAAGTTGACGTCGGAAATGAAGTGGCCGAATTGAGCATACGAGGTTCCTTTTAGTATTTTACAGCCACTTTTTTTATAAATTTTGCGTTATAATGTGACTCTGCAGCTAACGGAACAGTGCAGAATACAGCAGCAGTGACGAGCCAGAAGGTGTTCCCGTGCAGACGCCGGCAGCGGATTCGCCACACAGTGTGACAGTGAGTGGCTGGAGTGAGGACTCGCGAGCCAACTGTGGGGCCGCGAGGGAGGCTCTCACCCGGCAGTGTCTGCGTCTGGGAGCTGCCAGTACTCAGGTGCGAGATCTGGAACTTTCTTTCAGTAAGTATCAGTCATCAGAGTCCACCTGTGGCACAGTAAGTGGTCATATGTATAACCGCTAAGTGATGAAATAAACAACTTACACCCACAAATTCACACCACGTTAGACACAGAAACAGACAACACACTAAACTTTCTGAATATCGCCGTACAAGAAAGGAACTCCACCTGTGACTTCACAATATTCGAGAAACCGACAACCATGAGCATCGCCGTTCACAATCTATTGAATCACCCGGTGGCGCAAAAGCAAGCTAGCTTCAGATTCGTGGTCCACAGATTGAACAGAACGTCTACAAGCAAACAGGATCACACACAGTAGATAGACACAATGAAACATACAGCGCGTTACAAAAAGGTATGGCCAAACTTTCAGGAAACATTCCTCACACACAAATAAAGAAAAGATGTTATGTGGACATGTGTCCGGAAACGCTTAATTTCCATGTTAGAGCTCATTTCAGTTTCGTCAGTATGTACTCCAACCTGATCAAATTGTAAATTTTCACAATCAACGTGTGTGGGCTGACGAGAATCCGCACGCAATTGTGCAATCACGTCATTGACACAGATTTTCTGTGAACGTTTGGGCAGGCATTGTTAGTGATGTCTTGATTGGGCCCCATGTTCTTCCACCTACGCTCAATTGAGTACGTTGTTATGATTTCATACGGGATACTCTACCTGTGCTGCTAGAACATGTGCCTTTACAAGTACGACACAACATGTGGTGCATGCACGATGGAGCTCCTGCACATTTCAGTCGAAGTGTACGTACACTTCTCAACAACAGATACGGTGACCGATGGATTGGTAGAGGTGGACCAATTCCATGGCCTTCACGCTCTCCTGACCTCAACCCTCTTGACTTTCATTTATAGGGGCATTTGAAAGCTCTTGTCTACGCAACCCCGGTACCAAATGTAGAGACTCCTCGTGCTCGTATTGTGGATGGCTGTGATACAATACACCATTCTCCAGGGCTGCATCAGCACATCAGGGATTCCATGCGACGGAGGGTGGATGCATGTATCCTTGCTAACGGAGGACATTTTGAACATTTCCTGTAACAAAGTGTTTGAAGTCACGCTGGTACGTTCTGTTGCTGCGTTTCCATTCCATGATTAATGTGATTTGAAGAGAAGTAATAAAATGAGCTCTAACATGGAAAGTAAGGGTTTCAGGACACATGTCCACATAACATATATTCTCTCTTTGTGTGTGAGGAATGTTTCCTGAAAGTTTGGCCGTACCTCTTTGTAATACCCTGTATAGGAGAGGAGATTGGTTGCAAACACAACAACATAGCGCTTATCGCGTTTTTCGAAGTGAAAAGTCGTCTGTAAGAACAAAATTACACAAAGTACCTTAATGTGTGTATCCAGTGCCCTCAGAATGCAAAACAAGAAGACTCAGTCCCAACACAACCTGAGTAACAATAAATATGTACACACAATATTTTGACACGCTGAAATCATGTCGTTTAATAATCAAAAGAGGTGTTAATTAGCAGATGAATTTAACATTTCCATCGTTTGGTTTGCAGTTGACAAGCTATCAGTGCAGCACACCATATAGGTGGACCTGCGAAACTGTATATGTAAAAATCATAGCAAGAATAAAAACGAACAAAAATTTTCGTTAGGCGCCACTTCGTTAGATTAGTTAAAACATAAAATATGTTCACTTTTTACAGTTTCCAATAAACAAATTCCACTAAGGATGGCACTGAGGTGCCGAAACATATTTGGGTACCCATAAAACGCGGACCTGTTTCCAAAAATATACATACGTATTCGCTATTCGCTGTTTACTGTAAACGTTACTATTTTCACAATTGCAATTACGGCCTTGGGTACTGAAACAGATTTAATCTCAGCACATGTCAGACTTTCAACTCCTCCGACACATACGTGTCGATTTTTAGTAACTTCTTGTGATGAACCGTTTCACCAATTGAAATGCTAACAGTGTTACTGCATTCGTTAATAAATGCACTGTAACGGCATCTTAGATTTTATTTCAAATAGGTTAGCTACCCTCACTGCCAAATTAGACACACAGATCGCCTGCTTGCATCTCAATAGGGATCCATTGTGCTACGAGAACTGCTTAAAGTGGCTGTATCAATGAGAGACGTGTGTAAGGATGAGCCAGATAGTAGTCCGATAGTAGGGGGATTTTATTTTACTTTTTGTTCACTTTCAGAAGTGACTGTCTCCTCAAGCCATAGCTGGCAGCGTCGGCTGCCTATAATTTTTCCATCTCACGGTCTGGCAACAGCACATCAAAAAGCATCTGTCACACACCTCCCTCGTGTGGTGACGAAGTAACGCCGCCCCATTGTCGACGCCCAAAATTCTTAACCACTCTCTGACAAACATTTTGAATAACTTTATGCAAATTTGCCTTGCTAAGAAAATTACTTTCCTCCCTATGCACTCTACTCATGACAAATGAACTCTAATTTTATGACAAACAAAAAGACCGACAGGTAAGTTATATCAACGTCAGCAAGAGGCTACCAGTACCAGTATTAAAAAGCAGGTAGGTGAGAAAGTTAACAAAAGGAACAACAAACAAAATTCAGCACGAAATGCTAGGGGACTGTAGTTACGAGGCCAGAAGTACAAATAACGCAGGAAAGATTATACCAAATGTTTAATACTATTAAGGAAGGTAATGGCAATTATTGATTTGGTAACTGAAGGAGGCGTGAAACCACTTTTAATTAAAACCTTGCTAACAGAAGTATTAACGTAACACTGTACTATGCTGCAGCATTACTAGTGACATTGGCACAACTTAATGACGGCACACCTGTAAGTGGATGTTCCAGAGATGTCATTCGGTATGGAGATACAAACAAAAGCATACAAAGAATAACACAACATTTACACTTATTTTGCTACCAAATGTAACTGGAGAATAAGGAAGTTTTGTGTAAGGGAAATATTATTTTGTACTTTTCGCGGTTTTGCCACCGCTTGTCACTATGATGGGTTGCCAATTACTTATGTCTGTACTATTTTTATTATTGTTCATTTTGTCTATATTTTATTATCAGTTACTGGAGAGTTTTGTTAGAACTTTGCCAGCACTAGTAATTTAGTATGTGTCAATAAACCTAGTCTTCCCATGGGTCACTGTTAGTAGAATGATGAGGATGATTATTTAACTTGTGGTATTCCAAGTATGCTTTAACTTGTGGGGTCCCAAGTATGCCAGAGTACGTTCCCGAGTATTGCCCATTATTTAAGTGTTTATTAATAATGTTCTACATAAGAAACTACACTCCTGGAAATTGAAATAAGAACACCGTGAATTCATTGTCCCAGGAAGGGGAAACTTTATTGACACATTCCTGGGGTCAGATACATCACATGATTACACTGACAGAACCACAGGCACATAGACACAGGCAACAGAGCATGCACAATGTCGGCACTAGTACAGTGTATATCCACCTTTCGCAGCAATGCAGGCTGCTATTCTCCCATGGAGACGATCGTAGAGATGCTGGATGTAGTCC
Organism: Schistocerca serialis cubense; assembly: GCF_023864345.2. Taxonomy (NCBI): domain Eukaryota; kingdom Metazoa; phylum Arthropoda; class Insecta; order Orthoptera; family Acrididae; genus Schistocerca; species Schistocerca serialis. The sequence continues at coordinate 41,734,213 of NC_064648.1, read as the reverse complement.
TGTGGAACGGCTTGCCATGCCATTTCCACCTGGCGCCTCAGTTGGACCAGCGTTCGTGCTGGACGTGCAGACCGCGTGAGACGACGCTTCATCCAGTCCCAAACATGCTCAATGGGGGACAGATCCGGTGATCTTGCTGGCCAGGGTAGTTGACTTACACCTTCTAGAGCACGTTGGGTGGCACGGGATACATGCGGACGTGCATTGTCCTGTTGGAACAGCAAGTTCCCTTGCCGGTCTAGGAATGGTAGAACGATGGGTTCGATGACGGTTTGGATGTACCGTGCACTATTCAGTGTCCCCTCGACGATCACCAGTGGTGTACGGCCAGTGTAGGAGATCGCTCCCCACACCATGATGCCGGGTGTTGGCCCTGTGTGCCTCGATCGTATGCAGTCCTGATTGTGGCGCTCACCTGCACGGCGCCAAACACGCATACGACCATCATTGGCACCAAGGCAGAAGCGACTCTCATCGCTGAAGACAAGTCTCCATTCGTCCCTCCATTCACGCCTGTCGCGACACCACAGGAGGCGGGCTGCACGATGTTGGGGCGTGAGCGGAAGACGGCCTAACGGTGTGTGGGACCGTAGCCCAGCTTCATGGAGACGGTTGTGAATGGTCCTCGCCGATACCCCAGGAGCAACAGTGTCCCTAATTTGCTGGGAAGTGGCGGTGCGGTCCCCTACGGCACTGCGTAGGATCCTACGGTCTTGGTGTGCATCCGTGCGTCGCTGCGGTCTGGTCCCAGGTCGTCGGGCACGTGCACCTTCCGCCGACCACTGGCGCCAACATCGATGTACTGTGGAGACCTCACGCCCCACGTGTTGAGCAATTCGGCGGTACGTCCACCCGGCCTCCCGCATGCCCACTATACGCCCTCGCTCAAAGTCCGTCAGCTGCACATACGGTTCACGTCCACGCTGTCGCGGCATGCTACCAGTGTTAAAGACTGCGATGGAGCTCCGTATGCCACGGCAAACTGGCTGACACTGACGGCGGCGGTGCACAAATGCTGCGCAGCTAGCGCCATTCGACGGCCAACACCGCGGTTCCTGGTGTGTCCGCTGTACCGTGCGTGTGATCATTGCTTGTACAGCCCTCTCGCAGTGTCCGGAGCAAGTATGGTGGGTCTGACACACCGGTGTCAATGTGTTCTTTTTTCCATTTCCAGGAGTGTATCTTGGAAGAGTAATTTAAGATGTAACCATGTTTTATTTCCTTTGTATTTGGATGTGTCTTAGGAGGGACATACCACATGCCTACCCCCATGATAGATAACGTAAACAGAGTGAATAACGCCTACAGCACGACTTGGTCATACACCTAGTCTGTTGGATGAAGAAGAGAACCACACCCCCAAGGGAACGTACCTGACGTGACGCCGTCTGTCGTTCCTTCACTTTTCAGTTTCGCGACATAGTCCGCTCTAACCACTTTCATCTTTCAATTTCCAACAGAACATCGCCTTTTGGAGTTTATTATCCGCGTGTATTCGAACACAAAACTATTCAGCTCAGGTGAACTAACACAGAATTTAATCTTTCATGTCAAAGAAGAGTTCACGAGACCAGTATTCCGTGCTCTCTGACGACCACTGATCAGGCACTATCAGGCTCGAACCGCGTCTAGCCTGCAGATAACCGCCGGTGAGCGGAAATCTCAGTTCAGAACTTGAGCCTTCTTTGACATCAATCTTCCATTGTATTTTCCAGAGGATCTCCGACTACTCAAGTAGTACTATTTAACTGTGTAACGTGTCCCAGGACACTGAGACATACGCAAAGATAATGGAGTTTTAAGTGACTAGCTGGGCCCGATGAGGCCAGCACCTAGGAGTTAATAGAGATGGCGAATTTGGACGTACAGCAAAGTTTTTTTATGTGAGAGATGTCGAGTTTTAAGCTATCTTGGAATCACAGCATTGTCATATACAAGTTAAGTATGTGTTACTGTCGTCTCAACAATGTGCCATGCGCTATACGTTCATAAAGGAAAAGTCCTTCAGAAATTACTCTCAATTTAGTCGTTTCTAGTTCAGTTCGTTGCGCTTTCTGTTTCCACTGTGGAAGTCTCTAGGTTCTCGTCGAGTTTTGTTTTTCTGCTCTAGTTATCAACAGCGTTGAAATCCTCCAGGGTCATGTACCTCACACGGTGCGGTTAGCGCCCAGCTGATCGGTTTATTCTTTCAGTTTCCTTTTTCATAAACCGATCGCCTACCTATCTCTCTCATCTGTGCATCATTGCCTCCCTCCATGGGCCAATACGACTACTACAGTCGGAGTTTCTCTATCGTTGCCGTGTTCAGCCTTCTGGCCCCTCTCGCAGCATCCATCCTCGTGACACTTTTTCAATGCTGATGTGAAGCTTGCTCTTATATCTCTGTACAATTACTATAATCGGAATTTCTCTCTTGTCGGCTGCTCCAGTCGCCATGAGACCATTCATATTCAAACTTCTGAGCCTCTCTAGCAGCGTTCATCCTGCACCTGGCCTATTCTCGGTCTATTCCTCAATTGTACACAGAGGTTGAATGAGTATCACTTGACTGTACCATCTAGTTACAGACGGTAATCGTACAACTTCAGTAACACTGCTTCCCCCCCCCCCCCCTCCCTTTTTTCCCTGGCATTGAAGTTAAGCAGAGCTGTTTCTCTCTCACCAACACACACACACATTCACACACTAGTAACGCCAGATATTTGACACTGTTGTCCCACACAAACACTTCCTACTGTCAACTGTCAAGGCTATGCGACTTTATATAGTCCTGGGCAACTAGATGCCCAACCTGCACCAAACTGATGTGATTTTTCTTTGTCATTTTCACACATGACTTTATGGTGTTCCCCAAATGTAATGATGCCTCAGAAACTTCTTCTCATAATTTGAACATTATCACACTTGGATGGTTAGCCCAACTTTGTTTACTTATTGATATGGAATATGCAGTAGATTTAATATGATACTTGTGTACCTCATTTCTGTATTTTCATTTTTATGTAACAATTATATTTGGGCTAAAATGGATTCTCAAGGAACTTTGATATTGCATGTAACTAACACCATGTTAAAATTTTCGATTACTTTGTCTTGCAGAATGGTTACCCTTCATTGATCAGTTAATAGGTAGTGTTGGGTTAATTTGCGGGGACTGGGAAGGTGAAGCTGTGGCAAGTCCCATTCTTCACGGAATGCCAAACACACTTCTCCCTCCGGCGCCATAGTGAAGTACTGGAACAGTGGGGGGATTCTGAGCAGGGGGGTTTCCTGTCTTTGGGGTCTGTCATCTTTTCGTCTTCAGCTCCAATATTCTGAATCTTCTATTTCATTTCTTACTTCTCGTCAGAGTACCAAGCTGTCGTTCCCTCTGTCCACATGCATACGTCTCTATTGCTGAGATCCTACTCATTTACCGTGTCATCTTTCAGTGACTAAAGGCTATCATATAGGAGGATCCACGTAACATTTCTGCACTATTGAGGATACTGAATTTACTTGAATATGTTTTATGTATAACGCCAAACTACATAATTGTTCTGATGTATCTTTCACGAACCAATTTACTAATGCACAATGTAATTTTAAACAGAACCCACTGTAACAACTCATCTAGCGTGATGTCACGCGTAATCCCACTTCTGAGTCATCTGTTGCGCGCCGCTCTGACGTGGCTGGCACGCTTGACTCCCTGCCTCATTACTAGTGCTACCACGATATTAACGCTTCATTGCTATGAACACAACTTCCAGCCACAGACATATGAGATAGAAATCTCAGGCAGTGGATTTCTAGCAAACCGTTCTTATTGTGATGTTATCACGCCACTAATAACCTTTCATGACACTATGATTACTCACTTAGTATTCGCGCCCATTTACCTACGTTTTTCCTGCCTCAAAGCTCATCTGTGATTGCCTGCTTTATCTAATATATCAATTGATCACCTCTTAACGTCAATTGAAGACCTTTCAAAACATGAGCAAGAACAAATTTCTTATGATCGCCTGTTAGCACACCTACAAGAATGGCAAACAGCCACTAAGCTACATACAACCATTATACCCAGCGCCACAATAACCCCAGTCACTGCTATTACTATTATTTTACTGATATGGACCTTGTACAAAAAGGGATTTTGCAAATGGTTAAGACCGTCCCCTCCAGTGGCTCCAGAACCCCAACCTCAGGGCGAATATCGCCCATGACTAGAAGAAAGAACCTATCGGGCACGTGCCCTCTCTTAGTTTTATGAGTGCTACTCTGTTATTTACCAGTGTGAAAACTTGTGCAGTATAGAGAAGTGCTCCCCTAGTGTTGACTGACTTTTGAAATGTGTTGGAAAAGTGTGAACCTCCCATCATACCCCACTGCACTGAGTTCCAGTTCATGGGCTTGGCCACAGCTACTGCCCACTAAGGACAACACACACGCTGCCTCGCACCACCCAGTCCTGCGTGCAACTTCAGTGGTGATATGTATACTCATTACACTTACAAAACACTCGTTCGACCTATGCTCGAGTATTGCTCATCAGTGTGGGGTCTGTACCAGATCGGGTTGACGGAGGAGATAGAGAAGATCCAAAGAAGAGCGGCGCGTTTCGTCACAGGTTTATTTGGTAAGCGTGATAGCGTTACGGAGATGTTTAGCAAACTCAAGTGGCAGACTCTGCAAGAGAGGCGCTCTGCATCGCGGTGTAGCTTGCTCGCCAGGTTTCGAGAGGGTGCGTTTCTGGATGAGGTATCGAATAGTTGCTTCCTCCTACTTATACCTCCCGAGGAGATCACGAATGTAAAATCAGAGAGATTCGAGCGCGCACGGAGGCTTTCCGGCAGTCGTTCTTCCCGCGAACCATACGCGGCTGGAACAGGAAAGGGAGGTAATGACAGTGGCACGTAAAGTGCCCTCCGCCACACACCGTTGGGTGGCTTGCGGAGTATAAATGTAGATGTAGATTAAAAAAAAGACAATTGGCGTATATGCCTAAATGAAACTATTTTCATGTTTTATTCACACTTGTTCGCTAATGGAATTTTGTAATGTTTATTCTTGTATGCACATAATACTGTTGATGTGTGTAAATCCCTTTGGGCCGGCCGAAGTGGCCGAGCGGTTCTAGGTGCTTCAGTCTGGAACAGCGTGACCGCTACGGTCGCAGGTTCGAATCCTGCCTAGGGGATGGATGTGTGTGATGTCCTTAGGTTAGTGAGGTTTAAGTAGTTCTAAGTTCTAGGGGACTGATGACCTAAGATGTTAAGTCCTATAGTGCTCAGAGCCATTTCATTTTTTAAAACCCCTTTGCGACCCCCCTAGGAGGTCTTTAAAGTCTCTACACCCTCCCATAGGTTAAGGCCCCTGCCATCTTCTGTGGGAGCCTAAATTGATCAACTTAGAGTGAATTCACATACGTTCTCCACTCCCACAGAAGGGCGAGGAGTGTAAGGATGAACCAGATACCTGTAATTTTTCCATCCCATGGTCTGGCAACAGCAAGTCGGCAAGTATCACGATCACGTGCCTCCCTCGTGTGGTGATGAGGTAACACCACCTGAGCCGTGGCGCGGCTCTCGGGCGCAAGACGCTATCGATGGCTCCTCTGGTTGAGGTTGGCACTGTGTGCGATCGCCAGCGCCTCCTGTCGGAGCGGCTCCTAACGAGGAGTGAGTGCGAGTAACGGGGGTCTGGGGCGGACAGCAGGGGAGAACGGACATTGCGGCCGCACTCTGAGGCGACAAGAGGAGAGTTGTCGTGCACGGCCGAGAAGGGAGCGTCGAGCGAGGCGGCAGTCGGCATCGCTTTCCGGGGGACAGAGAGTTGCGGCAGTCCAGCGAGCAGACACCGGCTCCGGGAGCAGTGCTCCGGTTTGTGGACGTGACGTGGGTCGTGTTTTGGCGCAGTATAGTTTGGTCGTTACGCATCTGCTGCTCCCTTTATGCCCACGTGTGCTCTGTCCGTATGTGCATTGAAAAGGTCACGCTCCAGCTGGAACAAGGCTTGTGCTTTACGTTCATGCACCCTGACTCATTTGTTCTGCTGCAGGCAGCTGTAATTTCAGAGATTTTTTTTTTTCGTCGCGATTGTCTTAGCCTGGTGGTGCCTAGTATCCGAGAACAAGACAGCTAACGTGTGACCTGTTGTTTTGGGTTTTGGAGCCATGTTTGGGCAACCTAGTTATCACGCACACAAATGTATTGCTGCCGAGTGAGGTTAGTCCTAATCTTGTGGAACTAAGCTTTCACTGACTGGCTCGTCTGCAAATTAATTAATTTAACCTGTGTGTTTTTTTTTTCTTTCAATGCTGAATTTCTTGTCATTCATTTGTGTACGTTTCGCCGTTAATGATAACTGCAATATAGCAAGGTCTTGGAGGGCTTGCGTATCGTGACTGCATTTTTGGCAACTGCTTAATTTGATTTCTTGTTTATCGGTCTGGTGAAAACTTATGCCAAGTTTACTAATTTCCGCCTGTGGTCCGGAAGTTGGTTTGAAGGTAAATCCGTGGGTAAATCTTTACTGGGCCTAACTGTTAACTGATCTTGCGTTGAACTAATGCCATTATTAAATCGTTTGTTGTGTGCTATAAATTGTATTACCGTAGACAAGGAGACAGGGCACATTCTGTGGTCGAGGGGTAGGCACGGTTGCTGCTTTGCGCGTGGCGTCTTGTCGCTCGCTACCATTTCCCGCGTTAGTAGGGCCGGCGTGAGATTTGTTTGCTCGCGGTTGTACGGCCGCTAGTCAGCTGTGCCTGCTGCCGCTTCAGGGTGTGCCGTGTTTCGTAAGGCGTACGCCGACTTCCAGTCACTGTTGCTCCTGTGTTGCTGTCGGTCGCTCACCGAAACGCTAGTCTGTTTTAGCACGGTGGCCTCTGGGCCGTGACGATGTCGGCTGATGACCAGAGTTGGGGCGGTCGTCCGCTCTGAGTGGCTTCGGCCGCTTGGACTTCGCAGTTACCTTCCGGTTAAACGGATCGAACTTGTTTATTTGCTGTAGATTCCTAAGTAGTTTGTGAGAAAAGTTGTAACTCAGCTTTTCACGATTTTCCACAATTCATTTTGGTAAGGCATTTTCCTGTCTAAGTTTTATTTAAATGAGAATTCTTTATTGGGGTTATTCACCTGTTGAACTTAACATAAAATTTGCAACTTGGCTTTCATGATTTTATTTAATTTAAGCATTCTTGTAAAGCAGTCCTTTATCTACGTTTTATTGATTGGTAATTCTTTATTGGGGTTATTCACTGGTTGAAGATTAACATATGTTTGTAACCAAGTTTGTCCTTGTTTAATTGAGATTTAAGAGCCTTTATTGCTGGAAGATCATTAAAGCTTGGGTGCTTGTAATTGTGAATACTGTTGTCTATGTTGTGGGCTATCCTTTCACTTCCACAGCCAAGCTCTCCTATCTACCAGTACACCACCCTGGCGTTGATGCTGAGCAGGCCACGCCTTGGAAATTTCCATGCCGCCCCCGCGGGTTTCTCAGCATCTGACCAATCAAGGCTGAGGAAGCCGCGTGGCCATGCTGGATGTACCTGGCCGCCTCACACTGGGCTCTCTCTCTCTCTCTCTCTCTCTCTCTCTCTCTCTCTTTTGATTGCGCACCCTGTGGCAATCAACATCTCCTGCCCTTCCTGGTGCTGCAGCACCGTGGACTTCGTCTATCCAGACATCACTTTTCCGTAACTATGCAAACTACGGTTAGCCCCTGACTATGCTCTGGCTCACTCTCGCCTCCCTAGGCCAGACTATGTGACCCTTTACAAGACAAAAGTGGCTAATAAAAGACTTCTTACTTAAAATCTTCCTAATGGTCCTTTCACGCCCACCGCCTTTCAATCCGGCTGTCCTGAACACCTACGAAGAACAAGCAGCAGGAAATAGTGTGTCGTTTCTTTAAGATCATAGAGGAAATAGTTAACTTTTGTAGTCCGGGGTGGCAAGTAACGACCTGTAGTACAGTAAAGTGTGTATATTCCTTTCTTCAGAGTCGTCGCTAAATTTAGACAAATGTACGGTGATTTTTGTACAAAATGGTGATCTTGCACGTAAAAAAAGTTTTACCAGTAGAAGAAACAACCAAAAAACTGGTGAGAAACGTGGAGCCCAAAGAAAAGGTGTGATCATGAAGAAGCAGATGGCAGTTATGAGTCGAGGGGTATGAAAGGGAAGCAGTGGTTGGGAAGGGAGTGAGACAGGGTTGTAGCCTCTCACCGATGTTATTCAATCTGTATATTGAGCAAGCAATAAAGGAAACAAAAGTTCGGAGTAGGTATTAAAATTCATGGAGAAGAAGTAAAAACTTTGATGGTCACCGATGACATTGTAATTCTGACAGACACAGCATGGGACTTGGAAGAGCAGCTGAACGGAATGGACAGTGTCTTGAAAGGAGGGTACAAGATGAACATCAACAAAAGCAAAACGAGGATAATGGAATGTAGTCGAATTAAGTCGGGTGATGCTAAGGGAATTAGATTAGGAAATGACACTTAAAGTAGTGAAGGAGTTTTGCTATTTGGGGAGCAAAATAACTGATGATGGTCGAAGTAGAGAGGATATAAAATGTAGACTGGCAATGGCAAGGAAAGCGTTTCTGAAGAAGAGAAATTTTTTAACATCATGTATAGATTTAAATGTCAGGAAGTCGTTTCTGAAAGTATTTGTATGGAGTGTAGCCCTGTATGGAAGTGAAACATGGACGATAAATAGTTGGGACAAGAAGAGAATAGAAGCTTTCGAAATGTGGTGCTACAGAAGAATGCTGAAGATTAGATGAGTAGATCACATAACTAATGAGGTATTGAATAGAATTGGGGAGAAGAGGAGCTTGTGGCAAAACTTGACTAGAAGAAGGGATCGGTTGGTAGAACATGTTCTGAGACATCGAGGGATCACCAATTTAATATTGGAGGGCAGCGTGGAGGGTAAAAATCGTAGAGGGAGACCAAGAGATGAATACACTAAGCAGATTCAGAAGGACGTAGGCTGCAGTAGGTACTGGGAGATGAAGCAGCTTGCACAGGATAGAGTAGCATGCAGAGCTGCATCAAACCAGTCTCAGGACTGAAGACCACAACAACATGAAGAAGCAGCAAATACACTGTCCCACAACGTAAATAAGACATCTCGTAAAAATTATTTTCTGTATCAGGAACCTGACTTTGGTACGCTCTTCACCCAAAACCTCGAGAAAACTACTCTTCTTCCCAGTACGAGAAGCCAGTAAAAGCTCCACCATGTCACAGTAGCTGCGTCTTCCACGTACCTATCTGCAGAAATCTAATTTATCCCTCCCCCATCTCTCCCCGTCACCTCACATTCTCTCCTCCTGACCTACAGAGTCCTCTCGACGGAGTCTGCGATATCTCACTTACCACTTAGTCTACTATCGATTTAGTTTGTATGTTCTCCCCTCTACTGATGCCTTCTGTTTCCGCTGATAATGACACAGCTTCAGAACGCTAAACTCATTGATATTGTCTTTCTACTGTCCAAGTGCTGTATTTATTGGATTCCGCTATTTGCAGTAGACTTCAAAGCCGGGAAGACTTCAAAGCCGGGAAGGCTTTACCATAGAACACGTAATGTGGTAATTGTTGTATTTGATGTCCCCGTTCTGTGACTTATTTGTTACATTAGAGGGTGCTATGGCGTAGCTGAAAGATGTGGTATCTTTCATTTCGATAACTGTGCTCAGAAGCCTACAGACGAACCCGTTAAATCTTCGGAGAAGACTGCAAATAACGTAAACAATAAACGTAGGTGACTGGACAATTAGTCGCAAAACAGACTGCATGCTCTTGAACTAAAAGATCACAGCTAAAGTGCCTGCTGCACGATGTCACGGAAGTAGCAACAAGCCCATGGTAACATTCTTTTTAAGAGCATGCTTCATTTTTGTTGTAAGAGGGGAGCTGCAGATCCTAATCCGGTCATTCGAAATCTATATCTACCTCTACAGCTACATGGTTACTCTGCAATTCACACTTAAGTACCTGGCGGAGGTTTCCACGAACCACCTTTAAGCTACTCGTCTACCATTCCACTCACCACAGGCTTGGGAAAAAACACTTATCTTCCCGTGTGAGCTCTGACTTCTCTTATTTTATTATGACGATCATTTCTACGTGTGTAGGTGGGCGCCAATGAAATATTTTCATACTCTTGAGGAGATACGACGGCCGCTGTGGCCGAGCGGTTCTAGGGTCTTCAGCCCGGAACCGCGCTGCTGCTACGGTCGCAGGTTCGAATCCTGCCTTGGGCGTAGATGCGTGTGATGTCCTCAGGTGAGTTAGGTTTAAGTAGTTCTAAGCTCTAGGGGACTGATGACCTCAGATGTTAAGTCCCATAGGGCTTAGAGCAATTTGAACCGTTTGAGGAGAAATATGGTTATTGAAATTTCATGAGAAGGTCCTGCCGCAGAAAGAAACGGCTTTGTTTTGATGACTGTCATGTTAATTAGTGCATCATATCGGTAGCACTCTCACCTACTTCGCGATAAACAAGACGAGCTGCCCTTCTTTGAACTTTTTCGATCGGTTCCGTGAATCCTATCTGATGCGGGTCCCACAGTGCTCAGCAGTACTCGAGAAGACGGCGTACAAGTGTAGTGTGTTCAGTCTCTTTAGCATACATGTTAAGTTTTCTGCTACTTCTGCCAGTAAATCAGTCTTTGACTTACTTTCCCCACAACGTTATCGATGTGATCATTCCACTTTAAGTTATTAATAACTGTAATCCTCAAGTATTTTGCTGACGACTTTGCATGCCTTAGATTTTTGTGCTTCATCTTGTAACTGAAGTTTAGTTGATTCTTTTTAGTGGTAATGTGGATGACTTCACACTTTTCATGATTTACACTCAATTGCCAGTTTTTGCACCATATCATTTTGCAATTTGTTTTGGTCATCTGATGACATTACGTAATAGTGACAGCATCACCTAGACACTATCTACGAGGACTGCTCAAATTGTCTCCTAAATCGTTGACGCAGGTCAGCAACAGCAGAGCGCCTGTAACACTTTCTTTGGGGAACGCCAGGTATTAGTTCTGTTCAGTGACTTCCCGTCAGTTATTACGAACTGTGACTGTTCTAACATGAAATCACGAACCCAGCGAGGAACGCTGTCAAAAGCGATCTCGAAATCTAAAAAGTACGGAATCAAATTAATGTTCCCTGTCAATATCACTCATTAGTTTATGGGAATAATGAGCTAGTTGTGTTCCAGGAGAGCGTTATTTTCTGAATATGTATTGGCTATTTGTCACTAAATCGTATTCTTCGACGTGGTTCATAATGTTGGAGCGCAGTATATGTTCCAAAATGCTACAGCAAACAAACGTTACTGATATGGGTCTATTATTCAGTGGATTACCCTTATCTCGTTCTTTGGGTATTGGAGTGACTTGCGCAACTTTCCGTTCTCTGGGAACGGATCTTTCTCCACCGAGGCGTTGAATATGATTACTAAGTATGGAGCTATTGTATCAGCATACTCTGAGAGTAACATGACTGGTATACAATATGGACCGAAAGCTTTGCCTTCCTTCTAATTTAGGCTGTTTTGCTACATCAAGAGATCTGATTCTGAATTACTCATATTGGCAGTTGTTCTCGATTCTAATTCCTGCGTGTTTACTTTGTCTTCTCGTGTTAAGAAAGTTCGGAAAACGGTTTAGTAACTCTGTCTTCGTGGCGGAGTCATCAAAAACATCATCATTGTTATCACGCAGTGAAGGTATTGATTGTGTCTTGCCACTGGTGCACTCTACGTATGACCAGAATCTCTTTGGGTTGTCAGCCACATTCTGAAACAAAAGTTTCGTTGTCTAAAAGCGTCTCGCATTGAAGTTCGCGCTTAACTTAGAGCTTAAGTGAAATTTCACCAGTATTCTGAGTTCTTTTAAATTTGACATGCTTTTTTGTTGGTTCTGCAATAGTGTTCTGACGTGTTTTGTGTATAATGGGAGATCATAAGTATAACAGTGAGGGAATTAAAGGGAAAAATGAGGAAGAAGAAGACACGTAAGAAGCACATCAGACAGTCCAGATGAACTTCGCCTACACCTGGCGCCGTTTGCAGCATCGCTCAGCACACGCCGAGGTGTGGCTCCAGGCACGGCGCGTGCGGTGCCGCGGCTGGAGTCCTGGAGAACAGGGGCTGGAACGGCTGGACAGTGGTCAACGAATAGTGTACCACCCTGTGGGTACAGTTCAGTCCTCCAGCGGGCTCCAGAATTTACCCCTGCTGTGTGGACCGCGTCTGGAGCGACCGCTGTCCAGTCTGGAGTGCGCTGCGACTGAGTACTGCTCACTGCGACACGTTCCAGGCTCGGCTCCGGTCAGTACAAACGTGTTCCAGACTGGACAGTGGTCCGTGTGGGCAATTTCCAGACGACCCCAGCTCCTTCCACGAGACTACTTCCAGGTACTCCAGCTGTCCCATCGTTCAAGGCGACATGTGACCAGTAGTCTGCACCAGAACCCGGGAATGGAAATTTAAAAATACATAGTTTCTTTTTTTACATTAACGTTTCTTTTTCACTTTGGCGCTTCTCTTTTTCACTTTGGCGCTTCTCTTTTTCACTTTGGCGCTTCTCTTTTTCGCTTTGGCGCTTCTCTTTTTCGCTTTGGCGCTTCTCTTTTTCGCTTTGGCGCTTCTCTTTTTCGCTTTGGCGCTTCTCTTTTTCGCTTTGGCGCTTCTCTTTTTCGCTTTGGCGCTTCTCTTTTTCGCTTTGGCGCTTCTCTTTTTCGCTTTGGCGCTTCTCTTTTTCGCTTTGGCGCTTCTCTTTTTCGCTTTGGCGCTTCTCTTTTTCGCTTTGGCGCTTCTCTTTTTCGCTTTGGCGCTTCTCTTTTTCGCTTTGGCGCTTCTCTTTTTCGCTTTGGCGCTTCTCTTTTTCGCTTTGGCGCTTCTCTTTTTCGCTTTGGCGCTTCTCTTTTTCGCTTTGGCGCTTCTCTTTTTCGCTTTGGCGCTTCTCTTTTTCGCTTTGGCGCTTCTCTTTTTCGCTTTGGCGCTTCTCTTTTTCGCTTTGGCGCTTCTCTTTTTCGCTTTGGCGCTTCTCTTTTTCGCTTTGGCGGCCGACTGACACGACGTTTGATGCCATCCCTGTTACTGCATCTTTTGGTACATCGTTGTTGGAATATCGACGTAAGACTGCAGGCCTCATTGTCATGGTTACATCCACACCAAAGAGTACCGCACACACCAAAAGTAATTCACCAAATTCTGCCGTAAGAGTTCGGTTTACGATACGAAACGGATACAATATTACCGGATTACTGTACACAGGTGAACAATGTTATCGGACTACTGTATACAGGTGACGCTTAAAGTGGCCATAATATATGGTTGTACAGTGGTACATAATTCGTACTCTTGGCCCTGGTCCCGTAGCTTGCGTCCATGAATAACATGGAGTTTTCGACAGGAGTCGTGTCCTGCGTTTCCCAATCCAAGCATGTTATCTCCGCCTTGTCGCGTCGGATACGTATTGACAAAGATTTTTCCTGCATTTCTGTTTTACAAATCGTACTAAAAATCTAGATATAAGAAGAAAGAGGAATCAGTACCGAAAAGATAGGGATCTAGTATTAGTCAGAATTTAGAAGAGCTTGCAACACTTAAAATCAAATAAGGCACAACAGATAGACAACATTTCATCAGAATTTCTAAAATCATTGGGGGAAGAGATAACAGAATAATTATTCACGTTGGCGTGTAGAGTGAGTTATACTGCCGGTATACCATCCGACTTTCAGAAGGCATTATCCTCACAATTCCGAAGATTGTATAAGATCTGACATGTGCGAGAACTATCGCACAATCAGCTTAACAGCTCATGGATTCAAATTGCTGACAGAAATAATATACAGAAGAATGGTAAGGCAAATTGAGGATGTGTTAATTACTATGTTTTGCTTTAGGAAAGGTATAGGTAGCAGAGAGGCAATTCTGACGTAGCGGTTGATAATGCAAAGAAAAATCAGGACACGTTCATAGGATTTTTCGACTGTGGAAAAGCATTCGATGGTGGAAGCTGTTAGAGATCCTGAGAAAAACAGAGGTAAGCAACAGGGCAAAAGGGTAACATACTATATTTACAACCGACAAGAGGGGACAATAACAGTGGACAACAGAGAAGGAAGTGCTCGGATAAAAAAGCGTCTGGGAGAAGGACGTAGTCTTTCTTTCCTACCGTTCAACTTGGACGTCGAAGAAGCAGTGACGGAAATAAAAGAAAGATGCAAGAGTAGGATTAAAATTCAGGACGAAACGATATCGATGTTAAGATTCCTTGATGACACTGCTACCGTCACTGAAAGTGAAGAAGTATTACAGCATCTGTTGGATGGAATCAAGAGTCTAATGAGTACAGAATATGTATTGAGAGTAAATCGAAGAAAGATGAAAGTAATGGGAGGTAGCAGAAATGAGAACAGCGAGAAAGTTATCATAAGTGGTGATCAGGAAGTAGACCAAGTTAATAAATTGTGCAATCTAGGCAGCAAGATAACACATGACAGACGGAGCAAGGAGGACCAAGAGAAGTCTATTAGCACCAAACACAGGTCTTACTTCGAGGAAGAAAGTTCTGAGAATGTACATTTGAACACAGCGTTGTATGGCAGTGAGGCAGGGACTGTGGGAAAACCAAAACAGAAGATAATCGATGCATGCAAGATGTGATGCCCTAGAAGAATGTTGATAATTAGGTGGACTGGTAAGGTTGGAGGTAGTGCACAGAACAGGAGAAGGAAGGAATGTATGGAAAACACTGACGAGAAGAAGGAACAAGACAATACGACATCTGTTGAGACATCAGGCAATGACTTGCATAGTAACAGAGGGAGCTATCCCCCCTGCGGGTCCGGGGATTAGAATAGGCCCGAGCTATTCCTGCCTGTCGTAAGAGGCGACTAAAAGGAGTCCCACCCCCTCAAGGGGGTCGTTAGCGCCTGCGTCCGGAGACGGACGGTTCCACGACCTCTATTTGCGGTCATCTTGCTTTTTCACTTCTCGTTTCTTCCTTCCTTTGGTTGGTTCCTTTCTTTGCTCTTTTCCACCTCACTGTCTTCCTTACTCTTTCCCTTGTCTTCTTCTCCTTGCCTTCTCATTGCCTTCTTCTCCTTGCCTTCTCATTGCCTTCTTCTCCTTGCCTTCTCGTTGCCTTCTTCTCCTTGCCTTCTCCTTGCCTTCTCATTGCCTTCTTCTCCTTGCCTTCTCTGGTCTCCGCCTCAGCGTTTGAGACAGTCTGTCCTCTCTCTCCCTCTCTCTCCTCCTTTTCCTCTTCTTCCTTCCTCCCTGTGCGTGCCTGAAGGCCGACCCACGCGTTCGCACGCGTAGCCGGTGACGGGGTAACGCGTAATTCCCCGCCCTGGGTAGACATGTAAGGCACGCGCCTACCCCCTGGTAAAGGCCAGGCCCGGGGAGGGGTGATTGCCTGAGCTGATACCTTCTGACCATGCCGATTGGTCCCTCCGTCTGGTTCTCGGGAGGTGTGACCTGAGGTGTAAACATTCACCTAAGGCGGGAGTGCCCTCTGTGAGGGTCCCCACAAGGAAGGAGCGCGCCATCGGAGACGCTGGCAATCATGGGAGATTCCTCCGCAATGGATTTCACTCCATCTGTCTCGACTTCTGCCCAAAAACGGAAACGTGACCAGCCATCAGTGACAAAAGTACTACCACCTGCCCCACAGTTCCTCGTCGTTTCTCGATCTGAGGACGGAAAGGATTTTTCCTCTGTGAACCCTTTTGTTATCCAGAAGGGTGTCGATGCCATAGCCGGATCTGTCAAATCTTGTACCAGGTTGCGTAATGGTACCTTATTACTAGAAACTGAGAGCGCCTTTCAGGCACAAAAACTGCTTCGGGCCACACTCCTGTACACGTTCCCTGTGCGGGTGGAGGCTCACCGAACCTTGAATTCGTCTCGTGGTGTGGTCTATACTAGCTCCCTCGACAGACTGACTGACGAGGAGATTCAATCTTTCCTCGCTGAGCAGGGCGTGACGGCTGTCCATAGGGTCATGAAAAAGGTCAACAATGACCTTGTACCGACCCGGACACTTTTCTTGACCTTCGATAGTGTTAAGCTGCCATCGCGCATCAAGGCGGGCTACGAGGTTATTTCTGTTCGCCCCTATGTCCCGACACCTACGCGCTGTTACCAGTGTCAGCGTTTCAATCACACTCGACAGTCTTGTTCCAATGCGGCTAAATGTGTCACTTGTGGTAGGGATGCCCATGAGGGTGACTGTCCACCTCCGTCTCCTCGTTGTGTGAACTGTCAGGGTGACCATGCCGCATCCTCCCGTGACTGTCCTGTCTATAAGGAAGAACGCTGTATCCAAGAAATTCGGGTCAAAGAGAAAGTGTCCACCTTGGCTGCTCACAAGCTATTGGCTAGTAGGAAGCCCACACTGCTTCCAGCGGGGAAATACAGTACTGTCCTCGCCTCCCCTCGGACTACCAGGGAGGTGGCAACCCAGACATGCGATCTGACCTTCAGCACCACGGTCGTCCGTTCGGCCAGTGCTAAGATCGCCCGGTCGACGTCTCCTCTTCCTCCTGTCACCCCTCAGACACAAGCACCTTCATCAGCTTCTGCCAAGACGAAGACCCAGAAGTCAGATGCACGGGCCTTTAAGAAGGAACCGTCCCGTGCAGACTTCCTACGTACCTCGACCTCCCAGCCTTCGACCGGTACTTCCACCAAACGACCTTCCAAGAAGGCTCCTAGGAAGCACGGTTCTCCTTCTCCACCACGGCGCATTTCTTCTCCTGCGCCACCCAGTGGTTGCCGCCCCAGGCCGTCATCCGTTTCGCCTGGCCGCACCGCTGGTAGCCGAACATCTGGCCGTTCACCGGCGGAGGAAGCCCCCCCTCCCGGCCATCTTCCCAAGATGGCTGATGAACCTATAGACCCAATGGACGAAGACTGTCCGCCTACTGATAGCGGCGGCAGTGCTCGCTCGAAGCCAGGCCCTCTGCGGCATTCGAGGTGACCCCTTCTTTTATCTTCCTTTTCTTACGATGGCACTTATTCACTGGAATATTCGCAGCATTCGCTCCAATCGAGAGGACTTGAAGTTGCTGCTCCGCTTGCACTGTCCGCTCGTCGTAGCCCTCCAGGAAACGAAGCTACGCCCATGCGATCAAATTGCCTTGGCACACTACACCTCTGTGCGTTTTGATCTACCCCCTGTGGTGGGTATCCCGGCTCATGGAGGGGTTATGTTGCTGGTCCGGGATGATATTTACTATGATCCCATCACGTTGCACACCGGCCTGCAGGCAGTTGCCATCCGCATTACTCTCCCCACTTTTACATTTTCCATTTGTACCGTTTACACTCCATCGTCATCTGTCGTTACCAGGGCAGACATGATGCAACTTATTGCTCAGCTACCTGCACCATTTTTGTTAACTGGAGACTTCAATGCCCACCATCCCCTTTGGGGCTCTCCAGCATCCTGCCCGAGGGGCACCCTGTTAGCAGACCTTTTCAACCAGCTCAACCTTGTCTGCCTCAATACTGGCGCCCCTACTTTTCTTTCGGACACATCTCAAGACTCAAAAAAGAAAAGAAGACGACGAAATACGTAAATTACGTTTGCAGAATGATAATTTGTGACTCGCTCAGCCTTTTTACAAATTATTCATTTATTTCATTTGACATGAGGCTGTTATACATCTACATAAATGTTCCACATGCCACCGCAAACACAGCATGGGAGAAACGACTCTCTAAATGCTTCCATACGAGCTTAGATTTTCTTCTGCCTCGTCTTCGGAGCCCTTAACCTAGTTGTACGTTGGCGGCAGTAAAATCTATCGTACTGCAGTGGTTGCGAAATTAGTGTTCTTTGCCCTCCCCCCCCCTCCCCCCCCCCGCCACCCCCCCCCCCCCGTGGTCCTCGTCTTCCTACTGACCCTTAGTAACCACATAGTCTAAAGTAATTCCACTGCGTTCGGTTGTCGAACTAGCTGTTCATGGCAGCTCTATGGGACATAGTCATTTGAACATTGAAGTTGTGCGGAAAGTTGGTTCCAATCAGCAAACAAGCAAAGCGAAAGCATGCACACTGTAATCCTTATATCCATATTATGTACCATCTGGAGACATACTTTATCAGATTTTTGCGTCAAATTACTTAGAACCAAGCAACAAACGACCAAACGCTCAGCAAGTCATTTCAACACTTGTTGCATCAGGTTGTGTATAAGTTAGCAGTGTTTTTGTTTTGCATGTTGGTATTCTGGTTGCTGTGCGTATATGTTTATCTATTATCATTTCTACCGGACACTGTGGTAGAGCGGTTCTAGGCGCTATAGTCTGGAACTGCGTGACCGCTACGGTCGCAGGTTCGAATCCTGCCTCGGGCATGGATGTGTGTGATGTCCTTAGGTTAGTTAGGTTTAAGTAGTTCTAAGTCTAGGCGACTGATGACCTCAGATGTTAAGTCCCATAGTGCTTAGAGCCATTTGAACCATATTATCATTTCTCATTTTCAGTTCACTGTTTGAATTTACATATTGTCATTTTGTCTTTCGAAGCTAGTGAGTGCGGCTGTGAACTCTAGGAACTGGAGTGCCAAGTGGAGAAATCGGACATATTCTTCTGTTTCAATTCATTAGAGGGATAACAGCAGCGGAGCCAGCCAGAACCATCTGGCCATGTATGGGGATAGTAGCATTGGAGAGAGCGCGACAAGAAAATAGTTTTCCCATTTTAAGGAGGATAGGCCTAACAAAACTCTACCATCTGGTGAGCAAGATGTATGAGACAGGCGAAATTCCCTCAGACTTCAAGAAGAATATAGTAATTCCAATCCCAAAGAAAGCAGGTGTTGACAGATGTGAAAATTACCGAACTGTCAGTTTAATAAGTCACAGCTGCAAAAATACTAACGCGAATTCTTTACAGACGAATGGAAAAACTGGTAGAAGCTGACCTCGAGGAAGATCAGTTTGGATTCCGTAGACAAGTTGGCACACGTGAGGCAATACTGACCCTACGACATATCTTAGAAGGAAAATTAAAGAAAGGCAAACCTACGTTTCTAGCATTTGTAGACTTAGAGAAAGCTTTCGACAATGTTGATTGGAATACTCTTTCAAATTCTGAAGGTGGTAGGGGTAAAATACAGGGTGCGAAAGGCTATTTGCAATTTCTACAGGAACCAGATGGCAATTATAAGAGTCGAGGGACATGAAAGGGAAGCAGTGGTTGGGAAGAGAGTGAGACAGGGTTGTAGCCTATGCCCAATGCTATTCGATCTGTATATTGAGCAAGAAGTAAAGGAAACAAAAGAAAAGCTCGGAGTACGTATTAAAATCCATGGAGAAGAAATAAAAACTTTGAGGTTTGCCGATGACATTGTAATTCCGTCAGAGACAGCAAAGGACTTGGAAGAGCAGTTGAACGGAATGGACAGTGTCTTGAAACGAGGGTATAAGATGAACATCAACAAAAGCAAAACGAGGATAATGGAATGTAGTCAAGTCGGGTGATGCTGAGGGAATTAGATTAGGAAATGAGACACTTAAAGTAGTAAAGGAGTTTTGCTATTTGGGGAGCAAAATAACTGATGATGCTCGAAGTAGAGAGGATATAAAATGTAGACTGGCAATGGCAAGGAAATCGTTTCTGAAGAAGAGAAATTTGTTAACATCGAGTATAGATTTAAGTGTCAGGAAGTCGTTTCTGAAAGTATTTGTATGGAGTGTAGCCATGTATGGAAGTGAAACATGGACGATAACCAGTTTGGACAAGAAGATAATAGAAGCTTTCGAAATGTGGTGCTACAGAAGAATGCTGAAGATTAGATGGGTAGATCACATAACTAACGAGGAGGTATTGAATAGAATTGGGGAGAAGAGGAGTTTGTGGCACAACTTGAATAGAAGAAGGGATCGGTTGGTAGGACATGTTCTGAGGCATCAAGGGATCGCCAATTTGGTACTGGAGGGCAGCGTGGAGGGTAAAAATCGTAGAGGGAGACCAAGAGATGAATACACTAAGCAGATTCAGAAGGATGTAGGCTGCAGTAGGTACTGGGAGAAGCTTGCACAGGATAGAGTAGCAGGGAGAGCTGCATCAAACCAGTCTCAGGACTGAAGACAACAACAACAACAGTTTTGATCGTTTGACACTGAGGAAGAACTTCAGCGCTTGGTAAAGATCGTTTAAACACATTAAATCACAATGATTCAAGTCAATGTAGTCGACAACTGGCAGGTGTGATGAACTTTGATCATTCCGCCATCGCGCGCCATTTGCATGCAACGGAGGAGGTTCATAATTCTGGTGTATTGGTACGGGATGATCGAAGCCAGAATCACAAAAGAAAAGAAAAGAAAAAAAAAAACAGTGCGTCTCTGCTCGCACGTCATCAGCTGGCTCGCGAACAACACCGACCATTCCTGTCCCGTACCGCTCGTTACTGCTGTCGATAAATCGTGTATTTCTGCAAACATATTGAAAACAAAGGAATGGTTGAGCCGAAGAAAACAGCAACTCAATGTACAAAGGCCTGTATCCATCCACACAAGGTCATGTTTATGCACCTGGTGCAACAGCGACGGTGCGTTGTACTATGAATTGTTTCGAATTATTTCCCTCAGGTGTAACCATCACTGCCGACGTTTATTGTCAACAAATGAGAAATCTTGCAGACGCAAACCCGGAACACCGACCACGAAGACTGTGTGAAGTGATGCTTTTCCACGACCATGTCCGCCCACATTCTGCTAGACCGACAAAAAAAACACCATACATGATTTGGATTGAGAGTCATTCCGCACCCACGTTATTCACCTGACCTTGCGCCCCTGCCAGATTTTCTCCTTTCCCGCTCTGCATCGAAAATCCTTCGAGGAATTTCCTTTCCGGATCAAAATGGACTCTGCACATGGCTAGACGAGCTCATCGCATCAAAACCACGTGATTTCTACAGTCGCCCAGTTGAAACGTTACCCCAGCATTGGCAGACCGGTGATACCGTTGAGTGACGATTGTGTTCTTATTCACGGAACGAATCAATGTCTGTGTGCTCTCAGACGTGACATAAATAAAGTACAACGACAGAACGAATGAGAGAGTAAGTTTGCCTTATCAAAGTGGCCGAGCGGTTCTAGGCGCTTCAGTCTGGAACAGCGCGACCCCTATGGTCGCAGGTTCGAATCCTACCTTGGGCATACATGTGTGTGATGTCCTTAGGTTAGTTAGGTTTAAGTAGTCCTAACTCCTAGGGCCTGATGACCTCCGATGTTAAAGTCCCATAGTGCTCAGAGCCGTTTGAACTCTTCCCTTATCAAAGAAAAAATAACATCGAGTCACCGAGTACATCGAAACGTCGACGACATATAGGTTCAACTGGATGCATCAACTCTACAAATTGAGCGTTTTCAATAGTTAGATGAATGTCGACGATCCATTCCGACCGGAACGCCACGCAGTGTTCAGTGAGGCCCGGCACACTAGATGTGATACCAGCTCGGGTTCTCGGTCACTGCAGCGAGAGGGGCTGCGGGCGTTCGCAGGTGTCGCCATTGCCCGCAGCTTACATCTACATCTACATTTATACTCCGCAAGCCACCCAACTGTGTGTGGCGCCCTGCGTCTTCGCCCACTACGTGTTCTGCAGCACTGGCCACTTGCAAATGCACGTGTAACTACCTGAGACCGATGATCTTACGCTGGGGTGACTTGACTGTCATTGTACTGAAAAACAATTCATGTTATGCAGGACAATTCATGTTATGCAGGAGCAGAAACTTGTTTACACACACACACACACACACACACACACACACACACACACACACACACACACACACTTCCTTGCGTGTGAGATGACGACCAGAGGACCAGCTTGGACTGTGACATTCTACTCGGAAATAAGCCGTTTCGAATCCTGGTGGTGAGTGAAATTTACACTGCCAGTATTTGACCGGCAAGTGGAGGATAGATGGTGGTGTATAGATCCTTATCACCAGATTTTACGCCACTGTGCTGGAATGAATTCTAAATCCCTCTGCAGTGAGGGCGTCTAACATCGTCGATGACACATATCGGGTGTTCGTAAGTTCCCATTAGTGCAGGCGCTCGAACTTACAATACAGTGTGTTACAAAAAGGTACGGCCAAACTTTCAGGAAACATTCCTCACACACAAAGAAAGAAAATATGTTATGTGGACATGTGTCCGGAAACGCTTACTTTCCATGTTAGAGCTCATTTTATTACTTGTCTTCAAATCACAGTAATCGTGCAATGCAAACACACAGCAACAGAACGTACCAGCGTGACTTCAAACACTTTGTTGCAGGAAATGTTCAAAATGTCCTCCGTTAGCGAGGATACATGCATCCACCCTCCGTCGCATGGAATCGCTGATGCGCTGATGCAGCCCTGGAGAATGGCGTACTGTATCACAGCCGTCCACAATACGAGCACGAAGAGTCTCTACATTTGGTACCGGGGTTGCGTAGACAAGTGGTGGTGGTGGTGGTGGTGGTGGTGGTGGTGGTGGTGGTGGTGGTTAGTGTTTAACGTCCCGTCGACAACGAGGTCATTAGAGACGGAGCGCAAGCTCGGGTTAGGGAACGATTGGGAAGGAAATCGGCCGTGCCCTTTCAAAGGAACCATCCCGGCATTTGCCTGAAACGATTTAGGGAAATCACGGAAAACCTAAATCAGGATGGCTGGAGACGGGATTGAACCGTCATCCTCCCGAATGCGTAGACAAGAGCTTTCAAATGCCGCTATAAATGAAAGTCAAGAGGGTTGAGGTCACGAGAGCGTGGAGGCCATGTAATTGGTCCACCTCTACCAATCCATCGGTCACCGAATCTGTTGTTGAGAAGCGTACAAACACTTCGACTGAAATGTGCAGGAGCTCCATCGTGCATGAACCACATGTTGTGTCGTACTTGTAAAAGCACATGTTCTAGCAGCACAGGCAGAGTATCCCGTATGAAATCATGATAACGTGCTCCATTGAGAGTAGGGGGAAGAACATGGGGCCCAATTGAGACATCACCAACAATGCCTGCCCAAACATTCACAGAAAATCTGTGTTGATGACGTGATTGCACAATTGCGTGCGTATTCTCGTCAGCCCACACATGTCGACTGTGAAAATTTACAATTTGATCACGTTGGAATGAAGCCTCATCCGTAAAGAGAACATTTGCACTGAAATGAGGATTCACACATTGTTGGATGAACCATTCGCAGAAGTGTACCAGGGGAGGCCAATCAGCTGCTGATAGTGCCCGCATATGCTATACAAGGTACGGAAAAAACTGGTTCTCCCGTAGCACTCTCCATACAGTGACGTGGTCAACGTTACCCTGTACAGCAGCAACTTCTCTGACGCTCACATTAGGGTTATCGTCAACTGCACGAAGAATTGCCTCGTCCATTGCAGGTGTCCTCGTCGTTTTAGGTCTTCCCCAGTCGCGAGTCATAGGCTGGAATGTTCCGTGCTCCCTTAGACGCCTATCAATTGCTTCGAACGTCTCCCTGTCGGGACACCTTCGTTCTGGAAATCTGTCTCGATACAAACGTACTGCGCCACGGCTATTGCCCCGTGCTAATCCATACATCAAATGTACATCTGCCAACTCCGCATTTGTAAACATTGCACTGATTGCAAAACCACGTTCGTGATGAACACTAACCTGTTGATGCTACGTACTGATGTGCTTGATGCTAGTTCTGTAGAGCAATGAGTCGCATGTCAACACAAGCACCGAAGTAAACATTACCTTCCTTCAATTGGGCCAACTGGTGGTGAATCGAGCAAGTACAGTACATACTTACGAAACTAAAATGAACTCTAACATGGAAATTAAGCGTTTCCGGACACATGTCCGCATAACATTTCTTTATTTGTGTGTGAGGAATGTTTCCTGAAAGTTTGGCCGTACCTTTTTGTAACACCCTGTATTTTATTTTTGGGAGAAAGGATCAATAGTTTTATTTTTATTTGTCTTTTCTTAGCAGCGTAGTCTGGCCGTCTTCGTAGAAGCATAACGTCACCTGGTGTTGGCTCTGAGCACTATGGGACTTAACATCTGTGGTCATCAGTCTCCTAGAACTTAGAACCATTTAAACCTAACTAACTTACGGACATCACACACATCTATGCCCGAGGCAGGATTCGAACCTGCGACCGTAACGGTCCCGCGGTTCAAGACTGTAGCGCCTAGAACCGCTAGGCCAATCTGGCCGGCCACAAAGATATCGAACGAGATCAGAGAACTGTTCATTTTCGTTTTCTTTTGCTAAAGTGTGGTTGTTGCTTTCATTATTTTGTTCATTTGCAGTATCTTTCTGTAAGAGAGTTTCCAAGACTTGTGGCGTTTCTGATTTTAATTTGTCCCACGCTTCTGCAATTCTGTAGACAACGTCCTCAAAATTAATCCATTTCAGTGCAGCGTCTGTTGATTGGGCTCATTTTCTGTTGAGGGCAGAAGTGATTGCAACAACTTATGCCGATACTTTCTCACACACGTCGTCATTCCTTGGTCCATTGGTTGGACAAGGCTGGCGGTACAGAGAAGTAGAAACGATGCATAAATATTTCCACTACGAAGCTCTTCAGTTTCAGGGTGACGCCCTGCACTGTCTGGAGAAAGGACTGCCTTGAGTGGTAATTTTTTGCATGAAAAGTTGTTTTGTTGTTGTTGCTACCACTAATGTGTCAAAAAACCACTTTGAGATATTGAAAGATCCGTTGAGGCAATGTCTTGATTTTTGTACATCTGTACATTTTGAATATTCTTGGTTTGGCAGACGTAGCAATTAATAAAATCAACAATTCATAATCTCTGGAGGCATTATTGCAAGCAAGGATCCTTACTCTAACTTATGATTTCTTATAACCCGGAGTGGAAGCTTCATTTCCAGTTGCTAGCATTTTAGTCAGAAGCATTTATAGTCCTGCAGGTATAGTCCTGTCTCATCAAGACATCAAACATGATCCAGTAACAGATTTTTGTGGTTTATTGCGTTCTTCTGGCCATTCTGACAGCTTTGCTGTTAACGAATAACCTTTCCCAACAAATTTCAAGCTGGCGCACCAAATATCTTCTCTTACAACTACCCGTGACCGAAAACTAGCACAAAAATTCTTTCTACTGTTTCTACCTCTTTTCTACATAAAAGTGCCTTCTCTTGAATCATTAGACCACTTCTTGCACTTCCTTTAGCTCGTTGTTAAGTAAACAGCAAATATAGGGCTTCACTAGTTTTTTTTCGTAATCTGATGTTTTCATCGATTTACGATGCGTGAATTTTGATGTTTTTAGAAGAAGAACCAGACATTTTAGTAGAACACCACTCATCTAGTTTGGTTCTGTTTCGTTACCAGTCACCTTCGCCTACTCTGCATTCTACCGCTACATTTTTATAGTCTTGCCACAGTCAAATTTTTTCCTCTTCTGTTTCGAAGAATTAACGTTTATACTGGCGAGAAATGGCAGGGGCAATAATAAATGCGTAGCAAGACCCGACTACACGTATGTGCCACACTGAACCAGAGCACACATTGGCTGACTTCAAAATGGATCAAATGGCTCTGAGCACTATGGGACTTAACATCTGTGGTCATCAGTCCCCTAGAACTTAGGACTACTTAAACCTAACTAACCTAAGGACATCACACACATCCATGCCCGAGGCAGGATTCGAACCTGCGACCGTAGCGGTCACGCGGTTCCAGACCGTAGCGCCTAGAACCGCTCGGCCACCCCGGCCGGCCATTGGCTGACTAGCGGTAGATGAACCTATAATGGCGGCCATGATAAACAAAGTATGTGCGCCTATCTCGGTCGCTGCTCGCACCCACTCCCTGCGTGTTATCGATTTTTTTACATGAAATTGTTTTGATCTTTTTAGCGTAGTACTCACAGCTCACCCACGCCGGATGAAATGTAGGCTCGGATACTGGGGCTCGAATTACCA
Source organism: Schistocerca serialis cubense (assembly GCF_023864345.2). Taxonomy (NCBI): domain Eukaryota; kingdom Metazoa; phylum Arthropoda; class Insecta; order Orthoptera; family Acrididae; genus Schistocerca; species Schistocerca serialis. The sequence continues at coordinate 41,708,229 of NC_064648.1, read as the reverse complement.
CAGTTTTACCGTATTTGGCGAGCGAGCGTGACCTGAACTACTGTGTGGTAACCGTTGAAGTGGAAAGCGACACATGCTCGGAATCTATGGTGACAGATTTAGTTCGTAGCTAGGCTGTTGCCTCAGTTTGGATGGTAACGTGCAATGTACTCGACCGCCCACCGATCTAGGATGAGCTCCGGTTACCTGCTAGGCCGGAACTGGCTGAGTCAGCAGCTGGCAAGAGGGCGGTGCTGAGTCTGCTGCACGCCGACGATGCCGGCAGCTCGCTCTCCTGGACTCACCAGGCGGCAGGCGAAAGTAGCGGTCGCCTCTGCTGGTACTCAAAACTAGCCAGAGCAGGTAGAGCTCAACTGTGGGGTAGATACGTAGTGGCAGTTCATGTACAGTATGAGCATTGGTTTACTTGACACGTTCACGCGCACTGATGAGCCAAAAGATTATGACCGCGTTTTTAATAGGTTGGTGGTCCGCCTTAGGGACGAAATGCATCACTGAGTCTAAGGATCAGGGATCCGACAGTTCGTTGGTATGTTTGTGCAGGTGTGTGGGAGTAGATATGTCTAGGCACAGCTCATGTGATTCGCGTAAATAACGTGCTGCTGATTTGTGTACTTGGTGATGGCTCCCAACAACGACCCATTTGGGTTCCATAAGATTTACATCAGGTTAATTTGGTCGCCGAGACTTAAACGTGAGCTCACTGTAATGCTCCCTTTATTATACTGCCGAAAAATGACATCGCCGTCGAGGAAGACACCAAGAATGAAGGCGTGCAGATGGTTCCCAGCTGTCAGCATGTCTTGAATTACCACCACAGGTCCCATGCTAGCACAGGAGAAAGTCTCCCATAGCATAATACAGCTCTTACCAGCCTGCGTCTATGACGCGCTGCATATTTAGAGCCTTCTCTTTCTCTACCTAGTGTCAAAAAAACGCGATTTACCCGAACTGCCGACACGTTTCCATTGATTCACGGTGGAATCCCGATGGTGCTGTGCCTACTGCAGTCATAATTTACGGTGCCGTTTGATCAACATCTAAACACACATGAGTGGTCCGTTGCAGACCATTTCCAGCAATGTACAATAAACAATGTGCTCTGAAAATTTGTGCGTGCACCAGCATTGTGCTCTTTTGGCACAGATACCATGAGTCACCATGTATCCTACATTTACAGAGCAGGGAAGCCTCCGAACCTGACGTTCTATGAACAGTCATGGACGTCCAGCCGGTTAGGGCCTAGTGGTAGTTTCACTGTCCTTCTTCCTCTTTCAGTAGATGTTCATGACAGTAGCACGTAGACATTGGACCATCTTCGCCGTTTTCGTAATAATAATCTGCACTTAGTCAAAGTGACCTATTTCAATGGATTTCCTCATTTCCAGCCGATATCTTCGCTAGGGTGATCCCCGTCCACGTCTGCTACACTTACATGCTTTCGTTACCGCGTCACGTGCCTGTAACGTCACAAGGCGACATCCAAAATTTGAGCGGGCAGTGGCCACAGTGTTTTGGCTGATCAGTGTATAATGAAATGTTTCAGAGTCAAGCAATATTCTACAACGCTTTAAACACAAGTTATTACAAAGTGCTGCTTCGGACTTTATAAAGTCCGGTACCCTACCACCATCAAGTGAGTTGCATGCTGTAAGGCAATGTTGCAAAGGTTACCAAAATGAGACCTTATGCCACCATGGTAGGAAAAAATATTCTTTTATTTATGTGCTGCCACACGGATTTAGTTGCTTTAATTGAAAACCAGAAAACATAGGAAATGCATTCTTAGCTAGATCAGAAAGCATGTTCGTCACGGTGAACGAATATAAAAAAATCAGGTTTTCACCCACTATTAGTGAAGTCGATAGCTACGATGTACGGACAGAACTGTAGCTGTCTTCTGTGCTCTCCCCACCTGTGCATGGGACGTACAGTAGATCTTGGTCACCGGTTAGTGAATAACAGAGGTGCAGCACTGGTGACAGCTTTCTTTCCATCGTCAGGTTCGTTCTCCCCTGTGCCTCTCTGGATAAGGGCTCACATAGCCTCCCTCAACCTCACATTCAGATTCCCTTATGTCCAGTTTTTTTTTCAGCATTTAGTACTACTTCCAAAACCACCTTCTATTTGACGGAGGTATTTTGCAGCACAGGCAATATGTCGTTTTCGTGCAGATCACACAGTAACAAGGGGAAAAAGATGGCATTATTATAATAAATATGGTAGCCTTATCCTTCCCAAGCCGAGCCCTATCCGAGTAAATACACATCATTTTCCTCTCCAGTTGTATCCCTCCACCTGAAACCTCCCAGAAAAGCCCACAGGACGCTAAACTCGCATGTTGAACATTTATTACCTTGTCCTGCCCAGCCACAATGCATTGTCAAAACTCATCGCTAAATAAATTTCTGAAAGCGACCCCTCGAACCACAACAATGGTTCTCCCTATGAGGATACCAATCTAAAATTATGATAAGTCTTGTATTCAAATTAACTTACTAGGAATTACCAAACATGCTAAACTTCTGGTTAAAAAAAATAACTCTTAATCACATAGTAATTACGTGGCCTGATATAAAAAGTAAAGTCTCCAGAAGAGATGTCCAATGTTTGCATAGCATTGTCCATGAACACACACACCATCTGTATGTATGTAAATGATTAGAGTCACAATCCTCAGTGACAGTTGGAACTGCCACCAAAGTGTGTTGGTAGTGTTTATGTTTAGTGTTGTTACCAGGCCTGGTAGGGTATATAAGGGCTGTGAACAGTGTCAGATATTGAATGACTATTGTGAATGACAGGGAGATGACGCGTATTCAAATGATACAATGATACAATGATATTAACACCTGACAGTGCTTGGAAGGGGACTTATTGCAGGTCTGCATATGGACAGCTACTCGAATCAGATTTGTGTGGCATTCCGATGCGACTCTGGTCTAATGTTGAACTGCTTGGCAATGTAACGCTGGCATGCTCATCTTCAAGGTTCCAGCCAATCATGTCTTAGCACTACAGAACTGTAGCCCAACTATAGGAGCAAAGTTCATTCTGGCGCATTTTGTCAGTGCAGGTTGCATACATTCAGGGGCAGACTTGATTGATTTATGACCCCCTTTAGCCTACTGTTCTGATAATTGATTTATGACCCCATGGCGTTTGGTTTATGGCCCCTTTAGGATAATCTGTGCTTCTTGAAAACCCCACCTCCCTCCCCCTCCTCTCCCTCCTCCCTCTAGGAAAACTCCTTGCTGATACAAGCACATCTTTGATATCAAATTAATTGACTAATTAATTAAGTCGATAAATTAACAAATCCTTCCCCATCTGGTAAATGTCCCGGACCTAACCTCCCACCCCCACTCCATCTCCCATCCCCATCTGGAAACTGATGGGAAAACAACCCAGTCTGTGCTAGAGAGGAAGGAAATTCAATTAAATAGCAAAACAGATACTGTTTAGTTCTAAAATTCAATTCATAGGAGTTGGCCTCTCTCGCTCATCATCCTCTGCTTTTTCGGAAGATGCAGGTCGTGTAAAATACACCGAAAAGAAGTTATTAAATCGATTGCTTTTTCCCGATCAAGCAAGAAATACCATCATGAAACACTCACCAGATGTAATTACACTATCTTTTGGACCCGTCTTTCCACCGACCTCAGGGCGGACGTCCCTGGCGCTTCCTGTATTCCTGAACACGCAGGTAGGGAGAGAGGCCCCACTGTGACAGCTCGGGCCTGCAACAAGTGTACGCTGCCACACTGTCAGACGCCTCGTGTGTTACCACGCATGCAGGTCGGGAGGGAGGCACACAGACGCAAAGCGTCAGGTGATGGCAACCATTTGCGCAACTGTTCTGACAAGTAAGAGGTAGCTGAAAGCATTAGTTATGTAAATTAACAACGTACCTCATGAAGAATTAAATGAGACAATGCATACATCTCGATCTGTCTAGATAAAAATTGAAAATAATGTAATTAAATAAACAGAAAAAAATACACTCAAGTTGTCTTAACATTAATAATTTGGTAGCTAGCCAAAAGTTTCTCCTTGAGCTCGAACTTGATTTTTTAAATTTTTATTCTTTTTCGATCACAAAATATACTGGGTGATCAAAACGTCAGTATAAATTTGAAAACTGAATAAATCACGGAATAACGTAGATAGAGAAGTACAAATTGACACACACATGCTTGGATTGACATGGGGTTTTATTAGACAAAAAAATAATACAAAAGTTCAAAAAATGTCCGACAGATGGCGCTTCATCTGATCAGAATAGAAATAATTAGCATAACAAAGTAAGACAAAGCAAAGATGATGTTCTTCACAGGAAATGCTCAATATGTCCACCACCATTCCTCAACAATAGCTGTAGTCGAGGAATAATGTTGTGAACAGCACTGTAAAGCATGTCCGGAGTTATGGTGAGGCATTGGCGTCGGATGTTGTCTTTCAGCATCCCTAGAGATGTCGGTCGATCACGATACACTTGCGACTTCAGGTAACCCCAAAGCCAATAATCGCACGGACTGAGGTCTGGGGACCTGGGAGGCCAAGCGTGACGAAAGTGGCGGCTGAGCACACGATCATCACCAAACGACGCGCGCAAGAGATCTTTCGCGCGTCTAGCAATATGGGGTGGAGCGCCATCCTGCATAAATATCGTACGTTCCAGCAGGTGTTTATCAGCCAGGCTGGGGATGAAGCGATTCTGTAACATATCGGCGTACCTCTCACCCGTCACGGTAACAGTTACAAAACCAGAATCACGCATTTCTCGAAGAAAAAAGGCCCGATAACGGTAGATGTGGTAAATCCAACCCATACCGTTACTTTCTCGTCATGCACTGGAGTTTCCACGACAGTTCTAGGATTTTCGGCAGCCCAAATTCTGCAGTTGTGGGCGTTGACAGACCCTCGGAGCGTGAAATGAGCTTCGTCGGTCCACAACACGTTACTCAACCAATCGTCATCTTCCGCCATCTTTTGAAACGCCCACACCGCAAATGCCCTCCACTTCACTAAATCGCCAGGTAACAGTTCATGATGCCGATGGATTTTGTACGGATGGATAGCATCAGAGGGTACGCATCAGTGCCAACCAAACAGTAGTGAATGGAATGCTGGTGCGACGTGCGACTGCACGAGCGCTGACTTCCCCGTGCATAGACGAACCCGCTACTGTCTACATTTCTTCCTGAACTGTCTCAGCAGCATAACGCATCGTGCTCGGTCGACCACTACGGGGTCTATCCTCTAAACAACCTGTGGTTTGGAACTTCGAAATCATTCTCGCCACAGCTGCATTTGTCAACAGACAACCGTTCCAATCCCCTTCCTATGGCGATAGGATCGTAACGCTAAGCTAGCACATTCCCCATTCTGATAATACAGCTTCACTAAAAGTGCCTTTTCAGGTAACGTCAACATGCTGCAACTGCTGGCGCGTCTGATTCTCTCTCACATTACAGCTCCTTTTGTACACGGTTGTCATGCAGTCACTGACGTTTTTCTGTCCAGTGCCATCTGTCGGATGTATTGTGAACTTTATTTTTTGGTTCTAATAAACCCCATGTCATTCCAAGCATGTGTGTCAATTTTTACCTCTATCTACATTATTCCGTGGTTTATTAAGTTTTCAAATTTATAATGACTTTTTGATCACCCGGTATATCTTAGGTTGTTGTTTTTTCTTTTAAAAAACAAATATCAAAGACATCATCACTTAGAGTATATTATAATGTTTACTATCTTCTCAGTTTTAGCTTCTTCATCTCCTTCGCATCTTCTGCAAATTACTGAAAGATCCAGGGTGGAATAATGACAGTACTGTTATGAAAAAGACAGTTCCTACTCGCCATATGGCGGAGACGCCGAGTCGCAGATAGGCGCAATACAAACACTGTCAAGTAAAGCTTTCATCAGCCAAACAGATCTTCACAGAATTTTACACCCCCCCACCTCCCCCCACCACACACACAAACCACTGTCTCTGGCTGCCAAAACCGGACTGTGAGTAGCAGAGCATGATGATCGCAATCTGGCCTTGGCAGCCACGGACTGTGGTCACGTGTGTGTGAATTGCATTTGTGTGAGTGTGTATGTATATTGTCTAATCCTGGTGAAGGCCTGTTTGGCCGAAAGTTTTGTTTGAGAGTCTTAGATCTTCCTAACTGCGACTCAGCACCTCCACTATATGGTGAGAAGCAACTATCCTTTTCATAATATTGTCAAACACTAGTCGTCCTTTTCTTAATGCTGTGAGATGACAAAGAAATCCACTATTCCAAAGCACACAACTGCTTTTGTTGTTATAACCAGTGCTTGATTCGTGATGATGTGCTGTACTGATACCTCCAATTTTTTTTTTTAAAAAAGAAAGCATTAAAATAACGTTTTAAAATATTTAAAAAAAACTTCCTGGTAGGTCGCAGTTCTGGAACCTCTTTTTCTACAAATATAGCGCTGTTTATAGCTGTTGCTACTTCTGCTTGTTTTACTTGTATTTCTTCAACATTATGTCACATACAAAAGATCGAATGAAACTGAACATATCTAGAAGAAACTGTTGTAGAAAAGTGTTAGTTTTCATAGCCTATTATATATTCTCAGAGATTGACGGTGATGTGTGGACAGAATCAAGAAAAAAGAACTGAACAGATGACAAATAAGATGCTGTGTATCATTGCCTGAATGTGCTATAATTGGCTCATTATACCTTATTCCGAACATATAAAACATTAATCTTTGATTAGGTTTCTAGGACAGATGAATGTTCAATATTTCTTCATCCAATTCAGCTTCAATATTGCTGGAAATTAAGCAGTCGAACGACTGGTTCAGTAATATCTGACTGCAAACCCAAAACTTCATGGAATATTTTCTACAGTAAGTGAGAAATCCGGGTTTAAGTCGCGGTCCAGCAGTAATTTTCACATGTCACTAATAGATATTACATATATACCTAATACAGCTGCTATCTAAGAATTCACAGTAAGCGAACAAATTTTTAATAATTGAATATATTATACAAAATGTTCAACATTCCATGCAGAGCCAACCACAAAATATTTTAATTTCATACTTTTCAAAGCTTTACTTTTGAATAAATGTAAGCAACCCATTAAAAAATGTATTATCCTTGGACTTATTACTGGACAGACCAATGACCTCTTTTCCCAAATGCGCATGTGCCCTGAATGTACATCTAATGTTACGTAATTATTCTGTAATCTCTTTCTTTGGGTGGGGGTTGAGCGAAGGGATTCTAAACAACAAACTTATATAAAATCGGACAGTATAACATACGTAAGGGACATAACTCCTCTTGCAAATTAATTTTACTGTAATTGTTTTTAACATGTCTTCCTAAAAAAAATCACATTCATTACAACAGTAACGTCAGCACACGAGATACAAGTGTATCCACTTCAATAAATATTTTATGATAGTGAATTTTCGTAGTGGAATGTAAACCCCTTTATTTTCTTAAAGTGTTCCTGTGATACTACTATTGATGGTGCCTCAACAATAATACATTACCAGACATGTTAATTTGGCACAAATGGTAAAAAAAAATAATGATCTTTGTTATTGGCCATGGCCTATCCTTAGTAACCATCACAGAATGTATAGGGTGGTGGCAGAGAACATTTGGCTGTGCAAACCTGTAGTGGTTCTGGTGTGATACTGAATTTGAGAGGTGTTTCTGAAAATAAATCAAAGTTACATTGAATGAGTTATCAAATATTTTTTATCGAACCTGACAGTAATAGAAAGAACAAACATAAGTATAATGGCATCATTACATGTCATATTAGAAAAGAATTAAGCAGGTACTGATTAGTAACATGAATTTTGGATGTAGCATACATCACTGTTACCAGTGCAGTGCAAATCAAAATTAAATTCCTAGGAGAAAAAACTCCTGTATTTGTGGAAATATTACGTTGTAAGTGGGCAGCTGGAATAGTGATGCTAGTGTTTACCAATAGTCATTTTGTAGGTGTGTCCTCATGGCATTAAGCATTCTAACACTACCTTCACAATATATACATTTACTAATAAGGCTTGGGATAAATAAACCATCACAATTTGAAAAGAATGATTTCTTCCATTCAGACATGATATTCTGTACATCCCATTGAGAAGGTGAATCTACAGGGCTATGGAACAAGTCAAGGTACCCATTAACAAAAGACAAGCAAACATACTTAAGCTGTACACTATATTAACAATAAACTATGACATACTGTTTAATACTAGTTCTGTTTATGCCAGTTAAATATGTTCTTGTAAATTAGAGAGAAAGCTGCATCTACTTCAATTATATTAGGTAGCTGCAGGTTCTCTTATCGGGAATTTAATATTTACTTGATTAATCAGGAATTTCTCAAAGAAAATTGTAACCTAAATATGTAATTGCATAGGACGGATTTCAATGCACTACTTGCAATCCAGCTAAAAGAAGATTCAAATCCTTGCACTAAGATAATTAGAAGCAGCGGCTATTGAAGTATGTTTTAAATTTTGAATTAACTGAGATAACCAATTACTTGCTGTGTGTTATATGGGAGCTTCTCGAATATCTTCACACCACAGTCCATAACTCCACAGTAAATCCTAGATAAGGATGCAAAGTTTACACAAAAGTAATATTTCGGTATTTTATTGATAGTGTAGATCACAGTTCAGCTTGAACAGATTTTTCACAACCACAATACGCTTTGACTAAAATAACTCTGTTATTGTGGCAGTGGCTAGGAGTCAGCTGACAGTAGTTCTTTCTTGGCACCTATGTGCTCGCTATAATGATTGATTTTTAGGTACCACACAACTTTCCCAGGCACAGTAGGATACACTGGAAGGGGAAAGTTAACTGTTGCCTTAACAACCATCCACACTGATGTACTTCCCTCTGGCGCTGATGATGCCAACAGTAACAATAATCTGGATGTATATTTTGCTGCATTAAGAAATAGATGTAAATATTACTTAACAGAAACATGAACAGTGACAGAGACCAATATGTTCATTGTTATTGTGACTTCATAGGTCTTCCCAGCTTAAGTATTTAAACACTCTTCAGATTTACTGCAAATCCTCTAATCAACTGCATTCAATATTTCGCTGATCCGACTGTTCGCCATCTTCAGAAGAACGCTGCTGCTGCCGAGTCCGGCTGAGAACTGATGCCAAGGCTGCAAATCGCCGTCCTATAGGTTCATTATAGTTACTTTTATGTCAGTGAGCTAGACACTAACCTGTAAATGGCTAGTATGTAGCCATAAAAGCAAATAAGACAGAGAATGAGAGTGTAAAGCCACTGTAATCTACACCATTTTGATAGAAGCAGACCAGCAGTGCTTGGAACATGGCATTATTTTTAATTATCAAATCACACATGAACCATATGAGAAGAACAAAATCAGTCTATATAAAGGTATCTATTGCCGAAATAATTATAAAAGATAGATTAGCATGACAAAAAGTTGTGATTCTTCTCATCTATTTTGACCAGTGATATCATGGTGGCATACACATTTATTTAAGCATGTGAAGTATTTAACTCCATTAACAGAATGAAACTAACAATACAGCCACATGAAGAAGGTGTTTCGGATGGGGACCAACTAAATATAGGACAGTAACAATAATGAAATCACTGCAAAAATAACATTCGCCCAAAAATCTAGCACACGAAATTCTCAAAATTTAACACACGAAAAAAATTGCAATGACGATAACTATTGGTATGTAATTTCTACGTGACCTATATATTTCAAATGAAGACCGCAATACCAGTAAACCATACACAACTCATAAACTTAATACAGTAGAACCTTTCTAATCCGTCACCTTCGGGACCATGGTTGGAACAAAAAAAAAAGGTCTGATCATCCGAAAATCTAATATTTATTGAAAAAAATATAAAAAGACATTTGGTACAAAAAATTAAACGGTTTAAGAGCTAAGACGTCTACAGTAATAAAAAACGATGTTTTTTACACAGTGTTAAACAATATTAACTAAGAAGCGTCTCCACGCACTATAATATGTATTGGTTTTAAAAGGAAAAACGACAAACAAATTACAGTACTGTACTGTACTTAATAACGTATAAACGATATATACTGTAAACTAAAAAAATGTTTATAGCACTGTATATAAAAAAAATTTTTACAAAGAAATAAACTACTGTAAGCTGGATTCTGCTCGAAGTATTGAAGGGTTATGTCAAAAGCGTTTTTTGCATCGTTGTGTGAAATCCGGGTGTGGGGATCGTCTTCGCCATCAGAGTCCTCATTCACAGTTTCCTGGATAACAGCGGCAATAATTTGGTCGTCATTGAGCTCTTCAAAAGTGTCACAGTCTTTGTCACATTCGTTGATCCACTCTTCAACTTCATTGGCGGGTACGTTCGGCTCCAGAGATTGTAGATCTGTAACGATTTCCAGTGCGTCGTTCTTTTGCTCAGCTTCGGTATGCTCATTTTCAGTCATAACTTGTGGCCAAAGCTTACGCCACGATTTCGGCAGTGTGTCAGGTTTTAGTTCATCCCATGCTACAGCGGATTCATTTGAAGCTGCGCGTGTTTTTGTTGGCTACATTTTAAAGTTCAGTCCTGTCTCGTCGGTGTTATACACTTGGCAGGGTAACAGTTCATTTTCTTCTAAAATTTCTTGAAACCTAACAGAAAACTGCTTAGCAGCTGCTGCATCGGCAGATAGTTTTTCACCGGAAATAGAAACAAATCGGACACCATGACGAGTTTTCCAACGATCAATCCAGCCTTCACTGGCAGCAAATTTACTTTCGGCTTCCAGTTTTTTGTGCAAAACTATCCCTTTTCCTTTGAGAATTGACCCAGATATTGGAGTTCCTTTCCTTCCTTCTTCACAAAACCACATCCGCAATGCGTTATCAAGCAATTCAAGTTTCGGCTTTTATAATGATTTGCGATTCTTCAGAGTGTTTTCACCATCAATCGTAACTGTATTGGATTCAATGTCTTTCCAATTCTTCCTCCAATCCTTAATTGTCGTAACACCTACATTCAGTTCCTTTACAATTTTTTTTGGAGCGATTCTCCTTCGTCCAGTCTTTGTAGCACTACTAAATTTTCATTTAGTAAAAGAGTTACGTGTTTACATTTGAATCCAGACACGTTGAAAAACAGACAACTGTACACACAGTGAATCTACAGTAATAAGTACTGTAGAGAACACGAAATAAAGCAAACAACGACGTTTTTTAATCCTAACAAAGGATAAAACTGCACAATAACGTAAAGTATAACAATATGCACAACGATAGACACCGCAACAATGGCCCAACAGGCGTCCAGTCAGTGACAAGTCGGTACAGGCTCGCGAGCCTCAGCATGGTCGGACTAACCGGAGTGACGGACCACCCAAGGTTGGATTAGAGGGGTTCTACTGTACCGCAATTTTCACTTGTCCTGCATAGCTCCAACAATGCCCTCGACAACAGGAAACAACAAATAACTCTATAACATGGTGTTGCAAATTTCCCTTCACCCATGCAGCTCAAAGGACCCCTAGACACCATGAACTCACAAACAACTCCAAAACCCGAAAACAACCAAAAACCACCACACAAATTCTCAAATCCATCACACACACACACACACACACACACACACACACACACACACACACACACACACACACACACACATGCACCTAACAGAACAAGCCCATCCACAATCAGTCAAAGTAACTGTAGGTAGAAACTTCCATCACAGGCATTGTATCTTTGCCCATTGCAACAAGAATTGACTTACTCGTAAATTTCTGTATCTTATCCACAACTGACCAAATACTATAATTCACCATCTACAATCACGAACAAACTCAACAACGCCAAGCTCACCATGAAGCCACATACCACATCACAATTACTTCACAGGTCAAAGCAGTTGTGTGTAATTGCAACTTTCACTTGACCTGGTACACTCACCTCCTACTCATCCATAACTGAGTTAACAGTTCAAAACAAATGTTTGTATTGGATGGAGGCTGCTCCACACATAACAAAATCTCAGTGGGCAGCATCATCTGTAGCTGAGCCTATAGGCATGAGTTTACGGTAGTCTCATGCCAGTAAACAGGTGTAAGAGGGACAGTATTGCCAAAGGTATTAAGAGAGGACACAGCAGTAACATTGCAGAATGAGTAACAGGTACCAGATTCTTTGTTAATACCACCACTTTAAATGTAACCTTGCTTCAAAAGAGGTTATTAACTACTGTGCAATGTAGCAGGTGAGGTACAAACACTGCCTAAAGTGTGATCCAAAACAGAAACACTTCCACCACCACCACCAACAACAGCAGCATCAGCACATGACCCTAGGGAAATAACCTTACGTTCAGATAGCAAATAGTGTTGAGACAATGATTGCCAAATGGCAAGAAAAGAGGACTCAGTTATTTAGGAAGTATCTCAATTACTGTTGGAACATTTGTTCAGAAATAAGCTTAGTTACCGTTGGAACATTTGTTCAGAGTGTGTGTGTTTTTGGTACTACCCAAGAAGGTGATCATGCCTGCTATGCACTTTGAAATCTTTCTGGCCATACTAGCCCACAAGCAAGATTGACGGCCTACTTTTATTCAATCTGTCCCACAGCATAATCTTTTTAAGCAGTGCTGCTAAGATCTAAAAGTTGTCCATTATAACACTGAAATTCTTGTACTTCCATCTCAGAGTATTTACTCCCTAATGTTATTTATGGTTAATAATGAAGAGTGAATTTACTAGACACTGATTTGATTTATGAATTTTCTCGATATCAGCTGAGACTTTCCTATAAAGTCTTACCTCCCATTTCAGCATCTTTTTTTGCAAATGCAGATTCTCAAAAGTACCTCCAGTTTTGCTATAAGTCTCCTTTTGTATTTAGCAAGTTTCATCAATAAATACTTCAGTGGCTGAAAAAAAAAGTTCAGGAACTCTATTACTCAACAATTCAAAATGTTTAAATGACAGTTAACTTCGAGGAAGTCTTCCAATAGTCAATATAACAGTACTAAGTTGCATACAGCACAGCTGTGTACCTTTTCAAATGCACACTGCTATTGAACTAAATGCGCAGTTTATAACACTCATCATTACAACACTGCACCTGCAGCTTTAATATGTACGTCACTGAATTAAATAAATTACATACATCTATATTCTGCGAGAAAATGCGATATTCTAGATGCAAGCATTTAACCGATCAACTTACTTGCCTCCCAGAATGTGAATGTACACTGCGTCTCCTATTCTCTCTCCAACAATTGTGCAATCATTCTGCCTTCCGATTTTCGCCTCTTAGATATCAGAACAGCCTGAAGCCTGTTGCTGACGTACTACTACAGTTCAATGCAAACTTCGTCTTCAAAGTTAATACTCGCGGCGCCCACGACTGTACGGGCTAACTTCTGCCAACTACTTCGCTTCCCGTGTTTCGCTGTAGCTAAAGTCTTGTTTGCTACGCGTAACATCTCTAGCGCCTCGCGCTTCTCGTTCTTCACTTCTTGAGATCTTACGCTGCCAGCTTAAAACGGATATGTCAAGTGTAACTTTCAGCGGTCTGGGCATACAACACTACTACTACTGCTACTACTATGTGATCAGGCCCAGTGGACCGCACGCGTCTACAAGTTTCCTCCTCCGCTGTATTCTGTCCATTGCTGCTATCCGCCATCCGTTCACATCTATTGACACTCGGTTTAAATCTTCATGGGTCTCCCTGGCAGTCTCTTTACTGTAGGTGTGAAATCCAGGAGCTTCCGAGGCCATCTGTGATCCTCCATCCGGGCCATATGGCCGGCCCACTGTATTCGTTTGGTTTTGACAGTTCCTGCTATGTTGGGCTGCTGGTATAGTTCCTCAAGCTCTCGGTTTTATTTGATTTTCCATTCTCCTGTATCTGCATCCAGAGCCGGACCGAAGATCTTCCAAAGCACTTTTATCTCAAAAACAAGGAGCTTATGGAAGTCCTGTTTCCGGATACTCCATGTCTCACTGCCATATAGAACAACAGGCTGGATCAGTGTTTTGTACAGTCGAATCTTGAACTGTCTGGAGAGATACGTGGACCAAAGCAGTTGTGCTAGGCTGTGGTAAGATCGGTTTCCTGCTTGTATTCTGGCATTGATCTCTGCTTCACATGACGAGTTCTCAGTGAAAAGTGCCCCTAGGTATTTGAATTCTTGCACCCTCTTGTAGGACTGGTCCCCAACCTGCAGTGATTGTAGATGATCAGCAGTCTGACAATGACCATGTGTCATAATGAAGTACTCTATCTTGGCTTATTTATGTTTAGCCCAAATTTGCTGGCAGCCTCCTTTAGTGCTTTGGTCATTTGCTCCAACTCCTCTTCCGACGTAGAGAGTAAACACATGTCGTGTGCATAGGCTAGGTATGCCAGTCTCTTTCCTTGGATTTCAGTCCCTTCATACTCTTGGAAGGTCTCGTCTACGATCTTCTCGAGGTCAAAGTTGAATAGGATAGGGGACAACCCATCGCCTTGCCTGAGTCCTGTCACAATTTCAAACTCCTCACTCCTCAGTTTCGCGATTTGCCATCTTCACCTTTCCACGTGTTTCGTTCAGACAGATCTTTATCAGATTGATGAGTTTCTCTGCTATGGCACACTCCCTTAAACAGTTGAGCAGGCTCTTGCGATGTATGCAATCATAGACCTTCTTAAAATCAACGAATAAAATATGCAAATCTTTACCACATTCACACAGTTTCTCAGTGAGCTGCCGGAGACTGAAGATGTGGCGTACTGTGGACCGTCCTGGCCGGAAACCTCCCTGGTACTCCCCAATCACCGATTCTGCAACTGGCTGAATAGAATAAAACTTGCGAAATTTGAAACAACGGCGTAAGTAAATGAAATCACAGATGATGTGTACAGTTGTGTGTGAACTAAAAGTAATTTAAATAGCTGAGATGTGAAGTTCACAAATTAGTAACAGTAGCCTCTTGTGCGTTGAAACACCATCATAAGGCCAAAAGTTTGGAAATCTTGCGATTGCCTTTGCTTACATTACCTCCTTCATCTCATAGATAGCTTGTTGAAAACGACATTCAGTTCTCCAAAACAAGACCAGCTCAGCCGGCCGGAGTGGCCGAGCGGTTCTAGGCGCTACAGTCTGGAACCGCGCGACCGCTACGGTCGCAGGTTCGAATCCTGCCTCGGGCATGGACGTGTGTGGTGTCCTTAGGTTCGTTAGGTTTAAGTAGTTCTAAGTTCTAGGGGACTGATGACCTCAGAAGTTAAGTCCCATAGTACTCAGAGCCATTTGGACCATTTTTGGAAGACACACTGAGAGGTAACACAGTTTTCATTAATGTGACGAATATGTAAAGAGAAAGTACCTTGAATAGCTCTCGAAATTTGAAAGTCACTTCTACAGGCATTAGAGTTCGAATATTCAAAGAAACGGAGAGCTGACTGGGAGCAATATGCTCTCTTTTTGTAGGAAAATTACTGCAAACGCCACGTAAATAAAGATGTATTATCCCTTTGACTGCTGTTGACGAGTTTACTCGTCATGCTACCTGCCGCCCTCTGGGTGTTGATGGCGAGTATAGTGATGGCCGCCGGTTTTGCCCTGGGCGCTGTTGACAGCCAAGTCGCAGCCGTTTCCCGGCACCTGGGCGCTGACGACGAGCGTAGACGCACCGCTGTCTGAGTGCTGATGACGAGAGGGCTCGCACAGCGGACACCCCGCCCCATGCCTCAGCAGTCTTTCGCGGTTCTGGCCGCTAGCCTGTCGTCCAATTCTTTGTGTGTTGTGAGCCTAGGCTTCGCACTACGGTTCACTGTTCACCGGAATTTACTTCGGTGTTCCAGGCGTCCCGTATTTCACAAAGAAAATGGCAAGACGTCGCGGGTGTACTGAGGACGAAATCATGGAGATTCTTACGAGGAGCGAGAGTGAGGATAAACTACTCGATCTTGAAGAAGCTGATAGCTCTTCCACAGAATCGGAAAGCTGTAGTCATAAGTAGTCCACCTCAACAGGGGTGTCAATGCAGTCTCCCGTTTCAACAAGAGGTATTAGTTGTTCTGAATATGAAGACTCAAACTGATAGTGAAACACCTACGAAGAAATAACGTGTTAGCCACACATTTGACGCGAAAAAAAATGATTTTCCACCAGTTAATCATGGATTTGATGGTACGCTATCGGCACATGTGTGTCAAAAAGGGAATGAGGCAAGTATTCTGTCAGTTTTCACGTTACTCTTTACAGAACTGATGAAATATATAGCTGCCTAAACGAATCAGTTTTATTTAGTCACCAACGAGAGTACCCCAGAAACAGTGCATTCACGAATATCAAAGTGGAAAGATACTGGATTTGAAGAATACGCAAAGTATTGTTTCATAGCTGTTTGTCTTCTGATGCCCTGCGCGAAAAAACTGAAAATTAGCGAATACTGGACCAGAGATGTTTTTCTAAATACTGCAATTTTTAGCGAGCTGATGTCAAGAGACCGCTTTTTGTTACTTATCAGAAAGTTACATTTAGGTGACAGCTCTGCTAATACTGGAGGAGACACACTACTGAAAATTAGTAACATTGTCGATAAAGTTCGTACAGCTTTCCGTTGTGCATTTAACGCACGTCAGAAACTCTGCATTGATGGAAGTTTGTTACTATTCAAAGGACGCTTCTCTTTCAGAAATTTCATTCCATCGAAACGGAGTACATTCGGGATGAAAACATTTGTGTTATGTGATCGTAAGGCTGGCTATGTTTTAGATTTTCTTGCTTGTACACGGACATCAACAGAAACTGATTACCACGATTTGGGGAAAATTGGTGAGGCAGTGGCTACACAATAAAGCCATATTTAGAACATGAACAGACCCTATACCTCGATAATTAGTACTCAAGCCCAGACTTATTTTCCTGGTTTCACAGTCGTGGGACGGACGCATGTAGTACTGTCCGTAAGGGCAGACCCAACATGCCGAAACTTCAGAAGGAATTAGAACGAGGAGATATTCAATTGATGTTCACCAACACAATGCTTGCTATAATGTGGTGTGACAAAAGGAAAGTGTGGATATTGACCACATGTAACACCGCAGAAATGGTTGACATGGGAAGACTGACAGGAATACTGGAGAGAAAATTAAGAAACCACAAATCATTGCAGAGTATAACTTGAATATGGGAGCAGTTGACCGTTTTCATATGCTGCTTAGCTCTGTCGGATGTTCGGATGTATACGAGTGAGAGTGCATCATGGTTTATTGGCCTGCTGGGAACAATCGCCATGTACAAAAAAAAAAAAAAAAAAAAAAAAAAAGTACACATCTGGCTTGATACCTCTTATGGGGATGTGGAAAACCAAGGGTTGTTAATAAAGAAAATAAATAATATGTGTGCTTGTTTCTGTTCCTTCTTTTATCCTATTACATGTTGCTAACAAACTTTAACTGAAATACCAAGTTGATTATTTCGATTTCAATTTGCCTCTGTTTATTTTGTCAATTTGGTTTTGCTACTTTCCGTAAGTAAAGTATATGTATCCACTAAAGTCCTGGATAAAACATTCGAGCTACAACTTGGTTTGTAGGGGCATAGGGTATATGCATTTGTAACCCCAATCACAAAGTACAGCTGAAGGGTGAATATTTTACCTTGAGGCATTATCCTGTACATCTTGATGACTGTGTCATAATGTGTATCTAATTATCTTCATTCGTGGGAAAGCAATTTCGAAATAGCCTATTTTTTCGCTGATTTTGTAACATTCAAATAAAAAATAGTACAAACTGACAAATTTGCTACTAGTGATAATATTAAATACAAAACCTAAATATCAGGTTCCCATAATGATTAAAAATTATTCTGTATTTAATGTTTTTTATGTAAAAATGCTGGATACTGCGAGTTACATAATATATTAAGGAAGCTGTACAAGACAGTTGCACCCTAGTTTCCTATTCATTTAGCAATGAATTTCGTCAAACAGCTGTGCAATTTGAGAAGTTATTTCATTTTATTTTTGCTACCAATTTTGGCAATTCAGTATGCCATCTTCAGGCCCCATAATAATTTCTCAAAACCTATCGACATTGGCATACTGAGGCCATCTACGAGGATGTCGTGAATTGTCAAGTGCTTCCTTCAAAGATTTGACAACTCCAAGTCGCAGTCAAGTCTTCAAGGAAAGGACTTGAGTATACACAACATCCAGGAACAAATGGTCCTTGTATGTCAATACCGATAGTTTTTGAAAAGTGCATATGTGGCATCAAGATGGCATATTTAATGGCCAAAACTGGTTGCAAAAATAAAATTAAGTAAGTTCTCAAATTGCACAGCTGTTTAGTGAATTTAATTATTAAATATTTGACCAGCTGCCATCCCACATCCACAATTGATCAACAGAAACTAGTTTCATTTGGTCAGAACACAATTAAATTGAAACAAATATTTTCTTGAGCATACTGGGACCATGTTATAAATGGTTCTACATCCACTGACTGTTATATCAAATGCTTGTTGATAGCAAATATTGGAATTAAGTATAGACAATTGAAAATAATGAAGATACAGACATATATTTTATACCCATCAAAAGCAACCCCGACAACCCGTACTGATGCACAAATCTCTCAGGGTATCGCACTGTTACAAGCGTTGGCTGTAATTGTAATTACTTACTGAGGAAAGCTGTATACATTCTGTTGTAAGGAACAACTTACTTACATTTGAACCTCCTTAGGATCATGAACCATGGACCTTGCAGTTGGTGGGGAGGCTTGCGTGCTTCAGTGATACAAATAGCTGTACTGTAGATATCTGTTGAGAGGCCAGACAAACGTGTGGTTCCTGAAGAGGGGCAGCAGCTTTTTCAGTTGTTTCAGGGCCAACAGTCTGGATGGTTGACTAATCTGGCCTTGTAACATTAAACAAAACGACTTTGCTGTGCTGGTACTGCGAACAGCTGAAAGCAAGGGGAAGCTACAGCTGTAATTTTTCCCGAGGGCATGTAGCTTTACTGAATGGTTAAATGATGATGGCGTCCTCTTGGGTAAAACATTCGGATCTCCAGGTGGGGACTACTTAGGAGGGCGTCGTTATCAGGAGAAACAAAACAAGCGTCCTACGTATCGGAGTGTGCAGTGTCAGATCCCTTAATCGAGTAGGTAGGTTAAAAAATTTAAAAGGGATATGGATAGGTTAAAGGTAGATATAGTGGAAATTAGTGAAGTTGGGTGGCAGGAGGATCAAGACTACTGGTCAGGTGAATACATGTTATAAATACAATATCAAACAGGGATAATGCAGGAGTAGGCTTAATAATGAATAAAAAATAGGAGCGCGGGTAAGCTGCTATGAACAGCATAGCAAAATCCTTATTGTAGCCAAGATAGACACAAAGCCTGTGTCTACTACAGTAATACAGATTTATATGTCCACTAGCTCCGCAGATGACAAAGATATTGAAGAAATGCATGATGAGATAAAAGGAAGTCATTCAGATACTGAGGGGAGACAAAAATTTAACAGTCATGGGAGACTGGAATTCGATAGAAGGAAAAGCAGAGAAGGAAAAGTAGTAGGTGAATATGGAATGGGGGTAAGGGATGAAAGAGGAAGCCTCCTGGTAGAATTTTACACACAGCATAATTTAATCATAGCTAACGTTTGGTTTAAGAATAATGGGAAAAGGTTGTATACGTGTAACAGGCCTGGAGACACTGAAAGGTTTCAAATAGATTATATAATGGTAAGACAGAGATTTAGGAACCAAGAATTAAATTGTAAGACATTTCCAGGGGCAGATGTGGACTCTGACCACGATATATTGGTTACGAACTGTAGACTAAAACTGAAGAAACTGCAAAAAGGTAGGAATTTAAGGGATGGGACCTCGATAAACTTAAAGAACCACATAGGTTGTAGAGAGTTTCAGAGAGAGCATTAGGGAACGATTGACGAGAATGAGGGAAAGAAATACAGTAGAATAATAATGGGTAGATTTGAGAGATGAAATAGCGAAGGCAGCAAAGGATCAAGTAGGTCTCTTCACGTTTCCACTTCACTGTCACATCGGAAACAATAGAGCTACGGATGTTTAGGAGCGTGGAAATCTCGCGTACAGTCATATGACACAAGTGACACCCAATCACCTGACCACGTTCGAAGTCCATGAGTTCCGTCGAGTGCCCCATCCTGCTCTCTCCCCATGTCTAATGATTACTGGAGTCGCTGTTATGGAGTACCTGGCAGTAGGTGGCAGCACATCACTAGGGGTTAAGATACATACTGCATGCAGGAAAATTTAGGAGACCTATGGAGAGAACAGCATCACTTGTATGAATATCAAGAGCTCAGATGGAGAACCAGAGAAGGGAAAGTAGAAAGGTGGAAGGAGTATATAGAGGATCTATACCTGGGCGATGTACTGGAGGGCAATATTATGGAAATGGGAGAGTATGTAGATGAAGATGAAATTGGAGATATGATACTACGTGACGAGTTTGACAGAGCACTGAAAGACCTGAGTTGAAACAAGGACTCGGGACTAGACAATTTCCCATTAGAACTACTGGTAGCCTTGGGGAGCCAACCCAGAAGAAACTCTACAATCTGGTGTGCAAGATGTATGAGACAGGCGAAATATCCTCAGACTTCAAGAAGAATATAATAATTCAAATCCCAAGAAGAAAGCAGGTGTTGACGTGTGAAAATTACCGAACTATCAGTTTAATAAGTCACAGCTGCAAAATACAAAATACTAACACAAATTCTTTACAGACGAACTGGTAGAAGCCAAACTTGGAGAAGATCAGTTTGGATTCCGTAGAAATGTTGGAACACGTGAGGCAATACTGACCCTCTGACTTATCTTAGAAGATAGATCAAGGAAAGGCAAACCTACGTTTCTAGTATTTGTAGACTTAGAGAAAGCTTTTGACAATGTTGACTGGAATATTCTCTTTCAAATTCTGGAGGTGTCAGGGGCCAAGTACAGGGAATGAAAGGCTATTTATTATTTGTGCAGAAACCATGTGGCAGTTATAAGAGTCAAGGGGGCACGGAAGGGAAGCAGTGATTGCAAAAGGAGTGAGGCAGTGTTGTAGCCTATCCCCAAGGTTATTCAATCTGTATATTGAGCAAGCAGTAAAGGAAACAAAAGAAAAATTTGGAGTAGGAATTAAAATCTACGGAGAAGAAACGAAAACTGAGTTTTGCTGATGACAATGTAATTCTATCAGAGACAGCAAAGCACTTGGAAGAGCAGTTGAATGGAATGGAGAGTGTCTTGAAAGGAGGATATAAGATGAACATCAACTAGAGTAAAACAAGGATAATTGAATGTAGTCGAATTAAATGAGGTGATGCTGAGGGAACTAAAGTAGGAAATGAGACACTTAAAGTAGTAGACGAGTTTTGCTATTTGGGGAGAAAAATAACTGACAATAGTCAAAATAGAGAGGGTATAAAATGTAGACCCGCTATGACAAGGAAAGTGTTTCTGAAGAAGAGAAATTTATTAACATCGAGTATAGATTTAAATGTCAGGAAGTCATTTCTGAAAGTATTTGTATGGAGTGTAGCCATGTATGGAAGTGAAACATGGACAATAAATAGTTTGAACACGAAGAGAATAGAGGCTTTAGAAATGTGGTGCTACAGAAGAATGCTGAAGATTAGATAGATAGATAGATCATGTAACTAATGAGGAGGTACTGAGTAGATTTAGGGAGAAGACGAATTTGTGGTACAACTTGATTAGAAGAAGGTATCAATTGGTAGGACATGTTCTGAGGCATCAAGGAATCACTAATTTATTATTGGAGGGCAGAGTGGAGGGTAAAAATTGTAGAGGGACACCAAGAGATGAAGACACTAAGCAGATTCAGAAAGATGTAGGTTGCAGTAGGTACTTCAAGATGAAGGAACTTCCACAGGATAGGGTAACATGGAGAGCTGCATCAAACTAGTCTCTGATCTGAAGACCACAACAAAAACAGCAGTGTAGTTGAGCCTTGGTGCACATCTGCAATTTTTGTCCCACCCACTTCCTTCCAGTACCAAACTGACTTGACAATTGCCTAATGCCTCAAGATGCGTCCTATCAGTCAGTCACATCTTGTAGTCAAGTTGTGCTGTTAATTTCTCTTATTAACAACTTGATTCAGTACCACCTCTTTAGTTATCTGGTGTACCCATATAATCTTCAGTATTCTTCAGTAACTCTAAGTTTCTTACACAAATGAATTTTCAGGTTGTGTAAAGACCTGTTTTATCTCCCTAAATGAACAATGACATAACAAGATTGAATACGCATTTTGTTGTGATGGCTGATCTGTAGTGCAGCCCGAGCTCTTGGGTAGGCTGGAAGGTGAGAGTTTTGTTGCAAGGTGGCAAAACTGAATGTGGAAGCAGGGTGTGAAGAGTAAAATAACTTGTCCCATACCTGTGTAGATAGTATTGTACTAGTGCATGGGGAGAGAAAGTGCATGCAGAACTAATGGGGAGGATCATAGAGGCTTTGGAAGCTCAGTTGTCATTGAAGGAACTGCTGTGTCATGACCAGTCCATAAGAGAGTCATGGTTGGACAATTTCTTGGAGACTGGGCGAAGTTGGTGATGTGTATGTCATCTGCCACATAGTACTGCAGCCAGTGAGGGACAAATAGGCGTCAGCTCACACAGGGGACACTGACGCTGCCATCTTTATTCATAGTGGCTGTGATATTGTTTCCGTCAGTGTAGCTAGTTGTGTAGAAGCAGTGAATGAGGGGGATGTGGATGGTAGATGACTCATTGTGATGCCAAAGGGGCTGGCCAATGTGAAGATTGTGCTGTTGCAGAGTTGGATAGATAGGTCTGTGACACTGGTAGATGAAGGCTGTAGTCCCAGCTGATTTAACTCCGTTGATGGAAACCGTTTGAAATTTCCCATTAGAAAGGATATCGATTGTGTTTTTTGCACAGCTGGGTACCCCATGCAGACTGGAGAAGGAGGTTGGAGGGCTGCCCAGATTGTGTTGCCATGTATCATGATGAACTTACAATGTGCCAGATCACACATGGCAGGGTTTCAGGACGCTGGGCCGGCGTGCATATAGTAGTGACGTGTGAGTAGACATGCTTGACTCGAGCAGGAATCTTGTTCTGAGATGCGAGTTCATTGCCTTCAACGAACTCTGACGGCAGCGGTAGAGACTAGCTAGAGAGGATATCAGCAAAGGAGTTGTCCAGGTCATCTTTGTTAGCTAAATGGATGCCTAGTAAGAGCCATGGCAGCGCCTCCAACCAGGAACTGCTGTGGCAGATTATCGTGACTTTAAGTGTATGATGCCAAGATTCAACTAGTCTGTTGCTCTGGGGGTGGTATGCAGTTCTATGGAACTTGTCGACACTGCACAAGTTACATAACATGGTGAAGAGTAGAGATTCAAGCTGGTCTCCCTGGTTGGTAGTGATGGAAGAGGGGCATCCAAAGCACGAAATCCAACTGATAATGAAATCATATGCGACAGAATCAGCCAGGATGTCCAAAAGAGGCCTCGACCGATCTAGTTGCTGATCACTGGCTTAAAGGATATATCTGAACCCCTCAGGTGGGAGAATAAGACCCATGATGTCATGGTGCACATGCCAAAACTGTCCCTTTGGTTTGGCAAATTTATGGAGGCTTAGAATCCCAGTTGACCTAGTTTTGTTGTCATAATATGTACGTGCGAGTGCATATGTACCAGTCATTCTTCACGCCAGGCCAAACAAAATGTGCAACTTTCATGTCTGTCTGGATGTGTAAGGCCATGGATAACTGAGAAAACTGGCGATGGAGAGAACCTGGAAGAAGGGAGCGGAGGTTACCAGTAGACATGTCACATAGTATCAGATATGAGATCTGAGGAGGCAGTGGGAAACCGAGGTCAGCGCTGAGTTGGGGTCCAGTTGAAAATTTTGAAGTTCAGCATCGTTCACTTGGGGATGAGCCAGTTCATCCCAGTCCAGTGGAGAAGTGATGGAGATCACTCGTTACAGATAATCCATGATTGCATTGTTATACTGGCTAAGTAAGTCCATGGAGGAATGTCCTGCGCAGCACTGTGAATAGCGTCAGCGAATGGTTTATGATCAGACCTCATGCTCTCCAGTGTCATCGCTGAAGCATCTTATGGCCTTGTAAACCACAAATAATTTCCAGTCAAAAGCTGACCAGCTGTGTTGAGAAGCCATGAGTTTTTTTGATGAAAACCGAAGTTCTTTTGTTGTGTCACTGTCATGCTTTTGTAGAACTGTGCCAACCAGAGTGTCACTTTTGTCAGCTGTGATGGAGATGCAAGCATTCGGTAGTGGGCGCACGAGCTTTACAGTCTTCGACAGTTCAGTCTTAAGTGCATTGAGTTTCAATCAGTTCGTCTGACCACTGTAGCTTCTGTGTGCCAGAGGGGTTTTTACTGGCCAAAGCATGTGTCAGTGGGGTCTGGAGAGAGGTGATGTGGGGCACATGCCAATGATAAAAATTTACCATGCTGAGAAAACGATTCAAATCACGGTAGGTTGTAGGTAACAGAATGTTGTTGATAATTGCCACACAGTCAGATGTTGAGCAGATGCCCTCAGCAGTGATGCTAAGACTGAGGAAGGTGACACCACTCGAAGTTTAATTGTGATTTACCATGGTGGTCTCTATATACATATATGATTTGGCAGACAGGGTGGGCAGCATTCTGCGGTTGTTTCTGATGATACCGTAGTGTATGGTAAGGGATCGAAGTTGAGTGACTGTAGGAAGAGACAAGACGGTTTAGACAAAATTTGTAGTTGGTATGATGAATGGCAGCTAGCCCTAAATGCGCAAAAATGTAAGTTAATGCTGATGAGTAGGAAGAACAAACCTGTAATGTTCGGATACAGTATTACTAGTGTCCAACTTGACACAATCAAGTCGTTTAAATACCTGGGTGTAACGTTACAAACCGTTACGAGGTGGAAAGAGCATGTGACAACTGTGGTAGGAAAGGCAAATAGTCGACTTCAGTTTATTCGGAGAATTTTAGGAGAAACTGGCTCAACTGTAAAGGAGACCGCATATAGAACGCTGGTGGGACCTATTCTTAAGTACTGCTCGAGTGTTTGGGATCTGTACCACGTCAGATTTAAGGAAGACATCGAAGCAATTCAGAAGAGGGCTGCTAGATTTGTTACCGATGGTTTAAGTGTTACGTAGATTCTTTGGGAACTGAAATGGGAATCCCTGAATGGATGGTGGCGTTCTTTTCGGGAATCACTACTGAGATAAACTTAGAAAACTGGCATTTGAAGCTGACTGCCGAACGATTGTGCTCCCGCCAACATGTATCGTCCATAAGGAGCATGAATATAAGGTATGAGAAATTAGGCTTCTTGTGGAGGCATACAGATAGTCGTTTTCCCCTCATTCTATTTTCGAGTGGAACAGGAGGGAAATGACAGATAGTGATACACAGCAGCCTCCGCCACGCACCTTACGGTGGCTTGGGGAGTGTCTATGTAGCTATGGATGGAGATGCAGTTTCCATTCTCAGCGAGTACAATCAGTGGAAGGGGGAAGATCAGGATATTGTCAAAATTAGGTGTAGCAATAAGTTAGGTTAAATAAAACAGAGTCAATAAATGTTTTGCAAGTCTGAGCTGTGTTTCTCAGGTCGTAAGACATAAAGCAGTAGTCAAATTAGCCAAACGGTTTAATGACTGCTGTTTTGGGGATGTCATCTTTGAACATAGGAATCTGGTGGTATGCTTTGCGACAGCGAAGAACACCAAATACTGTTAAGTATTTGCGCGAAGTCCGGAATTTGGGGTATGGGATAATTGTCCATAATAGTACAAGTGTTAAGTTTCCTATAGTCACCGAAACGAACCGTCCTTCTTGTGCATGAGGTGGATGGGAGAAGACTCGTTACTGGCTGAAAGATGTACAATGCGAAAGCACTTAGTTGTGCAGTTTAAGTGCACAAAGAAAGAACAGAATTAACATCTCGCAAAGAGTTGCTGAGAGGAGGCAAAACAATTGGAGGTTGGATGTTACTGACCTTACCTTATGGAGGCGGACACCCCAGTGGGGGCATAATAGTTACAGAGGACTTGGTGGTGGCATGCATCAGCCTTGAACCAATGAGGAGCCTGAGTCTTTGTTGAGCACATGCCAACTTCTGTGACGCAACATCGATAAGTATTGTGAGTTCATCATTGTGTTTGTGTATGGTGTTAATCTCAGAGCATTGAGTAGAGAGCTCGATGAGCATGTTTGTGAGGTGAGCCATCAATGGTGCACTCTCAGATAGAGCTAGGAGATATTGATTGGATCTTGAAGAAGGTGTAGCAGTAGAAGGGCCGAAGAAGCCTGGAATATGGATGCCTGTCACATGATGAATCAGGGACGCCGTTGGCAATTCTGGAGAGAGACGAAAGACTTTTAGAAAGTCAGTACTAAGAACTGGGTCCTTAACATCTGAGATATGAAAGGTCCAAATGAACAGCATTTGTGGTGAGAGCTGGAGCCAGAGTTCCAGTTCACCATGAACATTTATAGACAGGCTGTTAGCTGCTCAGAGGGCATGTTTTGCTGGGATCAACTGAGTGGGAGAATAAGAGGGTAAGATGATGCTGGCATCTGCTCCAGTGTCGAAGAGAAAGTTCACATTATTGTCATTGTGCCAGGGTCCAAGAGTCGACCAAAGGTTGTGATTGCTGCATTTGATGATTGTTGTCCAAATGGCACCCTGCACAAGTGTAGCGAGCCATGGTCCCTTGACTGGCCCACACCTGCAGTTTGGGTAAGCGCAGGGAGGGCAGCAATTTCTGTCTTGTCGCTGAAGCTGATGTGGAACCAGCAGAGTGGCTACTTTGGGTAAGGCAGTTCTCATCTGTGCCATCTATCGTGCTGTGTTGCGGTTCACTTGCCCATCTGGACAGCAAGTTGGCAGGGCTATCCAGTTCTCGGAATTCTAGAGGTGGATGTGAAATTTCCTGGCAGATTAAAACTGTGTGCCAGACCGAAACTCGAACTCGGGACCTTTGCCTTTCGCAGGCAAGTGCTCTACCATCAGAGTAACCCAAGCACGACTCACGCCCCATCCTTATAGCATCTCATTCTAGAAACATCACCTAGGCTGTGGCTAAGCCACGTCTCCGCAATATCCTTTCTTCCAGGAGTGCTTGTTCTGCAAAGTTCGCAGAAGAGCTTCTGTGAAGTTTGGAAAGTAGGAGACGAGGTACTGGCGAAAATAATGCTGTGAGGACGGGGCATGAGTCTTCCTTGGATAGCTCAGTTGGTAGAGCACTTGCGTGCAAAAGGCAAAGGTCCCGAGTTCGAGTCTTAGTCCAGCACACAGTTTTAATCTGCCAGGAAGTTTCATATTAGTGCACACTCCACTGCACAGTGAAAAATCTCATTCTGCAAAGCTGGAAATGCCCGGCGGCAGTCGCTGGATGGTTGCAGACTGCTTTGCTGCAGCAAGTCAGCTTTAATGCGACCTATGCCAGCTGAGTGCACAGGCAGGGTGGAGAGAGTGGAGCCACTGCTACCAAGTTTCTCAACAGCTGGAGCGTTTCTCCTTTGGAGTTGTTGCCTGTGTCTGGGGAGTCTATAGGTCTGGTCTGACACCTGAAACTTGCTCTTCAAAGGGTCAGCAGAGTGGGAGACAAGCTGCAGGTAGAGTTCGTGTGGAAGTTCGACTGGCCATAATGTCCAGAGTGCAATGTCAGGCATAACTTCAGGTCCCACATTTGCCTACAGGTGCCTCCCCAGCTGTGAAGGTGATCTTGTGCCGACACGTTCTTCGTGGATTATGTGATGTATAGTTTCTGCTGGTGGACCCAATAGACGTTTGATGATCCTTGTCTTCGCTGTAGCATATTTGATCTGTGCTGGCGGGCTCAGTTGTAGGTTGCTGATAAGGTTCATGTGAACATGTTGGTGACTAACTAAGCAAATAAGCCTAGCATCATCATCCAGGATCCCATGAAAGTGTAGCATGTTCTCCTCCAGTGTGAACCAATTGTGATAGGACCGCTGTTATTTTATATATACATAAATTATCTGGCAGACAGGGTAAGGAGAAGTCTGCAGATGTTTGCTGATGACGCTATGGTGTATGGGAAGGTGTCGTTGTTGAGCAACTGTAGGATACAAGATGACTTAGACAAAATTTATAATTGGTGTGATGAATGGCAGGTAGCTCTATATTTAGAAAAATGTAAGTTAACGCAGATAAGTAGGAAAAATAAACCTAAAATGTTCAGATACAGTATCAGTAGTGTGCTGATTGACACCGTTACATCAGTTAAATATCTAGGCATAATGTTGCGAAGCAATACAAAATGGAATGAGTATGTAAGGACTGTAATAAGGAAGGCGAATGGTTGACTGCAGTTTATTGGGAGAATTTTTGGAAAATGTGGTTGATCTGTAAAGGAGACAGTGTATTGGACACTAGTGGGATTCGTGACATGCAAGTATTATGAAGATGCTAAAGGAACTCAAATGGGAATCATTGGAGGGAATTGGGAGTTCTTTTCGAGGAGCACTGTTGAGAAAATTTAGAACACTGGCATTTGGGTCTGACTGTAGAACAATTCTGTTGCCGCCAGCGTACACTTATTGTAAGGACCATGAAGATAAGATTAGAGAGATTAGGGCTCATACAGGGGCACATAGATAGTCGTTTTTCCCTTATTCTACTAGTGAGTGGAACAGAGAAGGAAAGGACTAGTAGTGGTACAGGGTATCCTGTGCCAAGTACTATACGGTGGATTGTGGAGATTGTATGTAAATGTAGAAAACTTCGGACTTTCCTTTTGTAGTTGAGGCAACTTGGGAAATCTGCTCATGGGAACATGTTGCTTAGCTGATGGTTTGAATGTCATATGCTCCAGAGGATGTTGCTGCGTAGGTGGCTGCACTGATACCTCCTCAGTAGATGGTGCAAAATCTTGATTGATGGCGCCATATGGAGTGGGATGGAGATGAGACATGTTGCTGTATGAGGATAGTGATGCACTGTTCAAGTGTACTACATGTAGAGGCAGGCGTGGATGGGGAAACTACCTGCATGCACAGATGGAATAACTGTTGTTGTTGAAGGATGAGTGAGTAAGTTGGAAGGCCAAATGGTATCTTGCAGCATGAATTTGGACAGTTGTCCTCATCTGCTGTGGAAAAGGTGTGAATGGGTGTGGTAGCTGCGTCAAGATGGGTGAATGTGGTATGTGTTTCTCTCTTTGTATGCTCGACAGAGATTTGGGAAGACACCACTTTAGATAAAGAATTCACTTTATTGTTGAAGAAACACATGTAAACAGAAGCATATATGAAACTTAACACACAAGCTTAGAAACTGGAGTCAAAGACCATAGTTTGTCATAGGAATAGTTTGGTTATCGACAGCCGCTACACCGTCATGTACTGGAGTTACTGTTGCAATAGATGTGATGGCCACAAGAGAAATTGACCAGCATACACTTGTCAGTGTGATATGTAGTACAGTTCACAGAGTAATAATGTATTCACCAGGATATACATTTTTTAACATAACGTGATAGGACAGCTGTAGTAAGCTAAATTTGTTTATTGCTACATGAGAGATAGTGTGTGTGTGTGTGTGTGTGTGTGTGTGTGTGTGTGTGTGTGCGCGCGCATCCATGTGTGTAGGGGATGAGAGGGAGAGGGGGTTGCACTGCTCACTAGGCAAAATCTATCTTAGTGTATGTCTTAGTACATGTTAATTAAGAAAACTCAACATGATCATTGATCTGCAACTATATATTTATGATTGAGCCATTATAGCAGAATTAAAAAGGAATTTGGAGAGAGATGAATGAAATCAAAATATTTTGTGGTTGGCTCTACATGGGATCTGAACCCTGTCACATTCATCTTTTATTGTAGTATATTCAGTTACACTGGCGCAATACTTCAGTACTTCAGAAAGAATACCTGAGATGAAAGCTGCATGTATAAAGGGCAGTCAAATGAAAACAAGACTCATGAAAAAAGTAAGTAAACTGTTTACTATTTCAAAAGTAATCACCATAGCTGTTAATACATTTATACCACAGTGAGACAAGACCGTCAATCACTTCATGGAAAAGTGTTTGCAGTTGCCTGTGCAACCATGATTGTATCCAGATGTGCACCTCTTCATATGAAGCAGAAGAATGGCCACAAATATCTTTCTTCAGGGCTCCAAAATCCTGGAAATTGGGACTGTATGGAGGATGTGTGAAGGTTTCCAAGACAAAACTCTGCAGCATAGTTGAAGCAATCTGCCAACAAAGTGTCTGCAGAAGTTTCGTCGGGAAGACATTACACAGTCTTTGTAGTCCCACTCTCTCTCTCCATGTGATTTCCATATTTTTAGAGCCCTTGAGAAAGACGTTCATGGTCGTCTTGCTTCAGATAAAGAGGTGCATGTCTGTGTACAATCATGTTTATGGAGGCAAGCACAAACATTTTTCCATGAAGAAATTAACCACCTTGTCTTACAATCTGATAAATGTATTAACAACTATGGCGATTACTTTCGAAATAATAAACAGTGTACCTACTTTTTCCCATCTGTCTTGTATTAATTTGACTGCCCTTCTCGCTAAGTTTGCTTAGGTATATCTGTGTACTATGTACACAAATGGTATTTTATTTTTTTAAATTGCATGTTCCCCTCAGAAACTTGCATCTGTATGCTGGGCTAAATATTTCCCTAAATGTGGTAGGTTTTCATAATCCAGTTAGCTTATCTGCAGTGCAAATGCAATCAACAGTAACACTGATTTACATGCACTATTTTGGATATGAGAACTGTGGACTCACTTTTTTGCGATGGGGTCAGCAGAAGACATGCTTCTACTGTACAGCCGAGGAACTTTAAACATAGCAAGGTGGAATAACTAATTTGCTATGACTCTAGTCCTCAGATAACTATTTTTTATTCTTTTTTATATTACGCTGGTAGTAGATCTACCACATTCACATAAAACACCAAACTTTTTATCTACATGATATTTCAGTAAAATGCATTATTCATTACTTTATTTGAGTTCTCCTAATGCCAAATGTATAATTAATTTTTCAGTATATCATTCTTTTAAGAAAAATCTGTAAATCACTTTATTTGGAAGTCATATGCTTGGAAAATATCGTGAATTAACAATTTCTTACTTCCAAAAGGACATCAATTGCTTGAAAGACCTCATTTAATTCTTTCAGTAAACATGTTATTATCTGCAAAAAGTCATTAAGTAAAAAGTTATTTGTGATTAAAGTTTCCTCCATCAGAAAAATATCATTATTTGGACCCTGAAGTATGTTAATACCATCAGTTCTCTAACTGATGGTATAATTTCCTTGTCCTTATTCTTTTGAACTAGAAAATAGCTTTGGTTATCAGAATAACTTGACAATTAATAAGTGAAGAAAATTACAATCCTCTGAAATTTACAAGAAACTCCGTGTATCCCCATGCTATTGAATAAAATAATCCACCCAACTTTATTAATTTCTCAGTCATCTATCACATACAAAAACCAAATTATTACTTGCTTTGCCTTTATGTTATTGCCACTAATTTCGACATTTTTCTCTTTATTTAGAAATGTGAATTTAGCTCCTAATAATCGTTACAGTAACTTCTCTGAGGCTGAGTCATGATTGGCAATTTTCATCTTAATATCTCAATGTAAAAATTGGTGGAGAGCACTCGTCCATTCAACATTTCAATATCAAAGTCACTGATATGAGCATATCTTACTGTTACAGTCAGTCAATGTAATTATTTCATGGACTTATTTCGAAAATCTGGCTCTAGTATTTCATGGAACTTCTCTGTGTTAAAGTGTTAGTAAGGCTTTAGAGGCTGAGTTCTTTCAAATTATTTTGGAAAGATTTTTTGTAAACTTGAATGATGAATGATGACTTCACCATGGAAAGAAACTGCCACTGCTTAGGGTTCATACAGTAATCTGGTTGATTTGAACTATAAAAATAGTTGATAGCAGATGCTAATCTTCATTGTCATGTCTTTTGGCACTAAGATAAGTGAGGTATCTCAAGTTTAAATCAGTTGTATCATGTCCATCATTTAACAATTAGATTACATCTCCAATCAGTTTCAGAGAATGGTATTTTAAAATTTTAGCATTACCAAATAATACCAGCAATATAACTAGGTCAGTAACATTACATAGTGTGTTTAGCATTACACCGAACTGGGAACTGTAGAGTTCCTAATGATGAAGAATAGCTTCCTTATGGTGCACTTAACATAAAATATAGCTACCCACACAACTAAGTATGAGAGGAGCGCACATGAAAAAGAAAAAGTATTTTGTAAGCAACTTCTTTTCCATCTGGAAAACAGGTTACCCAAAACATGGCTATTAAGTGCTATACTGTATAATGTGCTCATTGAGACTCGAAGTGTTTTTTTTATTTTTTATAAAGTGAACAAATCATGGGAGTCACTTTTAAGTTAGCTATAAGTTCATCAGGCAAATTCAGGAAAACTAAAATTATGAGTGGGGGCTATCCACAGTATTGATACGCACATCTTACAATGAAATTATGGGGTATTCTATGTACTAATGGTGTCAGTTTGTTGAGGTGATAAATCTACAAACAATAAACACATTCTAAGTGCAGGAATCCAATTACTGCATTTAC
This sequence comes from Schistocerca serialis cubense, assembly GCF_023864345.2. Taxonomy (NCBI): domain Eukaryota; kingdom Metazoa; phylum Arthropoda; class Insecta; order Orthoptera; family Acrididae; genus Schistocerca; species Schistocerca serialis. Next base: position 41,675,506 of record NC_064648.1, on the reverse strand, counting down.
GTAACTCTCTGGATTAAAATTATCTTTGACAGATGAATAATATTGAATTCCATTTATGCTAATCACCAATTTTTAATTAGTTCTGGAATGGGAATTATAGTTCTTGGGTCAAACAAAATTCCCTCCTTTTGGCAAAGTGCTTGCATGATCTAATAATAGTATATCTTTGGTTTAGTACACACAGTAACAAAACACTGTTATCAAAAAAGAGAGTAATAATACTTGCGCCAGATCTACATCCATGAACATACTAACCAGCATGAATATTTCATGAGTGGTACCTCAGACACAGAGCTGAAAGAATGAAGTCTGGGTTAAGTAGGTATAATCTTATGTAGGAAGGACCTCATATCAGGACACAATACAAAAAAATATTTACTTCTACAATTACTTTTTTGTTTTCTGTACACCATCTAGGTCAATCACATATGTGTAATACGATATATGATCTGAATACCATTACTTCACACAAACAAAAATTTACAAATAGACACAAGTGGTGCGACAAGCTACCAAAACATTTTAAGAGCAGTAACTGTAATTTGTTTTAAGTAAAGTTACAACATACGTAGTGAATAAGCAACATGGATCATGAACTTCTCAATTCTGAATGCCGTAGTCCAAAATAAAAGAACTGCGATATTATAACTGAAAGATAGTAGAATCTAAAAAATTGAATCTTACAATATCCATTAACAAAAGTGGCAACTCTTTCACACCTATTGCAGTAAATTAGAAGTTAACTTATGACTTCAGTTTCAGATATCACTATGAGTGATTGTTGCCTACTATGAAAAACTAATTATGCAGCAGTTTACATATTCATATAGAACTTACAAAAACTGTTTCTGTAAACATTTCAAAATGAAATGTGAAGAACAATATTTCAGGGTCATGAGTGAATTTAGAAGAGAGGCATGGTGTGGGGAGTGAGGGGAAGGATAGCAGTGCAGGTTTGGGAGAAGATACTAATGCTGCCAGTGGGAGCATGTGGGGACATTGTAGAGACAGGATAGTGAACCACAAGTTGCAGCATCGTGAGGCTACACTGGTGCTGTGGGAGAGAGTGGAGAAAACTGGAGAAGAGAAATCAGTGCACTGGTGGGAGAGAAAGGTGTATAGGGTTGGATTGGAAGCAGCAAAGGGGATAGAGGCAGGTGAAGGACAGGGAATAGGGCAGACTGATGTGATGGGGTTGGTGTGGTTGGAACGAATCCAGTCAGTGAAGCAGTCATTGAATTCAAGCACATCACACTGGTTGACATGCTCAGCAACTAGATAATCCAGCTGTCTCTTGACCACCTGCTGATGGTCCTTACCAACCAAAAAGTTGTTGCTGATAGATCACATGGCAGCTTTCACATTTGTCCCTGCCTTTGATGGGATGGGAGATGCCTGTGACAGGACTGGAGCAGGATCTAGAATGAGACCAATGGGAGAAATGGTTTGGAGCAAGAGTGGAATAGGGGCAGATTAGGATATTGTGTAAGTCGGGTAGGCAACAGAATATCACTGGGTTGGGGAGGATATTTTTCATTTCAGGACCCAATGAGAGGCAGTCAAAATCCTGCCATTCTTTGGAGTATCGTGAAGGCACCATTAATGAGCACTGATGATGAAAGAAAATTTGTTATGAACTGTCATTAATGCAATACAAGTCATTCGATATTAGCATTTTAAGAAAACTCAATTGTGTGGGTGCCTTAGTCTTACATCAATATTTATCTCTCCAAGAATATGTATCACGTTCTTAGACAATTCTGCAAAGAATAAGTCAATTGTCTCCAAGGACTGTGAAAATTGTTGAACATTAGTGTCTGGCATACAGTACAGAGATGTAGTTACGATTTTTAGCATGGACTGTAACAGTACAACTGCTTCCAGTGCATTTCCTGTCCTTTTATCGCCCACACTAAGGACACTACATTACTGTAAGCCCAGCAACCTGATTTATGTAGTCTCTTCTATGATGCCTCTACAGTAGCACATCAGTTTGAAGTCATAAAGCTAGAAATCTTGATGAGTGCAGTATGGCATTTGCACAAAAATGTACACACCACCACAATTGTGGTTTCACTTTCTCACACACCGTCTACAAGATTCTATTTTTTAGATCATGACCAATTTCTTAACTTCATAGCAAAGGAAAGAGCCCAATGGCAGAATACATTGGATGAATTGTAAAGTTATTGAAGCACAGCTATTTAGAAACGCTGTCCAAGAATCAGTAGTAGCTCCAACAAATCAATAAGACAGAGTAATTGAACGTGGCACAGAATGCATTTCATATTTAGACTAAATGTCACAGTTCGCATACGGCACAGTACTGCAGTAATGTACCAGAGAAAAATGCACAACAATATTTCAGCCACCACAACCTTTATGAAAGTCACCATTCTCAACAACCACTTGTTCCAATGACAATTATCATCTGAACATACCAACCACAGTACAACTCAGACAAAATATTATTCAACTTGAATTCAAAAGAAAAGCGCTTCTAAATTATTAGGCACCAACATTGTTAAGTTTCTGCATACACTGATACAAATATTTTCATGAAAGATAGCCAATAACTATTGTGTGAATGAACACTGGTAGCAGACTCGCAATGGTATTAGTAGCTTCACTGAGACTGACTATTTTCTGACATGTGACTATTTGGTTGGTTTGTGGGGGTTGAAGGGACCAGACTGCAAAGGACATCAGCCCCTTTTTCCACGACCATGAAACACACACAAGGAATAAAAACAAGCAACAGAGATGATAAGCGTCGACACAAAACAAGAAAGACACAGAAAAATACCAGAAAGAAGGTATTAAAAGCACAACAAGTGTTACAGTGGTTAGCCGACCATTGAAACAAAAAAAGGAAAAGCCAACCAGCAAGAGACACACTAAAAACCCCAATATAAAAAAGTACGCCAAAGGCCAGACTCAACACAAAAAAGAGGCAAACGCTTAGATCGAGTGATAAAAGCCCCCTGCACGAATAAAACTCAAAACCAAGCCTGCCATTGCAGCATCATCTGTTAAAAGTGCAGGGAGCATATCAGGCAGCGCAACCATCTGTCTGAGTGCAGTTAAAAGCGGACAGGCCAACAGGATGTGGACCACTGTCAATGCTGATCCACAGCGACAGAGAGGTGGGTCCTCGCGGCACAAGAGATGACCTTCCATTAGCCAAGTGTGGCCAATGTGTAGCCTGTAGAGAACAACTGATTCGTTGCAAGAGGCTTGTAAGGAGGAGCGCCACACACCTGTAGTCTCCTTGATGATGCAAGGTTTGTTGGAGGAATGCTCCCCAAGTACCAAGGTCTTCTTGCCGCAATACTGTCTGGAGATCACATTCCTATCTCTAGGGCTAGTGCGCTGATAGTCTGTTTGGCCAGTGTATCAACATGTTTATTACCTGGGATGCCGACATCACCCAGGGTCCATACAAAAACGACAGAGTGGCCTCAATGGGCAAGAGTATGGATGGACTCCTGGATAGCCATCACCAGACAAGAGTGAGGAAAACACTGGTCGATAGCTCGTAAATGGCTCAGGGAGTCACTACAGATGACGAAGGACTCACCTGAGCAGGAGAGGATATACTCTAGGGCACCAGCTCTGCAGTGAAAACACTGCAGTCAGTCAGCAATGAGTGTTGTTCAGAATTATCCCCAAGAGTAAGAGCATAACCACGTTTGTTTAAGGTGACGAATAGGAGGAAGTCAAGTCAACCAGGCATCAAAAAGCAAGCCCAAAAAACGATGCGTCGTCACCACGGCAAGAGGTTCGCTGACAAGATAAAGCTGAGGCTCAGGGTGAACAGTGCAACACCGGCAGAAATGCATGACACAGATCTTGGCAGCCGAGAACTCGAAGCCATGCGTGATGACCCAAGAGTGCACCCTGTGGATAGCGCCCTGTAGCTACCATTCAGCAAACGCAATGCTAGGGAAGCTTTAGTACAGGCAAAAGTCATCAGCATACAAAGAAGCCGACATGGACATTCCCACACCTGCAGATAGTCCATTGATAGCAACTAAAAAGAGGCAGACACTCAAGACAAAGCGTTTTGGGACCCTATTTTCCTGGACTGGGACGGACCAACTTGCACACAGAAGGAATGAAGCGACAGAAAGTTTTGAATAATAATTGGGAGTGGACCCCTGGGACCCTACCCGTGAAGCATGGTGAGGATGTGATGTCGCCATGTGGTATCATATGCCTTCCGCATGTCAAAAAAGATTGCAACCAGGTGCTGACAGTGGGCAAATGCCGTACAGATGGCAGAGTCTAGGCAGACCAGATTATCGGTGGCAGAGTGGCCCTTACAGAACGCACCCTGAGATGGAGCCAGAAGGCCCTGAGACTCAAGTAGCAACTTGCATGGAATGTTGATGAGGCTAATGGGCTGGTAGCTGTCCACCTCCAGTGGGGCCTTGTCAGGTTTCACCTTGGGGATGACAATGCTTTCCTGCCATTGCAATGGGAACTCACCCTCAACCCACATACGGTTGAAAAGGTCTAGGAGGCGTCGCTGGCTGTTCACCGAGAGGTGTTTGAGCATCTGATAGTGGATGCAATCCAGCCCAGGAGCCGTATCAGGGCAAGTGGCTAGGGCACTTTGGAATTCCCGCTCACTGAATGGAGTAGTGTACAATTCGGGTGGCGCGTGTGGAAGGAAATGCTCTGATGTTCCAATTGCTCTTTCAGGGAGCGGAAGGCCAGCAGGTAAATCGTAGATGCGGAAATATGAGCATAATGCTCTGTTAGGAGTTCTGTGATCGTGTCAGTATAGATTGTTCCATTCAGGGAAAGCCCATGTACGCTGATACATAGTCGCCTAATCTTGGCCCAAACTTGCGATGGAGAGATATGGATGCCAATGTTGGAGACATACCTTTCCCAGCACTCCTCCTTCCGTTGGCGAATGAGGCAGCGAGCTTGAGCATGGAACCGTTTAAAGACGATGAGATGTTCCAATGATGGGTGTTGCTTATGACGCTGGAGGGTCCGCCTGCGATCTCTAATCGCCTCGGTGACCACCAAGGCACAATCTTCCCCTGAGGGGACCCATAAAAACAAGGAATTGCAGAGTCCACGGCAGAAACGATGCTGGTGGCGATCGGGTGAACCACCACATCAATGGCGTCATGAGAAAGAAGCTCAATAGTAGCAAAAGAGGCGATTGAGTCCCAGTCAGCCTTACTCAAAGCCCATCTGGGGAGGCGGCCAGGAGAGGGACACTGTGGCAGTGACAGAAAGATCAGAAAATAGTCACTACCACACAAGTCGTCATGCACACTCCATTGGACAAACGGTAGAAGGCCAGGGCTGCAGACCAAAAGGTATGTGCCATGCGCCACCGTGAAATGTGTGGAGGTGCCCTTATTTAAAAGAGAAAGGTGGAGCTGTGCCAACACTTGCTCAATTGCAGTGCCTCTGTCTGTTGCCACCAATCCACTACACAAGGGGTTACAAGCATTGAAGTCACGCAATAACAGAAAATGTGGCGGCAGTTGGGCCATAAGCACAGCCAATACATGCTTTGGGACATCACCATCTGGAGGAAGATAGAGACTGCAGACAGTAACAGGCTGAGGCATCCACACTCTTACAGCGACAGCCTCTAAAGGTGTTTGAAGAGGGACACACTCGTTGTAAAGAGAGTTAAGGACGGAGACGCAAACTCCACCAGATACCCTCTCATAAGCTGCCCGTTTCTTATAATTAACCTCGATAGCCACAGAGGTCGGGGGTTTGCATCGCCAGAAACCAAGTTTCCTGGAGAGCAATGCAGAAGAAAAGGTGAAGGCTGATAAGTTGTCAGAGCTCAGCAAGGTGGTGGAAAAAACAGCTGCAGTTCCAGTGGAGAATGACACTGTCCGCAGCCGAAAAAGGCGTGATGGGACTGAGAAGACAGATTACGCCACTGGGTCACCTGCTGTCACCGATTGAGTACCTGTGCAATCGACTCCCATGGTGTCTGAGGGTCCAGTGAGATCTAGGTCCTCAGTGGACGCCAGAATCTTCACCTCATCCTCAGATGCAGAGCTTGTAGGTAGTGGTGGTGTGGGTGCCACCGCAAGGTCCTTGGCCTTAGAGGGCTTCTTCTTGACCTTGTCACGCTACTCCTTGGGTTTCACTGGCTGGGAGGGCTTCACTGATTCAGTCTCTGGGACTGAGGAGCATCGTGAAGCCCTACAACCAGGTGCTTCTAGGCACTCCAGCTGTTGGCGGTCGCCTGGGAAGAGAGGGACCTGACAGACCCGTTCCGAGGAGGAGGAGCCGAGGAATTTGGACGCTTCTTTGGCTTAGAAGTGGGGATGGACACCCCCGATGGGTGGGGGGTGTTGCTCCTGAAGTAGGTGGTGCAGGAGCAACAGGGAGGGTAGTGCCTCCCACAGTCAAGGGAGCAGGCGTAGCCTAATAGCTCGGAGAGCCGAATGAAAGTCTCTGAACTGATGGGGCTATCACTGTTGTCGTAGCGGCGGCATAAGAGGAAGTCATTAGCACAGGATGGAGTTGTTCAAATTTCCTCTTAGCCTCAATGTAGGTCAGTCGATCCAGGGTCTTATATTCCATGATTTTCCATTCTTCCTGTAAAATCCTGTAGTCTGGCGAGCAAGGTGAATGATGCTCTCCGCAGTTGACACAGATGGTAGGTGGAATGGAGTATTGGGATGTGATGGGCGTCCGCAGTCTCGACATGTGAGGTTGGAAGTACGGCAGGAAGACACGGCCGAACTTCCAGCACTTGAAGCACTGCAATGGGAGAGGGATATAGGGCTTGACGTCACAGTGGTAGACCATCACCTTGACCTTCTCAGGCAATGTATCACCCTCGAAAGCCAAGATGAAGGCACCGGAGGCAAACTAATTATCTCTCGCACTTCGATAAATGCGCCAGACGAAATGAACGCCTCGCCGCTCAAAATTGGCGTGCAGCTCGTCATTAAACTGCAAAAGAAGGTCCCTATGGAATATAACTCCCTGGACCATATTTACGCTCTTATGGGGCGTGATGGTACCAGAAACATCCCCCAACCTGTCACAAGCAAGTAATGCCTGTGACTGAGGATGCTTGTTTTGACCAAAACTGACCCAGATGGCATTTCGGACAAGCCTTCCACTTCCCCAAACATGTCCTCTAAATGCTCTACACAGAACTGAGGCTTCATCATCGTGAAATACTCCCCATCAGCTCTCATACAAACCAGGTACCAGGGTGAATAAGTCTCTCTGCCATCATTAGTCTTTCACTCCTCCCATGGTGTGGCCGGGGGGGGGGGGGGCGATTTGGGGCCATACTTCTGAGCATTAAATTGAGCCCTGGAACGCTTAGAGACAGCTGGAGGCTGGCCACCAGCAAGAGATGATGTACCATGCTTCATTGTGGGTCATCCGCCCTGATGCCCTCCCCATGGGCGCCACCCAGCCGCAGCAAGAGCAGCCTCGCAGGATGGCCATTGCCGGCAGTCCTGCTGTCCCAGGGAGATAGGCATCTACTCCTTAGTATGCGGGGAGTTAATGGCGCAGGCATCAGCAGAGCGATCACTGTGTTATCAGAGGGCTACAACCAACAGGATACTTGGCGGGCCCACCACAACGGACTGGCTACCCTGCTGGGTATCAGGTGCAAAGAGGTCCATGGTGCTTGGTGGCACAGAAAGCGGCATTGCATAGTGCATGGCGCAAACCGCGCCCAGAAATGTATCCTCACCCAAGAGATGGAGAACGAGGTGGACTGCAACGATGAGAAAGGAGCTAAAGATCGCAACACACTATGGACACGATTCATGATGTAAGAACAATGAAACAGAATGAAATCTGACCTCAACAACAAATTGAGAAATTTGTGCCTATATCACATAGGAATATTACTGAAAATCAGAACCAAATAGCACCCAGAGATAGGAAAAAAGAGGAAAAATTACTGGTTGCAGCTGGGGTGTAGTTAGAGGAGATGGAGGATGCCAGCTTGATCTTTCACAGTATGCCAGGACTGACATATACCAGAGGCCTCATACCCCAATTTTTTGACGGTCTGCAAAATACTGTAACTGAAACCTAGATGATACACCAAGTTGTAGCTTATCTTCAGTGAGCTAGAATTTATTTACACATAATTTAGTCTTGTTGTTTATAGCCAACAGAATACTATGATGACCAGTTTTATTTTTGAATGACCTGACACTTTAATACAACAATAATCATGAGCATCACCACAAGGGGTAAAGGTGGGTTCTTAAGTAGTAGCACATAACTTTCCCCACTTTGTATAGTCTTCTGTTATAAGATTGTATACATACAACAGCAGCTAGCTCCATGATCAATAGAATTCACAGGCTCCCAGAAAAGTGATGTTCTCAGAATGGGCCAGAAAAAAAATCAGTTTCTTTCTTGTTCAGGCAGACTCTCATACAACTTCTTTGTTTTCAACCAAACTGAGTGTATTTGTACCTTGCAATTTCTAGCTAATATAACTATGATCGAATATTTACAATACTGTCCTATGAAAAGTAATTGCTTCCCCTTTCATGGATTTGTCTATGCCTTTGTAGCAGCAGGAGTAAATGTGAAAAGCTGGACTAAATATGTGTAACACTTAAATCTCAGTCATTGCATAGAATGTAAATAGTGATATACTAAATTCATGTAATAATTCCAGCTTTATGTTCTCAACTATTTATCATGAAATAAACTAAAATTACTTATTTCATGTGGTTAAAATATGGTATGCAATGTACCCATTGCATTTTTTGTCGTTTATGTACAATATATATTATGCACTCATGAGGTACTTGTATATGCCTTCGGAATTAACCTAGCAGTCAAATTTTATTTAAAAAAATGGTGCACTAAGTACGACACAAACATAGACATCATGCTATGTACAGTGTTACATGTAGCTCAAAATATCTTGGCACCCACACAGACTCACAGCCTTGTTCTCAGCCCCAGGTGCACCTACCTTTTCGTTCTGAAGGACTGGCTGCTTTAGCATGCAGACATCTGCTGAGCTGCATACTTTGTCCACTAATATCAATTGTGTTAGTTGTTCATGTGCTGTTTTTCTATTTAGGCTCTCCAGTCAAAGACAATTGAGTTATTAGTTGTACTGGGATGAGCTGTCAGTATGATCTTTTGCAGATTCACTAGCTGTAGCTTAGAAGTTCTGCTTTTGAGTAGGCTTCATCTGTTGAACTGCACCTCCTCTATCAGGTAGTGCTTGCACACAACGAAACGCCCACCACTTCCACTGTACCCACCCATACAACACTATCTGCACAGGTATGGGGCAAGTTGTTTTACTCTTCACACTCTGCTTCCACATTTAGCTCTGCCTCCTCACAATGAAACTGTCACCTTCCAACCTAAACTAGACCTCAAGCTACAGTACAGATCAGCCATCAAAACAAAATGTATATTTAATCTTGTTATGTCATTGTTCATTTAAGCACATAAAACAGGTGTTTACATGACCTGAAAATTCATTTGTGTAAGAAATTTAGTGTTCCCCAAGAATGCTGAAGGTTATATGGGTATACCAGATAACTAAAGAGGTGATACCGAATCATGTTGCTAAGGAGAGAAATTAACGAAACAACTTGACTACAAGATGGGACTGGCTGATAGGACGCATCTTGAGGCATCAAGGAATTGTAAAGTCAGTTTGGTACTGGAGGGAAGTGGATGGGATAAAAATAGCAGAGGCACACCGAGACTCAACTAAATTAAGCAGGTTCAAACGAATGTAAGTTGTGCATTACAACAAAATGTATCCAGGTTTCCTGAGTAAGTGATTACAATTGCAGCCAATGCTTGTAACAGTGTGATATACTCAGAGACTTGTGCATCAGTACAAATTGTCGGGGTTGCTTCTAATGGGTATAAAATATGTGTCTGTATGTTCATTATTTTTAATTATCTATTCTCAGTTCATATATTTACTATCAACAAACATTTGATACAACAGTCAGTGGATGTAGAACCATTTATAACATGGTTCCAGCATGTTCAAGAAAATATTGGTTCAATTTAATTGTATTCTGAGGAAAGGAAACTAGGATACAACTGTCTTGTACAGATTCCTTACTGTATTACATAACTCACAGAATTCAGCATTTTTACATGAAAAACATTAAATACAACATAAATTCTAATCATTATTGGCTCACAATATTTAGGTTTTCTGTTTAATATTATCACTCCAGGCAGATTTGTCAGTTTCCAACTTTTTTTTTTCAATGTTACAAAATCACTGATTAAAAATTGGCTATTTAGGAATTGCTTTCTCGTGAATAAAGAGTATTAAAGACACATTTCAACATAGGAAGCAAGCTGTACAGGATAATTGCTCAATGCAAAATTCACATGCTTCATCAGTACTTTGTCAGTGGTATTACAAATGCATATATCTTTATGCTCTTGGTCCCTGCAAACCAATTTGTATCTGGAATGTTAGACAATACCAGTGAATTAAAATCTCAGTCAATACCATAATGTTTAAGACAATTACAATACGGCATTTTACTCATCTTTACTCTCAGTGCATTTCCTTTGCCACAACTGAGTAACAAATATGTGAAAATGCAGTTGTAAAGATAACAGTACAGTGGGTAGATATACTATCAATACTGTACTGTAGTGTTGATAAATGCACTTTTATGCAGGACTTCATTGGATACCAAAACTTTACTTGTGGAAAGTAGTAAAACCATTAAAACTGACAAAATACACAGACACCAATTAATATCGAAATAACAACTTGGTATTTCAGTTAAAGCTTGTTAGCAATGTGTAATATGATAAAGGTAGGAACAGAAACAATTACAAACATTTATTTCCTTTATTCAACACTTGGTTTTCCACATCCCCATAAGATGTAACAAGCCAGATGCATACTCATATTTTTACTTGATAATGAACTCTCTGACAGCAGTGAAATGGCCTCCCAACTTACTACTGCCCTGTGATCTCCACAACCATTTGTCTTCTATGCAAATTTCCCAGATCCATGGCAAATATAGTTCTCTCAGTGACACCCTTCAGATTCCAGAACCATAGTGTCACATGAAAGCATTTCTCGTTTCTTCTTTTCTTCAGACTTCGATTAAAGAAAGTCTGAAATAGCAATCACAGAAAAATTTTACTATTTACACATCTTCTTTCTGGCCCTGTAAAACAAATCATTCATGATACATATGTATTACACCACATAATAGACAAAAATACTGACTATAATTACTCTTGTAATTATGAATATTAGCAGACACAGGGACATGTTTTTAAAAGATGAAGAAGAAGAAGAAGAAGAAGAAGAAGAAGAATTTGGACCATATGAAATTAAGAATACAGTGAGTACAGCTGACAAGAACAGACTAACCACAATGAATTACAGCATCTGAGATTTCAATTAAGAGTTGAAGCCAGTTCTTTAGAACACAGGCTGTTGAAATGAAGCAACTATTTTTATACAGGCAATGAAATAAATCTACCAAGAAAGTATTACTGTTTTTAATCAGTTGATGGGACAAAAAACTATGTCAGAAAGGTATCATAAACTAATTGTCATGTGAAATAGTTTACCACTAACAGCTGCAATACAATCATTTTTTGACCATTGCACCCAAATACCCCTCCCTCAGATGTAAGCTCAAACTATCCAAGAAGTCTCACAGAAAACTGTAAAACTCCAGCAAGGAGGTGAAGTCTACACAAAAATTTAATTTTGTGTCTCGTGTTGTGATAGAGCAAATCACAATTCAGCTTCAATTCACTTTTCACGTCAACATCATTGTGATCGGTGTTTCAGAGAGCCAGGTGATTAGGTCGTTGTTGTTGTTGTGGTCTTCAGTCCTGAGACTGGTTTGATGCAGCTCTCCATGCTACTCTATCCTGTGCAAGCTTCTTCATCTCGCAGTACCTACTGCAACCTACATCCTTCTGAATCTGCTTAGTGTATTCATCTCTTGGTCTCCCTCTAGGATTTTTACTCTCCCCACTGCCCTCCAATGCTAAATTTGTGATCCCTTGATGCCTCAAAACATGTCCTACCAACCGATCCCTTCTTCTAGTCAAGTTGTGCCACAAACTTCTCTTCTCCCCAATCCTATTCAATACCTCCTCATTAGTTACGTGATCTACCCACCTTATCTTCAGCATTCTTCTGTAGCACCACATTTCGAAAGCTTCTATTCTCTTCTTGTCCAAACTGGTTATCGTCCATGTTTCACTTCCATACATGGCTACACTCCATACAAATACTTTCAGAAACGACTTCCTGACACTTAAATCTATACTCGATGTTAACAAATTTCTCTTCTTCAGAAACGATTTCCTTGCCATTGCCAGTCTACATTTTATATCCTCTCTACTTCGACCATCATCAGTTATTTTACTCCCTAAATAGCAAAACTCCTTTACTACTTTAAGTGTCTCATTTCCTAATCTAATCCCCTCAGCATCACCCGATTTAATTTGACTACATTCCATTATCCTCGTTTTGCTTTTGTTGATGTTCATCTTATATCCTCCTTTCAAGACACTGTCCATTCCGTTCAACTGCTCTTCCAAGTCCTTTGCTGTCTCTGACAGAATTACAATGTCATCGGCGAACCTCAAAGTTTTTATTTCTTCTCCATGGATTTTAATACCTACTCCGAATTTTTCTTTTGTTTGCTTTACTGCTTGCTCAATATACTGATTGAATAACATCGGGGAGAGGCTACAACCCTGTCTCACTCATTTCCCAACCACTGCTTCCCTTTCATGCCCCTCGACTCTTATAACTGCCATCTGGTTTCTGTACAAATTGTAAATAGCCTTTCGCTCCCTATATTTTACCCCTGCCACCTTCAAAATTTGAAAGAGAGTATTCCAGTTAACGTTGTCAAAAACTTTCTCTAAGTCTACAAATGCTAGAAACGTAGGTTTGCCTTTTCTTAATCTTTCTTCTAAGATAAGTCGTAAGGTTAGTATTGCCTCACGTGTTCCAACATTCCTACGGAATCCAAACTGATCTTCCCCGAGGTCCGCTTCTACCAGTTTTTCCATTCGTCTGTAAAGAATTTGCGTTAGTATTTTGCAGCTGTGAGTTATTAAACTGATATTTCGGTAATTTTCACATCTGTCAACACCTGCTTTCTTTGGAATTAGGTCAGGAGACAGCAAAGTAGATCTTTCTTGGCATCCACATGTTTGTATACTGGCGGTTTTTAGGTGCTGCCGAGTTTCCAGATATGGTAGGGTATACGGGACAGAGGGGGAGATAAGAGGATAGCCAATTGCTGCTTTAATGGCCAATATACACCAAAATACCCCCCTCCCTCTATCACTGACAAGAACAATCAAAGCACATTTGGTTCCATTGGCAGTGCATGCTCAACAATTGATTGTATAAGCACATGGAATGTTGTGTAAGACAAACTTCACTATCCCACAACACAGCTGTCACAATACTATTTTAGGCAAAGTACAGAAGAAAAGAACACATGACTTATCACTAAATATGTCAATGATTATGAGTAGTGTTCAGTAAGCATGGCACCAATTAAAATCCATTATTTGCCTGCTAATTAAAAAAATCTGGTAAGTAGTACCAAAAGTTTTAAATCTGAATCAAAACTGCTTCTTCTGGACAACTTCTACACTGTACATAACTGTTTCACAAAACCTAGTAGCATGGATGAAAATTTTTATTGGTTTTGTTATCAAACTATCTCTTAAGAGTAAGATGAGTAATGGGTGGGACTAATATGCCCATTATTGCCACTTTTAAGCCAATGAGCAATCTCATAACCTGTAAATAACAATTGTCATATGGTGTAAACACAAAGAAAACCCACGCACATATAAAACTGGCGAAACTGACAAAAATTTTGTAGAGGTAGTGCAGTCACCCTTATACTTAATAAAATCAGACAAAAGGATCTACTACCAAAATATTGAAAAGGATATTTACATCTTCCTACTCATCCATAACAGACAAGGCTAACAATCTCCAAACTTAATTTTCACTTAGCATTGATCCTGATCTACCCAATTAACAGAACCTCCAGAAGCAGCACCATCTGCAGTTAAGGATGTAGGCATTACCTTACAGCAGACTGCTGCCAGCAAAATGTTGTCTAGAAAACACTACATACTGTCATAGTTATTAGGACAGACACACAGCAGTAATGTTCTAGAATAAGTCTTAATAGGTACTAGAGTCATTGGTCACATCATCTCTTGTGTACTGTTGCTTCAATAGAGACTGCTTGAAGCTGTGGTTCGCAGCAAATGCGATAGGAGGATTGCTTAAATTGTGGCACCACTACTCCCAGCGAGAGCAGCAGTGTCATTGACACCTCAGCCTGTGAACATTACCTTACTGCCCAAAGAGTGGACCATAACGCTACCACCACCACTACCAGCAGCAGCATCAACACCCCCCAGCCTGTGGACATCCTGGTGGGTATAACTACTTTTGTGAGGAACATTGTATGTTAAATCAGTCACACAACCATAATGCTCTAGAATGAGTTTTAACTGGTACTAAAGTCAGTTGCCATACCATCCCTTGTGTACTGTTGCTTCAACAAAGACTGTTGAAAGCTGCTGCCTGCCACAACTGTGTTAGGAGGACTGGCTAAATTGCAGTAGAAAATAGCACCACTACTTCCAGCAGCACCAGCAACAGCATTGTTATTGACACATGAGCATGTGTGCATTATCTTACTGCCTAAAGAGTGGTCCATAATAGTACCAGTAGGAGCATCAACACATGAGCCTGTGGACATACTGTATATTACCGTGGTGCCTGTAATTAGTTAAGAGAGAAACATTGTATATTGAGACACCCACACAGTAGGAATGTTCTAGAATGAGTCTTAATAGCTACTAATGGCACAACCTTTCCAGGAAATGCAGGTAAGGCCATGAAGCTTTCATTCTGGAGAAGTGGACTTGTAAGAACATCACGCAATGTTGGTTAATGATCAAATATCTTGCAGTAACTTCTTCAAAGACACTGGGATTCTTACACTTAAATCCCTATGGATTTATTACGTATGATATTTGTGATTAATAATTAGAGTTAATTTCAGATGGACTGTAAAATTCACAACCACAATACTAGCACTAAAAATGATGTCTGTATAGACTGTGCATCCTTGTCCAGCAGTCAGAATGTGATGTTGTGTTTGGGTGGTGTGATCTTTAACAGAATGCTAGTAACGATCAGGGAGGAAATTGGAAATTCCAAAAACTACTGTATAAGAGCCACTTATTAGCCACTCTTTCTAAAGCCTATCATAATATTTGGACTCGGGAATGTACATTCTGGTTAGTACTTCATATTGTTCACATTAATCATATTTTAACTTCATCTGAACATGCATTGTCTAGAGTGTTATAAATGAAGTTACAAATGTAATTTGTGTGAAGAATGACAAAAGAGAGCAGATAAGTGGTGTAGGAGGAAGATCTGAGGTTTTTTCAAACTAGCTGCTTCTCTGCTAATATGTTTAAGCATGTATTATATTTAAGCAATCTAGAAGTTATTTCCTTCCATATTTATCGATGTGTTAAGATTATCAATTGTAATTTGTTAGTATAATCTAAAGAAGGAGCCTTATCTCTCTTACTGCTTGTCTTTCCAGTGATACATTTATCAATTTTTATAATGAGCCTTCTATGGGAAAATTAGTTACTAGAATGAATAGTTTCTGCCTGAAGTTACATATTGGACACCCCTACGAAATCTTGCTTGAGGTGACACACTGATCTGTGGTGCAGCTGCGGTCAAAGTTATCTTGAAAGATTACCCTTTGGCTGAGAGTTGGCGAATATCTGTGGTAACAAATTGACTGGTAATGAAGCCTGATGTTTACTTCTGTGCCATATTGAAAAATTCTAGGGCAGCCAATATGCAACTTTTATTCAGTTACTGATTTCCCATACATACCTCTTTCGATACTGATATATGTTGCTTGTTCCAGCACTGGTGCTGCACCAACCTCTGTTTTGTGAAACTTCATAGAAAAAATGTTTGTTCTTCTTTGTTCAGAAGAGTCTTCTTTGAGAAATAATCTTCCTGTAGACAGACAATTCAGTTGCTGGCACACAGACTTCTTTGTTTTCTCTTTGCACTGCTGTGATTGTTGCTTTTAATGATAAAATTTGTTTATCAACTACTTTACATTCAGCAGCTGATGAAATCTCATGACCAACACTTAAAAATTCTGCAACCACTTTTCTATTCCATTCTCAGATGGTGGGACATATTTCACAAGTACTGTTGGTGCCTACCTGCGCCAATATCTTGTCCCTTCATGTACTACAGAAGGTTCTTCAGTGTTGGCCAATTTCTCAGCATTTTCTTAATTTCACATGTCTTGATGTTCACATTTAGCTTCAAACCGACATACATTGTGCATGTATTTGCACATATTCCATTTAGTCGCAGAATCTATATAAGTGCAGTAATACTTGTGGATGCATGATGACACTCTAGGTAGTAGCGGTCATCAGCCGATGGGAGGGGGGAGCTAGATTAACTGTGGTCCATGCAGGCTCTTCCAGTGATTTTGTTTCTGATGTAATTTTGTTTTTTTTTTTTTTTTGGTCCACAAAGACCACTAAGACATGGACCAAAAACAAATTTCCGTACCTATAACAACTGTAATGGACACTGCTCCATATCACTCAGTAATATGGAAGAAAGCCCCAACCACAACCAATCACAAAGAAGTTATGGTTCAGAGGTTACAGAAGTGAAATATTACTGCTCATATGAGTATGACGAAGCTTCTGTTATATTCCCTTGTTAACAAAAATAGATCTACGGCCGCTACATATATAGAAGACGAAATCACCAAGGAAGCAGCATCATACAGCATTAAGTCTGACACCATATCATTGCCATTTCGACTCCACTGAGTTACTATGGAGTGATGTGAAAGCATACTTACAGAGCAATGACAAGCTTTTTACAATAACGAAGGTGGAAGATATAGTACTGTGGATGCAATCTCATGGAGAAAAAAAATCGAAAACGTTGAAAAATTTATTCGAGTAGCACAGAAATGGAAGGTATCTTCAGTAACCATTAACAATTAATGTTTTGTCTGGGTGATCACAACGATGATGACGGTTTTGTTGTTGATTTTGACAACTGTGACGATGGGGAGCTACATGGAATTGTGCCATTGTCGCCGTAAATTTGCGTGTAAAAAATTATGCATGCTGGTTACTTATCCCATCATTATCATTATCATTATAAAACATAGAGCGAGAAGTTACAGTCCCAATTATTATTTATTTTGTAAGCTACGTTCCGCTTTCTTTTCAAAATATTAGCCATGATCAAATTTTTTGTGTATTTCCTTGTGTATTGTAATGTAAATGTAATGTTGACGATTCCCCAGTACATCAGATCTGTGATTTGACTTTGTATGTTATAGGACAACAAAAATTCTGATTTTGATTCTTGCTCCGTTATCGAAAGCATGTGCTTTGTTATGCTTATATCTACCTTATTACGTGGTTGTTCATTTGCTGTCATTGTGGTATCAACTAAAAACTAATTCTAATATTCAAAGTTATTGGTCAATAGCTTACATTTAACAAATGTAACAGAAAACTATATCGCCCTCTGTGTGTGCAGAGGAAGCTGTAGCAACATCAAATTGCAGTACAGCCCGCTTAACTTGGCGTAATGTGAACTATCAAGTGCAATGTGTCGCCAATGCAAGTATAGTTTAATAGACATTTACTCTGCAGTAACTTTCCTGCAAAAGAATCCACACCCCCTGCAATATCAGTTCTTCAATTACTTAAATACTCATACCCTTGGTCCTAATGCAGTGTTAGGAAACAGTCAAGGTATTCTTCCACTTCATATTATTCCTGAAATTTGTTTCCTTTATTAGCACATTTTTGAGGTTTGAACTCTATTTTCAATAAGAATTTTCGTTCTGTCAAGTGTGGTAACTTACTATTACACTGGTACTACTGACATAAACATATCTTACCACTGTTTAGCCTAAATGGGAACTGCTCACTAGTAGCAAATGCTCTTTTTTGTAGTTTATGTCTTTTACTTCCTCTACTTCAGTATACAGCACAATCAAAAACTTCATCTGATTATATTTTGGGCTATTTATTCAGAATACACTTAATCTTACAGTGTAAACTGGTGCCTCACATCCCTGCTAACGTTCCTAAATTATTTCTTCCTGTTCATAAACTTCTTTTGTGTTGACCAAAATTTTCGTGCTTTATACAGCAATTTTTGAACAAAGCAGCCCCCCCCCCCCTGCCCAGTTCATACTGTGTAAATTCCACAATAGTCTTTCAATGCAATTGTTCAACATGCCTAGATGGTTGCTGCTGGCAAGCAGTAACCAGAATCAACCATCTGATTATCTCAAATATTTGTCTCCAAGCAATATGGTGGAATTTACACATAATAATACAGTGGCAGATTGGATAGCCACATATTTTAGTTACCGTTTATTATCAGTCTACTCATAACCTGTTACTTATAATTGCAACTCAATTAGCCACAACAATAATTTTGTTCGTTAGTTAGAAGTACACATGTATCTCCGAGCAGGAAACATATATAGCTGTATGTAGGATGAGATATTTCATGAATTAATTTCACTTTTGAGAAAATTATTCATCTAATATTTTACCAGTGACAGATTTTTTTGGGTACAACTACAAATGAATCTCAGAGCAGGAAAAAACTACATAGTTATGTAGAATATGAGAGACTATGTGAATCTACCACAATTTTGAGGGAATTGTTTATTACAACATTTTTCAGGTGAATGATTTTCCTCATAAAACTGTTTATTGTAAACGAGGCCAATTTCAGCATCTACAATCATTAAATACTTCTCACAAGAAATAAATTTCTTATGTTCCTTACATGTCAACTGCTAGATTAGCAAGATTTTAGTAGAAAGAAACCATTAAGTAGATATTAAACAAATATATAATTTGTGTTTAGAAAAATAAATATGGCAGTAACAACCACATTGTGCTACTAAATAGCAACCAACAGACTGTTCTCTAATTGATTCAAACATAAAGTAAAACATATCGAAAAGTAATAGAGCCATGACAGCAATACTCCTTTTACTTCCATTCATTATTTTAACTATGGACTTAAGATGACCATGTTCTTTAATTCAGTAACTTGCAGAACTGTAATAAATGACAAATGGATCTATATCATAGTATATCATTTGCAATGCTTCAACAGAAGTCAGGCTCTGTGCATGAATGGGAATCCAGCAATTAAAAATGAGATTAAATGTTTCCCATAGTTTGTCATAAAGAACCTTACCAGGTATTCATAAATATTCTGGTGCATGATTAATGGTTGGCACAACAAATTTATATTGCACATATATATCATAAATATGAACATACAATGGTTAAAACTGTAACAATGAGCTCCACTGAAAATGGCAACAGAGTAATATACCTCGGATTTATCCTTTTGTTGTTGTTGTCTTCAGTTTCATACAGCTCCCCACAGTAGTTTTCCCCATGCAAGTCTCTTCATCCCTAGATAACTACTGCAGCCACTATCAATTTCAACCTATTTATTGTATTTTAGTCTTTGTCACCTTCAACAGTTTTTACACAGCACACGTGTGGTAACTTGATGTCTCAGGATGTGCGTATTAATGAATTCTTTCTTTTGGTCTAGTTAAGCCTTAAATTTATCTTCTCCCAAGTTAGATTCTGCACCCCCTCATTGGTTATTCTATCAGCATTCCCCTGTAGCACCACATTCCAAAAGCTTCTATACTCTTCTTGTATGTATTGTTTATTACAGATGTTTCAGTTCAATATAAAGCAATGCAACAAGAAAATACACTCTTAACACAAAAATTTATAAACAATGCCAACACATTCCTCTTTTCCAGAAATGATTTATTTGCTATTGCCCATCTGCAGTTTATATCCTCTCTGCTTTGGCCAATATGTTGTTTTTTCTATTTCCACAGCAAAAGTTGTTTACAACTTTCACTGGCCCATTTCCTAGTGTAATTCCCTCAACAAAACTAGATATAATTTTATGTTCCCTTACCTTTTTTGTTACTTTTATTGATGGTTTCCTTTTGTAGCTATTTTAACGAATTGTCATTCAGTGTGCAACCCAGTCGGACTTGATTGCTTTCTGGTTCCAGCCACCTAGTTGCAATTTTTTATATGGGCTTCTTCACTGAACTCTCTGTTTGAAGGCATGAGTAATTATCTGTTCTGGTAGCATATTGTGATTAATTACTTTGCCACAGTATCTCAAACATTCAACTATATTGTACTAATTTGCTGCAGTATGACATTAATTTTATTACTACTAAGCAATGACTGAAGAATGGCTCTCAGTTGGCATGGTGTTTCTGTATGAATGCAGTCTTGTTAATGATACTGAGAAAATTCTCAATAAAGGTAACAACTGTAAGTTACCTGTAATGTGAAGAATTTTACAGTGGGTCTCAAGGTGATTCTTAAAATTATAATCAGTGGTAAATGAAATGAAGGAAGTGATACAGACACAATGTTTGTAATTACAGGATGATACACAGCCCAGAGACAGTTGTGCTACAGCCAAAAACAAACTACCATCCACACCAAAAGCAGCCCACTGGCAGAAACATGACCAGTTTTCCTGGTGATTCTAGCATACTAATATAGTTAAAATAAAATGATACACTACACAACAACTTAATAATTGTAATTCTTCAGGCGTTCCCTGAGAGGCATTGTCATATTGAATAAGTGAGTTTCTGACAACTATTTGCATCTTTCTTGCTTGATATTTCAATTTTATGACTAACTGATACTGATTCCAATGCTGAACAAGACCAGTCTTTATGCCTGTGTTGTGCTAATCATTTTGTATGTGGTCTATGCTGTGCCAGGCACTCTATCCATGATATGCACTGAGCAATAGCAGCGACTGTGATGCTTTATTCTAGTTGTGGCAATTCTGAATGCTGTGTCGCTACTTTGTAGTTATTATCAATTGTCAATGTTGTTGTATGAAGGTCTGAACAACATCCAAGCTGTAATGGACATTTTTACGTTAGACTGTTGTCATTTAAGCTTTCCTGTGATTTAGGATGTACTGTTACCATGGCGTACCATGTCAGTCATTCTACCTCAGGTTTGTACTCACTAGGAGTAGATGCAGTGTTATTTTCAGGATGCTGGTGTTCATATTGCTGCATGAGACTCAGTAGAATGTCCTCAGGTATTGCGTCTGTTGTCTGCATAAACATTTCACATGCTTTCTTTGTTACATGTACTGAGCAGTATTCTCTACCTCCATCTTCATATTTGTGTCCCCTGCCACCTTGATGTTACCTCCATTGCATCTTCAGAAGATCAAATGGTGGGTTCCAGGCGGGGCTAAGTTAGAATCTGGTGTCACAGTAATAAGATTCTCTGTTACCTTAATCTCAATAGACGTTCTGAAGATGCTGTTCCAGTATCTTGATATCTGTCTTAGAATCTCCGCATCATTACAGTTCATAGAACGACTGAGTTCTAAACAACACTCAGCAATTGCTGACTTGGTTGCCTGTTTCAGTCTGGTGTGCCATCAGTGTTCATACCTGATATCAGTGGTCCTAGATGTGTGGCCAATGTATGCCAATATCTTATTCACATGGTAAGTGGCAAACACCCAGGTCCATAGTGGAGCCTCATCTTGGTGGGTGGATGGAAAACACTTTTGATAGTATGTCTGTGGAGAATTCAGCTGATTTTTGCAGATATCGGCCTCACATATGGTAAATATGCAGTCTTCTTTGTTTGTTCTTGTACCTCTTCAGGAACCTCTGATGGGGAAGCAGGGTGTAGTGCCTTTTAAACATCTTGAGAAGAGTATCCATTTTTGTAGAACACATATTGTAGGTGTTCTATCTCTGTTGCCAAATTACCAGGATCTGACAGAGTTCGTGCTCAGTGAATCAGAGTTTTGAGTATACCATTTTTCTGTGCCAGATGGTGGAAACTGCTGGTTTTCCCGTACAAGTCAGTGTGAGTGGGCTTGCAGTACACACTGTGACTGAAGGTACCATCTGACTTCCTCTTGACTAGTACATCCAGGAATGGGAGTAGTCCAACGTTCTCCAGTTCCATAGTGAATTTAATTTTATGGTGCTGTGAGTTCAGGTGTGCCAAGAACATATCAAACTTTTCCCTCCCATGGGGCCATATAACAAAGGTGTCATCCACATACCTAAAAAAGCATTTCGGATTATCTGGAGCTGATGATGCAAGTACTTGCTCTTCAACTCTCTCCATAAAGAGATTGGCCATCACCACTGAGAGAGGGCTGCCCATTGCTATCCCTTCCATTTGCCTGTAGAACTGACCCCCATATTGGAAGTATGTCAAGGTAGGTATGTGCCTGAATACGTGATATGCAACTGACTTGATGTGACATCCAGAGGGTTGTTGTTTCTAAATTTTTTTATAACAAACACTATAACTGGACAAGACTGGGACCAAGCTGATAGCACCTCCTGGTCCCTGGCGCCCTGTGAAATAGCCAAGTTCGAATGTCTTAACAACAAGGCGCAGCAGAATGAGAACACTCACATGGTCATCAAACTGAGCGAGAATGAATACAACACAACTACCTTGAAAGTCATGAGCAAGGTTTTCAATTTCACTGTTACTCCCAGAAATTTTCCTGTTGCAGCCTTCATCAGTGCAGGGTGAAGCACATGGTTCTGAAACTTCCTACCTTTGAGGGTGAAGAAGTCCAACAAGAGGCACGCAGGGTGCTCACCAAAGCCAAGCTGCCCAAATCAGACATCTCTGCTGATGAGAGGTAGGTCTTCAAACATTTCCAGGAAGATGACAGCATATAAGGGGAATGCTACCATCATCGTACAGAAGGCAGATTATGACAGTAAGGTGCCACAACTTCTGGATGACTCGGCATACAGACCAGTATAAAGCAACCCCACAGTCAAGGTTGATAAGACCAGGGTTTTTCTATAGGAAAATGTCCTTCCAGAAAAAATCACTAAACAGTTAAGAGCAAAAGCATCAGCGCCACTCAGACTTAATGGCCTGCCTAAGTTGCACAAGGAAGCAATTCATCTACATCCAGTAGTCAGAAACACTGGCACAACCACCTAACTCACTGATCAACGCCTTAAGAAGATGCTCTCACCATATGCGGGAAAGTGTGCCCATCATGTTCGCAATTCAGAGGATTTCCTGCATAACTTCATGCAGCTGCAGATCATGGGCTCTGACATCATTGTCCGTTTTGAAATGGTTTCCCTGTTCACACATGTACCACAAAATGATTGACTTGAACTCGGTGGAGAAAAGTTTGACAGTGCTCTCCTAGATTTATTCAGACAGATACTGACCTTAAGTACTTCCTACATGGGGGACAATTCTATGAGCAAATTGATGCAGTGGAAATGGGAGGCCTTTCTCACCAGTGGTGGCCAATTTCTTTGCAGAAAGATTTAAAGAGGAAGCACTCTTCTCAAGATGTTCAAAAGACACTGCACCATTTCCCCACTAGAGGTTCCTGAAGAGGTACAAGAAGAAACGAAGATGGCTGCATATTTGCTATATGTTTGCCTCATATCTGCCAAAATTAGCAGAATTCTCCTCAAACATAACATCAAGACAGTGTTCCATCCACCTACCAAGATTAAGGCTCCGCTAGAGAGCAAGGAGGGCGATCTGGGTCTGTGGAAACCAGACACTTACCACATACCTTGTAAATGTGGTATAGCATGCAATGGCCAGATGACTACAACCATTGACATCAGGTGCAAATACGACCAAAGACACACCAGACTGAGACAGGCAACCAAGTTACTGATTGCCGAACTTTGTTTAGAGCTCAGTCATTTTATGAATTGTAATGATGCAAAGATTCTAACACAAACAAAGAGATACTGGAATGGCATTATCAAAGAATCTATTGAGATAGGTGATGGAGAATCTCATGAACCATTATACCAGATTCTACCTGAGATCTGTCTGGAACCTCCCACCCAATTTTCTGAAGACACATTGGAGGCAACATGAAGACTGAAGAGTACACACGTATGAAGATGGAGTTAGAGAAAACTGTCCAGTAAATGTAACAAAGGACTCATGTAAAAAGGTACCTCAGGCAACACACCCAATACCTGAGGACATTCTACTGAGCCTCAAGTGGCAATCCGAACGTCAGAATCTTGAAAATAACACTACCACCGCTCCTGGTTGGTCTGGGTCTTGGACAGAATGCCTGTCATGCCATGCCATGCCATGCCATGGTTACAGAATGTCCTATATCACAGGAGGGCTTAAACTGAAAGATAAAATATCAAGCACGACTTGGACATCATTTAAAACTCCATACAACAAGATTGACAATAGATAATAACCACAATGTGCACGCACAGCATTCGGAACTGCTGCAGATAGAAGAAAGCACTACATTCACTGCTATCAGTCAGCATGTACCACACATAGAGCCTGACACAGCGTGGACAATGTCCAGGCTGCCTAGCACAACATAGGCATAAATACTGGACCTATTGCACAACATAGGCATAAATACTGGACCTATTCTACACTGGAATCAGTATCAGACAGCACCTGAAGAAAACTGCAACTCACGCAGTTGAAATATTGTGCTAGAAGTGAATAACTGGCAGAAACCCAATTTGCAACATGAGAACTTGATTATTCTGTGTTATCAGAGAATGGAAGGACCAAAGAAACATCACTGCATACAAAACTAAAATCATCTTGGAGTGATTCCTAATAAATCTGTCAACCTACAAACATACAGGCATTCATCTCTTAATTCTTTACTTGATAATACTCAATTTAATTGCACATTTCTGGATACAACACTCGATAAAATATTGGGTATTACATATAAGTCTTTCATTGGGGCACAAAAGTTTCAAAACTGTACTAATATTTTAGACTGGAGTGAAACACTGCCCATGTAAAAGCACAGTACCTTTATACAAACATATCAGCCTCAGAAAGTGAGAACACTCAAACGATATGGTGTCTGTATGTGGTTCTTTCAACTAACTATGCCATGTAACTGATTTGAAGCCAGCTACAGACTTTGTATAAACTAAGGTGTTGGCATGTCACTTGACATTGACAACATGAACCAATTTGCACTGCTGCGACAAATTGTTACAGAATTCCTAATTCCCACAGTTCAGAGACAGGCTATACAGGAAGCAAATCAAATGCAAAAGACACAGCATACTACACAAGGACAAAAGGAAATGATATAAAATGAAAATTAGTCATGTGAGTGCTTTCACAGAAGATGACAAACTGGTGATACTGATATGACTTCACACATTGAGAGATACCCATCATATTTTGTTTATGCAACTATGCCTGTGCTTTTAAATCAGAATGTGTGGATAATGAAGAAATTACACAGATATACTTACTTGCAGAGGCAAGCAGAGTAAATAGATTAGATTATATGCTATACATGTACTTGTAGACAGTCCAGGTAGATAGATATATGCTTGTAGTGTACGCTGATTAAATAAATTGCATTATGTGTACAAACAGACAATACAATGGCACCATGAGGTTGTAAATGTTACATCAATGACTATATGGAAATCCACCATAGTAGGCATTGTGTGGCAACTGAGGTGGAAAAAAATGATTGTGGAATGAAACAAGTGGTGTATTTAACATTAATTGAAAAAATGGAACTGATGGCTAACAAACAGACTACAAATTCCACGTTACCGGAAAGAGTTAATAATGATATTTTCACAGTGTTCTTTTGAAACGTGTGAGCAACAGCCCCAACACTTCAAGCTGTTGAATATCTTGAATGATCAAGTCACATCATGTAACTCATGTTTAGATATCACTGTTTATGAAAATACTGAAATGACAGAGGGAACTAAGGTCAAATGATTGCTCATAACACACTGCTATGTGAGTATGAGTTCAACCATTCTTCATATCATGCAACAATCGTTTGGACCATCTATGCTTACCTGAATGCCAGTCAATATTGTTAGAATGTCTTTGTTGAAGTTATAATAAATTGACTGGTTCTCTGAACAATGAGTTTTCACAGCTGGTATCACTTAGGCAGCTAATAATCGTTAACCCTTCTGCAGAAAGAGGGGGAAAGGTAGCTATAAAACAGCTTATTACTTGTTTCTACTCCTAGTAAGATGACACCAGACCTTGTAGCACGCAGTCATCTAAACATTTCCACTGGACACAAGAATTATAGGAGACTTAACAGCCCACTGTGATCTTTTGAAAACACAACCTTTCAAAAAACAGTGAATAGAATCCTCAATGAAACTTCATATATTCTCAAAGAAAACAGCTAATTGTACTGTACCACCAATACATAACGAACAGGCCCACAACTACTTATTGCGACATGGAAGCAATGTTGGATCGACACCAGCTAATGAATGTATGGTTTAATGTAATAAGTTTTCAAAGCAGGTTTACACAAAAAATTTGAAAGGCTACAATCAGAAATATGGAATTATATAAGTTTAACCATGATGAACATTTTAAGCAAAAGACAAAAAAGCAGAGTTTTTCAGATTAGAGCACTGATAAATTGCTTCAATATATACACATATTTTCACTTTTTATATTATTCACTTCTGAATCTACATGGACATACGTATCACAGTGTAAAAACTATCTAGTGGCATTTAAATTAGGTTACATATTCGTCACTTTTCAACCTACTTAATTAAAATTCTGGAAAAATATGTCACCTGAATACTGGAGAACACACGAAAATCAGAACACCAAACAATATTCTTACTGCAACACAGAATATTTACGAACCATACTAACAGTGCACAGAGGTAAATTTAAGAATTTGCATGCTTTTTACATTGTGAGAATTTATTTTAATAGTTTAGCAACATAGAAATTCATACAATTAAAAGAACAACCAAACTCATATATCTGTAATTCTACCAGCAGTAAAATTTGAAGACATCACACATTATGATTTCTGAACAGACACAGATTTACAAATTTCCACTTTATTATGATACAGGTGTATTTCAGTGTACACTGTTAAAAACATACAATTAAGTTGCCTCAAGCAAACATATTTCATACAATGAGATCTCTGAGCCCCTTGTATTAATTAGAACTGCTTTATCATATAAAACTTTGGGCTCAATACAGAATATATATACACAGTTGGTTTCAATAACAATGTGGGCCATGAGAAATTGATAAGAAGTGCAACAAACACTACTACATGTGTAGCCTCTCTGCAGAATGTGCAGCTTGGTGATTAGTGAAATGGTTTAACTCAGTGTCATGCTTTTGTAGAGCGTGTATCCCTTGTAAAAAACTGCATTGAACTTCAGTCAGACAGGAAACAATATTTTTACAAAAATCAAATTCCCGACATTTTCCTGTGCTCCAACAACTACATAGCACTTAAGACTACCAATGCTAACTAAATCTCATCAACAAACACAATATCAGTACAGACTTTATTCAGCATGTATTAGCGAATGCCTTTTAAGTTGACTAGACACAGTAAAGGATTTTCCACAGACGAGACATTTGTGTCGTTTCTCGCCAGTATGTGTTAATACGTGCCTTCCGAGATTTCCAGACTCGGCAAATGATTTTCCACAAACAGTACATTTGTATGGCCTCTCTCCAGTATGTACTAGTCTATGCTGTTTCAGTTCACCAGCCCTTAAGAAACGTTTCGCACAAACTTCACATTTGTACACTTTTTCAGCAGTATGTATTAATTGGTGTTTCCTGAGTCCGTCAGACATACTAAACGTTTTGCCACACAGGTCACACTTGTGTGGCTTCTCACCTGAATGTAGTAGATAATGCTTCTTAAGTCCTGCAGACCTAGTAAACGATTTTCCACACATGCCACATTTGTGTGGACTCTCGCCGGTATGTACTGAGTTATGCCTCCTCAGGTTAGTGAATTGAGTAAAGGATTTGCCACAAACAGTACATTTGTGTTGCCGATCACCAGTATGTATTAAACAATGCCTGTTGAGATCCCCAGATAATTTAAAACTTTCCACAAACATTACATTTATGTGGTCTATTGTCAGTATGTATTAATGATAGTTTCTTCACGGTACCAGACAAAGTAACAGATGCCGATTTCTTAGCAGCAATCTCCAACTTACGAATAGTAACTCCATGCAGACAATTTTCTTGTAACATAGTTCTTCCAACCTTGCCGACAGCAGATTTCAACCTGAAAATGAGTAGAAGTTAGTAAATATTTATTTAGCTGATGCTGAACATGGACGTTTCAGTAATCAACACCTTCTTGACTGTAACAGACAGTATTTCAGCTATGCACACACAGTTCACATCCATTTACCTTCTCACAAATAAAACAAGACAAGAGCATCAAAATGTAAACAAAATAACAGATGAAACTGTGAACAATACTTTTCAGAAATTAATAAGAACTTTCTGTAGCTGTAGTTTTCCTACTTCAGAATAGATAATGTAGTCATTACATCTACAAGATATTAACCAATGTGAGGTATATTAGTTATATGGAATTCAACATACAGTGTGTACTATAATTTCTGTATAATTTAATTTGTCGACCAATTAATCTAAAATGCATGGCCACCTAGTTCTGTGGATTTGATGAAAAAGTCAAGTATGGTGAGTGTCTTGAACCAACCATAATACAATAAAATTTGTGTTTCATATATTTAGTGTAGGAGAGAACAAACGAAAGGCATTGCTTTCACCCTGCTATCATCGAAGAAATAGATCCTTCTCTAACAGGTAGACTGCTGACATTACACTAATACATTTTACCAATTAGTTGAAATATATGGTAAAATCGGAACACAAATTTCGTGAAACTATGACAGCAGTCTGGAAGATGTGGAGTATTATTCAGTTGGATACCTTGGTATAACCACCAACTGTTGATGCTGGAGGATATGTGGCCTGAACAAAGCTACTTGATGACCTGGTCTAATTACATGGGGTTTCCATATATTCAAGATAAATCACAGTATATTGCTGTAAAATCTGAACAAGAAATTATGCACATCTGTCTATGGCATGTTGCCTCCCATTTCTCTCATGGCTTGGACATCAATGTGCTCAGGGAAGTGAAGTAACATCTACACAACAGACAGACATGAAAATTTACATCTACATGTATACTCTGCAAACTGCTGTAAAGTGTACAACACCTGTTATTTCACATTTTGGCACACATTACTGTATTTTCCTACTCCAATCGTACATGGTTCACGTGAAGTATGTTTCCTTAAATGCGTATGTGCATGCTACAACTTGTCTAATTTAGTCTCGACAGTCCCTAGAGTATGATATGTAGAGGTTGTACTATGTCCTTTGCTTTCTAACTTAATATTTAGTCATGAAGTCCTTTAAGTAGACTTCTGGATGATAGTTGCCATATCTCTTCAAGTACCTGTGAGTTCAGGTTTTTTAAACATTTTGGTGATGCTCTCCCATTGGTCAAACTTGTTAGCATTCTTGATGCCTTGCTTTACACATGTTCAATATCCTTTGCAAATCGTATTTGGTACGGGTCCCAGTGATCATAATACTGATCAATATTCTAGGATCTGACACATGAATGTTTTGACAGCAATCATTCGAGACTAAATGCATTCTTCTGTATTCTACAAAAGACCTGGTGTCTGCCACACACCTTACCCAGCACTGAATCCATGTGATTATTGCATTTCATACCTCCACAAATTGTTACATCTAGGCACTTGCATGAGTTCAGTTTTATGAAATTGGTCTCAGTACACAATTATAGCAACTAACATGGGAGACTATGATTATCCAGGTTACAGCAGGAACATTCATAATAAATTGTGAAATCTTCAGTATTATCTCTCTACTATGATTTACTATACTCTGTCAGCTGGCTAGAAGCTTAAAGCTTGGATTTAGTTAAGTTATGTATGATGACATATATCTATTTTTGTCATTCCACAATGTTTGAGTAACTTCTACAGCACATTATTGAAAACAATATTTTAAATAGTTGGAGTTGAGCTACAGGTAAGATTAATATGCCATTTTAAAGAGGAAGATCTGTAGTATTTTATTTCACAATAAACTGAAAACCCAAAAATTTCATCATTTTTAGGTTCCGGGTTCCCTTAATGAAATTTGTCCTAAATAATACATCTATTTTTACAACAAACAGCTCAGTTCATACATACAATACCAGGAACAAAAATGATCTGCACAAGGACTGAAAAGCACTTACTTTAGTTCAAAAAGGGGTCCACTACTCAGGAACACTCATCTTCAATAATTTTCCAGCAAACATAAAAAATTTAGTTACAAGTAAAGATCAGTTTAAAAGGAGCCTGGAAGACTTACTAGTGGCCAACTCCTCCTACTCCATTGACGAATTTTTTAATAGAAACAAATGATGTATTGTATATACTCACACTATTAGTATTGTTATTGCAGTTTAAAAAATGATGTATTGTATATACTCATACTATTAGTATTGTTATTTCAGCTAGAAAAAAAAAATTAAGATGTTCCACATCCACGAGGATCTCCTCAGCACAGATCTATGGAACGAAAAACTAATCTAATCTAATCTCAAAGGAAGCCTCTTGACCTGCACAATATGGGCATTCACAGGGGGTGGGAGTGCTAGCAGTTGGGAGCTCTAATGTCAGGCACATATTGGAGTGCCTTAGGAGGGGATGAAATCCAGTGTACACGCTATTTGCATACCTGCAGGGATAATTCCAGATATGAAACAAGTGCTGGCAGATGCCATGAAGAGCACTGGTGCAGCCAACTGCAGGTGGTCACTTATGTCAGTACCAACAATGTGAATCACTCAATCAGAAGAGATTCTCTCTGTGGTTTCGGGCAGCTAGCTGACATGGTAAAGACTGCCAGTCTTACTTGTGGGATGAATACAGAGTTCATCAAATGTAGCATCATCAACAGGATTGATTTCAGAGCTTTGGTAATGAGCCAAATGGAGGTTCTGAATCAGTCTCTCAGTTAATTCTGCAAATGTTTAGGTTGCAGATTTCTCAATTTGCGCCATAGAGTGGTGGAGTTTTGAGTTCTGCTTCACAGGTCAGGCATCTGCTACATGTACAAGGTGGCTAAATGGATGGCAGGGCCATATGGAATGGATTAGTTACTTTTTAGGTTATAAGGTCTCAAGAAAGTAGAGAAAAGGCTTCAGTCTCAAATGGTTCAGTATAAACACCAGTACATAATAGACATAGGAACAGTCAGTACTGTCCTTGTAAACTTCATAGCTGCACCAGGAAAGAACCTAACTTCCAAGTGCTAATTGGAAGCACTCAAGTTCAAGCTGGCTAAATCTGGAGACATGATCAGC
Organism: Schistocerca serialis cubense; assembly: GCF_023864345.2. Classification (NCBI taxonomy): domain Eukaryota; kingdom Metazoa; phylum Arthropoda; class Insecta; order Orthoptera; family Acrididae; genus Schistocerca; species Schistocerca serialis. The sequence continues at coordinate 41,644,092 of NC_064648.1, read as the reverse complement.
TGAAATTCTTACACAGGACTTAATGGTGTTCTGAAGGGATAGATTAAATACAGCTGGTGTTGGTACCTTTGTTGCTGTTAGTAGTTTAATGTCACAGGAAAATTGATGTAAATAGTTCCTTTCAGTTAGTATGTGTAGAGTGCAGTCAAACTTCACCTGCAACATCAGTCATCACCACTTGCAGTGCAGTTAATTTACTCTTTTCTGTGCACAATATTTTTTGTTCATTTTGTGTGTATATGACAAGTCATAGAGGCATAATTAGAACTCTGAAAGTTTCATATGCCAAGCTGAAGGAACCTACAGACATGTCACTATTCAGAGGTGATTTCCGAGAAGAGTTTTTAATACCAGGGAGGTGTAGAATCTCTCATTTGTCAGGGCACAAGTTGCCATGCAATAAAGACTTGCCAGCTACATGTAACATTTGTAGATAATTTGGTCATTTTGCATAGAACTGTTTACAACCCTATTGCGCCATGATCCCACATAAGAAATAGTTTAATCTATTTTGTGTTTGAATTTTATCTGGAGTTTTTTCATTTTTTTAAAAACTGTAATGACAATTGCAGAACACAAAAAATGGCAGACATATGTGCAGCTACTACTGGTGAGTCTGTTGGCACAGTATCAGAACAAGTAAACAAATTATTGGCAGTTAATTTGAAGCAGATAGAATACAGGGAGTAATTATGCAGGCAAGTAGATGCACTGCAAGCTGTTCGGCAGCAGACACAATTGCAATCAACAGAAGTGCAATCAGCGTTGATTTAATATCCCCTTCCATGAAGCCACTAGCAGCCAACTTGATAGTGCCTTTTACTGCAAAAACAATGGGGACTGATAACGTGGTTATTGAGTAGTTGGTGAGACAAGACACATCTGTATATGATTAATTTATGGTTATTGGGAAAAACTAAAACATACATTATGTACCATGAAACACTAAGTAACGCAGGGACATTGATGTACCTAGCTGTTGGCCTGCACTTGCAGAAATAGAACAGCACAAGGTTCTTCCAGGGAAAACAGTAGCTTGGCAGAAAAACACAGTGAACCTGGGGAATCCTCCTTGGATCAATGCACAAACATCAGAACTGATATAGAGCACTGAGGCTAATAGATTCATCTGCATGAAGGTGAAAATAAGACCTCACTTTATTTTTATGGCGTATCCCAACTGACATGTCAGGATAGAGAATCCAATTTAACTGTATAACAAGGCAAGTGTCCAATAAGACATGTCGAAACCTACCCTGAAACTTTTTACACAGGAAGAAGGCAATGTACTAAATGCACTGTCAAAATTTTAGCTGCTAAGAGACGGCATGTATTAAAAATAAATAGCTGAAAATTGCCAAATTCATAGCTTGCTAGGCAGTGGCAGAAATGTACACCTCGACTGTTGCTGCACCAACTGCACATATCCAACTAGACACACACACACACACACACACACACACACACACACACACACACACAGTGCACAATTACTATTCTCTCGAATTAGTCACTCAAGTAATATCTATCACAAATTATCAGTTGCTTTTTGCAGTGTTGATAAGTGTTAACAATACAGATAAAGCTGAATTAATATTTATTGTGTTTTCATAAATCATGCCTGTTAATAGTACCTTTTTTCCTTCCAGTTTCACAGTAACGTGGAATCCAATTAAAGTTCTCAATTTAGCAATGATGAGATATGAAGAACGTGGTTTTCAGCTGAAATCATCTACTGATCATTCCACTGAAAATCAACACATTTTAACCAAAGTGGCTTGCATCATGGTTACATAATTTAATGAAATTTGGTACAGTTAATACCTGCACTAAATGAAGTTCATACAGCAGGCACTGAAATGTGAAACCCCCAGGGGGTGAGCAAGGCCCTCTCAAAGCTACAATTTTGCTCTAAAGGAGAGGGGGAAAAAAAACGAACATGATACCATGTGTGACCTCCTACCTCCTGTACTAAATCAGACACAACCAAAACGTTGGACTTATTTTGAAAGGTAACACCTTTCCCTTGTAAGAGAAAGCAATAATGTGTTCTAATGGTTCATTGTTCAGAAGTAATACATAGACAAACAACTACACAAGTTATCACGTTTTTGCAAGTTTCCAATATTTCTTATCTCATGTGTGAATGACAGTACTGAAAAAAATATTTAGTGTATATAGAGAGGTGATAAGGCTGAATTCATAAAACAAATTTAGTTGTGTTACTTGCATGCACACGTTGACTTATTGAGTTTTGAAAAATTCTGAAATTGTCGATAATCACCATTTGGGACCTCCCAAGATGCAGTGTGTGCAAGGTCATAGCACCCTGCAAATTGCTTCATTATGCAGCTTGTATCTAAGTTTAATTACGCTCAAAATATCTTTGTGTTACTCCAATGCGTAACTTTTTTTACTGTACTCTTTAACAGAGTGTATGTGTCAATAAGGACAATATTGCAAATGCCACAGAATTTAACACAAGAGGAGACCTATTATTCTGTAACATATTCAATTTAAATTAGTAGAAATAATATGTTTCACACTCTGAACACATCAGTCATTATGTAAATAGAAAGTTACAAACGAAGCACGTGCACTGAAGATCAGTGCCTTTCCTCACTTAGATTGCTGAAAGTTGTTAAACAACTGGAGTATTTGAATTTCAGTTGCCCTGTCCAGTGCATACTGTCTGCCTGTTCTAGTGTTTCACACAACATTTGGTTTTAGAATGTCTCTGAGTTTCACCTAGCTGACTTCGTTGGTTAAAAACTAAGCTTTAGCTGGTCCAGGTGATGCAGATACTTCACCAAAACATCTTGGTTCTCTTCAGAACAGTCCATAACAAACGCAAGGTACCACTTAGAATCATAGACACAAATAATATAAAAATATGGCCCGATATCCTGCAATCATACTGCTTGGTATTGTACTGGAGACTGTTGTGCCTCTGCATTGTGTGTGAGATAAGCCATATGATAAAGTGGTGGTAGTCTCTTGTGTTTGGAATTGTCCAGCAGTGATCAAATCTTTCATTCAGTAGCACTGCACTGTTATTTTCAATGTCTTCTGAGGACACATAGAAGAACTAATTACCCTTTATCCCTTGTGACACAAATTCAAAAAGTGCTTGTGCAGTGAGGATTGAGTGATGAAGTGCTTAAAACACTTCTTCTGGCAGTCAGTCTTTTGACTATCCCTCCAACTCTATCACAGGCACTCTTCCTGTGGCTAGTGGCAAAGAAATGCCACTCAACATCAATTCTGAAGTCCTCAGAATGCAGTGTCAGATTTTTTTAAATTTTTCCAGTGTTTATATTGAGATGTTGCTCCATCTCAACAGTAGTGAATTTTTCCTAAGTGTGGCATTGCTCCTTTTATATGGTAAATAATGGTTTTCTGATAACAATGTACTACAGGTATTGAGTGAGTGACAGAGTCATTTACAATGCACATTGTCTTTACAGATGATGACTCTGACGCTAATTTCAGTAGAGAAACTACGAATGGATGCACTGTAGTCTGGGATTGCTGCCTGTGAAATCCTTGTGCTACGTCATGTACAATAAACGAGTAATTCTCAGACAAATCTCCAATCACAATACACTCTGTTGGGCCAAGCGTTTCTTTCAGTAAATAATGTGTTTTGTTATAAAATGATGACTTTTCAGCAATTCCAGTTTGTTGCAATAATAGTGTACGAAATCAACTGTTTCCGCCACTGATATCAATGTACATCTATCTGTTGTGATGAACTACATATACTGGACATTTTCAGCCAAATGCAGTGCTTCTGATTCTGCAACAAGAGCTGAAATACACTGCACTCCAGGGCACTTATCACACTTATAGAAAACACACACACACACACACACACACACACACACACACACACACACACACACAGCATGGGTTCCATGACCACCCGCGAGTATACACCATTTGGAAAGAAACTGTGCACATTTCGAGAAACCAGATTTATAAGTGGGAAACTTCTCTTTGAAGGCCGCATACAGCTCCTTCAGATTCACTAAAGCAATGTGTTTCTCCTTGTATTCTTTAACCCTTTGACTACTGGAGGCGCACCATCCACTTGGCACACTGAGGTATCCTGGCCTGTGGCCTAATCCGGCTACCTGCGTGCCTGCCACTCGAAGCTGCCGCTGAGACCGGATCGGCCCAGGCTGCCTAACCCGCCCTGTACTGAATACTTCTCGGCTGATGACTTGCTCAGAGCCAGCATGAATTTTTGGCGATTTTTGCAAAGAAATCAAATTTGGTCATTTGTACAACTTCACGTGTTCTTTTAAGAATACTAATGAAAAGGATTTTACTAGGCATCTTGAGCCAGAAAATTGTAGGTAAATCGGCCAAAAATAGGCACCAGAAAAAATTTCCAATTTGTCTTCTTGCATGTCCTGAACTAAGGCTATGACGAACGTGAAACTTGCCATGTAGTAACCTAACAACACAAGGTTCTTAAATATAAAGTTTCATTTCTGTAGCACTTTCCAGTACTGAAAGAATTAAGCGCAAAATTGAAGATAAAAACGTCAAAAATGCAGTATTTTCGTTCTGATTTTCCTAAAAAACTATGCTCTGTAAAACATACCAAGTTTTATAACTGGAATGAAAGTTGGGCGCGAAAATCAGGCCCGAAAACAATGTAAACTTCGGATTTGCATACCTAGTAGAGTGAATGCATGATGAAAATGAAATTTAGAGTGCAATAATAGATTGACAGCACAACGATAAGGAATAAAAATTTTTGTTCCCCTACTATTTTCCAATAATCTACAAATTAGTCGAAAAGATGTTGATTTTTATAAAAAGATGAAAGCAGGGTATATTCGATACTTCTTACAAATACCGTTTTCTATTAATGCTTCAAAGCCAGTCTCATTCAGACAACAAATTTTAAGCCTCCCACCCTCCCGAGAACAATGAATTTAATTTCCAATATTGGCTAACAACAGAGGCAAAGTAGCAAGAAAAATCGCACTGAGAACAGAGTGTTAACTTTGGCATGTTGCTTCTCGTTAATCAGAGGCGTTTAAATCAGTTATGGAAAACAGGTTTTGCACAAGTAGAACGAATGTGATCTATATTTGTACTACTAAGGATAAAAGAATATAACTGCCCATGTTACGTGTTAATAATTTAAATGTATCGTATACAGATTAATGTATGGGTTTTGTTATACTGGCGCAACGTACTTGGCATAATTACATTTGCCACAGTACAGATATTGCGCCATCTCAATCACCAAGTCCATTCATTTGCCAGTAAACTGCTACATATGAAGAAGTCAGGCTTCGTTTAAATAATCTTACGCCTGTTGCATCTATTTCCCATCCTTCTTTTCCATCCGGGCTTTGAACGGGCACTGGCGAAGCTAAAAATAGATTTATATATTATTTTACATTTTTGCCCTTTTTAGTAATTCATTCAGAAGCGTCTATAAATTTTCTCAGATTTAGTTCCCAATGATTAGTAATGCTTCATTGTGTGATAAGTCTCAAAGCAGGGTGCAATACATAATGGAAAGTTGCAAGTTTTGCATTGGAATCTAGTTTCCCGGCGCACTTTCTGTTTCGTGCAAACCACGCATCTGCGCATTGGCGTACTTTTCTGCGAATGTTCACTCACAATAACAGCCGGAAATGTCTCCTTCTGAAACACAGAGAATTCTCGCCATCGTAGCGCCTTCCCCTACCAGCTTCTTTCCAATCTGTAGCATATTTTTCTGCAATCTCCCTTACGAGAGAAAGGTGAAAATTTGCGAGTGCCAGTTTTCGCCCTGTTACCGACTGGTGGAGAGCATTAGCATTTAGAATGCACAAAAAAAAATAATCTTGTGCCATTTCACAGTCTTATGCACTGATCCCATTGAACTCAGTGACATGTCACAACGTTCAAAACGGTCAACTGCAACCATACTCTAACTGTAATCTACAATGCATTGCGGTTTCTTTATTTTTTCGCCAGTATTTCAGTCAGTCTTCTCTGTTTCAACCGTTTGTGTTGTGTGACTTGCGGTCAACATGCACACCTCTCTCTTATCACACAAATTGATAGCAAGGACCTTGTCAATAGACTTAAACTCAGTTTCTCGTCGTTTTAATTTCTGCTGCAGTTTTGGCATGTTGCGCCTATTCTTACGAACAGTACCACATGTGGTTGTTCCATGGTTGTGAAGCCAGAGGAACAGGTCCGGGCTGGAGTACCAATTATCGACGTTAGAATATGACCCCATTCCAAATACGGTCCCATAATAGTTGCCACTACATAGCCACTTTTTCCCAAATAGTGGAACCCAATTTCTGTTGTTGCTCCTGTATATACAATAAAATCCAAAATATACCCACTCTGACAGTCACTCAGTGCAAATGTCTTTTTTCGAATCTACTTCACTTGGTTGGAATAAACTGTTTAATAGACAATCGTCCTTTGAACAGCAGCAGACCTTCATCTATACAAAGCCTGTGATGTGGGCGAAATGAATTATGAAACGTCTTACGAACTTTGTCAACAATCGTCCTAATTTTAAACAGACTGTCATCCCCAGCAATCGCAGAGTTATCACTGAAGTGTATCATTCTCAGAAATAGATAAACACGATCTTGGGACATAATTTCGCTGAAAACTGGCTTGTTCAAAAGTGTATCTCTGGACCAGTAATCACTTAATTTCAACTTCTTAACTTGCGCCATTAGAAGGCAAATAGAAACAAAACAATACATTTCCACAAATCCAGTGTCTTTCCACATTGACAGTCGAGAATTCACAGATTCTGTAGTATTTTCTCTGGTGTAAACGTAAAAACGATTTGTTTCGTCTGCAATAAATTGCAACAGTTCTTGAGATATAAAATGAAAGAATGCTTGGGTCAGTATCTAATTGACGTAGTCCCGACTGCCTACAGTAAGAGAGTTTGTGGCACTCCTGTCCTATTACTGCACCAAGAAACATTTCTCCATGTCATCCACACACTGATCATGCACTTCACGACTCACTTTCATATTGAACTGTAGTGTCATGCACACTCCTCATAAGATAATCCAATACTGTGCACAATGACAGCAAAGTTGTGATTGGATGGTGATGGTGGACCAATTAGGATTCCTGGGCTGGCAGAACTGAATTACAGGTAGTGTGTTAGGTTGCTGTCTGTACATAAATACAATAAATTATGATTACATGTATCAGGCTTTCCACAAGTGATGGATGGCACATTTGGAGTTAGGGAAATCAAAATAAAATGTTTAATTTAAATCCTTGATTTCTTTAGATGATTTTCAAACATTTATTATTTGATAGACAAGATTAATGGAAAATTTCAGTAATTCACCATTATTTTTGTCTGCAGTTTTGACCAACAGTTCTGGATTAACACCATAAAAATAAAACAGAGTGAAAAATTAAAAATTGAATTTAACTGAATGTACTTTGGACACTTCAGAAAACATCCCTGAAAGATAGCAGTGTCATGGTTTGATGCTTTGGAGGATATATTTTAACTTAATTATCTCATATAAATTGTCCCATCCATCACAAGTAGCATGTGCAATCCATCACATTGTTGATCCACCATAGTGCTTATGTATGAAAAAAAAAAACAATTTGAATTAAAATGTAACTTACAGAATTAAGTAAATCTTGAGCATGACTCAATGAAATGAAAGTCAGTCTTTACCATCAAAAATCAATGCACGATTTTTGTGACAGATGGGAGAGCTTTCACTGTAAAAAAGAAATTAATGCAAAATAATTTGGTGATGCCTACTAGTCTCCAGATTTTCTAGCTATGCTACTGAAAACAAGCTTAATAATGAACTGTTTGTCAATAATGGTGTGAAATCATTGCCATCTTGACAACCTATTGTTTACCACTACCACTCATAACTGTAATTTCTCTAAGATGATGGTGATAAATGAAAGGGGAAAAAAGTTGCAGAATGTTTCTATTCTCTACATGTAATTTCAGTGGCTTAGGATTTCACTTAAACTATTCACAGTCATGACTTTCACATTTTTAACTTTCACTCATAGGTTTTTCACTCATGGAATGCCTAGTATAATATGTGGTGTATCAGTTGTTAAATGACTTACAATAAATGGGAGCAACACAAAGATATTTTGGGGGTAATTAGACTTAGATACAAGCTACATAATGATGGAATTTGCAGCACGCTGTGACCTTGCACACACTGCATATGTGGATGTCCCAAATAGTAATTTTCGACAATTTCAGAATTTTCAAAATCCAAAAAGTGAAAGAGTGTGTGCAAGTAACACAACCAAACTCGTTTCAAGAATTCAGCCCTATAACCTCTCTATACACACCAAATGTTGTTTCAGTACTATCATTCCACATGAGATAAAAAAATATTGGAAACTTGTTAAAATGTGATAACTTGTGTAGCTGTTTGTCTTTGTATTACTTCTGAACCATGAACCATTACAACACATTATTGCTTTCTCCTATGAGGGAAAGGTGTTACCTTTCAAATAAGCCCAACCTTTTGGTTGTATCTGATTTAGTACAGGAGCTAGGAGGTCACACATGATATTATTATTATTATTTTGTAAAAAAGGCCAAAATTGTAGCTTTGGGAGAGCCTTGCTCAGCCCCCTGGGGGTTTCACATTTCAATACCTGAGTTATGAACTTACTTTAGTGTAGGTATTAACTGTACCACATTTTATTAAAATCTGTAACCATGATGGAATCCTCATCTGATGATTTCCAATAGAATGATCCCTACTTCTCCTGAGGCCTTACATATGTGTCATTTGTTAGTTGATTTCCTTGACATTCATTCGAGTGATATCGACATTTCAAATTGTGAATACATTACAAGAAATAGGAAATATCTGTGACGATTCCATGAAATATGGTTCAGACAACATCAGTTGTGCTAGTATCAGTTCTGAAGAAGAGGACCTCCCAATCAATACTGCAACAGCTCTCTGCGACAAAGAAGAGCCAGAGAAATATTGATTAAATGAAAGAAGGGAAAAAATGCATGAAGTTATGTAGTGTGCAAAGGCATTCCATTTCATAAAATCGGAGCATGAATTGTACAAATGGAAGAATGAATTAAATGAAGTAAGGAAGATGTGCCAAACGGAAACCCAAAACCATCTGAATGAAAAATTGTTCAAAAGATTTAGAAATGTTCATGAGAGGCTACGCACTGTTACCAATGGAGATCTACGAGACTGGGTCCTCCGAATTGCATCTGACATGAAAATTGCTAATTTCCAGGCTTTATCGACATGGCTACACAAGTTCAAGAAATTGTACAGAATAGGAAGTCGCAAAATTACCAAGTTTATGACACATAAACGTGAAGAGCAGCTGCCAGCAACGAAAAGTGCTATAGAGAAATTCATAGCTGATGTAAAGACGAAACTTGTTGTTACCCCCCACAACTGCTGTTTATAATGCTGATCAGTCAGGTTTCGTGAAAGAACTGCGTGCTCACTTTACTTAATCATTCCCAAGTTAAAAAAGAGATGGAGTTGGTTGCCCAATCAATGAATGCAATGACACATTCATATACGATAATGCCAGTGATAAGTATGAGTGGTTTACTGTTTCCACAGCCGTATATCTATCTTCAAAAACTGCTAGGCAAATTAGGACTGAACATAAAAAATTGAGTGTTTAGTTGCAAAAATCTTGTAATTGACACAAATCTAAATCTGGAAAAATGGAAAGACTAATTTTCAACATCTCGTTTGAAACGTATTCCTACCAGCAGCAGAAACTGATTCATTGCTTTTGTTGGATTCATGGTGTCGACATAACGATGCCTCTGTTTTTGTGGAGGATGACAAAAAATCTGTAGATGTAATGTGGATTCTACCTGGAACTAACAGTGTGATTCAACCTCTCAACAAAGACAGTGGAAAGCATTTTTCAGGAAATTATCAGACAACATAATTTCCAATACCTCTCTCTCACTTTAGGTTTATGAGTAGAACAGTATTCTTAAGCTCCAGTCATTTGTGTATTACCAAGTTTCTTCGCCATCCTTTATGAATTGTATCAAGTATGTCTGGTATGCAGCGCAGTATGCAGAACAACGGCTGTAAACATTTCTGACTAAATAAAACTAGTGGTTACTGCGAAGTGCATGACTGCATCAATTTTTCCTTTGTCTGGTGTGCCTGATGAAAGAAAAATGTTTGTTTTTGTCATTCAATAGACACTTTGCATTTTTGTGATGACTACAGGGAATATATAAAGAACTGTTTCACTGTTAGCCAAATATACAATATTCAAACATTATTATAAGGAGTGGCCTACAGGAATTGTTATAAAATGTAGTACGGGAAGACACAATTCATTTCAACAAATTACAAGTCCTCATTGATAGAAGTCATCTGCGACATCAGACACTGCCATGATTTTATTTTCTCTGCTAGCCACTTTTATCAGAATTACATGTGCAAGAATTGAACTGTCAATATGAAGTTATTCAAAAAAAGTTTTGTATAGTTTAAGCCAGGTTTTCACTGGAGCAAACAAGCTAACAAGCATGCGAAAAAGAGAATTCTGTCTGGTGTACCCAGTAGGCCTCTTGCAGATCTTTCAACTGGACAGCAAGGCAACTACTTTGTGTCCCTAACCTCCCCCACTTACCTAATTGGAAAACGGAGACTTGCTGTTTAATGTGGAATCCGAACCACATGTCTTTCATGGCTACTCCAACATATGTGAGAAGTGAAAGCTCAGTGAAAAATCATAGAGAAAAAGTTGTGGCCTGAATGGGATTTGATCCCCTGCTCTCTGGATTATGAAGAGTATGCCATGCCACTACAGGATTTTTGTTTTAGAAAAAAAAAAATAATATGACCACTACACCTTACACGCATAGCAGAACTGCTAGCTGTGTCACCTCTTGAAGTGATGCTCGACATCGGTAATTAATGTTCTGTTTATAAATTTCCCCTCAATGGTAATGAGAAACCAGCAAAAAATGGCAACTGACTTACAAGGAAAATTTTGGACCAGTGCTAAGGAGAGATGGAGATGTAATTCTGTGTAAAGTGTAACATCTCCCTGTACGTCACACTTACATATAAATTGAGACACTTAAATTCTTCCTTCCCTGTGCCATTTTGCATACTCCACAAAGAACAGTGCACTCACCATGCAATATAATGCTCACTGAACAGCAAAGTTTCGCATTGTGGCTTTAACAAGATAGAGTGGTATCCTGTATGCCAAATATTACCTCTAAAAACTGCTAACACAGCATTCACAGGCAATGTTCGCTACCTCATGTTCTTTCCGTTCCCTCTAGTATAAACGATTCCACCCATATACAAGTGAATAGTAGTAAATTTCCTGCATATGCTCATTTGCACTTGTTTACTTCCATTCACTCCATTGTAAACCAGGCTTTAGGTGCTTAAAATTGGTGTCTGTGAACTCAGGATAATGCCGCTATGCAGCGCTGTGTGGGTGATGCGCTGATCCGCATGCTAGGCAGTACAAACTGCTGTTATAAGCTGTTCTTCACATAGCAAGAATGTGTAAAGTCAACATTTTTTACAAAATAATTGAAGTGCCTTTTAGCAGCTAAAATTTTGGCAGTACGTTTCTTTCATTGTCTTCTTCCCGTGTAAAAAAATTTCTGGGTAGGTTTCAACATGTCTTATTGGACTATTCCCTGCAAGACTATAAGAATAGCCACACAGTTAGGGGAATTTGATATTGCTACAAAAGATGTAGTAACCATTGGGTCTTCACCTCTGAAATAAAATGTTACAGGTGTGCATTTAAGGACCATCTGAGGAATTAATGTTATGAGCGATAGTGCCACGAGTGTGGTCGAGTCAGGCAAAGCACAAAAATGTAGAAACAAGAAACGGGTAAAGGGTGGAGGGGTGGTAGGGGAGAGAAGAGGACAGCACTGCCAGAGAAAAGCGTTCTCAGTATGCAGTAGGACATAATACTGCACAGATGTAAGCAAAAATGGAATGCTGCTCATCAGGCTTAGTTAAGGGACACTTTGCATACAGTTTTAGCAAACACAACTGTGCACCTGTCAATCATTAGTCTGGACCCCTTGCACACAAAGATATTGTATCTGCATGTAAAGGTTACATGGGTAGGTGACAATGACAGTCATTTGGGGGACAACACTTCAGCACTGGAGCTAATGGTTTTCTTAACCATTTGGAATTGTTGCCACTTGTTGGTGAAAGGTGATTTGCAATTATTGAACTGGGATTCCTTGGTGAGCATTATGCTAAAAGCATTCTTTTGCAGTATACTTTTGAACTATGTGGAACTTTGTTCCATTGGGAGGAACAACTGCACGCAAGACAATGTTGGAAGGTGCACTGATCATGAAGGATTTTTCAACTGAAGCGCAAACATGTACAGTAAGGATAGGTTCCCATGATGGAAGAATTCATTGATCACCAACTTGCAGATGGAACAACAGAACATTGTGATACTCCATGGGGTGCATGTGTGGTCACTGTTCTGAAAAACATCACTGTATGGTACTAAGAAAACACAGATTCTGTTGCAATTATCGATACCCGAGTGCAAAAACTGTTACTGACACATATATACATCCTCAATATTATGGACATATTGCATAAGTTATTTTTCAATGAGATGGGCCTATGAAGTGGATATTACCAGCTAGTCATAGTCACAGGCAAAATCAGCCTTCATAACATAGGACCACTATCTCTATCATGGAACATGATGCTGACTCAATAACATACAAGCTATGTTCCACAAATTTTTAGACAGAGTACTTCATGGATTGAAGCTTAAGAAATGTAGGGTATACACTGTCCAGTCACATTAATGTGACCCCCTATCAAAAGCATGACTATCAACCTTCTGCAGTGCGGACAACTGTGAGATGTGAAGGAAGAGAGTCAATGAGGTTCTAGAAGCTACCATCACAGATGTCATGGCCAGCTGTGCTAGTTTTATCAGCTGAGGATCCTTGACATGACAAACCCGATCGAGGTGCTTTCACAGATTCTCAACTGTGTTTAAATCTGGGGAGTTTGGTTGACAGAGGAATATGGTAAATTCAACCTAGTGCCATCGAAACACACACATACACTGTGAGCTGTATGACATGTTGCATTGTTCTGCTGGTAGACACCATCGTGCAAAGGGAAAACAAACTGCATGTAGGATTGGACATGGTCCCACAGATAGATGCTTGCTTGTAATGACCCACTGAGTCTTTCACAGTGACAAAATTGCCCAGTGAATGTCAGGAAAACATTCCCCAGACCGTAATCGCCCTTCTTCTGATCTGGACCCTTCCAATGATTGTTGCAGGGTTTTTGCATTCAGTCATTTCATGCTGTACACATCTAACAGTCATCTGTCCAATGGAGCATTAAACATGATTCATCTGAAAAGACCATCTGTCGCCACTAGGTACACTTCCATTTGTGATACTGTGTGCAAATTTCAGCTGTCATCACCAGAGAATGGCAGTCAGCATATAACGTATTCATGACATATAACTGCTGCTACCACCAGAAGTGTATAGGGAGTTTATTCCCACCCACACAAAACTTCACGACACACAGAACACGAAGGATCATCAATTACTTATGAGGCAATGTAGGATGAGCAAATCCAGTATCAAATAACATCCCAGCCGCAATTTGGTACGTTATTCGATGGTCCATCTACAGTAGATGGTTGCCTAATGGGTGATGGAGACATTTCACTTCCTTGTTTCAGACTATTTATGTCAACTGTCCTGCTCTATCTCCTGCCACTCCCACACAATTTATGCTTCTCTGGGACAATTATTTTATTCTCAACCAAATCTGATTTACTGTTATATAATTTTATCATAAATAAAGAGCATCATCTTTTCCCCTTCATTCTCAGTGGAACAGAAAACAACACACACACACACACACACACACACACACACACACACACACACACACACAGAGTTACTAATGATATGTTTAAGTGTGTGAAAATTTTGGAAAATTCTCAGTTAATTTGCTACAGACATGATGATAGACTGCCTCCATATCCAAATTATTAGCACTGCTGACTTTGGTGTAGAAGGATCTTGGTTCAATTCTGGTATCACTTCAGATTTTTTTTCTGAGGCAAGGAGATTTGGTACAAGTTCCGCTCAGCTCTAGTGGGGCCAAATGAGGAGTTGCTTGAATAAATAAGCACCGGCATCATCAGGTTCCCTCCATTGAGAATAACAGCTGGAAGGATTGGCGACATGCTGATCGCATGTCTCATAATCATAGATCACTCCTCATACTGCCTTGTAGGCAGATGTCAGCCAATCAGAACAGGCCTAAGCTGTAATCCATGAGTAGTGTTTATGTTTACCAATACATGATGACATCTGTATGTGTTATGTCATGAAATAATAGAAATGATCTTTGATGAGGGATATAAGAAGATAAGGTACATATGAAACACCACGTAAATCTCAAGTGGGTTTCTGACACTGAAAATTTCGTTAAATGTGTTTAAAACAATTGTGTATCTCTCTTCACATAGGATGTGAATTGGGTGTGGCAATACTTATCAAAAATAACCACACACTAAATAATGAATACCTTACCGTGTACTGCCTGGTGCACACCCTTCTGGAGCTACCTCCTGAAATATTTCATAGTTGTATTATGCAACGAATTAAAAAAAATATAAGTAAGCAAAGAAGTAATATCAACAACATTCTACTAACTACACTGAGACATTTGTTAACACTGGAATGTTTCCTGTTGTAAAATGTGGAAAAAGTAGCACAATTTGTAGCGAACAGTCTGCAACAGGTATACAGAACATATATAAAATTTATTCCAGTACAGATACACAAAAAAAGCAGCACATGACAAATGTCTCAGAGACTAAGCAAAGAGAAGTGTTTTCTCATTGTGAATGAGAAATTATGCTTTCAGATCTGCTTGGAGATGAATTTCATCAGTGAGTCAGCAATAATTTCTGGTGGTTGATATCTCGTGTGATTACCTTTTCGCAGCTGGGGTTCACAGATATGTCGCCATTTTTGACTGTAATTTATTTATTTTTGCAACCCACTCTAGCAATTTTCGCTGTAGACTATTATCACATGGAAATAATTATGCTTAGTGCACGACACAACCTAAAATCATCTGACATATATGCACGTCTTCATCACATCTTTGTGATGTATCTTTAATTTTGATGTTGCCTATATGCATCACATCAAATCACCACCTATGTACAATATATACGATTTTTCATGTATACAATGTACAGAAGTAGTAATTTCATGCAATTCATGTAAAAGATGTTAACACTGGTAAAGCTGAAGACCCAACAAATGGATGTGATGACACCCTGCATATACGACAGATGATTTCTAGGATCTGACATGTGCTTACGTACAATTATTTCCATGTGATAATAGTTACAGACCAAAATTGAAATAGTATGTTGCACAATTCCACAATTAACAGTCAAAGACAAACATGATGTGATTTATTAGATTCAAATGCATTGAAACTTACAGATGGCAATTTAGGACGAGGTGCCACCACATGATTAACTCACTGAATTAGTACCCCATTTGTATGAAATAATGGAATCAAGGAAGGCTATCACAGCTTCCAGGGTAAATCTACAATACAGCTTGCTCTAGTCTGAAATATCCTGTCACATTAAAACTGTTGCCAGATGGCAAAATAAAAGGTTCAAGATCTCAGTCCCAGTTCAGAAAAAACTTTTGCCCAAAAGTGTCAACTTCATGACTGCACAATGTCACACAAATGGAAGCTATTCTTCAAAATTTGATCCACACTTCACAATCACTACCCAATATTATTGACTGTAGCTTTGTGCAGCTTAATAAATGGTCCACTCTGGAAGACATTCTCCTTCTCTGTAAATCTGACATTATTATAGTTAATGAATAATGATGTGTACCACCATGAAACAAATGAAGAAAAACACACATTCTATAATCCTGTATGTAATACTTAGATATGCACCACTGCAACAGGCTGCTGATGTACTACACTTTGGATATTCCACCAACAGCATCTGCATGGGTTGGCCACCAGATGCTGCCTGCAGTGAGCTACACAACTTTGGCACACGGCAAGCATCTACCATGCTGTCTACTCCAGACCTAATGATAAGCACAGTGCAGCAGGAACTTGCTCTCGTATTGTGCTCATATTTAATGTCAGTAACTGCTTGCATCAGTACCTGAAATGTTCCTATGTCATAAACTTTTATTTGCTTGTATGTGGAAGAAGAATAAACTTTGCTTCATAGTGGCCACACTGTTGTCTGCATCTTGCAGTATGATACAACTGGTGATGAGTGTGATGTTCATTTCTCCCCATGAGCAGCAGCAGGCTCATATGGCTGTTATCATGAACCTGTCAGCCACAGTGACTATGAAGGCTTCCAAGCCATCAGCATACCCACTGCATTTTCCCCCTTATGACAATGAGGCCAAGGACTGGGAGGTTTACATGAAGTGGCTTTGGCAACACATTCTTGCTTTTCGTTCCACTAATACAAACATGTGGAAGGCTTGCTTTCTATCTTTCTAAGATTTATCCTCAGGCCTAACAGCTGTCGTGCCAGTTCGCCCCACTCCAGGAATCTGTGTTACTTTCATTTCATAAAATGTGAAGTTGTTGTCAAATTATCTCCATAATGAAAATGTCAATAAAGTTCTATTGTCACAAACAGCCACATCAGTCCTACCAGGATTGCACAGCAGAACTCCACAGCCTCAATCGCAAATGTCAGTGTGTTACCAATGCTCATTATGAATCCTATGCTGATTCCATGGTCTGCAAAGCCATCATTCAGTTGGCTCCTGATAAGGAAAAAAATCAGCAAGCACTACAGTACAAGAATCCATCTTTAACTGAAGTGTTAAATACTGGTCAATTTTCTGAGGCATCTTGTGCTGCTGATGATCAGATTGCGGCTTGTGTTTTTGATAGTGGATGAGGCTGGCACCACAAATTTGTTTGGCCAGTGTGCTTCCAATGCTTCTTGTTTTTCTATTTTATAAATGGTGCACTTCACTGCCCACCTGGTTCCTTACCAATAGTTAGACTTTCTGTGTTCTGAGTTCTCATCTCTTTTCTTGAATGGTGTAGGTTGCGCCAGCAATTTTGCAGCTTATGTTACCCTGAAGCCTTCCCAGTGGCTTTGTGCAATCAAGTGAAATCAGAAATGGACAGGCTGATATCACTGAGGTCATACAGCCTATTACATCAAGTTAGTGGTCTACACCCAACATGATTTTAAAAAAACTGTATGGTCAGCTTTGTCTCTGCAGTGACTTTAAAGTTTCACTTGACACTCAATCTCTCATTAACACCAACCCTTAGCCCTGTCTGAAGAAGTTAGTGGCTTTTCTCTCTTTTATAAACAGCTCTTTGTGATTAACACATCCTTTGGGTTGTACCAATATCAGCAACACCTATCCAGCATGGCTAGCACCCTAACAATCTTTCAGTGTTTTTTTTTTCTTTTGAACAGCTGACATCTGTTTGTCTGTTCTGGGGTGCATCAACTTTCTCAATGACATCATCAGGATGGGTGTATCCATGGGGGTGGATTTACATAACTTACACACCTTGGTCTTATATACCACAGAATTGAAATGCAACTTGGCCAAGTCACGTTTTCTTCAGCCATCCATTGTATGTGGGGTTTGAGACTTCTTGGGACGGTGTTAAGCCTTTATGCCATTATGTCAGTACAGTCGCAGCTCTGCCTCCTCCCACAAATGTCAAAAAAGTCAAAGCATTTTTAGGTAAAATCGCTGCCTTTCACAAATTTATTATGGTTGTGGCTGAGTTGGCCCAACTTCTCCATGAGATGTTCCACACGAATGTTCTTTTCCAGTGGATACCAGCCTGCACAAAAATGTTCACACTTTTCATATCTAAATAACTTTCCGCTCTTTGTTTGGCAATTTTCCATCCTGTCCACCAACTGGTTTATGGGCATAAATACCTCTCAGGGCGTTCTTGGGGTCATTCTCACTCATTGATATGGGGATGGTTCCAAAGGTCCAATAGCTTAAGCATCAAAAATGCTCAACTTTGCTCCACAGCACTACTCACAAGTTGAAAACGAAGGGCTTGCTATCATCTACACCCTCAAAAATTTTCATGTGTTCTTGTATAGGTCTAAGTTTCACCTCAGTACTGACCACAAGCCCTTGGTTTTGGTGTTTAATCCACCTGCTTCATTGCCTGACAAAGAAGCACATCAACTCCAATATTAGGCCTTGTTTCAATCTCACAACAGCTATGAAACACAGTTCTGGCCTACTGTGCATCATGTAAATGCCGACTCACTGTCCCAGCTTCTGATGGGACCAGATCCTACTTTTGATCAGGAGAAACTCCTATGTTTTCACTTAGATGTTGAGATGAAAGTACAGTGGATGGGTTTCGTATTAATTGCTTCTGGACTGCAGCTGATGTTGCTGCCAATCTGGTCTTGTGTCAAGCTGTTCACCTCATTCAGCACGGTTGAATGGATAGGCCTTCAGGCAGTGCTACTGATTCTTTGCATAACTAGTTTGCCTCTGTCACCATCTTCAGTATTTAATAGTGCTGTTTGCCTAGTTATGGATGGGCTGTCATCTAGGGCTGTGAGCCCGGATGTCCTATGGCAGGGTGTGCTTCTGCTCCTACATCAGTAACACTGGTGGGAGTCGCATACAAGTTATTGACCCCTCAACATATGTTTTGGCCTAACATCAATGGTGACACTGTATATCTTTTCACAGCATGCTCTCAGTGTGCTACCCAACAGGCAGTGCCACAGTCGATGCTGTCTCCACAGCCCACACCACAGCATCTGTTCATGTTGATTTTGATCGGTACTCCACAAATTCTTACTGGTTGTTGATTTTTAATGCTTTCTCTATGTTTCCATACGTTATCCACTGTCATTTATGTAACCCATGTCTATAATTCAGGCCCTCTTCACAATTTGTTCTACTGAAGGATTGGCTTATATGCTTGCGATGGAAAATGGACCACAGTTTGT
This sequence comes from Schistocerca serialis cubense, assembly GCF_023864345.2. Taxonomy (NCBI): domain Eukaryota; kingdom Metazoa; phylum Arthropoda; class Insecta; order Orthoptera; family Acrididae; genus Schistocerca; species Schistocerca serialis. The sequence continues at coordinate 41,625,027 of NC_064648.1, read as the reverse complement.
GTCTCACGCCTTCCATTATTTCTATGCTCATCAAGGCATTCATCATGACTGCCTTCCGTTTCATCTCCAATGTAACAGTTATGCAAAACACCTCGTCTGCACATTCAAGGTTCAGATGAAGAACTGTGCTACATACTCATCCATAGATGACACCTTGGCACACTTCTTGAGTTCCTACAGGTTTATGCTGGTAGGAGATAGGAGTCTGGCCAAAATGCTCCAAGGTCACCAACTCTCGTTCATCTGCTGCCACTCCACCAACAACCATCGACACACCCCTCGTTGTGGCTTGCTCCAGGCTTTGTGGTCTGGGCTTGTGGGTTTGGACACTGACCAATGTAGATTCTGGCCACACTCCATAACTACTGAGGCTGCTGCCTCTCACTGTATGGTGCACACCAGTGATGGGCTGGTGGCACGCCATGACCATTTGTGTAACACTACAGCAAGCACTGCATGCCTGTGGTTGCCTTCACCTACTCCTTGCCTTCACTTTTTTAAGCTGTTGAGCATGGAAAATATTGTATTAACATCTGTAGCACAATTAGTCAAGCTTAATATCAGTATTGACAGTCTCATTCTGATAAATGTAATGTAGGACATTCCTCTCACTATCCCATGAAATGTGATTATTTTAAAACCATCATCAGTCTGAAAAAAATATTCCTATAAACCTTCAAAGAATGGAAAACAATGATGTTTTTACATAGAAATGTCTGCTACTTGCTGTCATAAGAATTGACAGGATATCAAAAGTAGACCCAAATTTTTTTTCAGATCAGTGTCAACGTGTTTGAAAATCTTTCTGAACTTCCAAATGCTTTGGTTTTTCCAGTGAAGCAGATGAGAACCAAAGGATTAACGCACTTCCTTTTGCGTACAGCCACAAAGGATATTCCTGGATGGATTAATACATAAAATAAAAGAAATTCACCTATAGCTGAGTGATAAGTAGTGCATAGAAACACAAAAGAAACCAGCATACACATTACCTTCTGAGCTCTTGCTCTTTTTCTAGCAGAAGTACACATATTCACTCTCACAAGCACACAAACACTGAAATGTACACTTCCACAGACACACTGAGACTGACTGTTGATTATCAATTATTAAGAGTAGTGGGATGCAGGAGGTGAGGAGGGGGCAGGTAAGAATGGATGAGGCAAGGGTGGGGCAGGGAAGGATGCACAAGACAAGGAGGGGGTAGCCGGAAAGATGATGATGAAGACGATATGGTGTTATGGGCGCTCAAAAGTGTAGTCTTTAGCACCCGAACGGAAACAATAATGGACGAGTGTCACTAAAATGCAGCAAGTGCAAAAATAAGACTAAAATTAAAGGTGACAGTCTACATAGGCAGTGTGCACGTCAACAGTAACAAATTGGAAAGCAGCATGTAAAGAGAAGAACTGCAAGAGAATGTAGGGGAAGGGGTTAAAATGAAACACATGGCACACGTTTGGAACTGGCCTGTTACAAGAACAAAAAGGAGTGGTCAGCCACTTGGCAACACACTAAAAATTCCAACCTAAAATTTTAGGCGGTAGCCCAGAAACATCACAGTACCTTAGAACTTTCTTGACACTCGCCTCGTCATCGGCTAAAATCGAGGGCAGATCCCCACTAATATTAACTTCCGCCCTGACAGAATGATATAAATCACACTCAACTAAAATGTGGCATACTGTGATTCATACGCCACAGGCATCACACAGCGGGGGTTCCTCTCGCCGTAGTAAGAAGGCATGCGTAAGAGGACAGTGCCCTATGCGAAGACGTGTAAGGGTCACTTCGTCCCGCCTAGGTGACCGGCAGGAGAAACACGACGGCTGGATGGTGGGTTTCACCAACCGCAGCTTATTTTCCCTCACCACTAGCCATTGCTCCTCCCACAATTGCATAGACTTCCGCCGCAGCACAGAAAAGACACCTTGCAAAGGAATAGAACATTGTGTCACCTCTGGTGGGAAGGCGAATCCTGATGACACATTCGGGGAACACTACTGAGCAGTCAAAAAATCCCCCTGTTGGGATCCATCAGTGTAGACTACTGTAAAATCATGATGCCTATCTAAAATATTAAAAAACAAATATTTGAAAGTAAAATCTGATGTACTGTCTTTCTTAAAATTTGCTAAATCCAAAATCAGTCTGGGTCTCTGGAGGAGCCAAGGTGGATATCTGCTCCAACCTTGACGTGAAACATTAAAACCGGCCACACCCATTTCTAAAATGGAATCCTTTGCACGAATCCCATAGGGCCTTGTTGTTCATTGCCGGTTGCGAAAAAGTCTTTCCAGTGGAGGCCGAGCAACAGTGTGGTATGCAGGTGTGTATGGTGTGGATAATGTTTTATAGGCCTGGCGCACCATTAGTAGATGCCGCCGGAGGTGAAGTGGCGGTTTACCTGCCTCTGCACAGAGGCTCGGTATGGGGCTCGTTCTGAATGCCCCAGTGGCCAACCGAATCCCCTCATAGTGCACCAAATCCAACAGCTTTAAATAAGTGGGTCTTGCAGACCCATACACCGTGCATCCATAATCAAGCCGGGACCGCACGAAGGCTCTGTAAAACCAGAGCAGACAAGTCCTGTCTGATCCCCATGTGTGGTGACTAAGAAATTTTAAAATAGACAGCGCCTTAAGAGACCATTTTTTCAGTTCCTTAATGTGTGGCAGCCACGTAAGCTTAGAATCAAAAGGGAGGCCCAGAAACTTCACCATGTCTTTAAAATTCAGAACGGTATCCCTCATCCTCAACTCAGGCAAGTCAAAAATGGAACAAGAATGGTTAAAAAGAACACACACTGACTTATCAGTTGAAAACCTAAAACCACTCTTCTGTGCCCATTCATCCAAATGTTGCAGAGTGAGTTGCAACTGATGGGTCGTCGTTGCAAGGCTTGAAGAAGAGCAAAATACAGAGAAATCGTCCACAAACAAGGAACACTGCACAGGACTTTTCACGACAGATGTAATACTATTAATAGCAATGGCAAAGACCGTCACACTTAAAACACTACCTTGAGGGACACTGTTCTCCTGTTCAAAGTGACCAGACAGTACGTCTCTGACTCGGTACTGAAAATAATGTGGCAACAGGAAGGACCGAATAAAATTGGGAAGACATCCACAAAAACCCCATTCGTGGAGCTGCCTGATGATAAGATGCCTCCAAGTAGTGTCGTATGCCTTTTCAATGTCAAAAAATATTCCCAAAATGTGATGCTGGCGCAGGAAAGCCTGTTGTATAGCCGCCACCAGGAGGGCCAGGTTATCAAAGGTGGAGCAATACCTCCTGAACCCACACTGAAAGCAACTAACGAGTTGTCTGAATTCTAACATCCAAACAAGGCGGCGGTTGACCATACTCTCCAAGGTCTTTCCCACGCAGCTAGTGACGGCAACACTACAGTAACTACCCGAGCACGTGCGGTCTTTCCCAGGTTTTAAAAGAGGAATTAAAACTGCTTCACGCCATGAGTCGGGGAAGTGACCGGACATCCAAACAAGATTAAAAAGTCGAGGGAGGATTTCTTTATTTCTCCCTGTGAGGTGCTGCAGCATGCTATAGTGGATTCTATCCTGACCAGGGGATGTATCACGAGCCCCACACAATGCAGAATCCAGTTCCCACATGGAAAATGGGCAATTGTACTCTTCTGTGTTGGGTGAGCAGAAGTCAAAACTGCTCCTCTCAGCAGCCACTCTGTGGGGCTGGAAAGCCGGATTCTGACTGATGGTTGCAGTAATAGCTGCAAAAAGATCCGCCATAGACTGGGCAATATCTTTTGGGGTCGTTCGGAGAGTACCATTCCACATTATAGCAGCCATAGGGCACTTCCCACCTCTCCCAGAAATCCTCCTGATGGTCTTCCATACAACGGAACTTCGTGTAGAACGATTAATGGTGTTCAGGAACTGCTGCCACGACCTCTTCTTGCTCTCTCTTATAATCTGATGACACTTTGCCCTCGCCACCCGAAAGGCTGCAAGGTTCTCTACAGTTGGCCAGCATTTGAACCTACGCAGAGCTGCCCGCCTAGCCCTGATTGCAGAACAGCATTTGTCGCTCCACTAAGGGACAGGCTGCCACTTCGGTTGTCCCGTGGACTGTGGGATGGACGCTTACACTGGCACGGTGGATCACTTCAGTAATATGATCCACCCATTCCTGGACGCTGACACGATGTTCAAACTGGGCTAGCTGACTATACAGTGCCCAGTTGGTTCTACCGAGCACCCATCAAGGCGGTTTCCTTTCTGGTTCCACTGCATGTGGCAGGTGAATCCAGATGGGGAAGCGATCGCTGCCATGTAAGTCATCAACCACTTCCCATTCAGCAGTGTGGGCGATGGCTGAAGAGCAAAGCAATAGATCAATGGCAGAGAACGACCCAGTTGCAATGCGAAAATGGGTGCTTTGACCTGTATTTAGCAAATAGGCACTGGAAGACAGATGAAGCCTCTCGATTGCTTTACCCCTGGGGCAAGTACTCACAGAGCCCCAAAGCATATTGTGTACATTAAAATCACCACAGAGGATGAAAGGGTGGGGGAGCTGTGTAAGAAGACCACTGAGAGCCTCTTCGTCGAGCACATCATGTGGGGGCAGGTAAAGCGAACATATTGTTACCATATGACGCACATGTACTAATATTGCAACTGCCTGTAATACATTGTGAGGGAGAGAGGCGAGGAGTGGTAGTTAGCGTTGACGAAGATACCTACTCCTCCTTGAGCTCTCTGTACACTCAGGTCATCCTTTTTGTGGAGGACATAACCATGTAGCTCAGGGATGTATGTTTCACTGAAATTTGTCTCTTGCAGACATACACACATAGGTCTATCCTGAATCAGTAGACGTAGTTCCTTCACATGTGTCCTGAACTCTTGCAGGTTCCATTGTAATATGGGAACCATCACGATGGTTGTATTTTCTGCCTCTCTTTCCGCCGGGGTGGGGAGACTGCAGCAGGTGGAGGCTCAGTCTTGGGGCGAGATGATTGCCCCATATTCTCAGACTCCATCAGCTCTTGGGAAGAGTCTGATGAAGCGTCTGGTGGGACCACATTAACATGATCCGAGGGTTTACCAGCCGATTTAATCTGTTGGTGCTGCTTGATGTGTGCTTTCCTTTGTTTAGGGGGCTTTGCTGGAACTGTAGCTGATGTGTTTATGACCATGCTGGGCTTTGGACCAGCCTCAGCTATCAGAGATGACTGGGGCTCTTCAATGTTAGCTACTGTACCTTTCTCTGCTGTTCAAGGAGTAGCTACAGGCTCTGATACACTTGCTGCCTTGCAAGTGCACTGACATGTGCAGGTGTTCGTGCCAACACTAACAACCTCCGTTTGTGTAGATGCATCGACTTTTGGAGGCGGCTTCTGAACAAGGGAGGCAAAAGACGTAACGAATGTGGGGGGCTGCATGGCCTTAAAGATCGTTTTGGCTTCAATGTAGGGGATACGCTTAGTTGTTTTTATTTCTTGTATTTTACGTTCCTCTAGAACTAAAGGCAGGAAGATTAGTGTTTAATGTCCCATGTCATCAAGGTCATTAGAGATGGAGCACAAAGTTAGATTGTTTCAAGGGCGGGGAACAAAAGGAACGATCCTGGCATTTGCCTAGAGTGATTTAGGAGAATTATGGGAAACCTAAATCTGGATGGCCAGGCATGGATTTGAATCATCAATCTCCTGGTAAGAATTAAAATAGAAGTGTTTGTAATGTAATATTGTCCTTCAGAATAAGAACAGTACTAGTGCATAGTTTTGTCCTGACTGTGACTGGCGGTAACTCCAGCACAATACTATGTATTTGTTAGTATCATGTATTGGCACTGTATCTAAACAAAGTAGCTGAAGGCAGCCATGTAAATGGTTGTATGTCACCATATTTTTCAATGATAAACTTCACTGTACTATAAAACTGTATTGTTCTATATAACAGCAAGAGGTTGAAATTAAGATAAATGGGACACAAAATAACTAACAAGTGTAACTAAAACAATTAAATTAACTATTGTGAATACAACACACTTGAAATCAACATAAAGTGCTTTCCTCAATAATCTTTTAAGATCTTTCTATTCACAATATTCTGCTGCTGAACCTTTAGTTCAATGTCATTTCAAAACGATCAGCAAAGTAATACCATTAACTGTAGTGTCAGCACATATTTACATATTATAATAATAATAATACTAACCAACACAGGGAATAAAGAGCATATTTCAGGCAAATGAATGATTACTGTGTCAGGTTTTAATATTTTCAACTTTCCTTCATTTTAAATGTTCTTTTTCTGCAATACAAAGGACTGGGTGCTTATTTATCATCTCTCTTTCCACGACATTTGTAATTTACATATTACATCTCCCCACAACTATTTTCTTGTATGTATGCTAAAGAAGAGCATTGGTAAATATTCTTGGTTATTTTTACAACAAGCACAGTTTGTTAACCTCCACATGCTTGCTATTTTATAGGTACATGATGCACAAATGACAGTACTAATATATTCTACTACAGTAAGAAGTCACAAGATGATAAAAAATCAAAGATCCACTGATCTGGGAACAGGTAGAGGACTTGGGGAAGGATGGTGCAAAGAATGAATGCTACACTCTTTATGAACCAAAAGAAAGTTTTGTTGAGCAACAGTTTTCACTATTTCAAAATGTTTTGTTTGTTAATTAAACAATCCACAACCTAGGGCAGAAGAATATCAGTATGAAATAGACAGATTGCTACTCACCACATATGGGAGGTGTTGAGTGGCAGAAAGGCATAAAGAAAAAGTCTGCTACAACTTATCAGCTGTCAATCGTTCTGAAGTTGTACACAAAAACCTAACATTCAAACAATCATAACTCATGCACACATAGCCACAATTGTTTGTGTGTGCTTTTTTATAATTCAGGATCAACTGCCACTTTTACCACAATGGTGACCTCTTGCGTAAATTACTATGTAACACCAATTGACCTTCTGACAAGTTTACTAGCTGCTAAATGGCAGCATCATCTACAAAGAGTGCTCCTCAGATTGTTTCCTAAATTGTTGATACAGATAAAGAACAGCAGAAGGCCTATAACACTTCCCTGTAATGAACACTGAACCCACAGTTGTAGCAGGACCTTAGCAACCAAAGATGACAGAGGTCTGTGTGTGAGTGTGAGTGTGTGTGTGTGTGTGTGTGGTTTTTTTAAATATCTGACAAAGGATTTACTTTGTTGGCATTCTTTTCCCTATGGGCTTGTCTGTCACTTAAGGCTCATCTACATGGTTAGTAGCAATCTATCAATTTCCTATTGCAGTTAGTTACTTACATGTTCCACAGAGCATATTCATTATCAACATTACCATATGGTATGTGTCAAGTGAATAAAAGATAAGACACTATATTCCTATTAATACTCCTAGGATCATATTACAGAAAAGCAAAGAATTCCAGGAAACCACAAAACTGGCATTCATTGATTCTGAAAAAGCCTTTGATTCTGTGAAACAAGAAGATTGTAAACATCATCGAAGGTGTGTATGATGACTGCAAATGTTGTGTTCTCCACAAGGCAAATGTCAGAGGTCCAAAGCAGTAACAACCGGAGTCACCAGAACATTATTTTGTCACCAATACACTTCCTATTTCCCGTTGACTCAGTTACGAGAAGAGCCACATGGGGCAGAAGATGGGGAATTGTAAGATGGTTCCATGAATGTCTGGAGGATTTGGATTTTGCAGATGACAGTTTTATTAACTGAAAGGCAGATCTGTAAGCTAAATTAAACTCACTGAAAAAAGAAGCAGAGATTTCTGGGCTCATGATAAACATAGGTAAAATAAAGGAAAAGAGTGCTGCTGCTTATAGGGGTATAGCAAATGGAGATAAACTTTCTACCATGTTTGTTATTCTTTGTTCACATACTAAGTTAACAGTGAGTGGGATATTTCTGACAATCCAAAACTGGATGATATTTTCAAAGTTAAAAGCTAGTTCATTTATGCAAAACCAATCAGAATATTTCATAAAACATCATTTGCCATTATCCATGTTGATGTTTTTTTGCACATCCACACAACAATGCTTGCATGACCTGCACAACAATGCTTGAATGATCTGCAAATAGGACTCATTCTCTCTGGTACATCTAAACTACAACAAGAACAATACTGGGTCAGTGATCAAACTTTGTGGGACTCCCATTGTAATTTATCCCAATGAAGATGGTATGGTGTCTCTCAATCTCGTATTCTATATCTTAAATAAGAAATAGACCAGATACGTGCTGAAATATGTATTGCTTAAAACTTCAACTTCTCTCTAGAGTAATACAAATAAAATAATCAAATGCCTTTGATAAGTCACACAATATAGCAAAAGCTGACATTTTACCATTTAAACATTTTATTGTGCGCCCAGTAAATGAATCAGTAGAGTGGACCTTTTGAAATCTACATGATGCATTGCTACATTACTACACAGGTGGGTGACAACTGTGGAGTATACTGCCTTCTCAAAAATTTTAGAAATAAGGCTGAGCAAGAGTTATTTACATGTGAAGTGTCACCCTCTTATATAGAGAAGCCTAAGAATGCCAAATTTAATGTGTTTGGGAAAACATCTAAAATTAATTATGGACTACATAAGTGAGTGAGAACATCACATGTTACAGTTCTACAACTTTTTCGTCTCTTACTGGTAATATTATCCACCCTGTAACAAACTTTTACTTTTAGAGTCATAATGATCTTCCTTATTCAGATTTTATAAACTCACCCCAATATTCTGACAAAACAAGACGATTTTATCTTATCTCTATTCTTATAGGTTGAGCTGTGTATCTCTGGCAAATTTAAATTCCTTTACCAATGGCTCTCTGAGTTCTGAATCTGACCCAAAGCCGACACCTAACCTGAGTGTAATAATAGTTTGCTAACTTGTCCTTGCCCTTTCTCTTCATATTTAGGCCATGAGAAGTATATCCCTAACTTCCCACAGCAATTACTGGAATAAAACAAACATAGATCTGAAGGAACTCCTTCAACTCCCTGTTTACTACTCCTATCTCCAATCTCCAAGAAATCCACACTTCAGTGTTCATTAGTGGCCCCCATTTCGTCCAGGTCATAAATAAACCTGGAATTATTTTTTAAATATCTGGTGTGTTTCCAGTCCCCCCCCCCCCCCCCCCAATCTATCACCACCTGATCTTCACTGAAGCCCTTACTCATTTGTTCTAAGCTTTCTCTTACCAAAACTAACATTTGGTTTCACAAAAATTGTAGCCCCATACCCTCAACCTAATTTTTCCTTAGCTGTTGGCTTACACCCCTCCAATTACTGCTACCTTATTTTTAAGTTACTTAGCAGTTTTTTTACTGCACCCAACATTCATCTACATCTTTATGAGACTCTTCTTTCTCTAACTCTGATAGCAAATGAAATCTATCACTGAAATGAATTTTGAATTTACTAAATTTCCTCATGTCAACTATTTGCTTGCCACTTTGTCACAGCACCTTTTCTTTTTTTCCCTTAAACAGTCATTATACAAATTTTGTGTTTCTAACTCTTCCTGAATGGGACAAATATTTGTCACCTATTCCTCAATTTTCTGGTCTTTCTGGCGTAATTTATCCTTACATAGAAGTGTCCCACTGAGTGTAACATTCTCTTTCCCACTGCCTCTGCCACAGTGAAATTGCAGCCTTGAATTTTCACAAAATATTCCAGGTTTCACTAATCTGCAGGGACATGCACATTTGTCACATATGGTTGATCAATTTTTTAATGTGTTAACACTCACTAAAATGGGGGAAAAAGCAATAAATGTACTGAAACAGACATTTATGTTAGTGAAGAAATATCTAGAACTCTACTGGGGATCTAGATTCACCCACTGTGTACCCTTTCTAAGTTCAAGTGTTTGTGGTAACACAGTTAGCTATTAGCCACCACTGCTGGCTAAGACCACCCACCTGACCACACAAGGTGTCACAGAACATATTGTGTGTCCTCAGTGGTTTATAACTCACTGTCACCAACAGCAAAAATAGTACAAAACGTACTGTGACAAACTTTCATAAAGTTAGCTCTTTTAAGCTGTACTGATATACAAAATAATCATATTTCTATAATCAAGATTTTCACCTTAACAAAATATTACAACAAAAATGTTTTTTCCTTGTTATTGAAACTTGTCGCAAGTTGAAATAGTATTTCAGTAAAGAGTCAACCAGGCATTGGACAATGCAGAACTGCTTGCAATGGTTATGGAATGATTCTGTTCTGGCATGAAAATCATTGCCGTCTTGCCACAATTTCTATGCTTTCAATTTGAGTCTTCTCTGTTACGCAGTAAGTGATATGACATCTTTTAAATATCCACATTTTACTAAAGCCATTGCAGACAAAGTCAAATGCATTATCAATTAGAAATGATACAAAGATAGAGAAAACCGTTACACATTATCTTGACTGCATTGAGGAACTGGTTTCTGGAGAAGGGCTTGAAGTGTGTTTCAATAGAAATTGTGGCAGACTTCAGTTCAAATATCCTGAGGCAGATGATATGAGTCTTACTCACAAAGATCAAATATAAGGAAAACTTAGTGCCCCTATTTCTACACAGAAAAGGCGACTTTTAAATATGCTGTAAATTTCCAGTGCTGTGATATTAATTAGAAACTTCCACAGATGTAAATCATATATACTATACTTTTCATGGCTATTGTATTAGTTAGTTCATATATTACTGTGGTAATTTTGTGTGTAGGTAGACGTAACTTCGTGTGTTAATTAAAGTAAATTATTACATATTTTCTATCTATTCAGTTCATGAACATAAATCTGTATAATGTGTGGAGTTTAATACAAACAAAATGAATTAAAGTCCACATTTTCTGATCCTAAAATTCCTTTTAAATATTTAAATAGTACATACAAATAAATAACAAAATAATCCAATACGGATGCCGATGACAACCAGAATGTGTGGGAATGTCCATTTACATGTACTTCTAATATGGCAGTCAATTTAAGACTAAGTAAAGGACCGAGTTGACTGGCACTTAAAATGTGATTTTCTCAGCGAATGTGGTTATGTAATTATGTGGGTGAAAACATATTGCGCTAAGGATTTTTCATTACTTCAGTGATGCTAACTCATGGGTAGAGAACTGTGCAAACCTTAGGTGCCACCAGAAATGTACCACACCACCCTATATTTCATCTCTCTATCAACTATCCAATGCACATATTACTTTGGGTCTCATGAACATGCTCAAAATTAACAACCACTTCTGAATGCTTTTAAGCCAATATATAACTTTCTCTATCTTTTTTTCAATCGCTTTGATACATTCATTGGCAAAAACAAAAGTAAATTACAATTTAAATTTATATTACAAGAATATTTACATATTTAATTATACAGTCAAACAAATTGTCATTTCACACTTCAGAAAGGCTTTTTGGTTCTGTATTCACTATGCAAAGAACTACCTGATAGCAGAAAGCCAGAACAAATGCCGGCTGGGGTGGCCGAGCAGTTCTAGGTGCTGCAGTCTGGAACCGTGCGACCGCTACGGTCGCAGGTTCGAATCCTGCCTCGGGCATGGATGTGTGTCATGTCCTTAGGTTAGTTAGGTTTAATTAGTTCTAAGTTCTAGGGGACTGATGACCACAGCAGTTAAGTCCCATAGCGCTCATAACCATTTTTTGAACCAGAACAAACATATGATAATAGTCTTATGTTAAGCAACTATATATAATGAGTGGCTCAGAAGCCAAGACTTGCAAAGATTAAATGGCTTTCACAGAAAAATACTAACATAATCAATGCACTAAGGGAAACATACAACGGAATAACAACAATATTGAAAGGACAGATTGCTACTCATCAGATAGAGGAGTCACTGAGTCACAGACAAGCAGAATGAAAAAGACAGCTAAAATATTGCAGCTTTTGGACCAAGTTCTTATGCATACACACATTCACAAAAGCACAACACACAAATCACTGTCTCAGGGCTCTAGAGCCCATTGGCCTTGTGATGGATAACTGGAAGAGGAAGAGAAGGAAAATGGTAGAAGAATACAGACTAAGTGAAAGGAATGAAAGAGGAATCCACCTGGTAGAATTTTGCACAAAGAATACTTTAATCATTACTAACACCTGATTTAAAAATCGTGAAAGAAGGGTAACAAGTCATCAATGATTGTCTATCTTATGTTCAGTAGTCTGAAGTCACTCAGTGTTTTGTTTTCATTATATAATTTTAAATCATCTATCATCTGATATCTATAATGTAACACCAATGTTGGTCAGTCAGTCTTTGTCACAAGTTATATTCTGTGGAACCACCCACAGTTTGAGTTGTTTACTAATCTGTGTTCTGAAATTTTACTAACTCACAACAAGAAAGTTCGTCATCTTCAGTGTTTATGAACAATGAATATAAGGAGAATGTAAATTCTATAGTGTTGTGCACATTTATTTAGTAACTGTTCATTAATCTTCTAGAAAAATGATTAAAGGAAAAGAATATGAAACATAAAACAGGTAAGTTTCTTTATTTTAGGGTTATGTTATTCACTGTGCACAAACCTGTCTGGCAGTACAAAGTGAAAACAAATATAATATTAAAGTCTTAGTTTAACTATACATGTGCAAAAAGTTGCTTACCATCTCATCTTCAATCTTCAAAGGGTCACACTCATCAAGATAATCATTCTCAGATGCCAAGTGCTGCAAAAACAGAAAAGCATTAACATAAAAACAAAAATATAAGAAGTTAAGTACACAGCATTAAAAATAATGGTTCTTAATATAAAGAAAAAAAAATAACCCCACCATTTGTTTGTCTGTAACTGATATTATAATTATTACACAGGGAAAATTACAGATTCATAATAAAAAATGGCTCAATGATTCACCTCACCTTACTGTACAGAGTAAGTTACAGATAAATCATGCTGACACAAGCACACATTACCACATTCCAGCCAAGTATTTTGAAATAAACAACATCAGTCCTATATCCTATATTATCAAAAGTATTCGGACACCCTTTAGTGGACTTTAATATGGTGTGTGTCCACCCTTTGTCTTCACTACAGCCTGAACTTTGCTGAGGACACTTTCGACCAAGTGTCTGAATGCTCATGGAAAATGGCAGTGGCTTCTTCCTCAAAAGCCAAAAACTTAGACAGGTAGTGATTTTGAACACGGGGGTCTGGAGCAAAGTTGACATTTTAACTCATCCAAAATGTGAGTCAATGAGTGGGTTCAGGTCAGGACTAGGCAGGCCCATCCATTTCAGGGTTGTTACTGCCCAAAAACCATTGGCACACAGATGCCATTTTATGACAGGATGCACTGTCATTCTGATACAATCAATCACTGTCTCCAAACTTTTCTCTACTATATGCAGACACAATGCTGTAAGATGTACTCATATCCTTCTGCATTTAGTGTTTTCTTAACTGCAATACAGGGACCACACTCTAACAACAAAAAGAACTCCTAAATTCACAAAATCAGCCCCGCTGTAGTTCACTGCAGTTCAATGTTGGGATTATATGTGATGACAGGTAGCATTCTCCTAACATTAGCTTGCATCATATTGCCAAAGCGCATAGCGTAATCACTCCAAATCATTAATTTCTAGGCACCCACTGTTCTGTGGCATTACTATTTATACAATATCAAGTGTCACTTAGCATAAACTGCAGAAATGTGTGGTTCATGAGGAGCTGCTCAATCACCGTACCCTCCTCTTTTTAACACCCAATGTACAATCACTGTGCTAGCTACTCTGCTGGTAGCACTTTTGAACTCACAGGTAATTCCTTACACTGATTTCATGTGATTTTTTTTATGGCCACCCTCTACAATGCTCAGAGGTCTCTGTCTGTCAGCACAGGAAGTCAGTCTGGTCTTGGTTTAGCTCTGGTCCTTCCTTTGCATTTCCATTTCACAAACACATCACCAACAACTGACTTGTGACTTTAGAAGTGTTGAAATTGCCACAATTTATCTGTTACTCACGTGACACCCAATAATAAGTCCAAACTGTAACTGAGTTCTCTTGACTGACCCATTCTGCTGTCATTGCTGCTCTGTTGGCAAAACAATATTCTGTGCATCATTTTGTACTCTCATGACACCTGGTGGCCAATTCTACATTATGTACGGGTGTCTGAATACTTTTATCATATAGTTAAATCAACTGCACAGCTTAAAATAATATCATATAAACCACCTTATTAATGCCTGCTAATAGCATCATTTTTCAAATATGTGTCACAAATGACTTGTGATAAATTATTATAGTTTCAGCTCAATACAAATGTATCGTACTTTGGACACAAGTAAAGCTTAGTCAACTCACGAGACATCATCAGTATGTAATGCTACTTACGCATCAACTGATGTGTTTCATTACAACACACAACTTTATTTATATTACACTGTTACAGAGAAACAGAAATTGTGCAGGCTGTTTAAATACAACTTCTAGGGAGTAAATGCCTGATGAACAATTCAGAGATCTACAGTTTCGTTCCTGGTTAATACCAGGAAAGTTTTGCAGATTTACATTGACTTTCTTGTATATTAGTAGATTTTTAGGAGTCTGAAGACACACATGTTCTTTTCCTGTCTGAACATCCTGTGCGCACATGTTTAATGTAGATAGTTCTAGGCTAGAATCATTTTGAGATACATTCATTAAGGAAAAATGAATTACAATACATGCGAAAGTTAAAAACAAACAAAACCTACAATTTTTGCGCTTTCCAAACCCTAGAGGCGTGTACATGTTCGATTTTACTGAAAAACCATTTATCTTATAATTGTAACACTTTGAAGATCACCACTGGGAAACTTCTAGTCCTTTATGGAAAATCTAGATTAATGAACTACATGCCCAAAAAGAAAAATCAGTCAATTAATTGAGAGTATTTGAACATAGATTTCTTAAGAACATTCAGACAGAAAAAATAATGAATTTGAAATATTATTGAGGTGTTACAATCTGACAGCAGTGGTGAACCTTCTAGTGCAAGTGCAGTAAAATAGCAGTACCTTAATTAATAAAAGTTCCACAGAGAAGAGCTCATCATCAAAAAAACTCATTGTTATACTATCCAATAATGACAAGACAAATAAAAATGAACCATCTAAGAGCACACATAGGTAGGTAAAGTGTACAGTAGGTAAAGTGTAGAGTAAGTAAAGCGTAGAGTAAGTAAAGCATAGAGTAAGTAAAGCGTAGAGTAAGTAAAGCGTAGAGTAAGTAAAGCGTAGAGTAAGTAAAGCGTAGAGTAAGTAAAGCGTAGAGTAAGTAATGCGTAGAGTAAGTAAAATGTAGATTAAGTAAAGCGTAGATTAAGTAAAGCGTAGGGTAAGTAAAGCGTAGGGTAAGTAAAGTGTAGGGTAAGTAAAGTGTAGAGTAAGTAAAGTGTAGAGTAAGTAAAGGGTAGAGTAAGTAAAGTGTAAAATCCCTGGTTGCACAAGCAACTTTAAAAGTGGGAGGAAGAACTGGGTGAAGAACTGAACAGTTTGGACCACCTTTCATACTGACAATACTGAGCAAGGTGGCACAGTGGTTAGCACACTGGACACGTATTTGGGAGGACAATGTTTCAAACCTGCATCCAGCCATCCAGATTTTGTTTTTCTGTGATTTCTCAAAGTCGCTTTAACAAATGCTGGGATAGTTTCTTTGAAAGTGCATGGCCAATTTCCTTCACCATCGTGGACACTGTCTGAGCTTGTGCTCCTTCTCTAATGACCTCTATGTCAATGGATGTTGAACACCAACTTTCGTCCTTCAGACTGACTCAATGAAGTAATGTATACATCAGAGTAGTCCATTTAAACACATACATTCATCCAGCACATCACAGTTTGAATTCTAAAACCCCTGTCCAAGTAACAATGCATTTTGTAACTTAGTCAATAAACACTGTAAGCCTCAGATAGTAAAACTTTCTTATCTGTACAAAGAATCTGGTAAGATAAAATATTACCTGCTCTTAAAATTCTAATATTTATCAAATTAATAGGTTTGAATCATACTGAACAAAAAATTATTTTGGATATTTCATGACATGTTGACAGAGAAGAAAATTTTTTAGACTGAGAAACAGAAACAGAACCAATCACAAGTCACCTTTTCAGAGAATTACTAAGCGATTCTCTGCAAATAAATTAGAAATATAATGGACATACAGTTCTGCATAACACCATTAAAGGTTAACAAAATGTTAAAAGACAGGGGATAGTGCATAATCCGTAAATTTTTAAGTGTGGAGAATTCCAGATTACTGGGTGTAAAATGTACCAGAATTCCTGGTGTAAATGCTGATGAAAATTTGAACACAAAGAAACACTGTTGACATTTTAAAAAAATTTAAGTTTAGCACCTTAATACAGGGTTTTTCAAAATGAACATACCACTTTTAAGGCATTCTATCATTTAATACATTCAACTTACAATGGTAAATAATACACCAAATGAAATAGCAACTCAAACAGTTTTGTTTGTACACCTGTGCACAATAGTAAGAGCATGTAATGACAAAGAGTGACTCAAAAACGTGTTGAACGAGTGTGAGTCTTTCATGCTTAGCCCCAAGAAATACCCCACAGAAAGTTTATGGGCCTTTTTTTTTCCAGTGAATCAACATTACTGATGTTTATCATGATGTGCTACAACTATGGCCCATGCCTCAATGGGAAGAAGGTGAACAACACATGTTTATTTGGGACCAATATGGTGCACCGCCTCACTGGCATAACTCAATACACGACTGGTTAAACGACATTGTATCCTACCTGTGGACTGGGCACAAGGGCCCGGTTGACAAAGCATTTTATGCATGACCTCCACATTCACACACGATCTGACGTGATTATGTGTACGTGTCTTTGATACCAGCTGATCTACCTGACTTTAGAAACAGTGTTATTGCAATAGTTACTCCTGACATATTGATCAAGGCTTCGGAACAACTCAGCTATTGACTCAATGTGTGATTGGTGTTCACACTGAATAATTGTAAGAAAAACTGTTTCTGTTTCTCTTTCATTTGGTGTATTATTTATAATTGTAAGCTGAATGTGATATGTGTTACAAAGCCGTAAAACCCGTATATTCATTTTGAAACACCCTGTATTTTCCACAGCAGCTACATTCAGAAATAAAACAAGTTAAATATTAAGATTTATTTTTTTAAATTTTTTTGTGAAGTGACCAAACAGTGAAGTCATCAGTCCCTTAAGAGATTTCTACTCATTAGTATCTCATGGCATGTTTCAGGAATCATCCTTTCTTAGACAGAATGTATTAACTGCACAAAAAAGAACAGAGAATACTTTGTGACAATGACCCACATTGATCTGATAAGAAATTTTTATTTATTTATTTATTTATTTATTTATTTATTGTTCCGTGGGACCACATTTAGGAGAAGTCTCCATGGTCATGGAACGAGTCAATACATGAAATTACAACACGATTGTAGAAACACATAAAATGAAACAAGTCGCTAGTTTAAATAAAGAAAATCAAGAATGTAACACTGGAATTTGCTTAATTTTTTATCTCTTCCAGGAGCTCCTCGACAGAATAGAAGGAGTGAGCCATGAGGAAACTCTTCAGTTTAGACTTAAAAGTGTTTGGGCTACTGCTAAGATTTTTGAGTTCTTGTGGTAGCTTATTGAAAATGGATGCAGCAGAATACTGCACTCCTTTCTGCACAAGAGTCAAGGAAGTGCATTCCACATGCAGATTTGATTTCTGCCTAGTATTAACTGAGTGAAAGCTGCTAACTCTTGGGAATAAGCTAATATTACTAACAACAAACGACATTAAAGAAAATACATACTGTGAGGGCAATGTCAAAATTCCCAGACTATTGAATAGGGGTCGACAAGAGGTTTTCGAACTTACACCATACATAGCTCGAACAGCCCGTTTTTGAGCCAAAAATACCCTTTTTGAATCAGAAGAATTACCCCAAAAAATAATACCATATGACATAAGCGTATGAAAATATGCGAAGTATACTACTTTTCGTGTTGAAATGTCACTTATTTCAGATACTGTTCTAATGGTAAATAAAGCGGCATTTAGTTTCTGAACAAGATCCTGAACATGGGCTTTCCACAACAGCTTACTATCTATCCGTACGCCTAGGAACTTGAACTGTTCCGTCTCGCTTATAACATGCCCATTCTGTCTGATTAAAATGTCAGTTCTTGTTGAATTGTGGGTTAGAAACTGTAAAAACTGAGTCTTACTGTGATTTAGCATCAAATTATTTTCCACAAGCCACGAACTTACTTCATGAACTACATTATTTGATAATGTTTCAATATTACACACAAGATCCTTCACTACCAAGGTGGTGTCATCAGCAAACAGAAATATTTTTGAATCACCTGTAATACTAGAAGGCATATCATTTACATAAATAAGGAACAGCAGTGGCCCCAGCACCGACCCTTGGGGAACGCCCCATTTAACAGTGCCCCATTGGGACTGAACATCATTACCACTCTCAATATTGCGGAGGATTACCTTCTGCTTTCTGTTCTTAAAGTAGGAGGCGAACCAATTGTAAGCTACTCCCCTTACTCCATAATGTTCCAACTTCTGCAGTAATATTTTGTGGTCAACACAGTCAAAAGCCTTCGTTAAATCAAAGAAAACACCTAACGTTCTCAACCTTTTATTTAATCCGTCCAAAACCTCACAGAGAAAAGAGAATATAGCATTTTCAGTTGTTAAGCCATTTCTAAAACCAAACTGTACATTTGACAGCAAATTATGTGAATTTAAATGCTGCAGTAACCTTGTATATACAAGCCTCTCGATAACTTTAGCAAACACCGATGGCATAGAAATAGGTCTATAATTGTCAACATTATCCCTGTCTCCCTTTTTATAAAGTGGCTTCACTACCGAGTACTTTAATCGGTCAGGAAACCGACCACTGCTAAAGGAAAAGTTACAGATATGGCTAAGTACTGAGCTAATATACGTGGAACAATACTTCAGTATTCTGCTAGATACCCCGTCATATCCATGAGAGTTCTTGGTCTTTAGTGATTTAATTATTAACTCAATCTCCCTCTTGTCAGTATCATGGAGGAGCATTTCAGGTAACAGTCTCGGAACACTTTTTTCTAAGAGCGCTATATGATTCCCTGTTGGGACTAGGTTTCTATTTAGTTCACCTGCTATATTCAGAAAGTGATTATTAAGTACTGTACATATATGCGACTTATCAGCAACACGGACATCCCCACTACGCAGTGATTCTATATCCTCGACCTGTCTCTGCAGACCAGCCACTTCCTTTACGACTGACCATATGGTTTTAATTTTATCCTGAGACTTAGCTATTCTATCTGCATACCACATACTTTTTGCCTTCCTAATAACTTTTTTAAGCACCTTACAATACTGTTTGTAATGGGCTGCTGCATTTAGATTTTGACTGTTTCTAACGTTTTGATATAATTGCCACTTTGTTCTACAAGATATTCTTATCCCTTTAGTCAGCCACCCAGGCTGCCTGTTTGTGCTAGTACCCTGTTTTAAACGTTCTAACGGAAAGCAACTTTCAAAGAGCACGAGAAAAGTCTTGAGGAAAGCATTATATTTACCGTCTACTGTATCAGCACTATAAACATCTTGCCAATCTTGTTCCTTGATAAGGTTTACAAAAGTCTGTACAGCAACTGGATCAGCTTTCCTAAAAAGTTGGTAACTATATTTAACATGTGTTGAAGCACAAAAATCTTTTAGACTTAAAATTTGTGCATCATGATCTGAAAGGCCATTCACCTTTTTGCTAACAGAATGCCCTTCTAATAATGACGAATGAACAAAAATATTGTCTATGGTTGTTCTACTGTTCCCTTGCACTCTCGTTGGAAAGAATACGGTTTGCATAAGATTATATGAATTAAGGAGGTCTACCAGCATCCTTTTCCTTGCACAATCACTTATACAATTAATATTGAAGTCACCACATATAACTAACTTTTTGTATTTCCTATAAAGTGAACCAAGAACCTCCTCTAGCTTTAGCAAAAATGTTGTGAAATCGGAGTCTGGGGATCTATAAATAACAACAGTAAGAAGTTTAGCTCCACTAAATTTAACCACACCTGCACAACATTCAAACACCTTTTCAGTGCAGTACTTTGAAACATCAATTGACTCAAATGGGATACCGTTTTTCACATACATGGCTACTCCCCCACACCCCAAAGAGCTCCTAGAAAAGCTGCCAGCCAACCTGTATCCTGGTAAAGGAAGCCTCTGAATTATCTCCTTATTTAAGAAGTGTTCAGATATACCAATAATTTCAGAGTCAACATCTATAAGCAGTTCACTAACTTTATCTCGAATACCTTGTATATTTTGATGAAATATACTAATTCCCTCATTAATCGGATACCCAAGCTTTGTAGAAAGTGGTTTCTTTGTTAGAGAGACTTCCCTTAAGCAGGAATACCTATCAGCTGACTTCAATCTAAAAAAGGTACAGCTCTAACACCCACAACTACCGGAATTTTCCCATGAGTGATCCCACCACCCCCACCTATGCTGTCACCTATAAGTTTTGCCAACCTCCCCTTCCCATACCTGTTGAGGTGCAGGCCATGTCTAGTGAAACCCGTCCTACTGATAGACTCCACCGACACCACTGAAATGTGACTCATGCCTTCTGTCATCAGCGCACCCCCAAGTCTCATGTTATTACGCCTGACGGCTATATTAAGATGAGGCCGATCGTGACGCTGAAACAGTTCCACGAAATGCACATTCGTGTTGCCAGTCTGAGTGGCTATCTTTTCCAGGTCACCATCTATGTCATACTTCCCATCCCTATCAATACTATTACCAGCCCCACCCACAATCACTACCTGATCCTCTTTAGTAAAATCCCTACATAACCCCCCTATGTTAAAAGTCACCTGAGCCAATCCTGCATTAGGCTTCACAATGCTGGTGACCTGGTACTCACTCCCCAAAACTTCCTGCAACTGCTGGCCTACACCTCTACCATGAGAACTACCTAACAGCAGAACCTTCTTCTTTCTCTTAGACTTTGCAACTGTCCTAGCCACCGTAACTGCTGAGGTCTGCTGCATACTTCCTACATCTACAGCTACTAGAGATTCCTCTCCACTAGACTCTGACAGTTGGTCATATCTATTACAAACACCAATAGTAAAACTATCTGAAAATCTCCTTCTCCTAGCAGATCTCTTGCCAACAGCCAGCTCCCATTCCCCAACCCCCTTCTCCCTCCTCATCCTATCTAGCTCCTCCTGTGCGTTTTTCAACTGCACCTGAAGGGCACAGATCTTACGCTCCTGCTCCTCTATCAACTTACTCTTGCTACATAACCTGCAGTTCCAGGAGAGGATCTCACCAGAATGCCCACTGGCTTCCCCACTGCATTCCCCCCAGTGAAAATACTTCGAACAAGTCTCACACCGCAATCCACTACTCACGAACCTACGGCAAAGCCCACACTTCTCACTCATGGTAAAATTTTACAATTATTGAAACAAGAAAACAACTTTATCTAAGTTCCGCTACTACAATAAGAAGATGTTAAAAACTGACTACAATTATCACAAACTTGCTCTACAAGGGAAGTAACTACTATTATTGAAAGTATTAATCAACAACAAATGAGAATATAACAAAATACTAACACAGAAAGAAAATCAAACGTCTAATGACAGTAACGAAACCGAAAGCAGTTCGCAAAAATTTCTTCTGAAGTTATTTCACCGGAAAACACCAAGAACACCGGTTGAAGACCACTAAAGTTCCTAAATAAAATACTATACACGAACAATTAATTAGTACTTAGCTTTCGATGCGCCGCTACAGCTGCAACTGGTCAGCGCGGAATGTAAACACGGGTAAGAGGTTAAGTTGCTCGATACGAAACACTCACAAATATCAGGCCACAACACACGAAATGCAGAGGTGAATGAAGAAACCACTAATAAGTCACTTATATAGTAAATATTATCACAAAAACAGTTAAAATATATATCTGAAAACTAAAAATAGATGAAAACTTAGAGAGCGATCTCACACGCAGTCACGCGCTTATGACGTCACACCAAAGATAATAAAGAGTGACTCCAGAGTTAGATATTCAAGTAGCATCTACACAGAGCTAATAATATTTTGCTGTGTTACAATTTGAAAAGAGCAGCAATGTTTACAACTATAAAACTAGAAGGAAAAACAAATGTCATTATTTATTAATATTACTGTTTGTGGTTAAGAAAACTTAAACATTCTGCCACTAAAAATTTCTATAATGTACAAAAAAGTATGCTTACTCATCATATAGAGGAGATGTTGAGTAGCAGACAGGCACACCAAAAAGATTGTTAAAAATGTGAGTTTTGGCCAAGGGCTTTCTTCTTAACTAGGCAAAACACACACACACACGCGAGAACTGTCCCTTGCCACTGGTAACATGCTTGCAGTCTGGCCTTAGTGGCCAGAGACAGCGCGCGAGCGCGCGCAAGTGTCTGTATGTGTGTGTGTGTGTGTGTGTGTGTGTGTGTTTTCTGCTTGCATGAATTTGTGTTTGGTTGGTTTGTGGGATTAAAGGGACCAGACTGCTATGGTCATCAGTCCCCTTTTTCCAGAAAAACTAAAACCACCCACAGAGAATAAAAAACGAACAATAGAAAATACAGCAGACGACAGAGGACAAGAAATACTCAGACAGAGATCAGACAAAACAAATTAAAATCACACTGAGTGTAACGGTGGTTGGCCGACCATAGGGGAAAAAAAAAAAGGAAAAGCCAACCACCGAGGACACATTAAAAACTCAGTTTAAAATCGTAGGCCAAAGGCCAGAATCAACACAAAAAAAAGACATAAACACTCAGATTAAATGATAAAAAACCCCTGCCCGAATAAAACGCAAAACTAAGTCCACCATGGCAGAGTCATCTGTTATAAGGGCAGGGAGCATGTCGAGCAGCGCAAACATCTGCCTGAGCACACTTAAAAGTGGACAGTCCAACAAAATGTGGACCACCGTCAAAGCCGACCCGCATCGACATAGAGGTGGGACAGTAGAAAGCTGTGTGTGTCAAGCGGGTGTGGCCAATGCAGAGCCGGCAAAGGACTGCTGAGTCCCTGCGAGTGGCTCGCAGGGATGACCACCACACAGCTGTCGTCTCCTTGACAGCACAGAGTTTATTACGTGTGGTCAGTTCGCGCCATTCATCATCCCATAGCGCAAAAACTTTGCGGCGTAAGACTCCCCTCAAATCAGTCTCCAGGAGGCCAATGTCCAGAGATGGTTTACTGGTGGCCTCTTTCGCCAGGCGGTCAACATTTTCATTGCCAGGTATCCCACCATGGCCAGGGGTCCACACAAAGACCACAGAGCGGCTGCAATGTGCAAGAGTATGCAGGGACTCCTGGATAGCCATCACCAGATCAGAACGAGGGAAACACTGGTCAAGAGCTCGTAAACCGCTCAGGGAATCGCTACAGATCACGAAGGACTAACCTGAGCGGCTATACTCTAGGGTACGAAAGATGGCAACCAGCTCAGCAGCGAAAATGCTGCAGCCAGCCGGCAATGAACGTTGTTCAGAATGGTCCCCTAGAGTTAGTGCATAACCAACACGACCAGCAACTATCGAACCGTCAGTGTAAAACACGCCATAGCTCTGATACGTGGCTAGGATGGAATAAAAGCAGCGGTGAAAGGCCTCCGGAGGGACTGATTCCTTCAGGCCCTGTGCCAATTCGAGGCGAATGCAAGGGCGAGGCACACACCACGTGGGTGTATGCAGAGGGACCCGGAAAGGAGGGGGAATAGGAAAAACCCCAGACCCGGAGAGAAGCTCTCGGACACGGACCGTGATCGTACAACCCAACCGGGGCCGACGTTCTCAGAGATGGATGACTGCCTGCAGGAACAGGAGACAATAATTTGGATGCCCACGCAAGCTAAAAACATGGGCAGCATAAGCAGCCAGTAAATGTTGGCGCCGTAACTGCAGTGGAGGGACACCTGCATACACAAGTATGCTGTCCACAGGGCTGGTTCCGAAGGCACTTTGCAAAGAACGTTGGTGAGGCTAATGGGGCGGTAGCTGTCTACCTCCTAAGGGTTCTTGCCAGGTTTCAAAACGGGGATAACAATGCTTTCCCACCATTGTGACGGAAACTCACCCTCGACCCAAATACAGTTGTAAAGGTCAAGGGGGCGCCGCTGGCAGTCCACTGAAAGGTGTTTCAGCATCTGACAGTGGATGTGATCTGGCCCAGGAGCTGTATCAGGGCAAGTGGCTAGGGCACTGTGAAATTCCCACTCACTGAATGGAACTTTGTAGGATTCAGGATGGTGGGTGCGAAATGAAAGTCGCAGACATTCCATCTGCTCTTTAATGGAGCATAAGGCCAATGGGTAATTGGCAGAAGTGGAACTCAAGAGCAAAATGCTCTGCCAAGAGGTTGGCAATTACGTTGGAGTCAGTACAAACTGCTCCATTCAGTGAGAGCGCAGGGACACTGACAGGGGTCCGATAGCCATAGAGGTGTTGAATCTTGGCCCAGACCTGCGATGGAGTGACATGGAGGCCAATGGTGGACACACACCTCTCCCAGCACTCCTGCCTGCGTTGGCGGATAAGGCGGCGGGCTCGCGCACACAGCCGTTTGAAGGCGATAAGGTGTTCTATGGAGGGATGTCGCTTGAGATGCTGGAGCACTCGCCGGCGATCTTTAATTGCTTCAGCAATCTCAGGCGACCACCAAGGCACAGTCCCCTGCCGAGGGGACCTAGGAGAACGGGGAATGGCAGATTCTGCAGCAGTAATGATGCCGGTGGTGACCGAGTGAACCACTGCATCAATGTCATCATTAGAGAGAGGCTCAATAGCGGCAGTGGAGGAGAACAAGTCCCAGTCAGCCTTATTCATAGCCCACATGCAAGGGCGCCCAGAAGACTGACGCTGTGACAGTGATAGAAAGATCGGAAAGTGGTCACTACCACACAGGTCGTTATGCACTCTCCATTGGACAGACGGTAAGAGGCTAGGGCTGTAGATCGAAAGGTCGATGGCAGAGTACATGCCATGTGCCACACTCAAGTGTGTGAAGGTACCATCATCTAAAATCGAAAAATCGAGCTGTGCCAATAAATGCTCAGTGGTGGCGCCTCGACCTGTCACCACTGACCCACAACACAGAGGGTTATGGGCGTTGAAGTCGCCCAGTAGCAAGAAAGGTGGCGGCAATTGGGCTATCAGCGCAGCCAGGACATGCTGTGCGACATCACCATCCGGTGGAAGGTAAAGACTACAGACGGTAACAGCCTGTGGCATCCACACCCGAACAGCGACAGCCTCTAAAGGTGTTTGTAGAGGGAGAGACTCGCTGTGAAGAGAGTGAAGGACATGGATGCAGACGCCACCAGACACCCTTTCATAAGCTGCCCGGTTCTTATAATAACCCCGATAGCCACAGAGGGCGGGGGATGAATTTGTGTGTGTTGTCTACTTCAGAAGACCTTTTGGCTGAAAGATCACATCTTTAGCGATCTTTTTGATGCGCCTGTGTGCGGCTTTGAACATCTCCTCCATATGGTAAGTAACAACCTATCCTTTTCATACTACTGTCATTATTCAATTCCACATTTTTATTGTTTAAATAAACTGATTGTAATTTCAAAAGTAATCACCACAGCTGTTGATAATTGATGCCACTGTACAACAAGATGATCAGTGCCATCATGGAAAAATGTTTTCAGCTTCCTACTAAACCATGACCATACTTTCATGTGCACCTCTTCCTCAAAACAAAATTTGCTACACAGGTTGCCAAGGTTGTTTTGACAACACTGGAAAAGTTTCATTGGGAAGCCCTTACACATCTTCCACACAGTCCTGATTTCTCCCCATGTGATTTCCATACTTTTGATTCTTTAAAGAAAGATATTCGTAGCTAGGGATTTACTTCAGGCTAAGAGGTACAATCTTGTTCTGTAGGCAACTGCAGATACTTTTCCATGAAGGCATTGACTGTCTTGTCTGAGAGTGGGATAAATATATTAACAGTTATTACAAATATTTTTGAAATACCATACAGATTATTTACTGGTTAGAAAATAGTGAAATACATCCAAGAAAAATTTGGTGAATGGTATGGTTGCCAACTGATTCACACGAATCAGACAAAGAAGACAGTGCACAGTGGTCAGATTTTGATTTACTGATGACCAATGATAAATTTGAAGGATCTAGGGGTCCAAACATATTTCCCAAACATACACAGACTGTTGAGGATATCATAGAATTATACAGGGTATACACTAAGTCCAGGAACACTTTCAATTATTTATTGCACAAGCACTAAACATGGAACAGGTGTCATACAAATGAGGGGGGACCCAAAAATAACCGGAATTTCTTTATAGAAAGCATATACTTTATTGTTTTCAAATACAACCTTAATCTCCTTCAAAGTACTCTCCACTAGCATTAACATACTTGTCCAAACATTCATTCCAGTGTTCAAAGCACCTTTTAAATTCATCCTCTTTGATACCTGCTAGCACTTTCATGACATTGCGTTTTACGTCTTCCACGTCCACAAAACGCTTCCCTCTCAAGTCTCTTTTCATCCTTGGGAACAGGAAGAAGCCCAAGGGTGCTAAATCCAGTGAATAGGGCGCATGGGTCAAGGAAGTCGTCTTCATTGAGGACAAAAACTGGCAAATGCTGAGAGCCGTGTGCACGGGAGCATTGTTGTGATGCAGGAACCACATGCCAGAATCCCACGAAGCCGGACATTTTCATGACAAACTTCTGCAAAGCTGTTTCATAACCTCCAAATAGAATTGTTGGTTTACTGTCTGGTTTTCAGGGACAAATTCAGAGTGTACGATCCCTTTGATGTCAAAAAAACAGATCAACATCGTTTTCGCATTCGATTTCACCTGTCGAGCTTTTTTTGGCTGAGGTGAGCCAAGTGACTTCCATTGTGATGACTGTTGTTTACTTTCTGGATCGTACCCCTAGCAAGATGACTCATCACCTGTAATGCTTTTGTTGAAAAATGTTGATCATCTTTGAACATGTCCTTCATTTTGAGACAGGCTCGAATGCGACGACCCCTTTGATCTCTGGTAAGAAGCTTCGGCACGAATTTTGCTGCCACTCTTCGCATCCCCAAATCGATGGTCAAGATGTGCTGAATTGAGCTCCACGACAACCCGGACAAGTTCTCAAGTTGGTCGATTGTCCTGCATCGATCTTCACTGATGAGATCACAGATTTTGTCGATGTTGTCTTCATTTCAAGCAGTTGAAGGTCGACCAGAACGGGGCTGATCTTCAACCACCATTTCTCCCTTAAAAAACCGAGAAAACCATTCGTACACTTGTGTTTTACTAAGAGCATGTTCTTTGTAAGCTGTCTGAATCATTGCAACAGTTTCTGCTGGGTTCTTGCTGAGCAAGAGACAAAACTTCACTGCCGCACGTTGTTCGTAAGAACTAGCCATTTCCTTGTGTCACGTCTGCACTGTATGCACACTCAAAGAACTGCCAAAGAAACCACACTTCTCACTGTTGGGTGACGCCGAATGGCAGAATGACTCAGCAGAGCTCCTACTACAACCCTCTGGTGGCGCAACCTGCTACTACAAGTACACGATGTGCAGCATTATGATTCTGGTTACTTTTGGGTCCCCCCTCATATTGCATTCTGAAGAGAAACTCTGAAAGTTTTTTTTACAAACATTTGATATGAGAATCATGAGTCACCCGGCATACATCAATACGGTAATTGAATTCTTGCCATACTCATCCCAGCATGGCATCTTCGACTGAGGCAGTCACTTCCTGTATTCTCTCCCAGAGCTCTGGTACATCAGTTGGTATAAGTAGTCCATACACCAGACCTTTACTGTGCCCCCACAGAACAAAGTCACATGGAGTGAGATATGGTGATCGGGGAGGCCATTTCATGAACTCCAACACACAGAATGCTCATTCCACACCTGAACTTGCCATGTTTGCTACTAGTACTTGTAATGGAACCTATTAAAGGCTTTACTTTACTGAAGTATGCGATACCCTCCAAATTCAAGCAGTTTAACGAGTATTTATGATTATAGAAAAGTTATTGTGTATGTTAACAATGATTGCATAACATGTCTCCATAAACAGTCCACCCATTAAACTGAATAACTGACCACACAAAAGTTAATATCACTTGACCACTGATACAGAAAATGTCATCATGTAAAAACACTAAGTTCATCTTAAATAATTAATATGAAGTACGAAAAATAGTAGCCAACTTAGGTATTTTGGATCTCCTTAAATAAAAAATCACCCAGTGAAACCTATTTGTTCACTAGGACCGTTTTCACTCAGTATTCATGTAAACTCTCCTATTTTAGACGAAAACCAATGTAATTCTTAATAATTCATGTTATTCACTTATTTATGCAAATTAGAGAAGTCAATTGACAAACTTCTAAAAAACGGCCTTTTTGTAACAAAGAATTATTCTGTCTGTCATTTTAAAAACCTGTTAAATTATGTCACTTGATATAAATTAATAACTTTTCTGCACAAATTACAATAACAGATGTACATGTGACTTATAATATATATCTCTTTTTAGTAGTTCTTTGACAAGGTTATAAATACAAGCAGCAAGAAGGGTTGGGAGCACAGTCGGAATGTTGCTTTGGTAAAGTGTGTTTGTGTGTTATTGTTTGAGGTGGATAAACAATGCAAAGAACATGTAAAAGAAGTACTACTTTGTGTTGCGTCATTGTCTTTGGCGGACAGTGGAATTAAGATGGCCACCAGAGTAATAAATAATTGAAGTTTAAATATTTGTTGGTTTCGCTCGTTATTTATCATCAAAAGCACATCAAAACACGAGACCTCATCTTTTTTACCCCTAGACAACCAGATTTAGAGCCAGCATCAGCATCGAGACACAACAGTGATCCAGCAAGCAGCAGCGATTACCACAATGCACTTTAATGGCGCCAACCTAACATGAAGCGCTAACAAGCTCCATAGATGGGAGTGAAATAGTGCGATTATAGCAATATCTATGACTAGGCAACCATTACACGATGACTATTGGCAAATTACCAAACTACGCTGTGGTGGTACACATGAAAAAAACTTTCAGGGTTTCTCTTCAAAATGACATATGTATGATATCTGTACAATGTTTGGTTATTGTGCAATAAATAATTGAATGTATTCGTGGACTTTATGTACACTCTGTATATTGGGAACAATCTATTTGAATATGTTAGCAAAGAAACCAACAAGTACTACAGTCAAAATTGCAACAGAAGGAAACTGGATTTTAAAAAATACCAAATTTGGGGACTCAAACTTAGAAAATGGTTTGGGCTTGCTATCCTAATGGGAATTGTACAAAAAGTAGGATCAATGATTATTCCTCAACGAATCCGTTGACACACACACCGATATTTCACAAAACGATGTCCTGCAACGGATTCAGACAAATAGCATTTTTACATTTTTTCAACAACAACAATAAACAGGATACTGCCGATCAGCTTTTCAAAGTGCAATTTGTAATTGATCTTTTTTCTTTCGAAAAAGGTTCAGGAAACTTTTAATCTAAGTCAAAACATCTTAATTGATGAAGGAATGATACCGTGGTGTGGATGGATAAATTTTAACATTTAAATCCGTAGAAAATTATGAAATATGGCATACTCATTTGGATGCTGTGTGATTAGAGTATGGGATACATTTCCTCATTTAAGATATATTGCAGCACTAGACAGCCTTTAGAAAAAACAATAATGGAATTACTGACACAGCCTTACAGAAAGTGGGACCAGATCTACATGGATAACTATTATAACAGTGTCCAACTTGCAGAGAAGTTACATGAAAAGAAAATTCGAATTTTTGGAATAATACAGCAAAATAGAGGATTTCCGAAAAAATTAAAGCACACAAAAGTCAATGTGTTTGAAGCTTGTCATCAACGGAAAGATGAAGTACTTGTATAGGTATGGAGATCTTCGACAACTAAAATGATATGAATGATCTCTACAATTAATAATGCCACTTTGACTTATACTCAAAGAAAATGTAGAGAAACCAATTACACAATAAAAAACCTGAAAGTGTACTAGTCTACAAGAAATACATGAAAGGAATGGATTGGGCAGACCAATATCTGAGTTATTACCCTATATACAGAAAAACTATAAAAGGGCCAAAAAAAGGTTTGTATGTACCTCTTTAATTGTGCATTATTTAATGCATTCTGTACATGTCAATATTTTAATATGGAACACAAGAGTCTCTGCTTTCACAACTTTTTATTGAAAGTCATCTAATTTGTGAATAAATGTCCATCTACCTGCTTCTGAGCAAAACTTGGAGGTTGCCACTACATCACGTACGTTTCATCATGATCCAGTTGACAGACTTTCCGGTCACATAAAGCAACACCAACTAATACTTTTCTCTGAAATGAATAAACGAAATTGTAGAAACTGTCATGTATGTTCCAAAAACAAAAAAATAAGAACAACAAACTTAATATGCAAGTGTTGCAGAGTTGCATTACATCTTGGAGACTGTTTTGCTGCAGATCATATGAAAGAGATATACTAAGTACCAAAGACAATGCAAACAAACAAATATACGGAACAAACAAATTTTGTATTTATTTACGTATATATATTTTCGAAATTTCATTAAAGTAGGGGAACACGGTTGGGAACTTATGGGAACTAATGATGAGATTAATAAAACTTAACAATTTATAATCTCCTAATAATGTCAAAAACAGCCAGTGACAAGCCAAGTAATTTGAATTAGCGCTGCCGGTGCCAAGCAAATCAATTTGTATGAGACATACAGATGGTAAAGTGAATCAATTTGTACAAGACGTGTGAATGGCAAAGTGTTAATAAGAAAGTATTTATTACGATATTATAGCTTTTATTTTAGTGTAATATGAAACAAGAGTATAGTAAATTGTGTTATAATTTCCCAAAACTGAGTAACTAACTGTAGTCCACCAGATATAAGAAGCCAAATATTGAAATTTTTTTGATCGCCAGTTTTTTGGGTGATTTTATCTAACATTTTTTACTGAATATGGCTTGTAGAATACTTTTGGTTATTATTTTTAAGACAATGCATAAACTTGTACAAGGTGGTCAAATTTCATGTCTTTCAAGAAAATATTGCACGAAAGATAACTGCCCAAAGTTACCAGAAATACGCGCTTGCTCTGCGTTAAGTCACACGCAAAGTGAACAAGTGACTATATCTGTGGCAGTATTGCTTTGACGAACGTTAAACTTTACAAATGTTCATTGGGGTCATGTTTCATAGTTCACATAGAATTTCATCAAAATCCATTATGGTCCACCAGGAAAATGTCACAAAATTAGGCGATATGACATGAAATGACCTTATTTAAATGTATAACAAAAAAGACAAATTTATTTTGTAGTACATTTAAAAATTAATCACTAGTACAAAATATTGTCATGGCATCCATGCTACTCTACCCTGTGCAAGTATCTCCATTTGTGCACGTTTACTGAAATCTACATCAATTTTATGCTGCGTACTGTGTTCATGCGTAGATGTCCCTCTACAATTTTTATGCTCATTGCCACCCCCTCCCCCCACCACAAATTAACCACTTCTTGATATGCCCTGGCATGTTTCCTACCAACATATGCATTTCTTTAGTCATGTTTTGCCACAAAACTATCTGCAGTTTGAAATAACTTTGCTAAATGTGAATATCTTGGCATCGACTGTATTAGGTACTGATACACTAACTATTAGTGATGTGAAAATTCGTAACAGGACAGGATTGGAAGCTGGATTACTTGCTTATTGCGAAGTTTAACCACTTCAGCTATCCATGCATGCCTCCTTGACTGACCCAAACTTCTATAAGTTGCACTGTCAACATATTTGTATTGGAGTCGCATTCATGACTTGATACTCGCTGTATTATTTCGCATTCCCGCACCAGTCAGGATGAGACTATGAGGAATTATGACCAATGATAGTACTATATTTTCCCCCTACCCTCTTGGCATGTAATGCTTGCTTGTTTGTCTGGAAGAACAGACATTCCTGACGATCAACAGCCATTCAAAATAAATTTTTAATAAATTTACTGAATGTGAATATCTTGTGATTAGCTGTATTAGATATAGATGTACTACCTACTTTCATATGTCACTAATAGGTAGTACATCTATACCTAACACAAATGATGTCAAGAAACTCGTATTCAGCAAATTTATTTCAAATTAATTTCTTATGGCTGTTGATCTTCAGGAATATCTGTTCTTTCAGACATACAAAGTGGGCAAAAGATGATGACATCATTTGTCATGATTCCTCATATTCTCAATCCCACTTTTGCAGGAATCCAGAATAACGCTGCGAACATCAAGTCCTGAATGTAGTGGACTTCAGTACAAGGATGTTGACAGTAATGCATATGGGAGTTTGGGCTAGTCGAGGAGCACGCATGGATAGCTGAAGTGGTTAAGCCTTGCAAGTGAGTAATCCAGCCTTCAGTACCAGTCTGGCACAAATTTTCATGTCTCGCTAATAGGTAATATCTCTGTACCTAATACAGCCAATGTCAACACATTCAGATTAAGCAAAGTTATTTTGAACTAATTTCATATGGCTGTTGATCATCAGGAATGTCTGCTTCTTCAGACTCACAAGTGTATAAGTAAGTAAAACTGTGTTATATTTATATTATTATTATTATTACTCACTTCAGTATCTCTTTAAGCAACAAGAACTGGTTGTCAGTTCAATGTAGCCCCAAGAAGTTAATAAATTTGTCATTTTCTAAATCACATCTCACTAACATTTTACATCCCATGCCCAGTTATTCTAGTATGACACACATTCCACAGCACAAGTGCTAGACTGCTGAACCAGACTCCAAGAACAGTACCAAGTCTGTATAAAGATGCAGCATCAATGAGCATTCTTTCAATAGGTGTGAGGGAGATGTCATGTGACTGCCTTCAGAAACACTTGTGAATTTCTCTCCTAATTAACTTCCACTACAGAGCTCACGGCTGTGGATTTTAGGTCATCTGCCTCTGCCACTCTATTCTAAAAGCCATGTTCAATAAATAATTCTCTAGAGCACAAAACCTTAAGCCAACTGCCTCTGTCTATCTAGTTTAATTCTGTACCTGATAAGTGTGTCAGCTCTTAGTGCAACTAAAACTTACCTGAAGTATCCCAATGTAAATGAATCAGTCATTT
The DNA here is from genome assembly GCF_023864345.2 of Schistocerca serialis cubense. Lineage (NCBI taxonomy): Eukaryota > Metazoa > Arthropoda > Insecta > Orthoptera > Acrididae > Schistocerca > Schistocerca serialis. The sequence goes on along the minus strand of NC_064648.1, from coordinate 41,591,634 downwards.
CAAAAGACCATATGCCCAACTCCACCATATTTCAATTTTAGTTCAAAATGTTAAGTGCTCAAAGATATGCACATTCTCTGTGAAAAGGTCATATCCTGCTCACTCCTATGTGGGTGATATTAAGAGTTGCATTTTATGTTCCATGGAAAAGAGCCCTAATGCCTGTAATATGGCCTTTTCGGAGTCGCCAGCTGTTATGTCACATATTGACCACTGCAAGTGCTGTGTGCCAAGCATAAGTTTGAGTAGACAATTGACAGAGCTTCCTCATAGGCTTTTTTTTTTTTTTTTTTTACTATGTGTAAAAGTGACACAGTCAGTGATTGTGAGGTTAAGAAGAGAAGGAAAAATGGTAGCTGAGTAAAAGTGATGAAATAAAAAGAGCAAAAGCCCAAAGGAGACAGCATGTGAGCTACAGTGGAAGTGCCATATCAGAACGCAAAACAGGATCTCAGTTAAGATAGATGTAGTTGCTGATGTTGAGCCTGGAACACAATATACCTTATGCAACAATACTCTTAGAAATCCTATCTTAATTATCCTGCAGCTGTGCCTTGAAAAATTAGCTGTTTGATCACAAGTTGACTGATTGTGTTGGTGCTTCAAAATTCCCAAGCCAGTGTTTTGAGATTGTGACAGAAGAATCACAAATATTAAATAGTTTTGCTGATAAAGATACACAAAAGGGTTATATACAAGGTCTAATTGATGCACATCCAATAAAAAGAGGAAGAGAGTCAAATAATACAAACCCCAAAGTGTGAATGACTAATTATCATTATCACATGAGCAGTTATGAGAGAGAAACCCAAGATTGTAAAAATGCATTCTTGAGTCTCCATGGTCCAATATGCTGGTGGTCATGTGTGCATGAGGTGTGACTGCTTGTTTGTATGAAAGGTGTATATATATATATATATATATATATATATATATATATATATATATATATATATATATATAAAACTGACAAAGGCTGTGGCTGAAAGCTTTATGTTACTGTCTTTCAATTGCGCTTGTCTGCATCTTCATATGTCTTCGATACTCTAAGTAGCAATCTGTCTTTCCCCACATAGTTGAGAGACATGTTCACCATTAAATCATATGTCACTGCTAGACAGCTAACCACTTGACAAACAGGGCAAGTCGGAGGGTTCAAGACATAACTTAACCCTGGATAAGTATGTTCCCTGATGAAGGTCCATATTGAATCACACACTGTGCATGAAGTCCACTATTCAAACAACACAAAAGGAAAATATATCACCACAGTTGAATGTCAAGCAGATGCATGAGTTATTTAAACAACAACAGCCTGAAGCTAAAATGAACTAAAATTTTATTTGAAACTCTTCAATGAAGACAAGTGGTCGGCATGTGAAGGTCTGAATTGATAAATTAAAAGCCTGCATATGAATGAGAATCTGAAAAGAGTGGCTACTGCAGAACTCATAGTATATAAAAACAGAACCATGAAATTTTACAAGAAAATTGAAGCACTCAAGAAGCTTGCCCAGGAAAACAATAGTGTTGGTGGCATTAGTATTGACTACTCACAGAATATTCCACTGATAGATATTCCAGTGCAGGAAGTACTTTATTAGATACAACTGTGGGTTTTTGAATTTTGCATTTTCACCTTTCAGGATCACAAGGTAACGTTTTTCTCATACCATGAAGGGCAGGCTCATAAATGACCCAATGAAGTCTCCTCATTGATTATCACGTATTTTCAGGATAATATTCCCAAAGGGATAAAAGAGCTATGTATCTTTTCTGATGAATGCCCTCATCAAAGCAAAAACAATGCCATGGTCACATGTTTGTTAGCTGCAGCATCACCTGGGCAGTTTGAAAAGACTATAAGACTGTATATTATTTCTCAGAGGAGATTTGTTTCTGCCTTGTGATAGTGTTTTTGCCACAGCAAAAAATTTTTTGCAAGATTGTTCACATATACACTCCAAACAAAATCAACAGACTAATACAAAGAGCAGATTTCAATTTCCAAGTTCATCCAGTTCCAAACTACTGACACATTGATTTTAAGGCATTGGGGTCTAAGCACTATGAAGGAAATCACAGGCCAAATTACACGTGAACAGAAAGTGACCCACAACTGTCGCAGTATATGATGTATGAATTGTGTGCTAATCTGGTTTGCTGAAAGCATATCAGTGGATCAATGGCTTGCAGCAAGATTTTTTGTTAGGGGATCCTGTGGGGTCAATGCCTGAACTATTAAATACTTCTGCATATAAAAGAACACTTCCAATAAATGTGAAAAAGACATTAGGAACCTGATTCTATATATAACAGACAACAAATTAGACTGCTACATCAAACTATGTGAACAACTTACAAATGCTCTGAATGAGCATGAAGAAGACTTTTGATGATTAACAGCTTTTATGTTCTGCACTGTTCTAAACTTAAAAGATCGTGAAATAAAAAGCAAACCAACATATGCATCATGCAGCATTTATTACTTAGATTTTTTTTTCACTTATTTACTTGACACAGCTGCAAGGTATCAATCATTCATAGAATGTTATTTTTTGTAAAAAAAAAAAAAAATCCATTAAAAATGCCATATCTCCACATCATTCACTTGAACATAATATAGGTCACATATTGTTCTGATACACAATTTTATGCTTACATTATGTTAAATATCCTACACTACACTCTAAATATAAATGAAGATATTTCGGTTTTGGAATCCAAGCAGTTTTTTCTTTATACTGAAAATTTTGTTTTGGTATATATATGGACTTTTAAATATGACTGGTTCAAACATAACTTCTTTCAATTCTATTTATGTCTCTCAATTGCCCATGATACACCCAACTACTTCATCTCACCCACAATTCCTCAGCATTCTGTACACGATTTACTCCATCGTAATTGTTTTATTTATGTTCATCTTATAACTTATCTTAAGGAGATAATCCACTCCATTCACAACATAACCATTTCTGCCCTTCACTATCCATGACAAAGTTGGAACGACGCCAGGAAAGACTGAAGTTTACATATTTTCTTTCTGAACATCAATTTCCCCTGAAAATTTCTACTCAGTTACCTTTACTGTTTGATGAATGCAGAGTTTAAATAACATATGTAATATGCTACAATACTGCCCTATTGTCAACTAATGCCTATCTTTCATGTCATTTCCCTCTTATAAATGTAACCTGCTTTCTGTAGACATTATGTGAAAACAAAACTCATCTTCCCCACTTCAGTTTCTGCTAGACATTCTATTTTCCTGTAAATAATTCATGTTAGCATTTTCCTGGTAGTTTGATATTCATCATATCTATTAAATCTACTTCCTCTGATATCCAATATTTTCGTTCTCCTTGAGGTCATAGTATTCTGCCTGTCTCATATACAAGGTGTTAGAAAAACTGTCCTATTTCTTACAGGAGATAGTACTGGGTATAACTTGTTAAGTCCAGTACAAGCCATTTTTCTTGTACTGAAAATGCCAACACACTGTTGTATAACTGTCTTCCTACTGACATTCAATGTAACATGTTCTTCGGCTGCAATGCTGCTGTTTGTCATAAAACTTACAAGATGTCTAATGTATCAGTCATTCTGCATAACCTACAAAAACATCTATATAACCTGCATAAACAAACAAGATGAGGCAAGGATTGCAGCACAATCTTGTTCATGCTTGAGAAACTAGGAGAATGGGGGGGGGGGGGGGGTGGAGACAATGCACACTCCAGTGTAATGCTTAGAAATTGAACACTGCCAAGGCTACACATCTGCACACCTCTGTTCTGCACAGCACAACTACTACATAAAGGCAGCTAAGTTAGTTTGACATTATTTCTAGGACACTACCACTCTGTCAGAATTTATTCACAGAATAATATGTATGCATCCATAGTTTGTCTAAATTAATCAGTGGCCAATATTTCATACATACCTAATCTACTTTCCTGGTTTTCAAAAATATGTTATCTCATTCATACATAACTCATTTATTCCAGCACATTTTAAAAATAAATTTCATATACTGCACAATTTTCTAACAAGGAGAGGACGCAGGTCGAGCATGGGCATAGAACCTAACAATGGTTATACCAGCTAGTGGAGGATGCAGGTCAAGCATGGGCATAGTGCCTAATAATAACCTAACAAGAAAGTTGTTCACACTGGTGGACCTTCATACAACATTTGTCATCACTGGATACAGGACAACATGACTTTATGAATGAGTCATTCAAGTTAAACCAGTAGTGCCAGTGGTAAGATACCTCAGTGGCTTCAGTTGCCAGAGGTGCAGTCATGTGTGTGTGAGTTGCATTTGCATGTGCGGGCATGCATTTATGTGTGTGTGTGTGTCATCTATTTTTGATGGCGGCCTTGCTGGCCGGAAGCTTATTTGTGATAGTCTTTTTGTCGTGCCTATCGGCTACATAACAACTTTCTTTCCATAATATTGTTATATGCCTGTTAGTTATTGTTCAGTGCTGCACTGAGTAGAACATTGTCACACAGTTGTGAATTTTGAGGTGACAGATTTACAGGAGCAATGCGTTTGGATTACATTTTGCATGAAACTCAAGAAAACCTTTTAGAGAGACACAAAAATGATGCAGGAAGCCTACAAGTGATGAGTGCTTTAGTTGTACTCAGTGTTACAAATGGTTCACATGGTTTAAAAAACGCCAGAGGACAGTTAAAGATGATACTAGTTCAGGACACCATTCAACGTCTACCAACAACATTTCTGACAGGAACATCAATGAAATTGTGTATTAATTGTAGACTGACTATCTGAGGGATTGCAGAAGAATGTAATATTTCAATGTGATCATATCATGAAATCTTGACACAGCATCTTCGAACACACTGTTGGCACCAAGTACATCCCATGGCTCATGAGCTGAGACCAGAAAGACCTTTGTGTCACAATGTGTGAAGAGCTTTTGCAGTGGACAAATGTGAAAAAGATGTTCCTTAAGAGAATTATAACTGGAGATGAGACATGGGTCTACAGTTATGATACTCAGATAAAGGTTCAATCTTCATAATGGGTTGGGACAGGTTCTCCACGACCAAAAACAGTTTGTCACATGAGGTTAAATGTCAAAGCCATGCTGATTGCTTTCTTTGACTTTGAACGATTAGTTCGTCATTAATTCATGCCACAGCAATAAACTGTTAATCAACGGTACTAGCACAACATGTTGCATCACCTGCGAGGAAATATGAGAAGGAAACAGCCTGAAATGTGACAAGACAAATCATGGCTCTTGCATCACAATAATGCATCTGCACATATCCCTGTCGGTGTGAGACTATTGCACAAAAGCGAAATCACTGTGCTATCTCATCCTCCATACCCTCAAGACATGCCCCCTGCAGACTTTTTATATTTCTAAACTTGAAAATCCCATTCAAAGGATGAAGATTTGCAATGACAGGCGAGATAAAAGAAAATTCACAGACGGCACTTTGCACGATCCAACAAGAGGGGTACACAGACTGCTTCCGGAAGTGGAAACAGCGTTGGGAGTGGTGTATCAACTGTGGAGGAGAGTATTTTGAAGGAGGCCATGCACAATAAGTAAAAGGTAACTGTAGAAAAATTATGTGGACACAGTTCTGGAACTTTTTGAACTGGCCTCATACAGTGTTAGGCAAATACTAGATTGCTAGTGGAGTAACAATTTTATTTTCATCAACGTCAACATGTGTCTCTTGTATATGAGGTGTTTCTATGAAATAACGGGAGTATTGCTGTACAACATTTTATTTCAAAAACATACATATTTAGTATTGTCATCTTCATTGTAATCTCCTCCTCTATCCTTATCATGCTCCATGTGAACTTTCCATTCATCGAAATAGTGCTGGAAGTCTCCCTCTGTGAGCTCCTTTATGATGGGTGTCACTTTTTCTTTCAGTGCTTCCACAGCATGAAATCTTAAAAATTATTCCCTTCCATGGTAGCAGATTAGTGCAGCAACCTTATTATAAGTTGACTGGGAGAGAAAAGTTATAAATAGCTGACATGGCCATATTCCATACTACCAACACTATATAATAGCAACTCACAGTAAAATTAATGCCAGGGCCATATGTCACGTTAAAATTAATACCAATGACATATGTCACATTGATAGGAACACCAGAAAAGATTATACTGGAAACGAAGAATTTATAAAGTCATCTAGAGGACAAAAAGTTAGAACAAAACTCATGTGTATAAAAATATGAGAGGTGGAATTACCTAGCTACAACAACAAAAGCAGTTATAGCAGTATACAATATGAATATGCATACATGAACATACACCCCCCCCTCCCCCCCTCCCCACAGAAGGTGCATTGCCGCTTCTTCCACTATGGTAGATAACACATAAATAATGTTGATGTAGCTGTGCTGGCTAGGAAGTTAGTTAGTGCAGAAGGAAATATTGGGTGCTGCACAGTGTGGCGTATAAGCATGGTTAAACAATCAAGGTTAAACAAAGAGAAAGGGGGGGGGGGGGAAGGTCACAGACTAACTAGCTTAAACCCAAACATCATAGAACTGAGAAAATTAAACATATTAAATACATGAATGTATTAACTTTTAATAAAATAAAGGTGTCCAACAGATACAATAAACTGGAAAAGAGGGAATTCTGAGACAATATGATTAATATTAAGGCATCGAAAAAGTACAAATAAAGAGAAGGTGTATAAAACTATATGCAAGAAAAAGTAAAAAATCACTCACATAAGGCACACAAAAGTACTAAGTAAGGCCACCTGAAAGAATGAGATCAGCTGATGGTAAAAACTAGAACAGGTGTAAGGTTATAAGTACAGGATGATTCAAAAAAACATTTACAAGCTGATATGGTAAATTGGGCATACAGGGTTCAGTAATCATAAATATTTATATCTGCTAAATGGACAACCGCTAAGGAGATGTTCAAAGTTTTGTCCAGATGCATTGAGACATGCCTCACATCAATGCTGCACTGAATGGTGCTCCCTCTCAAATATACCTCGTGTATCTCGAAGACATCCTGCTGCTGCAACAATCTTGCCCACTAGGCCCTCCGACAATGAAACAGGTGTTTCATACACAAGATACTTCGGATAACCCTATACGAAAAAGTTGACTGGGGAGAGATCAGGTGACTGTGATGGCCATGCGGCTGGCCCACCACAACCAATCTATCAGCCGGGAGAGGCTGCCTGCAGATGTGCCATCAGTTGTCTGCCTAAATGTGTGGGAGGTCCATAATGCTGAAATTAAATATGGCGACAAATAAGCATGAGACCATCATTCAGTATGTCTGGCAGAACATCTCACATAAATACAAGATATGCGAGACCATGAAATCTGTCTGGGAGGATGTACAGCCCAATTAAACAGCCTTCAAAGATGTCAGCCCACATGTTCATGGTAAATTTGCATTGTGAGGCATATGTACATGTAGCATGTGGGCTCACATCCACCCAGAATGGTAACCAAACCCTGCAGTGAGAACACAGCATCACTGGTGAAGAGGACATGCAATGTGAAGCTTTGGTCTGTAATGTATTCCTGCAGAAACCACTGTGCAAATCCCATGCAATTATTGTAGTTCCCCAGTTCCAATAGCTGGATGCGTCAGAAATGAAACAATTGCAGTCCTTTGTGGCGTACAATGTGCCAGATGGAGGACTGGGGGATATCAGTGGTGTGGGATATGCCTCATGTACTTGTTTCTGGTGTATGCTCGACCCTCTTGAGGGTCATCGGTCTCATCGGTTAAGGGAAGGATGTTGGCCGTGCCCTTTCAAAGGAACCATCCCGGCATTTGCCTTGAGCGATTTTAGGGAAATCACAGAAAACCTAAATCAGGATGGCCGGACGCGGGATTGAACCATTGTCCTCCCGAATGCGAGTCCAGTGTGCTAACCACTGCGCCACCTCACTCGGTCGACCCTTTTGATAATGCTTTCTTCTGCCCCACTTGCTTGTGTTGCTCACTGGCAACCAGTATCCAGCTTGTGCACATGGAAAGTGCCAGTTTCACATGATCGGCATATGTGGCATGTCACCTTTCTATTGGGATATTTTGCACGATAAAATCATATGGCTTTTTGTCCACTGCAGTTGACCGAGCCATAAACGAAATGCATCTCAGCCAGTTCGCAGCATGTGCAGCTAACTATGTTGATGGCAGTGCTCCCACAACATGAATGGCAATGGTATGCATGTGTATAGCAAAACCCTCTTGTGATCACAGCAAACTCTCATAGTGTTTATGACTCCCTGTTCCTTTGCAATTACTGATCCTTGTTGTATGCACGATGTGCCATGTCAGTTTGTAAACTTTTTTCTTAAACACATTATATATACAATATATGAAGATATTCAACAGAGTGAAATGATCTATGTGGGTCATCCTTACATCCTGAATTGCAGGCATTTAAAAATGACCTTAGTAACAATAAAGGTTGATATGTAAAACTCATGAAGCATAGAAAGTGAAAGCAGAAGAACTACAACTTGCTAAAAATGGACATCTTTACGAATATCTTTACTAGGGTGTTAATTCTGAATGTAGCAGTACTGGATGTTATTACGTCATAAAACTATTTGTGTGTTCTGTCTCCCGGAAAAACCGTGCTATATTGTAGGATAAGCTGCCTAAAAACAGTAAATCATAGAAACTGTACTTACAAGTACTAGTAAAATTAAATACTGCTACATTCACAATGAATGCCTTTATAAGGATAAATACGCAGCCTCCAGCATTTGTAAACTTCAATCCCCAGACTATCAAACAGCATAAATAAGACATACGAGCAGGCCCTCTAAAGCTACATTTCATGAACACTTGATGACAAAAAAAGACAGATAAAAAATGGATCCACCTTTGCTGAACATCTTGAAGCTAGTAGTCATCCACCAACCATGCTTGCTAACCTTGAGATCCTACAATATGCTTCAAAGGCAAGGAGGGTTAAACTCCCACAAGAAATTGAAAGTGGCAAATACACACACTTGAAAAGAGATCATTTACCCTGTCAGGAACAGCTCATCAAAAATCACATTTGAACAGATGCCACTTTTTAATAAGTTGTAGTTCTTTCTCTTTCACTTTCACTTTCTATGCTTCATGAGCCTTTTGGTTATTAAGGTCACTTTTAAAAGCTTACACTTCAAGATGTAGAGATAACACCCACGAAGGTGCTTTTACACTCCATTTAACAATTTTATATATTTAGAATATTACACCTGATCTCCACCTTTTTGGAGACTTGGTTTTACCATTGGCTTATTCTTTTCTTTCTGGCACCCTTACTTTGTACTTCTGTTCACCTTATTTTACTGATTTTTATTTTTGCTTGCATATACTTTCACTACACTGTCTCTCTATCTGAACTTTTTTCGTACCATAATATTAATCTTATTGTCCTGGCATTCAACCTTTTCCAGTTTACTGTATCTGTTGGATAACTTGTTTGTTTTATCAAGATTTAATACATTCAAGTATTTTACATGTTTAATCTTCCTAGTTTTAAGGTATTTGAAATTACACTAATTTGACTGCCATTCATTTTTCATTCAACCTTAATTGCTAACCATGCTTATCGCACCACACTGTGCAATGTGCTAAATTTCCTTTTGCACTAATTAACTTCCTAATCAACACAGCTACATCTATGATATTTGTGTGTCATCTACCAGAGTGGAAGGCATGGTGTCAGCATTTTGTATGGAGAATGTGTATATTCACATATGCATGGCCATATTCTCTACTGCTATAATTGGTTTTGTTGTTGTATCTAAGGTGATTCCACACCTCTTATATTCGATACAAATGTTTTCCTCTGTCTTTCTGTCATCCAAACGACTTTTTTCTATTCTTTATTTCCAGTACACTCTGTTCTGGCTTTTCTAGTGATGTGTGACACGTCGTTGGCATTAATTTTAATGTAAAATGTGGCCCTGGCATTAATTTTACTGTGTGAGTACCCAAGCTTTTATACTTTATCTCTTTTCTCAGTTCATGCTGATCTATCATCTTGGTGGTATACAATATGACCATGATGGCTATTTGTAACTTTGACCTCCCTGTGTGCTTTTGGATTATCTGATGAAGCCCTACTCAGGCGAAATGGTGTAAGAAATAAACTTAAATTTGCAACTTATATCTGCTTTTACAGTTGACTGGTATATTGTTCCTTTTAATACAGATTTGACTTTGGGGAAGAGATTACAATCACATGGAAATAGGCCAGTTGAATACGGTGGGTGGTCTTAACACTGGGATGCTATACTTAACTATAAATCTTTTAACACAATGCATTGTCTTGATGCAGAACCCATGACTTGTTCTTCCACAATATGGATAATTTTTTCTTATTTCCCCATAGAGTTCAGTAAGAGCTTCAAGGTAGCAATGCTGATTAATGGTTTGATTTTGGGGAACGCAGAGAAAATACACAATTCCATGAACATCGAAAAATAAAAATGACTATTGCTTTGAATCTTGGTTTGTTCATTCCAGATTCACCTCCTGAGGTGAAGCTAGGCCCTTCCATTGCACAAACTGTCACTTACTTTCTGGATCATAAGTGAAGATTCGTCATATGTTATCACTGTTTCCAAGAAATTAAGTTGACTTTCAATGGTATTCAAAGTGTCAGCATAAACACTTCTATGAGCTGCCTTTGGTTCAATTGTGAGAATTTTTGTCTCCATTTTCACACACACTTCTCTCACATTAAGTTGGTTACGTAAAATTTTCAGTATGCACAGTATGCATTCTTTGTCAATCTCTACATTTTCAGTAACTGATCGAATATTTAAACAGCAGTCAGACTGAATCAGATTTCCTACATTTTCAATATCTTCGTCTGTTTTTTGGAGCGCGTCTGGGGTGTGAGTAATCTTCAATGTCTTTTTGGCCATCTTGGAAACACTTGAACTGCTTAAAAACTCATGAATGAGATAAACAGTCTTCACCATACACTTCTTTTAGTAACATACTGGTTCTATTAACAGTTTTTCCAAGTCTCATGTGAAACTTCATAACAATTCATTGCTCTATTGTTACTCTTATTATTTCTGGCAAAACAAAATTCCAGTTCTTACACAAAGGCCATGGCAACACTGATTTGTCCATAGACACCAGAGATGTCACATTTGACTGAGAAGTTTTCACACTTTACACTTATTAGTTGTTCATCTTTGGTGCATATGTAGCATCAATCCCATTATTTTACAGAATGTGGTTTTACCATAAAAGGGCACTATCTCTTTTCCTAAACCTTGTACAGTTTAACTTAAGAAAACAATTAATGAGTGACATGTTGGTCAAGTAGGTCCAAAAGCATGGACTATCCATACACCTGTCTTTAATCCCTTAGATATCTGAATATGGGGAAACTAAGACATTTATGCATTCACTTCCTAACAATGATATTAAAAGACATTAATAACATTAGAGAATGTCTGTCACATGCACACGACAATTCCGGAGAGCAGTCAAGTTTCACCATCTTAGACTGTGGTTCTTTGAGAAGGAGGGATGAATGATGTTTAAGCATCTCCTTTAGTGTCAAGAGGCGCATGGTTACCAGAAGACAGAATGGCCACTATCTGAACAAGTATTTCTATTTTGTTTAGTCTTGTTTTGATCAGTACCATCCCTCTTAATGCAAAGGGCATTTGTTTTTAAACGCACTGTCCAGCTAATAGCACATGGAATAGTTTTCTGATGGTTGGTTTTCCCAATGATTGTAATAATTCTGAGAGAACACTGTATATTCCTGGCACTGTGTTTTGGTTTTCCAGTGCTTAGCCATATTCTTCTCACAGCATCATATCTCCCATCTCATCTTCAACCACTGACAGTGTTATTTCTCCAGAACAAATTAAATTAAGAGAAAACCAAGAAAACTCCAAACAAGTCCTGGCTGTCACAGCACATACTCAATCATCATTTTACGGAAGTCTAAAAACTTCAGTTGTATTCATGGTCTTAAAGCTTACGACATGGTGTAGCACGGAGAGTTCATCCTGAAGCTAACAAATGGATCCTTGAAACTTACCAGACTCATCAATAACCTAATGAAAAATCTATTCTTTAGAGGAGTTATTACAGAACATAAAACTGGTAGGTGTTTATGTATTAAAATAGACTACCACATAACTCAGTATTAGCTTTCCTTCTATTTAACCTTTACACTTCTGACACATCAGCAAAGACGCCACAGAAATGCTGTTACAATAGTAACAAAATACCTAAATGTAGGAGAACACAATCTGACATCAAATTTGGAACAGCTGACTGGATTTTATATGACATGTTGACTGCACAAATCCAGTCAAAACAGGAAGCTGTGAATTCTGCCTCAGTAATCACCTATCTGATACAAAGCTGAATGGTTCATTTTGAAATAACAAATAAACCACAGCAATTATCCAAAATACCTTGGCATTAGCTGTCATACAAGCAACTGCTACTAAGTGGACAAAATCCGAAAGCCATAGAGGATAATCAGAAAACTGGTAGGAACTTCAATGGGAGTGCAAGCTGATATCCTATGTACCACTGCACAATCCAAAAAATGCTATATATCTATGAGGAGACATCAAAAAGGAAGTTACATGTTTAATCCCCTGCTGAGACCATTGTGCAACAAGATTGGTGAATTAATATATCTAAAAACAAAGATGATGTGACTCACCACACGAAAGCATTGGTATGTTGATAGAGAGATAAACAAACACAAACACACACAAAATTCAAGCTTTCGCAACCAGCGGTTGCTTCATCAGGAAAGAGGGAAGGAGAGGGAAAAACGAAAGGATGTGGGTTTTAAGGGAGAGGGTAAGGAGTCATTCCAATCCCGGGAGTGGAAAGACTTACCTTAGGGGGAAAAAGGACAGGTATATATATACACACACACACACACACACACACACACACACACACACACACACACACACATCCGCGCATACACAGACACAAGCAGACATATGACTGAAAAACCTGACATTTATGCCATTTTAATGATAGACAGTCAACAGTTAAACAAAATAATTTCACTTTGGTTGGTTTGTGGCGGGTTGAAGGGACCAGACTACAAAGGCCATCGGTCCCTTTTTTCACGACCATGAAACACCCACAAGGAAGGAAAAAACAAGCAACAGAGATGACAAGGGACAACACAGAACAAGAAAGACATAGACAAAGACCAGAAAAGAGGAATTAAAAACACAAAGAGTGTGACAGTGGTAGGCTAACCATGGAAACAAAAAAAAAGGAAAAGCCAACCACCAAGAGACACACTAAAAACCCAATCTAAAACTGTAGGCCAAAGGCCAGACTAAACACACAAAAGAAGCAAACCCTCAGATTGAGCGATAAAAGCCCCCTGTGTGAATATAACTCAACACCAAGCCTGCCATTGCAGAATCATCCATTAAAAGTGCACGGACTGTATCAGGCAGTGCAAACATCTGCCTGAGGGCAGTTAAAAGTGGACAGTCCAACAAAATGTGGACCACTGTGATGTGATGATGCTTTCCTGCCACTGTGATGGGAACTCACCCTCAACACAGATACGGTTGAAAAGGTCTACGAGGTGTCACTGGCAGTTCACTGAGAGGTGTTTGAGCATCTGACAGTGGATGCGATCCAGCCCAGGAGCCATATTAAGGCAAGTGGAATTCCTACTCACTGAATGGAGCATTGTACGATTCGGGGTGGTGCGTATGGAATGAAAGGCTTTGATGTTTCAACTGCTCTTTCAGGGAGCAGAAAGCCAGCAGGTAATTTGTGGAAGCAGAACTCTGAGCATAATGCTCTGCTACAAGTTCTGCAATCGTGTCGGAGTCAGTACAGACTGCTCCATTCAGGGAAAGCCCAGGTATGCTGACAGGGGTCTGATAGCCATAGAGTCACCTAATCCTGGCCCAAATCTGCGATGCAGAGGTACGGATGTCAATGGTGAAGACACACCTTTTCCAGCACTTCTGCTTCCATTGGCGAATAAGGCATCGGGCTTGGGCATGGAGCTGCTTAAAGGCAATGAGGTGGTCCAGTGACGGGTTCCACTTATGACATTGGAAGGCCTGCCTGCAATTGTGAATCGCCTCAGTGATCTCTGGTGACCACCAAGGCACAGTCCTCCGCCGATGGGACCCAGAAGAACAGTCTGCTGCAGAAACGATGCCTGTGTTGACCGTGTGAACCACCACACAATGGCGTCATGAGAAAGAGGCTCAATAGTGCAATGGAGGTGAACAAGTCCCAATCAGCCTTATTAAAAGCCCATCTGGTGAGGAGCCTAGAAGAATGACGCCGTGGCAGACAAAAAGATTGGAAAGTGGTCACTACCGCACAAGTCATCATGCACATGCCAGTGGACGGATGGTAGAAGGCCAGGGCTGACCGAAAGGTTGATGGCTGAGTATGTGCCATGTGCCACACTGAAACGTGTGGAGGCACCAGTATTTAAGAGAGAAAGGCTGAGCTGTGCCAACACTTGCTCAATTACAGAGCCTCTGTCTGTTGCCACCAATCCACCCCACAAAGGCTATGGGCATTAAAGTCGCCAAGTAACAGAAAAGGTGGCAGCAGTTGGACTATCAGCACAGCCAATACATGCTGTGGGACATCGCCATCTGATGGAAGATAGAGACTGCAGACAGTAACAGGCTGAGGCATCCACACACTAACAATGACATCCTCTAAAGGTGTTTGAAGATGGACACACTCGCTGTAAAGAGAGTTAAGAACGTAGACACAGACTCCACCAGATACCCTCTCATCAGCCGCCCAATTCTTGTAACAACCCCAATAGCCATGGAGGATGGGAGTTTGCATCGCCGGAAACCAAGTTTCCTGGAGAGCAATGCAGAAGAAAACGGGAAGGCTGAAAAAATTGTCAGCGCTCAGCAAGCTGGGGGAAAAAACCACTGCAATTCCACTGGAGGATAATAGGATCGTGAGGCTGGGCAGGCATTGACCATTCAATGAGGCAATTTATGCTTCAGGGTCACCTGCTGTCACTGACTTATTGCCTCAGCAGTCCATATCTATTGTGTCTGAGCGTCCGGTGAGATCTAGGTCCTCAGCAGACATAAGAATCTCCACCCCATCCTCTCCTCAAGACGTAGAGCTTGTAGGTAGTGGTGGTGTTGGTGCCACCGCAGTGCCCTGGCTCTTGAGGGCCTTTTGCTTTTTTGGTTTCTCTCGCTGCCATTTAGGTTTGTCCCACTGGAAGAGCTTCACTGATTCAGTCTCAGGGACTGATGAGGACTATGAAGCCCTACAACCAGCTACCTGTGGTTGCTTCAGCCACTGGCGGGTGTCAAGTGAACCACTGGTAAGAACCTGGGAAGGAAGTGACCCAAGGGACCCCTTCCTATCGAGAGGAGCTGAAGAAGTTGTATGCTTCTCCGGCTCAGAAGTGGGGATGGACGTCCCAAATGGTTGGGGCACTGTTGCTCTTGAAGTTGGTGGTGCAGGAGCAACAGGAAGGGTAGTGCCCCCCAGTCAACGGGGCGGTGTAGTCTAACGGCTCAGAGAGCTGACTGGAATTCGCTGAACTGATGGGGCTATCACTGTTGTCATAGTGGTGGCATAAGAGGAAGTCATTCCCACAAGATGGAGTCATTCAAATTTCCTCTTAGCCTCAGTGTAGGTCAGTTGGTCCAAGGTCCTGTACTCCATGATTTATCTTTCTTTCTGTAAAATCCTGCAGTCTGGCGAGCAAGGTGAATGATGCTCTCTGCAGTTCACACAGATGGGAGGCAGGGCACATGGAGTATTGGGCTGTGATGGACGTCTGCAATCTCGACATGTGAGGCTGGAAGCACAGCAGGAAGACATATGGCCGAACTTCCAGCACTTAAAGCACCGCATCAGGGGATGGATATAGGGCTTGACATCAAGCGGTAGACCATCACCTTGACCTTCTCAGGCAATGTATCACCCCTGAAGGCCATGATGAAGGCACCAGTGGCAACCTGATTATCTCTCAGACCCCGATGAACATGATGGCCAAAATGAACACCTCACCACTCCAAATTGGCACGCAGATTGTCATCGGACTGCAAAAGAAGGTCCTTGTGGAATATAATGCCCTGGACCATATTTAAGCTCTCATGGGGCGTGATGCTAACAGAAACATACCCCAACTTGTCACAAGCAAGTAATGCCCGTGTTTGGGCAGAGCACGCTGTTTTTATTAAAACTGCCCCAGAGTGCATTTTGGACAAGCCCTCCACCTCCCCAAACTTGTCCTCCAAATGCTCTACAAAGAACTGAGGCTTCGTCGACATGACAGACTCATCATCAGCTCTCGTACAAAGCAGGTAGCAAGGTGAATAAGTCTCACTGCCATCCTTAGTCTTTCACACCTCCCATGGTGTGGCCAGGGAGGGGAATGATTTGGGGTCATACTTCTGAGCATTAAATTGAGCCCTGGAATGCTTAGAGACTGCTGGTGGCTAGTCACAAGCAAGAGATGATGTACCACGCTTCATTGCAGGTCATCCGCCCTGATGCCACCCATTCCGACTGAGGGCCCTCCCCATGGGCACCACTCAGCCTCGGCAAGGGCCATCTGGCAACATGGCCATTGCTGGGAGTCCCAATGCCCCAGGGAGATAGGCATCTACTCCTTGGCATAAGTGGGAAGTTAACAGCACAGACATCAGCAGAGCATTCCCTGTGTTGTCAGGGGGCTACAACCAACAGGATACATGGTGGCCCCACCACAACAGACTGGCTACCATGAAGGATATCAGGTGCAAAGAAGTCCACGGCTGTCATCGGCGCAGAAACAACACTGCATAGTGCATGGGGAAACCACACCCAGGAATGTATCCTCACTCAAGAGATGGAGAATGAACATGTCTACAATGTAACGATGAGAAAGGGCGCTAAAGATCTCAACACACTATGGATACGATGGACCATGTAAGACACCCTTCCCCAATTGGCTCACCCTTCAGAAAAATTTGGAAATGTGGCAGTCTAACACTACAGGGGACCACAACATAAAGGCCGAAACGTGTGAGACTCCTTTCAGTCGCCTCTTTCAACAGGCAGGAATACTGCAGGCCTATCCTAAGCCCCAGACAAAGGGGGAGGGGGGGGGGGATTTCACTTCCAAATGTGTATATTAACTATCATTCCCACCTTTTTAGCTGAAAAATTAATATATATTAGGTTTGAAATTCAACATTTTGGAAAATCCTTCCTTCACCACTCTCTACATAGCCATGTGGTCAATGTCAGCCAGCCTATCATTAATATTTTAGCAGCAATTTTCATGCAGTCAGTCAGTATTCATTCAGGATTCATTGACAAAAGGTCATAAAATCACTTGAACAAACATCAAGCAATGTTCACAGAATCAGTCTACACCCAGAGTTACACCTGCACAGTTATGTAATAGTCTAATGTTTCTTCCAATATATGCAGTTAACCAGAATGAGATTTTCACTCTGCAGCGGAGTGTGCGCTGATATGAAACTTCCTGGCAGATTAAAACTGTGTGCCGGACCGAGACTCGAACTCGGGACCTTTGCCTTTCGTGGGCTAGTGCTCTACCAACTGAGCACCCAAGCACGACTCACGCCCCATCCTCACAGTTTTACTTCTACCAGTACCTCGTCTCCTACCTTCCAAACTTTACAGAAGCTCTCCTGCGAACCTTGCCGCAAAGGGCAAAGGTCCCGAGTTCGAGTCTCGGTCCGGCACACAGTTTTAATCTGCCACGAAGTTTCATATCAGCGCACACTTTACTGCAGAGTGAAAATCTCATCCTGGAAACATCCCACAGGCTGTGACTAAGCCATGTCTCCGCAATATCCTTTCTTTCAGGAGTGCTAGTTCTGCAAGGTTCGCAGGAGAGCTTCTGTAAAGTTTGGAAGGTAGGAGACGAGGTACTGGTAGAAGTAAAACTGTGAGGACGGGGCGTGAGTCGTGCTTGGGCAGCTCAGTTGGTAGAGCACTAGCCCGTGAAAGGCAACTGTCCCGAGTTCGAGTCTCGGTCTGGCACACAGATTTAATCTGCCAGGAAGTTTCATATGCAGTTAAGATTGAACATTCATTGAGCATGGACCTTGGATTTCAGCCACTTGACTGTAGCATTTAGACTCCTCACTGTCTTTGTGGATTACTAATGTGTTATGAGATCTTGCTGATCATTGTCAATGTCACTAGTCACAATAAGTGTGCAAAATTAATTTCAGTGATACAGGCCAGAGTTGCCATAAAATGAAAATCCAAAGAAGATGAAGAAAGCTATTTCAGTTCACTGATCAGATATCTCAAATTTCTACCTTCTTTTATTATATAAAAAGTTCTATTGTTGTCAATCAACAATAGGATGCTATTCATGCCCAAACAATTTTGAATGCAGACTTATAATCCAACATTAGTCGATTTAATATTCTTGCCTACTGCTAAAAATATGCTATTTATTACTCCAAGCACATTTTCTTTTCAGTAAACACTTGAGATTTTCCTCAAAAGGATCATTCCCATCAATTTCTGACTCAAGCCCTCTCTCAATGCTGTGCATTATCCATCAGTTTCTGACTTAAGCCTTAAGGCTTCTCTCATTGCTGTGCATTATGTTGGTTCTATACTTTTAATTCTTTTTCAAACTCTACAAATGACGAATACCTCATGCACACACTATATATTAGTTTGAAATAAATCTTGTGAATAAGCTACAGAATGTAGAACACAATCATCTCTGACAATTCCTTACTTTACATGAAAGTTGTAACACAGTCCAGACCCTGTTTTAAGCTCAACCTGGAGGTTGCTATGAACACTGAATTTTTTACTAGGCATTTTCCCGCTGGGAGTTGCCCTTCCCCTCATTTGACCTATGAATGGGCTTCAGCAAGTATACAATACTCATGCAATAAAACACTAAATCACTGTTTGTAATGCTCAATGAATTATACAAAGACACTTCCCTATGTAAAATATAGTAATCAAACATCTTCAACTATCCAAAAAGATCTGCTTCCCAAGGCCCCCCCCTCCCCCTCCCTCTCCCTCTCCACACACAGAAACACCACAATAGTTTTTAGCAAAATTAGCACCACAATGAACAGAAACAAAATGATGAACAACTGGGCACCTCTCTATGAATATGACAATGCAGGTATCTGCTCAAGTCCTGTTTTGTTAACCATGTGTGAAAACAGATGTGAGCAAAATAGACAGAAAAGTGAAAAAACTGTGTATACAATCACAACAGAAAACAAAAAGCCACCAGAGTTGCACAACTAGATGAAAAACATAAGCACAGTGCACACACAGCCACTAATCATGAAGAAGTATTTCAGAATAAGTAAATTTCTTTACATCTACCTTACAGACAGGCATACTGTCAAAATAATGAAAAGACATAAACCAGACTGACCTGTAGAAACTAATTTTCACAAGTGATGTAACACCATGTGAGGAAAAAAAAATGCTGTTATAGTTTTTATGCCTCATGCAGAAAAACAACCATAAACTTTGTATGATTTTTGAATAAATAAATCGAGGCCTGCATAAGATGACACATGTGTCAAAACAGTCTGAGTAAACAGAAAAAGAGACAGATGGTGTTTTGCATATAGTGGAGTTTAAAAACATATATTTAATGCAACAACATGGAAAAATGTTAATGTGAGTTTCCAACCACAGAAAGTTGTTTCTAAAGCTAAGAAACACCTCAATTACAAGATGAACAGTGGACCTGCATCTCTGAACAACAAAGAACCACAAGTTAAATATACAGACAAGAGATGTGAATCTGAGAATCTGCTGGTAAATGATCAGTTTTATAAACTACACATAGATGTCAAACATGTAGATGGAAACCTTAAAACCAACTTAACACTTATTTTTGTTGGTTCTTTTCATTTTAGATCATTACTTTAAACTGCAACTTTTTTACACAGTTATTGTTATGTTACATCATATAAAGTACTACATAAATAGAGTTAAGAATGAAAAATACGATCATGTAGATAATAGCCACGGTAATGTTCAATTATTTTCAGACATGAGACCAAGTTACAAAAAGCAATAAATAAGAAAATATATAATACGTTTGTAGTAACAGAAGGAAATAAAATACCTCTTGCTCTTCTCCCCGAAGTGGATCTCGCTCAAGAACACGAGCCAAAGTGGATGCATCAGTCTAGAACAAATGTACATCTTATAAATAAACAAGTACACAAAGAGATACTTTATTTCAATCAGTTACATCATAGTGGACAAAATACACAAGTTTTGCTACAATTCCAATTTTTCTTGCTTTCTTTTGACTTTTCTACCTTTCTTTCTCTTCCCAGGAGACCTGCCAATCATATATTTGTATACTACTTCACAAAACTGAGAGGTAATTTGTGGCTCAGTTCTTTTTTGTTGGAAAAAGGAAGTTTACAGTTAAACCATCCTCATACCTACAGATACATATATCTCATCTATCCCTACACTATTCTCTGTCTGTTGCCGCTGCTGTGTGTGTGTGTGTGTGTGTGTGTGTGTGTGTGTGTGTGTGAGAGAGAGAGAGAGAGAGAGAGAGAGAGAGAGAGAGAGAGAGAGAGAGAGAAGCAATACCCAGCGAACCATTATGAATAAACGGTGTACCAGCATTTTTTGTTATTGAGATTATAGGTTTATGTTTTATGAACATGGGTACACAAAGAAAGCATTGTACACAACATACAAATACTTTCTCAATTGGACCCATCTGTGACAATATTGCTGAATGTAGGCATTAACTAACTATTAATTGTTTACCTTTCTGTACTTGGGTGACACATCAAAAACCATTGTCCCAGTGTGTTGAATTCTGTGAACCAATAAACAAAATAACTCCAAACTACAGCAAAGAAATCCTGTTGAGAATAAAGAACACCTTACAATGAAGCCTTTCAACTTAGATTTTAGTATCTGAGATTTGTCCATCAGTTTTCGAAATTCTTCTGTACACATTCTGAAAAATAAGAATCCTGCAGAGTACCACACACCTCTCTGTGCAGCAAACACGGAAATGTTACACAAGTGCAGACTGTCTGCACTTCCCTCCATTACCAACTAGATGACTCCTTGATGGTTCAGGATGTCTCCAATCAAACAAAGTCTTCTTTTAGACAAATTGATCTATAAAATATTTCCCCAATTTGATTCAGTACTGCCTCATTAATTACCCAATTACACAGTGACTCTTTAGCATTCTCCTGTTGCACCAGTTTTCACAAGCTTCTTATCCCAGCTGTTTACAATCTAAGTCTCACTTTTGTAAAATGCCACACTATGGACAAATACGTTTCAAAGACTTCTTCACATTTAAATTCATATTTACTGTTAAAAATTCTCTTTTCCAGAAATTCATTTCCTAACCTAATTCATTCCGTAATACATGATTTGATTCAACTACATACCATTACCTTTCTTTTGTTTTTATTCATAGTCATTTAACATCATTTGAAAATATTATACACTCTGTTAAACTGTTCCTCCAATTCTTTTTCCATCTCTCACAGATTAATGAAGTCATCAGCATATCTCAAAGATATTATTTCTCCTCCTCAAACTATAATCCGCTTTCAGAATGTCTTGTTGGGTTCCTTCACAGCTTGATTGTATGTACAGACAGCATAACATCAGGGATAGGCTACAATCCAGTTCCAGTTCCTTTGCAGTTAAATAGTTTATTACAGTAAAAACACTGCCAAAACATTTATACAAATTTACAATTGCTATGGAGATATGTTTGCTTCTTTGTGTATCTTCTAAGACAGGACATAGGATCAGTATTGTCTCCAGTGCTCCCACATTTCTCTGGATCACAAAGTCACATTCCTAAAGGTCAGTTTCTACTATTTTTCCCTCATTCTTCTGAAAATAATGCACATCAGCATTTTGCAACCCTGACTTATTGAACTGATGGTTCCATAATCTATGTGCCCGTTAACATCCTCATCCTGTAGAATTCAATTTACACTGCTGGAAAAAAATTTCAGCACCCTAAAGGAAAAGGTCATTTTATTGACAAGCAAGGTGGCAAGTAGTTGTAGGACTATATGATGACAAAGTAAGACTAAATGAAATATATATGTTACAATAAAGGTGCCCAGTCACACCATTACAGTGTCTTGCAGCAACACTGGCATGTATTCTCGCATGCAAACAATCATAAAGGATCTGAATGACATCATGCAATAGACTGTCCCAACCTCTTGTGCCTTTTATTGCAATCTGGCAATGGAACAGGAGTTTTGTTAATGAAGATAATAAACACAAGTACCTCAATTAATCTCGCTACTGCATGACAGGACTTATGTACCCTGACTAGTAGATGAGGCCATTATCGTTTAACAATTGTTAAAATTTGTAAAGAGGGATATTTTATTCATTTCTATTGTAATACAAGCAACCTACTTTACTTTTTGTTAGTGTAACCCATGATGAAAACCTAGTCATTATCACTTGTTATTCTGGTCATTATCATTTGCCATTCTAGCTCCTTTGCTGTTTCACAGGGAACACAAAATAGTTTTACTTCAAAAGTATATCATTTTAAAGAGTGCTAATAAAGATATTCGTAAATTATCATCAGTGTTCTAATACAAGAGAGTTAATGCATAAAGTTCACAAGTATCTGTTGTTTTTACAATAACTGTATTCTCAAAAAGAGGCACTATACTGATACTTCTCAACACTTACCTAAACTTCAAACTGGCACTGATTAGGAGCCTTGCAGAGCACGATTTAAGTCATTTCACAGCTAACTAACTTTGTAAATCAGCCCTTAGCTTTAAGACATAATCACTGTGTATCATCTGTTTATGGCTCTCAGCTCTTACAAGCTGTTCAAGTGTTGCAGAGACATGATTGTGCCTGTCTCTCAAGCAGACCACCTGCTGAATCACTCCCTGGTCACTCCCTCACTCCAACTGCATTGTCAGGGATGACTGCAGACCTCAGCACAGGCCACTACACTATTATACTACTACTGACATGTCCCCTGCACTAAATTGTGAGACCTCTCACAACCATCTTGAAAAGAAATTAATTATAGTCTACTCTTAGTATCTAAGTACCTCATCTGCGCACCCCATGCCTAAATGGAAGATTGTGACAAACCGTAGACATTGTAGACACTACTTCCATGGAAGAGGGAAGGATGTGAAAACCATCATCAGTCTAGCAAATAACAGAGATAATTTATTACCAATTTAAATTTTTTTCTTCACATCTGGGTTTACAATCACACTCTTGCATGACCTATGCAACAGGATGTGAACCTAGATGGGATTAGTTCCTGTTAGGATTGCTGACAGGTAAAGTTTATCCATATGCCATTTTTTGGCAGCTAATAGGATGCAAGGGAAGAGAACTACACTTGCTATTCACAGAGGGATGGACAGAGTAGTGATCAGGAGGAGCTCTCTCTCTCTCTCTCTCTCTCTCTCTCTCTCTCTCTCTCTCTCTCTCTCTCTACTTGACTCTGGTCGCAGCCTAAAGTGTCCCTCACACTCTACATCTTGAGCTTTGTCCATCACTGATCGACTATATGGCCCATTCGATTGAATGGTACCTGGTATGCCACCTTTAGGGCACACCCTTTGTGTCCCATATGAACATACTTTACCATTACCTCCTAATCTTTATTTTTCAGTTATATTGGACATCCACACACTTGACAAGCCTGGTACCTATAACAATTGGCATCAGTTAAAATAGGTTGCTATCCCCATGAACCATGGACCTTGCTGTTGGTGGGGAGGCTTGCATGCCTCAGCAATACAGATGGCCGTACCGTAGGTGCAACCACAACAGAGGGGGTATCTGTTGAGAGGTCAGACAAACATGTGGTTCCTGAAGAGGGGCAGCAGCCTTTTCAGTAGTTGCAGGGGCAACAGTCTGGATGATTGACTGATCTGGCCTTGCAACACTAACCAAAACAGCATTGCTGTGCTGGTACTGTGAACGGCTGAAAGCAAGGGGAAACTACAGCCGTAATTTTTCCCGAGGGCATGCAGCTTTACTGTATGGTTAAATGATGATGGCGTCCTCTTGGGTAAAATATTACGGAGGTAAAATAGTCCCCCATTTGGACCCCCAGGCGGGGGCTACTCAAGAGGACATCGTTATCTGGAGAAAGAAAACTGGCGTTCTACGGATCAGAGCATGGATTGTCAGAACCCTTAATCGGGCAGGTAGGTTAGTAAATTTAAAAAGGGTAATGGATAGGTTGAAGTTAGATATAGTGGGAATTAGTGAAGTTCGGTGGCAGGAGGAACAAGACTTTTTGTCAGGTGAACACAGAGTTATAAATATAAAATCAAATAGGGGTAATGCAGGAGTAGGTTTAATAGTGAATAAAAAATAGGAGTGTGGATAAGCTACTACAAACAGCATAGTGAACACATTATTGTGGCCAAGATGGACACGAAGCCCATGCCTACTACAGTAGTACAAGTTTATATGCCAACTAGCTCTGCAAGTGATGAAGAAATTGATGGAATGTATGATGAGATAAAAGAAATTATTCAGGTAGTGAAGGGAGACGAAAATTTAATAGTCATGGGTGACTGGAATTCGAGAGTAGGAAAAGGGAGAGAAGGAAACATAGTGGGTGAATATGGATTGGGGGAGAGAAATGAAAGAGGAAGCCGCCTGGTAGAATTTTGCACAGAGCATAACTTAATCATAGCTAACACTTGGTTCAAGAATCATAAAAGAAGGTTATATACATGGAAGAATCCTGGAGATACTAGAAGGTATCAGATAGATTATATAATGGTAAGACAGAGATTTAGGAACCAGGTTTTAAATTCTAAGACATTTCCAGGGGCAGATGTGGACTCTGACCGCAATTTATTGGTTATGAACTGTAGCTTAAAACTAAAGAAACTGCAAAAAGGTGGGAATTTAAGGAGATGGGACCCGGATAAACTGACTAAACCAGAGGTTGCACAGAGTTTCAGGGAGAGCATAAGGGAACAATTGATAGGAATGGGGGAAAGAAATACTGTAGAAGAAGAATGGGTAGCTCTGAGGGATGAAGTAGTGAAGGCAGCAGAGGATCAAGTAGGTAAAAAGACGAGGGCTAGTAGAAATCCTTGGGTAACAGAAGAAATATTTAATTTAATTGATGAAGGGGAGAAAATATAAAAACGCAGTAAATGAAACAGGCAAAAGGGAATACAAACGTCTCACAAATGAGATTGACAGGAAGTGCAAAATGGCTAAGCATGGATGGCTAGAGGACAAATGTAAGGATGTAGAGGCCTATCTGTGTAGAGGCAAGATAGATACTGCCTACAGGAAAATTAGAGAGACCTTTGGAGAAAAGAGAGCCACCTGTATGAATATCAAGAGCTCAGATGGAAACCCAGTTCTAAGCAAAGAAGGGAAAGCAGAAAGGTGGAAGGAGTATACAGAGGGTCTATACAATGGCGATGTACTTGAGGACAATATTATGGAAATGGAAGAGGATGTAGATGAAGATAATATGGGAGATACAATACTGCGTGAAGAGTTTGACAGAGCACTGAAAGACCTGAGTCAAAACAAGGTCCCGGAAGTAGACAACATTCCATTGAAACTACTGACGGCCTTGGGAGAGCCAGTCCTGACAAAACTCTACCATCTGGTGAGCAAGATGAATGAGACAGGCGAAATACTCTCAGACTTCAAGAAGAATATAATAATTCCAATCCCAAAGAAAGCAGGTGTTGACAGATGTGAAAATTACCGAACTATCAGTTTAATGAGTCACAGCTGCAAAATACTAACGCGAATTCTTTACAGACGAATGGAAAAACTGGTAGAAGCTGACCTCGGCGAAGATCAGTTTGGATTCCGCAGAACTATTGGAACACGGAAGGCAATGCTGACCCTACGACTTATCTTAGAAAATAGATTAAGGAAAGGCAAACCTACATTTCTAGCATTTGTAGACTTAGAGAAAGCTTTTGACAATGTTGACTGGAATAGTCTCTTTCAAATTCTAAAGGTGGCAGGGGTAAAATACAGGGAGCAAAGGGCTATTTACAATTTTTACAGAAACCACATGGCAGTTATAAGAGTCGAGGGGCATGAAAGGGAAGCAGCGGTTGGGAAGGTAGTGAGACAGGGTTGTAGCCTGTCCCCGATGTTACTCAATCTGTATATTGAGCAAGCAGTAAAGGAAACAAAAGACATTGTAATTCTGTCAGAGACAGCAAAGGACTTGGAAGAGCAGTTGAACAGAATGGACAGTGTCTTGAAAGGAGGATATAAGATGAACATCAACAAAAGCAAAATGAGGATAAGGGAATGTAGTCGGGTGATGCTGAGGGAATTAGATTAGGAAATGAGACACTTAAAGTAGTAAAGGAGTTTTGCTATTTGGGGAGCAAAATAACTGATGATGGTCGAAGTAGAGAGGATATAAAATGTAGACTGGCAATGGCAAGGAAAGCATTTCTGAAGAAGAGAAATTTGTTAACATCAAGTATAGATTTAACTCTCAGGAAGTCGTTTCTGAAAGTATTTGTATGGAGTGTAGCCACGTATGGAAGTGAAACGTGGACGATAAATAGTTTGGACAAGAAGAAAATAGAAGCTTTCGAAATGTGGTGCTACAGAAGAATGCTGAAAATTAGATGGGTAGATCACATAACTAATGAGGAGGTATTGAATATAATTGGGGAGAAGAGGAGTTTGTGGCACAACTTGACAAGAAGAAGGGACCGGTTGGTAGGACATGTTCTGAGGCATCAAGGGATCACAAATTTAGCATTGGAGGGCAGTGTGGAGGGTAAAAATCATAGAGGGAGACCAAGAGATGAATACACTAAGCAGATTGAGAAGGATGTAGGTTGCAGCAAGTACTGGGAGATGAAGAAGCTTGCACAGGATTGAGTGGTGTGGAGAGCTGCATCAAACCAGTCTCAGCACTGAAGACAACAACAACAACAACAACAACAAAATAGGTTGCTACCTTTTGGTTTGTACAGGAGTCTACTAATTTCAATGTCTAAGTGCTGTGATTTGAATGTTCCTCCAGCCCAAGATTGTAAAAGGGTGGAGGTCAGTCCAGTACACTACGTTCAACATCTGCGCCTTGTTGGCATGACTAGTGCTTGCTGCATCAGTGCATTCCACTGCTGTAGTAGAGCAAAGTTGGGTTTGCAGCCTGCTGTGGCCTGTGAGCCAACTTTTCATGTCACAACTTCATGCTGCCGTGTGGCCTGTCCCAAGTGGCACACAGTCAGGATGCCTGGTGCACACAGAAGGCAACCTACTGGGGCCTTACTGTACAGCTCTGGGCCCTGAACCATGAACTGTCACTTTACACTGCTGTTTCTTCATCATAACCTGCTGTCACATGTCAGCCATTGCTGCCTGATGGTCTCAGGTTTATCACAATGGCTCTCGTCGCAAAGCACCAAACAGCAGTCAGGCATCATTACTTGCTAGATGCTGCAATCACACAGTTGTCACCCATCTCCTACCATCCCACATGCTGTCACCACAGGGGATACTTCACTGCGCTGTTTTTCAGCCATGAGGGTCACTGTTTTGCATCACAGCATGCCACTGTCTCAACTCACTGCATATATATATGGTTATAATAGAGGGAAACATTCCACGTAGGAAAAATATATCTAAAAACAAAGATGATGTGACTTACCAAATAAAAGTGCTGGCAGGTCGACAGACACACAAACGAACACAAACATACACACAAAATTCAAGCTTTCACAATAAACTGTTGCCTCATCAGGAAAGAGGGAAGGAGAGGGAAAGACGAAAGGATGTGGGTTTTAAGGGAGAGGGTAAGGAGTCATTCCAATCCCGGGAGCGGAAAGACTTACCTTAGGGGGAAAAAAGGTCGGGTATACACTCGCACACACACACATATCCATCCACACATATACAGACAAAAGCAGGCATATTTAAAGACAAACAGTTTGGGCAGAGACCTACCCCAGCCATGTAGTATCTGTTGTCAAGCACAAGCCACAGTGATCACTAGTGCTTCCCCAATATCGCACCAGAGTCAGTCGTCTTGTCTCAAGTAGAGCTAGATGCAGCCTCCAATACCTACAGATCTATGAGGTGTATCTAATCCTGATGCTACTGGGAGCTAAAATGGTGCCTCCCAGTTGGCACCTATTTTTTTTTTTTTTTTTTTTTTTTTTTGCTGACAACAACTGATTCCAAAACACCTTCTGTGGGTCCTCAGTTCAAAGTTCAGACCTGAGTGCCTTCTGCACTGCATCCACTTAAGCAATTGGCTGGTAGTCGCCTTTGCACCTCACAGTGTGACCAGCCTAGATTGGAGCTTGATGCTACTGTGTGCTTGGCATCAGCAGGTCTGATGCAGCCCCTTGTCTCCAAACCATGCTGACAGTTTCCTGCAGCTAACTGTATGGCCTGACATCTCCAGGTTGGTGGCCATCTCCTGCTGCCATGTGCTGAGCTAAGCAAGCACTGCAATCCAGGGTCCATGTGCACTACTAGGTTGCTGACTAATAGGCCTGTATGAAATCTGCAAAACAAATTGTGTTTTTTACTGAAACTTCCTGGCAGACTAAAATTGTGCACAGGACAGAGACTCGAAATCAGGACCTTTTCCTTTCACAGGAAAGAGCTCTGCTGACAGAGCTACTCCAACACGACTCACAACCTGTCCTCACAACTTTACTTCCACCAGTTCCTCATCTCCCATTTTCCAAACATCATGGAAGTTCTTCTGCAAAACTTGCTGGATAAGCACTTCTTGAGGAAAGGACACTGTGGAGACCCGGATTTCACATCAGTGCACACTCCACTGTAGAGTGAAAAATTCATCCCACGGCATGTGGCTAAGCTGTGTCTCTGCAACATCCTTTCTTCCAGAAATACTAGTCCTGCATTCAAAGGAGAACTTCTGTGAAATTAGGTAGGCAGGAGATGAGGTACTGGCAGAAGTAAAGCTGTGAAGATGGGTCATGAGTCATATTTTGGTAGCTTAGTCTGTATAGCACTTGCCTGAGAAAGACAAAGGTCCTGAGTCGAACTTCTGGTTCAGTACACAGTTTTAATCTGCCAGGAAGATTCATATCAGCACACACCCTGCTGCAGAGTGAAAAATTCATAATGGCAGGTTGTTATTTCCACTGCCTGTATGATTCCATGACAGCTGAGGAACTGGTTCTTCATACCTGCTGCCCTGTCTACCATCCTGCACGATAATCAAGACCTGCTACATGATAAATAACATTTGGATCTATCCTGACCCCACTACAACTGCTGTCAGAAATGACCAGTGACATGGGTTAGTGTTTTAGGCCACCAATCAACATCAGCAGCACAGTTCTGTGCTTCATGAAAAACTCACTTCCTTCAAATATTGTGCAATGGCACACATCTTTAATTCTGGTCTTCAAGTGCAGTTCATGACATTAAACTCAATGGTGTGAGGTGTTTGGAGTGCATTTAGAGAGGAACATTTGCTCATTTGTGTCCAGTACTATGGGAAAACTAACTTATTATGAACAGAGGGCATGGCTCAATCACAATCACAAGTTTGTGTTGATAGGTATAGAGCACTAAACATGAGCAAGTACTTAGCTAGAAGAAGCAAGCTGTGTTACAACAATAGTGACAGAATCAAGTGTCTTAATCTCATTGTATTTTTCCTAGTCATTCTTGTGTGTCATATAAGGGCTTTATGATGTCTTTATGTGCCTAATGCATGGTCGGTTACTGTTCAGAAAGCAGTTCAAACATTATCAGATCAATCAGAAGACAGAAACTTGTCTAGTTTAGCTGTTCCTGTCATTCATTCAACCACCTAGTTGCTTCTCTTTCAGGAAAAACAGGAGAAGTAGTCTTAGTGTTTCTAGATAACTGCTGACAGCTGCAAAGCTGGTTTGCTGCAAATGGCCAAATTACATCAGATGGAGGTTGCGAATCTTATGTACCATGAGCTCCTGAGAAATGTTCAATCACTTGATGAACTGAGAAAACATCTAATACAATGATACACAAGGCAGAACAGCTGTAGATACTATCGCAATCAGTTAAATGAGGTATCACAGAAACAGAGCGAGTCTGTAAAGGATTTCCTGGGTAGGATACAAAAACTAAATGTTAATATCTTTGAGATAACAGACAATAACGACACAAGTAGAGTTCTTCTGCAGAACAGAGGGTGTTACAAGCTATTTTGCAGGCTTTGACAGCTGATGCTCAAGAAAAGTATGCACAGAATTTTTAAGAGACACTACTAGAGCAATATACGTAGCAACAACTTTGGAGGAATTAAAATCCACTAACTTGAGTCTGTTATAGCAGAAGTGTTTTTTCCACTGATGTTAAATGTTACTGTATGGGTCGTTCATACCACATACAAAAGGACTGACATCAGCCACAATGTAAGACATGTGGGACAGACACCAAGAATGAGATTTTAGGTAAAGCATAAGGCATATGGGAAGGTTTGGCATGTGAATAGTCAAGCATTAGAGGACAACATAAAAACTGCATTTGTCCTTGGCGTCGCTGCCAGTAGCTACTTTGAAGAATGTTCCCACCATGATTCAACATTCATTACTAAGAGTTTTGTGGGGATTAAAGCTGACACAGTATACGGTGTATCTGTACAATATTAACATTTACATGTAAAAAGGATGGGGGAGGTTTTCAACAGATTACATTTATCACATCTTATTCTTAGCAATGAGAAGTGCCATTTTGTGCCACAAGAGGTAAATTTATTGAAACCTGTAATTATTCAGGATGGAGTGTAAACAGATCCAAGACTGGTGAATGTTTTACAGATACAGATCAGGTCACCAAATCTATATTGGAATCTATGAAGCACTTATGCCATTTGTGACATATTTGCAAGTTGAGATCAGGCTCACCGAATGATAGGGAAAATGATAAGGCACTTTGTGAATAGGCATCACAATGACTGGCACAAATAATTGCCGTACAACGCAGTGGCTTGTAATTCTAAAACTCAAGAATGTATAAGCCTATTGCCACAACAAGTGGCATATGGCTGAAAAATGCCATCACTATTTGAAGTAAGCAAACTAAAGGTGGGGAAAAATGGTGCCCCAATGTGTAATTTTGTAAAAAATATTCAGAGAGAAATATGGAAACCAGTGCAAAATGCCAATGCCAATGCCCTTGAACATCAGGAGACTGGTGCAGCAGAATTATATGCTACACAGTGTCACATGGATTATTGGGTAATGCTGTGATGCCCAGATATGCCAAAAAGGAAAAATGAAATTCATTACATGGAATAAAGGTCCTTATTGAGAAGACCTCACCAGTGAATGTCAAACTGCTGTTGTCATCGTGTTAAATGGTCATACATGTTGGATTTTTCTAAAGGCACAACAGACTCATTGCCACACTTGCAGCAATGCATGCTTCGTGCACAATATCATACACATCAATATCGAGACAACAGTGGTGTATTTGGACTTAAGTTTTTTGGGTTTATTTCTGGTGTGATGTACCATGTACCATGGGGAAAGTTATTTTGAGGATATCGTATATGTAGTCAACTTGGATAAATTTGTCATGCAGTCACAGTAATGTGGGGGTTTGTTGCATTTATGAGGAAACAACACATGACAGGAGCAGAGTTTCATTCACCGTGTGAGGAATGTAATTGTAGGTATTATTTTTAGATGGTAAGCTTAGGCCAAGAAGCAGAAGAGAACTATTGAGTGCATTCTTTATGAAGCATTTTGCTTAATTATGTTTCTGTTTCTTGAGTATGTGAATTTTGCTTAAGAAGTTAATGTGTGCATTCTCTTTTTGTGTTCATTTTTTGGTTAACCGTAGGAGTACGATTTTCCTTGGATGATCATTTCCATAACCCACGTTTGGATTGCTTTTTACTCTTTGGTGCTCTGAGTGACCTTATCCTGTGCAGCAGTGCTCTAGGGGAACTAAGGTAGCACATTATTTAGTGTCTTTAGGCAAATTATGTGATGTTTAGTTACAGATTTACACACTTTTTGCACTTAAGAAGATTTCTGGGTGCCATCTGGAAATGCCTATGATTATGTGTACAAGAGAGTGCAGATTATGGAATTCGTTACTAACTGATGAATAATTTATTCAGTATTTGGAAACACTTGAACAAAGTTATCATGTTTTTTGATTTTAATGTTCTTAATTTTTCTTGTCTGTAGTGGACTGAGGATCTCTTTTGTTTTGTTGTACACCTGAGATGATACATTTTGTTGTAAATAATTGTCTGTAGGGCAACATTATGATTGGTGTAGCATTATGGAGATTCTAATAATTGAGTGGTAGAGTATAATCCAGCCCCAAGTAATCCAGACCACCTCAGGGATGACTGAAGTAAAATTATTCTTAGAAGGAACAGGAGTGCCAGGATGCCCAGAAGACATCCTAGCGCCACAACTTGTGGCTGCTGTTGAAGCAGAAATGTTATAACAAAAGCCTTGTTCCAGCATGAAAGCAAGCTTGGTTACTCTACAAGGGACCTTGCTGCCAAGGCTGGAAAATAGTCGATCCTGCATAGTATGGGATCTGAGCAGCCACAGTAGTGACCTGGATTACACCATACTGGAGCCTGGCACTGCGCTGCCTCCATGGTCTATGTGACCAAAAGTGTCATTCTGTCATAACAGGGTCACGTCAAATGACCACACGTACTACCCTCCCTGGTCTCCCAATATCTGTCACTGACCGTAGCCTACATCATAAAGTACTTCACTCCAACTGTCAATCTGAAGTGGATCATCTCGTCTCACCTAAGCTAGACATTGCCTCCACTAGCCATGAACCAATGTGCCACATCTAGTTCTGATGCTGCCAGCAGCTGAACTGGTGCTTCCCTGCTGCGGAACTGCTGCTGGTTGACATCAACTAACCTCAGTCTGTCTTCCAGGTGTCCTTGGTTTGCAGTTCAAACTTGAGTGCCTCATCCACTAAGTCCACTGCAAGCTGCTGACTGTGTGTAATGGCATGACTGACCTACACCAGAGTGTCATGCGTGCTTGGCATCAACATGTCTAACTCAGTTCCACACCTCCAAGGCACACAGTCTTTACTGTTTTTACAGCTGCCTGCCTGGTCCAGTGGCTTCTGGCTGGTGGCCATCCCCTTCTGATGCATGCTGATCCAAGCATGCACTGCGACCCAGAGTCAATGCACACCACAGGAGGACTGACTACTATGGCTGTATAAATTCTGATAAATTAACCATGTTATTATTTCCGTTGTTCCTGGTAGCTGAGGAGCTCGTTCTTTACACCTGCTGCAATGTCTACCATCCTGCAATGCCTTTGTGACATGCTATGATGTGAATACCACTCAGAACATCCTGACCCTGCTACAGACAAAATGTCACTAGAGAAACCAGGAGTCTATGAAATTCTGAATGCAATATGAAAAATGTAATCCTTTGACATTATGACAGACTCAATTAAAACATTTCTATGGAATATGACAATATTATGAAAAGGATAGATTGTTACTCACTGTACAGAGGAGATATTGAGTCACAGACAGGTGCAACAGAAAGTGCTACACATCTGAGCTTATAGCCAAAATGTCTTCTTCTACAGTAGAAAACACACACACACATTCATCCAAAAACACAACTCTCATACACATAAGCACTGTCTCTGGCCACTGAGACCAGACTGCAGAAAGAGGTCTCTTGGCCAAAAGCTCAACAGTTTTTTGTTGGGCCTGTCTGTGACTCAATGTCTCCTCTCTGTGAAGAATATCCCCCTATCCTTTTAATAAATGAGTACTGTCATTCTGTTCACAATGAGAAATTTAAGTTCCACCAGAGATGCAGCTGATGCTTTTTGCAATAAATTCTTCAGTTAAATTATACAAGAAACTTGTCTCCCAGAACAACCTTACAACGCTGATGAACCATGAGTGTACTGAAGAAACATGCCCATCGTTTAGCTTTTTGGACCAAAGTGCATATTTATTTTCAATTATCCATGTTTTAATGTTATTTGTGCAGACTCTGGTTCACATTAAATAGGATCATTGTGAGCTTGCTGCATGGCTCATTCTACCAAAGGACCAAGCTTACAAAAAATGTTTTTAACCCTTTAACTGCTCTGGACGTGTTAACTCGCGCGCCTATGTACCTGTCCCTGTGCGCTCTGAATGTGTTTACGCACGCATAAACATGTTCAGAGCATACAGGGACAGGTACAAAGGCACGAACATTAACATGTCCAGAGCAGTTAAATGGTTAAGTCCTTGATTATAGTAGGTAAATTTGTTGCAGTAGAACTGAAATGTACAAGAGAAAATTGTAATTTATTTGTACATACCAATAACAAAATAAGTTCTTGAATTAGAGATGGCAAGTTTCTAAGTTATGTTGAATTTAATTGTCTGTATTTGTGTTCTTATAAATTCTTTAGTACATATATTGCTAATATGCAGAATTAAACTGTTGTGCTTTAATGTAAACATATCTTTTTAATGCAATCAAAACATGTATGTTTTACTGTCACATTCCATCACAGTAAATTGTAGAAGTCTATATTATTTAAAAATAGTAATAACATTTTCAATGCAAGTATGTTTTAAAAGCATGAAACACTAGGGAAAATCATATCACATGCCAATAATCACCTACTTAAAACTTCCAACTGTCGATTTCATCTTTATAAGTTCATACCATTCTGTCACAGGTTACAAAAGTAGTCTGAAAATACTCTTAAAAGAGATTAATTATTACCTAGATTTTATGAACTTCAAGTAAATACCCTTAAAACTCAAGAACACCTTTCATACAAGAGATAAATTCGAACTATTTATATCTTAAGTAATGTTTGATATTTATTAGGTTGTACTTTTTTTGTTTCTTGAATTAGGAAAAAGCCTTGTGCTGTTAAAGCGATAACATTTTGTATAATATTATCATATTTAACACGGTGGCAATTTTATGAAAAAGGCAGTGTTAATGGAGTTGGTAGTGAACTCAAAACAAATGGTATAGTATGTGGTTTAGAGCAGAAAAAATCAAGTTATGAGTACAAATATAGTCATAACTACATGTCAGATGCAGGTACAGTCTGCAGTCGGGTCCCAGCTACTGGAGACAGTGGCCATGCGTGTGTGTGTGTGTGTGTGTGTGTGTGTGTGTGTGTGTTCTATTTTGGAAGAAGGATTGGTTAGATGAAAGCTTAAATATTTAGTCATTTCATTACACCTGCCTGAAACTCAACACCTCCTCTGTGTGGTGTGTAGCACTATCCTTTTTGTGTTGTTGTTACTCCATCCTGGGCATTCTCGTGTTTCATAATCAGTATTGTTCTTTCTTGTCGACATCATAAGGAGACTATATTTGTACTCTCCTTATGATGTTGACAAGAAAGAACAATACTGATTATGAAACGCGAGAATGCCCAGGATGGAGTAACAACAACACGAAAAGGATAGTGCTACACACCACACAGAGGAGGTGTTGAGTTTCAGGCAGGTGTAATGAAATGACTAAATATTTAAGCTTTCATCTAACCAATCCTTCTTCCAAAATAGAACACACACACACACACACACACACACACACTCTCACACACACACACACACACACACGCACGCGCGCATGGCCACTGTCTCCAGTGGCTGGGACCCGATTGCAAACTGTACCTGCATCTGACGTGTAGCAATCTGGGATGGGTCTGGCAGTAAGGGTAAGGATGTGGCATGGGGGCATGGGGCAGGGAGTGGGAGGTGTAGCAGGATAGGGTTGCAGGTGATGATGTGCTGCTTGTGGCAGTCTGCAGGGATGTCATGGGGATAGAATGAGCTGCTAGGTGCAGAGTCTTCAGGCTGTGTTGGGGGCAAGGAAGGGGGGAAAGGGGAGCTGCAGAGTAGAGGAAAAGACTGTGGGTGCATTGGTGGAATAGGATGTATGTGTAATGGTGGTGGAGTGGGAGCAGGGAAAGGGATAGCTAGGGCGAGGATACAGACTAGCAAAGATTGAGGCCAGTGTGGTTACTGGAACAAAGGATGTGTTGTAACCCTCCCTCTGGCCTCTACCTTCATTAGTCCCTGTCCTCTCCCTACCTATCCTCTTACCTGCTCCCACTCCAGCGCTACACATGCTTTGTATTCCACTAATGCATCTACAGTCTTTTCCCCTTCTCTACATCTCTCTTCATCCCTCTTGCTTCTGCCCCCCCCCCCCTCGGTACGGCCACATGTATCTGCAGAGTCAAGCCCCAGTGCAACTGCCGTGTGTGTGTGTGTGTGTGTGTGTGTGTGTGTGTGTGTGTGTGTGTGTTTCCATTACATACAAATGATTTATACCAAGGATCAAGTCTCGCATTATAAGTCTTTTACACATCTATTCATGAAAGACACACTATACCTGACACACACACCCCATGCATACCTGCTCCCCCCCCCCCCCCCCATCCACATGCATACACATGCAGACTGCAAATTCTATGGAGTCACTTCTACACAATAATTTATAAAGAACATTCTAATCATCAAAAATGTATTTAAATTCAACTTTGCTGAATGGAAAATTCCAATAGTGATTCCCGAGCACACTTTAAACAACAAAGCCAATCAACAGGTGGGTGATGAACAACAGGTGGGTGATGAACAGATATTCATGTGGGTTCTATTGCTCTTGGTAAATCTGCAATCACAAAATTTATCAAGCACATCACACGACAAGTTCTAACAGATGTTGCACTGCAGGCAACGGACACAGTCCACTTATCATACTGATACAGGTTTTCAGATTTCTCCCATAATTTAATGATCATCTGATGGTGTGACATCATCCACAAGCAAACAGTTTATAGAATTTTGGTTGTGATGACATTCCAGCATGAGACACTGGAGTTGGTGGTTATATGTGCACGCGCTGTATGCTAGCTGGTGTGTATGAATGGCGTTTGTCTCTCTTTTACTGATGAACACTGTGGCTAAACAATTTTTGTAATTATCTTTCAATTGTGCCTGTGTGGAACTTAACATGTCTTTTTTATGGTAAGTAGCAATGTCTTTCCTACTACACTTGATATTCCCAACGTGAGACAAGACAGCCATTGCTTTCACAGAAAAATGTTTGTGGTTGGCTATGGAACCATGGTCATAACCAGCCATGCCACTGTTCATCCGAAGCAAATCGATGGTGGTGAATGTCTTTCTTCAGGGCACCAAAAATAGGGAAATCACATGGACAAAGATTGGGACTGTATGGAGAAGTATAAGGGCTTCCCAGAAAAACTTTTGCATTGTAGTCAAAACCAACTTCTCAACATGTTGTACTGCTTGAGATGAAGAGGTCCACACCTAGGAATAATAATGGTACCATAGGGAAGACACTGACTGTTTTGTCTCTTGTCAGATCTGTTTTAACAGTTATGATTATTTTTGAAATACACATTTTCTTACATTTTTCCATGTGTCTTGATTTCATTTCACTGTCCCTTGTACATGGTGCAATGTGTATTGCTCAGTTTTTTTTAACCATGAGATAATAGACACTACAGTTCTCACATAAGCTTGGTTATGCACAGAATTATAAATATTCATGGTGTTCTGTTTTCTAAATGAATGTCATTTTTAATCATCATAAAGATTTTACATTTGACTGGCATTTCATTTCAGAATGATGTGCACAGTATATAAGTAATTTTATTCTTCTAGTCTACTGTATAAACAGCATTCTAGTGTTATGGATTTAGGTATGCTTACATTTGTTTGTTTATTAGATGCCACTGATGATGTGCTACATGCCCAAGTACTGGCATGGCAGATAAATGTTTCTGAAATGCAGCTCATTGTGTATAATAAGATGTTCTTTATCAAATACATATAAACAGCAGAGCACCCAGCATACAAGATTCAGACAAATATGAAAGTAAAATTGACAACAGATCTTAGTGACCTGCCCTTACTTTTTAACATTCCCAACCTATCTTACCCTCCTTCCAAGGAAGGAAAACTTAGTTCTAAAAGCTAACAAGTGTGTCACTTTTAAGTGCGTCTATTGACAGTACTTTACTGGACGTAAGTACTAGCTGGCTATTTTGTCTCACAATCCATTAGCTTTTGTGGCTTAATTTTGCTTTGTAACTGTACACACAATCCTGTTTCATAATTACAGATCCATACTTTCATCTTACAGCTTTTAAGTGCTACATCAACGTGTCTCAAACAAAGTAGGAGATATATCACAACCTCATCTTAATCCACTGTTGATCCTCAACTCACTAATATTACACTGGGCATAAACATAAACCCTATATTCACCTACTATGTTAAGTGCTCCCTTCTTTCAGAAAATGTCAATTCTTAATCCTATATATGAGGTACTGGTATGTTAACCCTACTCCACAACACAATACCTATAACAAAATTATTTGCTACGGTCACACCAAATTTATAATACCCAAGAAATTTATTATTATAATGACTATTACTATTTATAGGTTAGTTCTAAGAGAATACAATTTTAACACATTTTTATTTTTTATCTGATCTTAGAAATCAAATATAACAATACAAGTCTACAAAACTTTGAGAAAGTATTCCTTACTAAATACTTAGTGAACAACTATGGCAAACAAGCATGGAAAAAAATATCAGAGGGGTAAATATTTACAAACAACATACCTCATCCACCTCCTGCTTAATATGCACATTCCAATCGGGGATGGAAATCTCTTCAAAAGTGCCAACCTACAACAAATTTGAAATTCAAATAAATCAAATAAAATGTGTGAAAATCAAATTTATCATAATTACTTCACTATTGGTAAGAAAACACACTCTATGAATTTGGAGATACAAAAATATTATGTAAAACGCACAATAACCATGTTGGCATTGTCAAACTGAGTTAGTGACTGTAATGAATTCGTCTATAGTATCTACTGAAACTACAGTCACGAGGATACATTCAAATAATCTAGTTTCCCGGAATTTTATTTAGTTTCATTACTACAGATTTATGACGTAATTAAAAGTACTTTGGAAAATTACTATTTCATAGTGTTTTGGTTGTGTGAGTGTTTTGGAGGGATAGAGAATGAATGGAGGTCATATGTAAAGTGAGAATGCAATATTTTGTTAAAACTATGTAAATGTACGCATGAGAAAGTTGTTGTGCCATAGGGGAATTTGTGACATATGTCTGAGTGAGCTTGATTTTGTAAAAGGCAGCCAGAAGTGGTGTTCAGTATTAAACTTATTAGTAATTTATTTTGTGGAAAGGAATCACATTTTGTTTTCTTTACATTTGATTTAGTATCAGAATTATGAAATTTATAGTCTAAATTATTTGTGGTTATATGGCTGGCTGACAGAAGTATATAAGTGCTCAAGATGATCTGATTGGCTGCTTAATGTACTAGCTAACAGGAATTCAGTATTTCCCAAGTGTTTGAGTAGGGCTCTGTGCCTGAGATCTGTGAGTGGAGATAGTCGTTTGGGAGCTCTCTTCTGGTAAACTCTTATGTTAAATCGTGCCAATCAAATTTGTACCAAATTTGTACCAAAATGAAGAAATGCACGTTTCATGTTGCTGATGAAAAACGAATACAGCATTGAGTATTCTATGAAAGTTTGAGCTTAGTGAGTGGTTTATTTTAGGAGACATTTGTGTGTGGACATCTCATGTCGTACATAAATTCCACATGGCATGTTTTGTGCAGATTACAAGACATTATGGTGAGAACTTCTTCACAAAAAGCCTACTGTACAACTGAATGTGTTAACTCGCAAGTACTCATGGGTTAGCGACTATATAGAAGGTTCAAAATATCGAGTCAGACTAAACATCTTCTGACTGCTTTCGGGTGTGAACTTGCAACAGATACAGACAGTAACACTACACAACTGATGTTGGGATATTAAATATAAACTTGATAGCCATTGACCATGTTTTAAAGACAATAAACCAACTTAAAATTTAGACATTTTTTAAATCCCAAATGCTTGATAGTTTAACTAACTTTCAGCTACTATCCATGGACTGGGTTACGTGGCTTTTGCGCGGTAGCTATTTAGACGAATTTTCATAAACTCTTATTTTGTCAGCTAAACCAGTATTTATCATCACAGAGTGAAAGGGCAGACAACTTGAAGTCTATCCAGGTAGGTGGACAGATTGTTAAATACATCATGACAGACCAACCTGCCCTGCTGCACCCTGCAAGAACTGAACATTTATATAGTAGCATCTACAGCAATTCCATAGACCAAGAAACTCTGACTGGGATTTAACCACTTGATATAGCAGGAAGTGCAAAAGATTTTATTACTTCATATCACCACGAGACCATGATTTTACTTCTCCAGATTTGATAGAAAATTAGCAGGCTTATCAAACATAAAGAGCCAGTTATACATAGCAATATTACTGATCACACATGTTGCATGGTGTGCAGTTGATCTCTAAAAGAAAAGCAGCATATGTTGTGTGGTATTTGCGTGGCAGATCTCTTTCAGAAGACATTTAATATGTCATAATTAAACAATTATCATCCTGTCATCACAGAGCAGAGAAGATTTCATCAGTGGTACAATTAAATGCAAACAAAATTTATGGATGTTGTTGGAAAGAGGAGGAAACAGGACATTTGCGCAAAGGAAAAAGTACCAGCCTGCTAAGTGTACCTACTCAAAATGTTGAAAAAAATTCACCTTTTTGTTTGAACACAGTACACACAAATTGACATACAGAGCTGGTATGAAGCTACAACTAGCAGCAACAATAGTTAGGCATTTTAAAACAAAGATGAAAATGAAACCATACATAATTAAAATTTCACAGAAACTGGAAAAGGAAGACTATATCGAACACATGAATTATGTTACAGCAATGTTGAAAACCGTGCAAGAAGAAACATTTGCTGAAAAACTCATGTTTAGTGATAAAGCAGTTTTCTACATAAGTGGTAAGGTTAACTGGTATAGCATGTGAATATAGGGTACAGAAAAGCCTTCATGTGTAACTGCATATCAGCATGACTCCTCAAAGAATGCATGATATGAAACAGATTATTGCTTTGATGTTTTCCCTGTGACCAAAGGGAGTTATACAGAATATCTCGAGTAACCAAGGGAATAATGTAGAACACCTATAAATACAATGTATCAAAATTTTCAGCTTTCTTGTACATTCTCTGTAATTCTTGTCAACATATAGCACTGTATAGGATAATTACAGCTGTTTGTATTTGCTTTGAGCAGTTTGCATGGTCCTGCATGCAAACTGATTACACATTCTACACCCTCCCTTCTCTACCATTATTCTACTGAATTGTTCAGTTTTCCTTAGCAATTTTAGTGCTAAAATTATATGGATATTAGAGAATTCTAAACTATGTACTTTGAGATATGGAACCAAGAGTTGGCAACTGGTATTTCTGGCAGTAAAACATACTGAATAATCATTCAATTGCACATCCTATTCAATCAATCCCAACATGAAGGAGAGCCTCCAGGGATGTGTAATGAGTTAACTTATACATGAACAGGTAGAAGCAACCACTGCTGCCTACTTCTGAAAAGTACACTAACAACGAGTTACAACTAGAGCTAATCTACTGGAAGTTGTAATTATGGTAATTAATCCCAATTTATTTTATACATCTATATTAGGAAAAAAAACATCTATTTGAAAAAAAGGCTACTGCTCCTCCTCCAATAGTACATAGCTGCTGTTTTTGTCTGATACTTCTGGCACAGCATTGCGTAACTTCACATGGACCAGAATCAGCTGTCTTTATAGTGGCAAAAATGGGCTATATCTAACACAAATATTACTGTTTCACATACTTTACATCTATGAGTCCAGGTATTCTGATAAATTGTTGGCTACAGATATATTCTTTTACTCTGTGTTTAAATATTTTACAATGTTCTACTTCCTCACTGATGCTCTCTGACAACTTGTTAGAGATTTTTGCACCAGAATATAAAACTCTGGTCTGAATCTCTGAGAGGGATACATTATCTGTATAGAAGTTATTTCTATTTTTAGTATTGTATTTGTGACCTGCTGAGTTCATCCTTAATTCACTCTTGTTGTTAAGCACAAATAATCCCAGTGAGTGTATGTATTGGCATGTACAACCCATGAATGGGGTTCTGCAAGGTGGTCATTTATCAGCTTTACACAATATTCTCACTCCATGATTCTCTAGAATAAACACTTTTTTTGCTGTAGCTTCAATATCCTGGAAGTTTATGCCATAGGATTGAATTGAAACAATGTACGCAAAATACGCTAGCAATCCTTTCTGCAGATCAACATAATGAGAGAGATTTCTGAATGCAACAGAGGCAGAAATGAGCTTCTTGATTAACTTATCCACATGCTGGTGCCACGTCAGTTTACTGTCCATGTAGATGCCCAGGAACTCCACACATGGACCCACAACAGTGTATGCCAATACTTTCTGTTCCTGGTAAGTCATTTTTAATGGTTTGGAAATGCAAAACCTGAGTTTTTGTAAGACAACAGTTTTGAAAGAGTGCTCATACATCACAGTCAAATTATATTATAGGTCAAGAACAGGAA
This sequence comes from Schistocerca serialis cubense, assembly GCF_023864345.2. Lineage (NCBI taxonomy): Eukaryota > Metazoa > Arthropoda > Insecta > Orthoptera > Acrididae > Schistocerca > Schistocerca serialis. Next base: position 41,549,059 of record NC_064648.1, on the reverse strand, counting down.
TGGACCAAGCCCCAAAACTTGTGGCACACTGTACTTAATGCTCTCCTACTTCCAATACAGTCTTACTTTAGAGCAACATTTGCTAAGATGAAATCCTGTAATCAGTTCTGAAAATACAATAGCATTCATGCAGGGGGAGTGCCTGTAAATCCATACCTGATAGATTTCCTAGTACAGTTTTGTGATCTACACATTCAAAGGTACAGGAAAGATCACATATCAATTACTGTAATGCAAGTGTTCACATACAGCTTGTCTTTCATAATGAACAATGGCATCCTACATTAACATTTGCGGTGTCATCTCGAAAAACAATACAAAATTGTATGTGGTGTTCCCATTATACAGAGTTCACCAGTTTCTGCAGTTCTTGACTGATTGTCAAAAAGGAACCATTGCTTGTTACAATAACTTGCAGACACACTTTGAACTTACACTGCATATAATATCCCAGCTGTGGCTACTGGAAATTTAGTTCTTCACACTTCCCATATACACTTTTTAAGCAGACATTTTGAGGTATCTCAGTTTGAAGCTAGATTCTGTATAAATAAGCAATAAAATAAACATAAGTCCATAAAAGACAAACTACTTCTTACTTCAAAGTCTTGAAAAGATTTTACTATACGAATTTTAATTTGTTGGGCAAAATACCCGTTGTTGTGATCATTACTTCCAAATTTGTATTTTTAGGAACTGGCGGTGACTCTAGATTTCTGAAAGGCTTCTATGACTTTCATTAACGCCTGCACTTATTGTTTTTATGTACTGGTGCAACTAACAAATCAACAACATACGCATTAAATGATCTGATCTGAGCACCTTGTCTAATGTTGATACAAATTATACCGGAAATGGTGGCCACACACATACTCATAACTTCTACCAGTGTACACACATGTTACGTACTTGTGCGATTCTTTAAATAATGAGATCTATCAATCCCATATTCAGGGTGTATACGCGGACAAGGAAAAAAAAGTCCTGGATTATTACCGGATTTCCCCCAGATATCCTGTTTAATAAGTATACTTTTTCCCAGGCGAAAATACACTTTTCCTGTGCTAAGTGACAGTAGGTTTTCTGTAGACTTTTCCCTCAGAACTGTAAAACTTATCAATCCTTTGAACGGTTAACATTTTCTACACTGGCGTAGAACTTCCCAGAAAAAAAGAATGGGGGAGAGAAGTTTTGAAAATAATTTTGAAGAAAGAAAAAGAGAAGTTTTGGAAAGACCTTTGATGTGCAGCAACATATATGCTGTATATTTTCGTATTACGAAAGTATAAATTCAAATTTCACCAAACACAGCACGTTCGTTCCCAGAGCATTGAAAATTGAGATTGTGATGTCCCTTTGTAAGCCAGTCGTATCTCATGCCACGTGATCTCGTCAGCCGATGACAGCAGATATGCAGAGCACAGAACCCATGTTACAGTCAGCCAATAGCAAGATCACTGTTACGTAGCGCAAACACACAAAGAGGAAAAGTTAATAGTTTACATTAATATACATAGTATAGCTACAAGAAAAGCTAAGCTTTCACTTATAATATGGTCTCTAAGATTAATAAGCTACAAAAGAAGCTAAGCTTTCACATGTAATAGTGATCTTTTTCGTGTGTGTTATACTTTAAGATACATCACACAAATGCGCCAGTAAATTTAAGATAATGACATAAATGTCTGGTCTTCTGGGCTCAAAATACTTGTAAGTGGCTGGTCCTCAAAGTGTACAGTTTTAAACGCTTTATGATTTAAGAAATTCATCCCACTTTCTCACACATAACATAATTCAACTTGGAAAAGAAATTTACTTTGAAAGTAACGCTTTTTGAACCACCATTCGCAATACTACCCCAAGACTGTCAGAAATAGATTCAATTTAGCAGTTGCCAGAGAGCGTCAGAAAACAGGCATTATTGCACATGCACAGCTGCCGTGTGTAGGATGTCTGCATGTTTGTATGTATAAAGCACTAAGAGAGCTTACATTATGTCATAAAAGAAACTGCACATCAGAGGATACTCCAAGAACATCAAAATTTCGTAAAACATACTAAAATGTGTAATTCGGCTTGAAGTGCACATTGGTTTTTTCCAGATTCACAATGAAGTAGGTCCCATCTGATATTAAGCTTTTCAATGTGGTTTTTGGGATGTTAATGTTCTTGAAGTACAAGTACTGTTCTATCTTGTATTTGGTTCTTTATTACGACATAATGCCATACAGGGCAGAAGATGAAAACATGCACTTGAAATTCAGCGAACAGCTGGAACTAGCCAATACTGTAGAATGAAACTCTTCATTTTAAATAAATTGATTCCCTCAGCGGAAAGATCAATAAAGCCAAATTTCTTTAACAAACTGACAAAAATAACTTCATTGACCTGCAATGTGATTAATGCTTGACTGCTAATGACATGGAAATAAAATCAGAAAACTGAAACTAATAATATATTTTTGCCCTTCATAATTATGTGAATGTATTTTAATTTACTTGACAGCTCCCAGCCACCAAAATCCGGTTTGTTTTCGACGTGGGAGCTGTAAACCAAGAGAAAACAGAGAAATCACTTAATGCAAACATATGTCACGTGGAGACTAATCTCCTCTGCACTACAACTCGGACAACTCTGCGCATGTGCAAATCTGGCAGCTATGGTGTGCGAGAAAAATTTTTCTCGTTAGCATCTGGTTGCTTGCTGCCACTACCGACACAGCTAACAGCAACACTTCAAGGATCAGGAAGCGGGTGAGTCAACTGCGCATGGCATGAGCCCACTGGCAACTGGTCAAGCGAACCTAATGTAAATAGTTGTGACATCACACTCATAGAAAGCAGTTTATTGTTACAAATTATTACATATTCTTCGCCCTAAGGCCTTTGACATATTTGTTGCTGTAATGTGTAAAATTGTTTGCCTCAGTAAAAAAAACCAAATAATTATTCCCAAGAAAGACTCCCTTGTTTCTAAGAACCCAAGTTGTGCTTCACTTTAAACCTAAAGTTTTTGTACATCAGTGCTAATACAAGGTCTCTGCTGGTGTGTTATCATCCCTGTTCAGATACAGAAGCACTCAAGTCTGGTCTGCAAGGGGACCCTACAGACTGGTTCTATGTCAGTTTCTTCATTCCCATTGCATTTTAAGGTCAGTGCACTGTACTTGTGAATAAAACTCAAAAAGGACACTAAAGTTTTCCAAAGACTGTTTAGCACAACAATTTATTTATTTATTTATTTTTTTAACAGAGCCATTCACAGCTTGTACCTAGCATCCTTGACTTGTGATCACAAAGGTGGTGGTTTGATTCTTGTTAGACACATTTTTTAACTGTTACTCAAATAATACATATTATCAAACTGAGATGTTAATTATCAAATACTGCATAATACTTTTCCAATAAAAATATCAGCCGATACTTTCAGCAACTAATCACATGAAAATGCAAATATTCATAGCAAATCAAAGATAGGTACAAAAATGCAAAATAGCAAATAGAAACAAACATTTTTCTTTATTTCTAGATATTAAGAATGAATATACACAACATTAAATTCAGTACTATTGACATACACAATTTTTCACTTTACAACAAAACTTTTACAATTTTGTATCAAATTTTAGTTTATTACTACTCTACTTGTCTTTTCATGTGATTATTAATTGAAAATAAAAATAAGTTATTTAATTTTTTTAAAAACTGTAATTCAATATTTGTTGATTAACATTCCAATTTGATAATAAATACATTACTCAGTGCAAAAAGGTAGTTTATCCTAGTGGGACTTCACAATTACCCTAATTACATGCTACACACTTTGCTACTGGCTGGTCTGTTTTTCAAATATTTTGTATTTCACTGCGTTTCATCATCTTCAAATGTTCAAAGCCAATTTTTTTAGTTTTGTTGAGAACTGTGTCATACTACTGTGTGAAATTGATTCTGGGCAAGAAAATCAGAGATGGGTAGTCCGTTAAGTCGTTCCTTGTGAGGCATCTTAGCAAGAACATGGGTGAGAGGTACTACACATAGGATGACATTTCAATGTACGCAGAAATGTTACTTGCAAAAAGTAGGGATGATCTCTGCAGAAACCCTGCAGCGATGGAACAGACTCCCTGGTTCATGTTGACAGCATGTACAGGATGCACACAAGAAAAATAAAAATAAAAATAATAAAGAAAAGTTGTGTCTTACAATATTCAAACTGAAGACTTCACAATTACAAGGCTAGAACACTATGCACGTGGCAGTGGGTGACACTATTTGAGGAGTTACAATTTTTATTATACAGTACTGAACATTATAATCTAGGGAGAGGAAATAAAAATGTTTAACATTTTCCAGTGACAATGTAATTCCATCAGGTAATGGAATGGACTGTCGCTTGACAAAAAGTTTACGATGAATGTCAACAACTGTGAAATGTGGACAATAAATTACAGTCAGATTAAACTAGGTGATACTGAGATAATTAGATTGTGACATTAAACACTGAAAATGACAGACGGGTTTTACTATAACTGATGATGGCTGAAGTAAAGAGAAATTTTGGCAACACTGAAACTACAGCATTTGAACTTCTATGAAAATAAAAAGTAACAGCTCAAATTGTTTTTGTTATACAGAAGGTCACATGTTTATGTAATAACCACCATGAGACCAAGATTACATATAGCATGCAGATGGAGCCACTATGTTGGTGAGATATATCTTATGGTATTACACAACAGCTCCTACCATTGGCTCATTGTATGGTCTAGAATCTCAGTCTGAGAATGGTTACCATAAGTGAAACTTGTGATCTTTTGTGGAAAAAAATTGTTATTTGAACCATTAATTTTTATTTTCATATTCAAAATCAAGTGGCTGTAAAAAGTAAAAAAAATAAATTAGAAAAGGTTTTCTGCAAAAGGAAAATTTGTTAACATATAACATAAATTTAAAATTTTTGTGAAGGTATTTGCCTGGGGATGGAGCATTTGTCAAATGTAAAACATAGATGATACGTGTTCAGACAAGAGAATAAAAGCTTTTAAAATGTGATGCCACAGAAGCCTAATAAAAATAAGATGGGTAGACAAGATAGCTAACAAAAGAAAATTGAATCTAACTGGGGAGAAAATAACCTTATGTCACATTTAAACTGAAGTGGGACTGAGCTCAGGAATAATCCACTTGATAGCTGAGGGTAGTGTCATGGGCACATATTGTAGAGGAAGAACAAGACAGCTACAGTATGCAAAATCAAATGGATGTAGGATGCTGTAATTATGCAGAGAGTAGCTTGGAGAGCTGTATCGAAACAGCCTTCAGATGGAAGACCTAACAACAATTCACACATTCAAAGACACATTATATAACAATAGCACTTTTGTAAACAATAGAAGGCATATGGAAGGCAAAATAACATGAAATCTTAAATGAAATCTGGTAACTACAAAAGCAAAGGTGACAGGAACAATAAAGAAAATGCAGAATTAGGCAAAAGTATACAGAGTTTGTGAGAAGATAGAAATGAAATTATGACAATGGAAATAATTGAATATAATAATACTTTAAAGCAGAAACATCATCAATTTACTTTCATCAGTTAAGGTAGCAATTGGCACAGTAAGTAATAGCAGAGGCAAAAATGCAAAAGTTCAAATTGCTCTGAGCGCTATGGGAATTAACAGCTGATGTCATGAGTCCCCTAGAACTTAGAACTACTTAAATCTAACTAACCTAAGGACATCACACACATCCACGCCTGAGGCAGGATTCAAACCTGCGACTGTAGCGGCCGCACGGTTGCAGACTGAAGCGCCTAGAACCGCTCGGCCACATCGGCCGGCAACTGGACAAGTGTCCCAACTTTTACTTAATGTTTGTATGGTGACACAGATCTTTAGGAAATACAGATCATTAACAGTGAAAACAATGCCATCCCAGAATTAATACTGGGTGTGAAGCTAAAAAGGCAAAGGCACCTAGAGATAATGGTGTCTCCATAGAATTGGTTAAAACTGGAGAAGTAGTATATATGAAAGCTCCAAAATTATTTATAGAAATGTCTGAAAATTACGGCATCTCCCCAAAATTAGGATAAGGGACTGATTATTCTCCCTTAAAAAAAAACGTCAATATTATCAACACATAATTGATGATGAGATCATATGTTTCATTGGGGACCATTTCATTTAACAAATATATCATGGCTAGCGTGTAGCAATTTGCGCAAGTCATTTGGCACCATTTTCGTTATTATCCTGAGAAAGTCTATTAATAAATTTTCAAGAACTGGCTTCAAATGATGACTAGGAATATACTACAACCCCCTTTGTATCACTCACACGGGGATTGTGAGGATAACATTAGAATAATTACTGCACACACAGAGGCATTCAAACCATCATTTATTTCTGCACTCCATATGCAAATGGAATGGGAAGAAACCCTAATAACTGAGACAATGGGTCATACTCTATGCCATGTACCTCACAGTGGTCGCATATAAGACTGATTGCTACAGTGCAGATGACCTCACAATAGCTAATTGAAAGCAAGTAAAATACCATATTTCGGTTAATACTGAATTAATTAACAAGGCTATTAGACATCACCCAACTATGAACTAATTACATGAGGTGGCACACAAGAATCGTTCTTAGGGCCCTTACATTTTCTTATGTATACCAATGATCTTCCATGAACCATGGACCTTTCTGAGATAGAGTGGCTTGCATGAATCAATGACACAATCACACTGCAGCTGCAACCACAATGGAGGGGACATATGGAGAGGTCAGACTTACAGGTCTTGAAGAGGGGTAGCAATGTTTTCAGTAGTTGCAGGGGACTGATCTGACATTGTATGTGCATGCTATCAAGGTATAACAGTTGAAGGCATAGGGATACACAGCTCTACTGTATTATTAAATTATTTTGGCACCTTCTTGGGTAAAATAGTCTGGATGTAAAGTAGTCCCCATTCCAATCTCCAGGTAACAACTACTTACGAGGATGTCATCATTAGGAAAAATAAAATGGGTATACTACAGGTTGGAGCACGTAATGCTAGATTTCTTAATAGGATTAGTAAGCTAAAGAATTAAAAAAGAAAAAGGGACAGTTTGAAATAACATATAGTGGGAAGTAGTGAAGTCCACTGGCCAGAATACACAGTCATAAAAAGAAAATCAAACAGGTTAATGCAAGCATAGGTCTAATAATGAATTTAAAAAAAGAATGCAGCAAAGTTTCCATGAACAGCATAATGAACAAATTATAATAGGCACAACAAACATGAAGCCAGCATTCGTAACAATATTACAAGTTTATATGCCAGCTATCTCTGAAGGTGATGAAGAGACAGAAAGAATGTATGATGAGGTAAAAGAAATTATTCAGACAATTAAGGGAGATGACAATTTAATTGTAATGTGGGACTGGAATCTGACAGAAAGAAAAGGACGAGAAAGTAATATAGTAGGATAACATGGGCAACCGAAAAGGAATGAGAGAGAGGTGGTCATCTAACAGAATTTTGCAGACAGCATAATTTAATCACTGTTAACACTAGGTTTGCAAATCACGAAACAGGGGTGTACCTGCAGAAGAGATCTGGAGACACATGATAACTTCAAGTAGATGAAGTAATACTATGACAGAGACTTTGAAATATTGCCAGGGGTAGATGTGAACTGTTACCATAATTAATTGGTTATGAACTGCAAATTAAAACTGACAAAATTTCAGAAAGGTATGAAATTAAGTAGATGATACCTGGATAAGTTGAAAGAACCCAGTGGATGTTGCAAGATTCAAAGGAAGGATTAGGCAACAATTGACAGAAACAGTGGAAAGAAACACAACAGAACATGAATGGGTAGCCTTGAGAGAGTAAAAAGACAAGGCACAGCAGAAATCCCTGGAAGACATACGAGATATTTCATTTAACTGATGAAATGAGAAAATACAAAAATACAGACAAAAGGGAAAAACAGAAGTCTAAAATGAGATTGACAGGAAATGTTTAATGGCAAAGAAGGAATGACTAGACAAGAAATGAAAGAATGTAGTAGCATAAATAACTATGGGAAAGATGGATGCGGCCTGTGGAAAAATTAAACAGACTAAGCAAAGAAGGAAAATGTGATAGTTGAAAGAAATATGTAAAACAAAATTAACTTGAATACAACATTATTAAAAGTGAAGAGGCATTAGCTTAAGACAAAAGGGAAGATGTGATACTGTGTGAAGATTGACAGGGCACTGACAGATATAAGTTGAAAGAAGGTCCCTGAAATAGAATAGATGCAATTCTCTAAACAATATTGATATTCTTGGGAGAGCCACACTATTCTAGCTAGTTACATATACATGAGATAGACGAAATAGCCTCAGACATCAAAAAGAATGTAATAAATTGATCGTCAAACATGGCAAGTTCCATGAGACATGACTAGTCCTGAACTATGAGTTTAATAAATCATGCTTGCCAAATACTGACACAAATTATTTAATCTTTGAAAATTCAGAATGTAGCAGGGATAAAATAAAGGAGCATAATGTTATTTAGAACTTGTCCAGAAGACAGACTGCAGTTATAAGAGCCAAAGAACTTGACATGGAAGCAGTGGTTGAGAGAGGAGTAAGACAGGGTTGTAGCCTATTCATAATGTTATTAAACCTGTACATCAAGCAAGCATTAAAGGAAAATGTGGAAAGAATAAATGTGGAAAGTGAATAAATTGCAGAGATCAATTGAAGAGACCTGCTTCAAATTGAGCCTTGATGACCAACAGATATGCATCTGAAGATGCTCCAGACAGTGTGGGTACCAATCTATCACCCGCCATGTGGCCCAACAGTAAGGAGTGATGGTTTGGGGTGCCATTTCATCTCATAGTAAGCCATCCTACAATATGCTGCCCACACATGGTGAGAGTTTCTACTGTTTGTCTTCATTCTTGTCAAATCCTACCTTGGCCAGTAAAGTTGCCAGATCTCTCCCAGCTGTGGATGTTTGAAGCACTATGGGCAGGACCATCCAACTAGCTCAAGATTTTGATGATACAATATACCAACTGGGCAGAATCTGGCACAATATCACTCAGAAGGACATCCAACAACTCTATCAATCAATACCAAGCCAGATAACTGCTTGCATAAGGCATAGAGATGGATGAGTGTCTTACTGACGCCAATTTCTGTCCCATTTGCACGATTTCCTTGTGGTGTCTTGTTTTCCCTTTAGAGTGTATATCTTACTTTCTGAGTAGCATAACTCTGATTCTAGAATTCATGGTTGTCAAGTTACCTTCCATTAGGAATGTGGAATGCACTCAATGGCTGTGATATGACTTTCAAAATGTTGGAGCACAGCAAACAGTCACCCTGTCTTTCAGGTTTTATTAAAGCAAATCTAGATTTTCACTAGTGTCTAGCCATTATCAATGCACTATTTCATGATTTCAATATATGCTCTAGTATGTCAGTGCCCTGTTGTTCAGGCTTCTGTCACAGTTTGAGTGAACTAATGAATTGTGATATAAGCCCAAACAACAGGGCACTGACCTACCAGAACATCTACTGTAACCATGAAATAGTGCTTTAACAAAGCCTGAAAGGAAAGAATGACTGACTGATGTGCTCCATCAGTTTGAAATTTGTGATTGTCCCATTTGCATATTTCTAGTACTGTAACAACAAACAAATCAAGTGCCTGTAGATACATATTCCATCTTTCAAACTGAAGCAAAATAATACTGTTTCACCACTGGGATTATGCAACTTGGCACTGTAGCATTATCGGTATAAGAATGAAGCAGCAAGGCTGAGAGTGAGAGAGGAGCATTCACAGACAAGGACAGAGAGAAATGTAGCCTGACAATACAATACATTCCTCGGACTTGGTGGACAACACAGGCAGCATCTCAGAAATATTTTGGCAATTACCACAGCAACTGGATTCATCAGCAATACAGTCCTCCCATAGTGGAATATTGCTATGTATTGATCTACATAGCTGCAATGTCATGGCTGCAGTCACACGTTGCTATAAAATGTGGCCCATGTAAACACATCCTTATATTTGAGTCTTAAGTCTTTGTGCATTACTGACATAATAGGAATTTTATTATTGGCAGTCTGAGCATGAATGTGACTATTAATAATAAATATACTTCAAAACCAATTCAATGATTGTGAATTCCTTGACATCAGCTATATTACTTATAGATTTACTACTCAACAGCAACATATGAAAATTTGTGCTTCAACAGCACTTGACCCTGGATTTCTTCCTTACTGTGAGTAGTCATCTTCATTCTGACAGCTGATAAGGAATTCACAATCAGTGAATTAATTTTGAAGTTTTTGTTCAGCTGTGGATCATTAACAGTGTCAATTACCCAGGTTAAACTGGACCCAAGACTGTGTGGGTAACAGTAAAACATGGATAACACAAAATACATGTGCGTTTTACCAGGAGGTATTATTACTGCATTTACAAAACATGTTACATTTCACATTTGAAATCCCTCTGCATCACACATGTTACCTCCTGGAAACTGGAAACTTGTGTACAAAATTACCCTTGAAACTCACTGTAATTTGTATCACTTGCTTCCAGTTCACTACCAGCTACAATAACCATTTTTATTTATTTATTTTGTTTCCATGTCACATTTTTACTGTGTGGTTGTCATTTCCCAGAGCAGGCTGTTCCAGCTCGTCGGCTCCGTTGTGAGCCACAGAGCGCTCCCTGCTCCAGGGAGCCGTGTCACTCGCTGTGACCATTCAAGTGGGCCGGCACACCGGCAGGTGGCATGGCAGGCTGAGGCAGGCGGCAAGGCAAGCGTTTTGATGTGCCAGCTGCGTCTTACAAGATCGACAACCTCATACTCTTAGCTGCTAAGACGTAGTGACATGCTACACTAGGAAATACGATGTTCAGGAAATAAATAAGAAACAACTGTTTTACAAGAAATTGCATACTAAATTTATTGGGCCTCTGTAGCTTGACTTTTCTTTTCATTACAAGATCAAAAATATCAGGCGTCAAAGCGTTCACAGCATTAATGCGGAGGATGGCCTTCATTGTTGCATCCTGAAGAAACGATCGTTCCTTACTTTTTACTCCTTTCATTGCTGAGAAAAGCTGCTCACAACAATACTTGGGAAATGTTTTTTGCTGTAATGAACGATACCATCATGACAAATCCAACGTGTTGTAGCACCTGTCTTTCAACAAAGTTGAATTTTGCTAATCAATAATCTCCAAATGAAGTGATGATGACAAGTCATCGGGGGAAACTGAAAAAGGAGTGCTGAACACCTTAAGTTCCACTTCCAAACTAGTGAGGTCTCGGAATCGTGTTTCAAACGACATGATGAGCTGCTTTAACTTTGTTTGGTAATCGCCAAAAGTAGTACCTTCAGGTAGTTTTTAAGAAGCAAGATGATTGAAGAACGTTAAATGTCCATTATTCATATGCATCTCAAATAAACGTAACTTTTGCATGAACTCTCTGATCTGGTTGTGTATGTCAACGATTAGCTGCCCTTTGCCCTGCAATGACAGATTTACATTATTTAGATGTATAGTTATGTCAGCTAGGAACGCCAGCTCTGATATCCATTTTATATCTTTCAGACAATGCATTTCTTCCCCTTTCATTTCCAGAAAAAGGGTTATTTCCTCACGAATGGCAAAGAAAACATCAAGAACTTTTCCCCGACTCAGCCAACGAACTGTACTGTGGTAAGGTATATCCCCATACTCCGCTTCCATATCTTTCAGGAATCCTTTGGATTGGCGATGATTCATACCGTGACGCCGCACAAAATTCACACACTTCACGACATCTTTCATAACGCCACCTAGCTCTATTGTTTCAGCGCACAGTGCCTCTTGGTGAATAAAACAATGAAGAATCAAAATGTCTTTCCCGAATTCGTCCCTGAGTTTATTTTTCAAATGAGAAGCATAACCTTGGTGACACCTGATCATTTGTGGTGCGCCGTCTGTCGCTACAGAATGGAGCTTATCCCACGGCAAATTCACATTGTCCACTGATTCACAAACAGCTTCAAAAATGTCATGTCCTGTTGCAGTGTAATCGAGTGGTACCACATCCAAGAGTTCTTCAGTTACTTGCAGCTCCATGTCGACACCACGCACAAAAACTGCAAGCTGAGCACATTCCGATATGTAGGTGCTTTCGTCAAGCACTAGCGAAAATGCAACAAAGCTCTCCGCCTTTTTCCTCAGCTGTGTCTCTAAATCCGCTGCCATGTCCAGGATTCAACGAGACATTGTTTGCTTCGACAGGCAAACCCCTTCAATTGCCTGCACCTCCCTTGGAAACAAACATTCTGCAACGGCTACCATGCACGATTTTACGAGTGGTCCCACCGAAAACGGCTTGCCACTTGTTGCAATGATGTGAGCCACCCTGTAGCTTGCTCGAATTGCAGACTCAGTAGTGTTTTCTCCGCTCTCATTCACCTGAAAATTATAAATGCATTACAGACCACGAACTATGTTGCATGCTTTGATACCCTTCGTATTACGAAACCGTTTCTAAACTTAACATCTCCTGGTATGTCGTTCTTAAGCCTGGCCACCAGTTCTCTGCGTGCAACGCCTTCTACCTTATCATAGTCCGCTGCGTGAAGACGTGTATAATGTCGTTGTATATTGTACCTCTTCTTAGAATTAATTACTTTATGACATACAAGACACTGCGGACGACCATCCTTCTCAATGAATAGAAAGGTATCCTCCAATAGAGGTACAGGGCTCCTGCGGCTAATCATAGCTGTCACTGAACACAGATTATTGCGTCAGTTGTGGCTGCACGCGGCCAGGGGGCAGCGAGTTCGCTTTCCCCCTCCACACGGGCTCTGAGCTGCCGCAGTGAGCGCTCCAGCTCCCTGGAGCTTGGTTGGAACAGCCTGTCCCAGAGGGTCATGACACTCATTGAGGGGAATCACTTTTGTCCTGCATACTCTCAACAGACCCACACATTTCAATTCCAAGGTATGCACATTAACAGGTTGGCTGATTGGCCTTCTTCACCCTTTTCATCTACAAAACACACTATTCAGTATATCCTCATAATTTAGCTGTTCAAATCCTGGTTCATAGACACTGTCATTTGACGACCCCCAGATGTATTTGTCAGCTATGTCTTCACAACTAGAAATTTGTATTCTAAATGGAAATATCCATACAAATAACAACAGAATATTCCAGACTCACAAATTGGTAAACTGTGTATGGATAGTCTGAAAATGGATTATAAGGAGTGTTCTGTATTTAAAAACTGTTTAAAGCAACTAATAGTGATTGACTGGATACTAGAAATTGCTACTAACATCACTGCTCCCTCCCCCCCCCCCCCCCCCAACTTTCCTCACTCACTCTCACTCTCTCTCTCTCTCTCTCTCTCTCTCTCTCTCTCTCTCTCTCTCTCTGTTTGTACAACTAAGATTTACAAACTAGTTACAGTCAGAATCAACGTACTTCATCAATTTTCTCTTTACTATGCACCTCACACTGGTACAGAAAGCTGCTTCAAAGTGCCAACCTTCAACAAATATACAAAACAAAATCAGTCATCTGAAATGATCAAACACATGCAATAACCTGATACATTTTTTGTGAGAAGCAATGGCAGTATTCACTCATTTGTCCAGTCATCATGTTCCACCAAATCTGATGAAAATGAACCTTGTGGCACATGGAACACGTAAAATTATACATTAGTGGGCAGAAGGAGTGAGTGCTGGCATCCTCCTAATGCACAGGTGCGTTTTAATTAAACTCCCATTACTTGAGGCAGTGTAGACAGAAAAATGTTTACTGTACGAGTACCCAACTTTATAGGAATGATGTTCAAACTGTGCACTGCAGGATTTGCATTGTTAGAAGTGTTAAAGTCATTACCTGCCATTAGACACTGGTGATAGCATGGCACTGTAGGGTAGAAACACAAAGGTTAATGTACAGTACAGTTGCAGGCAGACAACATAGGTCTCAACAAGGTGAGCAGGGCCTTACTCATTAAGGTGTTTTATCACAACAACAGCAATAGTGAGGCTGCTCTTCGTGAGTATCACTGCATTAAGGGAATATGGAGAAATCTTCTTTCCATACTGGGGTTGATGAACATGATTCATAAGTTCAAATTAACTGGTAACTTAGGAACTGTTCCTGGGAGAGACCAACTATCAGTTGCACTGCAAATTGTTAAGAAGTTACTGTTATCATGGCTGAAAATGCTGGCTGCAATGTGCAGTCTTCATGTAGTGCATGAGCTGTGTTGTGACATCTGAACATTTTATGGATCACCATTCAAAAGAGCTGCTATGAAATAGTATCTCTAGTGTGATTCCAGGATGTCGTGGATGCAGACAGTGATCACATTAAGCAATATTTTTAACCTGGAATGTAAACATGGTACACAATTAACAGATTGTGCAATTAACAAAAGTTAGCCTGTCAAGTGTAAATTAAAATTTATTTCTTTCAATGGTTCACTTATTATTTTTCTTCCGCATGTCCATACAAATGGTCCATAAGGTTTCACTGTCCTACATTCACTCATTTTTCATAGCCGCCCTCACAAGTGATGAAAGTTTAATTATAAACACCCTGTATAATAACAAATTATAATGAACACTAATCTACTCATACTGATAATGATAGTACACTATCATTATATTGCTGAAAGATGTTTCTGCTCTTCTTGTTATTATTATTCTTGTCATTGTCTTCAGTCCAAAGACTGGTATGATGCACCTTTTCAAGGCAATCCCCTTCATCTCTGCACAATTACTGCAATGTATGTCCACTTTGTTTCATTGCCAAATGTCCACCTGCTTAGCTGGGTGGTAATGTGCTTACCTCCCATGCAATGGGCCAGGGCTCCATTCCTGGCCGGTTTGGAGACTTTCTCTACTCATGGACTGGGTGTTGTGTTGTCCTCATCATCGTTTCACCCTCATCATTGGCTGCAAGTCGCCCAATGTGGCGCCAACTGAAATAAGACTTGCACTTGGTGGCCGAACCCAATGGGACCTCCCAGCTGACAATGCCATATGATCATTTCATTTATTTTTTTTCATTGACAAATACTTATTGGTACCAAAGATTTTCCCCTCCTGTCCTAATTATTAACCACACTATTCATTTCTCTTTCTCCTACTCTACCTTCAGCATTAACTCTGTCCTTATCATCTCTTGACTGATGCTGACAGAGCCAACAGATATCAACATAACAAAAGTGTATGATAAAAAAACACAAATACTCCTATCATTTTTTTATTTTTTATTTTTTTTGTAATCACAGAGTTTTACTATATTTCACATCTTTTAACAGTGCCTATGTTGGTTATATGTTTTATACACTAGTTTAGCCAGACAGATATATCTCAGGATTATAATATAGAACTAGACTTATAAAATACAGAAATCCTTAGTGAGCAAAAGCCATTTTACACTCTACAAATCCTAGAAGATGAAGGTCATGGTGAAGGAACATAAATCAAAGCAACAGTGTGAAATGTAACCTGTAAAAATAACATCTGATAAATATCTTAACAGTCAATTACTTTTTTCTTAGGATCCAAAAAGTTTAATAACTACAGAATAATCCTGATGTTCAATTTTCATTCTAGATATTCCAAATCTGCATATGCATTTGCTACTGCTTGCCAAAAAACTGTGAGCTCATAACACTCCACAATGGTGATTTGATTGAGAAACTTTCTGGATATTTTAGATCTTACAGAGGGAGAAGGAAATAACAGAAATTTAATATTTTGTAGAAAAACAAATTCTCTTTCAAACTTTTGCCACAGTAAGCATGGCTCAGATGTCCATTTTAAGACAGAAGGGTTTAAGTGTAAATCAGTTTTAAATTTTTGTTTTATAAACTTCAGCCTCACATATTTCAGGAAGTATAAACCAAGAAGTGATCAAACTTGCATATGTTATAAACACTCTACAATATAACAGTTTCACAATAGCACAGGTTGCTAAACTAATCATGTGAAGAGCTCAAGTTTCCTAAACTTGAGAGAAATTTTGTCACAAAAAAATTTACTGATAACTTTGGCCCTTGAACTAAAACTAGGGATCAGATAACAGGAAACTTAAAAACTTTTTACAGTACAAATTTTGTGCAGTACAAACTGTGAGATCATCCTGCCAATTTTCTGGCAGATTAAATCTGTGTGTTGGACCAAGATTTGAACCTGGAATATTTGTCTTTCATGAGTTAGTGTTCAGCACCTGAGTATCATTAACGATCACCCCTTACAGCTGTACTTCTGCCACTATCCCTCTCCTATGCTGTCTGTGAAAGACAAAAGTCCCAGGTTCAAGTCCTGGTGTGTGACAGTTTTTATACACCAGAAGTTTCAAATCAGTGTACACTGTGATGGAGAATGAAAATTCACACTTTCAACTTGCCAAACTTCACTGCTTTACTACTAATAATTACTGAAAAACCAATTCAAACTTACCCAAAACTTTTGAAATGTCATCACAAATTTTTGTCACCCCTGACTTAAGAGGCTTTTATGCACCAAGTATTAAAATTTTTGGGATAGAAATACGTACGTCTTCCTTCGGTTGGTTTAGCAAACCTACTCACAAATGTTGAATGTTATCTAAATTACCTGAGTGGGTGATCCCTAGAACACACGGCATGGAATGACCCCTTTCTTAGCTCCAAATTCAAGGAAAATTACCTCTTCATCTGTAGCTTCCTTGGGTTCTTCTTTCACACCTGTGCGGCTCACGAAGAGGAAGTTCTCCACCTACATACCAAGTGAACAGCTTGCATTAATACAGTCAATATGTTACACAACAGGGGAAAAAAAATGGGAAGAATGGAAGCAGAACAGTCGCAAACTGATGTGGCCCAGGGCTTAATGTGAATGGTTCTGTTGTTTTTTGGATGTTGCAACAGTTTATAGAGATCAAAATTGTATTCTGAAGACCAGGGCAGGGCCAACCATGTGTAACATCAGAAAGACAGAACCGCAATTTGGCTGTACGAGCACAACAGTACGCCTTAACAGCACAGCAACTGGCATCTGATCTATCAGCATCTACTGGACGTGTAGTAGTGAAGCAAATGGCTTACAGAAGGCTTTGGCAGAGTGCCCTTTATTGTTGGAGACCTGCTGTATGTGCTTCTGACGTGTCTTCATAGAAGGGAACATCTAGAGTGGAGCCATCAACATGCCAGTTGGATGGTCAAAGAGTGGGCCAATTTTCCTTTTATACGAGTCCCAATTTGGTCTGAACAGTGATTCTGAATGGAATCACATCTGGAGAGAACATGGAATACAATTTTGGGACCCAACCACTGTGGAAAGAGACTGATATCGAGGATGATGCCTAACGGTGTGGGCTGGTGTATGTCGACCAAACAAACACTACTTCATGAAATTGTATAATTACATCAGCAAGGTTTAACTGCTGTCAGGTATCATGATGAGATCTTGGGATCTCACGTGCAGATGTTGCACAGTGCTGTGGGCCCAGATTTCACATTGCTGGACGATAATGCTTGACCTCACAGAGCAAGGGTGGCTGAAGATTCCCTGGAAACGGAAGATATTGCACGCATGGTGTGGCCTGCCTGCCATCACGATTTGAATCCCATAGAGCACATCTCAGATGCAGTAGGGGCATGGGTTGCATCATGATAAGCACCCACCAACCACTCTCCAAGACTTGTAAGCAGCACTGCAGGAAGAATGGGCATTCCTGCCTCAACATGAGATTGCACATGCCATCATTTGTCAGGCCTGTATTGCTACCAGAATTGGTCACACCCAATACGGAGCACATTAACCCGTTGTTGGAATGTGTGAATAAACCTCTTAAATTGTAAAAAAATGAATAATATTTTTGTCTATGATTACGCATGTTGCAGTTGTTTACGTTCTGTATTCTTTATATTGTTTCTACTTTACTATCACCTGATTATACTGTTTTGTAGCAAACGAAACACAACCCTGCAAAATTTTAGTTTATTGCTTTAATTTTTAAAACCAGCTTAGATTAGATCATTTATGTATATTATAAACAGTAATGACCCTATAACACTTCCTTCTTGTACTTCAGAAATTACCATCAAGTTTTGTTGAGTTCGTCCTGTTAAAACCAACTCATTAAGTTCTATCTCCTGGAAAGTCATGAATCCAGTCACAAATCTCATCTTGTTGTTGTTGTTGTGGTCTTCAGTCCAGAGACTGGTTTGATGCACCTCTCCATGCTACTCTCTCCTGTGCAAGCTTCTTCATCTCCCAGTACCTACTGCAGCCCACATCCTTCCGAATCTGTACAGTGTATCCATCTCTTGATCTCCCTATACGATTTTTACCCTCCACGCTGTCCTACAATACTAAATTGGTGATCCCTTGATGCCTCAGAATACGCCCTACCAACCAATTCCTTTTTCTAGTCAAGTTGTGCCACAAATTTCTCTTCTCTCCAATTCTATTCAATACCTCCTCATTAGTTATGTGATCTACCCATCTAATCTTCAGCATTCTTCTGTAGCACCACATTTCGAAAGCTTCTATTCTCTTCTTGTCCAAACTATTTATCATCCATGTTTCACTTCCATACATGGCTACACTCCATACAAATACTTTCAGAAACGACTTCTATACTCGATATTAACAAATTTCTCTTCTACAGAAACACTTTCCTTGCCATTGCCAGTCTACATTTTATATCCTCTCTATTTCGACCATCATCAGTTATTTTGCTCCCCAAATAGCAAAACTCATTTACTACTTTAAGCATCTCATTTCCCAACCTAATTCTCACAGCATCACCTGATTTAATTCAACTACATTCCATCATCCTCGTTTTGCTTTTGTTGATGTTCATCTTATATCCTCCTTTCAAGACACTGTCTATTCCATTCAGCTGCTCTTCCACGTCCTTTGCTGTCTCTGACAGAATTACAGTGTCATCGGTGAGCCTCAAGATTTTTATTTCTTCCATGGATTTTAATTCCTACTCCGAATTTTTCTTTTGTTTCTTTTACTGCTTGCCCAGTATACAGAGTGAATAACATCGGGGATAGGCTACAACCCTGTCTCACACTCAGTAAGCTGAACGGTTTCCAGAATTTGAAGAATACATCTCGACCTGGGCAACAACGTCCATACTGCTCTGGGTCTCATGGACGAACAAAGTAAGCTGAGTTTCATAAGATCTCTGGGTACAGGACTCATGCTGGTTTTTATAGAGGAGACTTTTATCTTCCAAAAATGTAATAAGTGAACACAGAACATGTTCCATAATCCAGTAAGTGGCTGATATCAGTGACATAAGCTCATATTATGTGCTCCTGTCAAATAATCTCATAAACAGGAATGACCTGTGCTTTTTTTCCAGTGGCTTGTTACTGTTTATTGTTCCCATGACCTACGATAAAATAATGCTTGGAGGGGAGCATGTTCTTTTACGTGATCTCTGCTGAACCTCAGAGGCATGTCATTTGGTGCAGATGCCCTTAAACTGTTGAATGATTTTAATTTATTTTACATTCCATCAGTTATCTCAATGTCTGACATATTGATGTCTCTGTGTGTGCAATGATTGATAGCAAAGTCATATTATGATCTTCCATGGTCAAAAATTCTGGAATAATGAATACAGTATTTCAGTCTTATCCCTGTCACCTTCCATTTCAGTGCCGGCAGGTCTTCCATGATTTCCCTAAATGGGGGTCCAGAAGTGAGTTGTGAATGCATAGCTCAGTCAATGAGCCAAGGTTTTATTTTTCAATCCCAGTCTGAAACATGGTTTTAATCCACAATGAAGTTTCAAACCTATCATTAATGTGTGGACCCCACTTCCATGCCTGCAGAATTAATTTCAAGTTTATACAAACCACCAAAGGAAAAAGCTATTCAAACTGATGAATAATAAAAATTATTTTCTTTCTGTGATACTGCAAGAATATTGAATACAATACAATATTTTAACAAAGTAAAGTTCACAGATGAAGGGCACTCATTGTTGGAATTGAAGGATGTGTAGCTCTAATGTGCCTCTCATGCAAAATGAAAAATCATTAAAATCTGGAATCATGATAATTTCGAAAGTAGCTAGCACAAGTCAGCCAACTCCGCCAACAGAATAATTATTTCATAACAATGCTGTTGTACTAGTAATATGTGATAAAGCAAGTGATCACAGTAAATATACTCAAGATATTGAATAGTTTAATTTTTTCTGTTTAATTAACATTTTTAAAAGCATAATATAAATCAAGTTCCCAGATATACTATTTAAAGAATGCTTTTCACAGCAATAATAGGAATACAGTTTTTAAAGTTCTGAATTTGTCAGTTGTAAAATGCAGGGTGATTCACAAAGATATCCAAATATTTTAATATGTTATTCTCCAAGTAAAATTAAAGAAAAAAGTTCATATAAACATAGGTCCACAAATGTTTTGTTATGGAGCTATGACTAACAAATGATTTTACCTGAAATTTAGCAACTTCGCTAATATGAAGCCATCGCAAAACTACGAGGTTAAAGTAAAGCACAATTTCCATTTATTTTGTTGTTATGGGTCTGGTGAGTCTAATAAAACATGTCCCAGACATACATCTGCAGTAGTTTTCCAGAACATCTAGAGAAACAAAGATAATTATATAAGTAAATTTGTTTACTTTCCATTAAGAATGTAGAAACATTTATGTCTCTGTTGGCAACCGTTAGTGAGTTGTTTCAGTCATTTCCTAACCTTGAAACGAGTTAGTTTTCTGTATTATTAAGTGAAAGAACTAATAACAGTGTAGTTAAGTGATATAACATAGTAACTGTTGTAGTTAGTAGATTATTCATGAAATAGGGATGCCTTTCAAATTTACAACAGATGAATATGCTGATATGGTGTTTATTTATGGTTAATGTGATGATAATGCTACAGTTGCAGTTAACAAATATCATGTACATTATCCAACTCTGAAGATTCTAAATGTGCGAACCATTAGCAGTGTATTTCGAATGTTACGGGAGACAGGTTCTCTACCTAGCATTTATAATCTATTCATACATGTGCAGCTAAATGCATTGAACAAGATAGAGAGATTTTTGAACATTTATTGTGAAATGTAATATGAAATTGCACGCACACTGTACAACATCCATAACACTGAAATTTTGTTCTTGTTTAACATGAATCACATGTGCTATGGTATTAATAAAAGCAGATTATCTGACACATTCATAGAGTTTCAGTTAACATTACTACCATCATTTTTCTGAAATTAAATTCTCTACAACTTCTGCTGAAAACTTTTTGCAGTTGTCAAAAATTTAAAAAACAAATTGGACAAAGTAGTTAATAAATTAAAAACTTTATGAAATTACAACTTTGCTTCTCTGGATGTTATGGAAAACTATTGCAGATACACATCTGGGGCATGTTTTATTAGATTCACCATATCAATAACAACAATATAAATGGAAATCGTACTTTACTTTAACCTTGTACTGTTTTGTGATGGCTTCATATTGGCGAAGTTGCTAAATTTCAGGCAAAATCTTTTATTAGCCGTAACACTGTAACTAAACGTTTGTGGACCTATGTTTATATGAACTTTTTTCCTTGGTTTTACTTGGAGAATAATATATTAAAATATTTGCATATCTTCACTAAGAGCAGTGAATGGGTTTTTCTATTTGGGCAACAGAATAATTGACAATGGTTAAAGCAGAGATGATATAAAATGTAAATATACAAAAGCAAAGTATATCTCAAAAAGAAAAAAATTTTGATATCAATACAAATTCAAATGTTAGGAACTCATTTCTGAAGGTTTTTTTCTGAAGGCTATCTCATTATCAGGAGAAAGAAAACTGCCATTCTATGGATTGGAGCGTGGAGTGTCAGGTCCCTTAATCGAGCAGGTAGGTTAGAAAATTTAAAAAGAGAAATGGATAGGTTAAAGTTAGAGATAGTGGGAATTAGTTCAGTGGCAGGAGGAACAAGACTTCCGGTCAGGTGAATACAGGGTTATAAATACAAAATCAAATAGCGGTAATGCAGGAGTAGGTTTAATAATGAATAAAAAAAATACGAGTGCGAGTAAGCTACTACAAACAGCATAGAGAATGCATTATTGTGGCCAAGATAGACATGAAGCTCATGCCTACCACAGTAGTACAGATTTATATGCCAACTAGCTCCACAGAAGATGAAGAGATAGATGAAATGTATGAGGAGGTACAAGAAATTATTCAGATAGTGAAGAGACAAAAATTTATTAGTCATGGGTGACTGGAATTCAATAGTAGGAAAAGGAAGGGAAGGAAATGTAGTAGATGAATATGGAATGGGGGTAAGGAATGAAAGACGAAGCCACCTGGTAGAACTTTGCACAGAGCATAAATTAATCACAGCTAACACTTGGTTCAAGAATCATGAAAGAAGTTTGTATACATGGAAGAGGCCTGGAGATACTGGAAAGTTACAGATAAATTATATAATGGTAAGACAGAGATTTAGGAACCAGGTTTTAAATTGTAAGACATTTCCAGGGGCAGATGTGGACTCTGACCACAACCTGTTGGTTATGAACTGTAGATTAAAACTGAAGAAACTGCAAAAAACTGGGAATTGAAGTAAATGGGACCTGGATAAACTGACAGAACCAGAGGTTTCAGAGAGTTTCTGAGAGAGCATTAGGGAATGATTGACAGGAATGGACGAAAGAAATAGAGTAGAAGAAGAATGGGTACCTTCGAGTGATGAAATAGTTAAAGCAGCAGAGGATCAAGTAGGTGGAAAGACAAGGGATAGTATAAATTCTTCGGTAACAGAATGGCTAAAGGACAAATGAAAGGATGTAGAGGCATATATAACTAGGGGTAACATAGATACTACCTACAGGAAAATCAAAGAGACCTTTGGAGAAAAGAGACCTTTGGAGAAAAGAGAACCATTTGCATGAATATCAAGAGCTCAGGTGGAAAACCAGTCCTAAGTAATGAATAGAAAGCAGATATCTGGAAGGAGTATAGAGAGGGTCTATACAAGGGTGATATACTGGAGGGCAATATTATGGAAATGGAAGAGGATGTAGATAAATATGAAATGGGAGATAGGGTACAGTGTGACAAGTTTGACAAGTCAATGAAACAGCTAGGTCAAAAAAAGGCCCTGGGAGTAAACAGCATTCCATTAGAACTCCTGACAGCCTTGGGAGAGCCAGTCCTGACAAAACTCTTCCATCTGGTGAGCAAGATGTATGAGACAGGCATAATACCCTTAGACTTCAAGAAGAATATAATAATTCCAATACCAAAGGAAGCAGGTGTTGACAGAAGTGAAAATTACCAAACTATCAGTTTAATAAGTCATGGCTGCAAAATACTAACATGAATTCTTTACAGACGAATGGAAAACTGGTAGAAGCCAACCTTGGGGAAGATCAGTTTGGATTCCGTAGAAATGTTGGAACACGTGAGGCAATACTGACCCTACCACTTATCTTAGAAGATAGATTAAGGAAAAGCAAACCTACATTTCTAGGATTTGTAGACTTAGAGAAAGCTTTTTAAAATTTCAACACGAATACTCTCTTTCAAATTCTGAAGGTGGCAGTGGTAAAATCTAGAAAATTTACACAGAAACCAGATGGAAGTTATAAGAGTCAAAGGGCATGAATGGGAAGCAGTGGTTGGGAAGGGAGTAAGACAGGGTTGTAGCTTATCCCCAATGTTATTTGATCTGTATATTGAGCAAGCAGTAAAGGAAACAAAAGAAAAATTTGGAGTAGGAATTAGAATCCATCAAGAAGAAACAAAAATTTTGAGGTTCGCCGATGACATTATAATTCTGTCAGAGGCAGCAAAAAACCTACAAGAGCACTTGAACGGAATGGACAGTGTCTTGAAAGGAGAATATAAGATGCCTATCAACAAAAGCAAAACGAGGATAATGGTATGTAGTTGAATTAAATCAGATGATGCTGAGAGAATTAGATCAGGAAATGAGACACTTAAAGTAGCAAATGAGTTTTGCTATTTGGGGAGCAAAATAACTGACGATGGTCGAAATAGAGAGCATATAAAAAGTAGACTGGCAATGGCAAGGAAAGCGTTTCGGAAGAAGAGAAATTTGTTTACATCAAGTATAGATTTAAGTGTCAGGAAGTCATTTCTGAAAGTATTTGTATAGAGTGTAGCCCTGTATGGAAGTGAAACATGAACGATAAATAGTTTAGACAAGAAGAGAACAGAAGCTACAGACAAATTCTGAAGATTAGATGGGTAGATCACATAACTAATGAGGAGGTATTGAATAGAATTGGGCAGAAGAGAAGTTTGGGACACAACTTGACTAGAGGAAGGGATTGGTTGATAGGACATGTTCTGAGGCATCAAGGGATCACCAATTTAGTATTGGAGGGCAGCATGGAGGGTAAAAATCGTATACGGAGACCAAGAGATGAATACACTCAGCAGATGCAGAAGGATGTAGGTTGCAGAAGGTACTGGGAGATGAAGAAGCTTGCACAGGATAGAGTAGCATGGAGAGCTCCATGAAACCAGTCTCAGGACTGAAGACCACAACAACACAACAGCCATATAAGAAGGTGAAATGTGGATGATATGCAATAGAGACAAGAAAGGAATTGAAGCTTTGGAAATGTGGTGTTATACAATAAGCTTGAATTAGAAAATTAGAGGGGTAGACTGGACAACTAATCAGGGGGTACAGGATGAATTGAGAAGAAATGAAATTTCAGGCACAGTTTCACCAAAAGGAGGCACTGGATGATAGGAAGCATCCCGAAGCATCATAGAATCATCACTTTGGTAACAGAGGTAGGTGTGAGGTTGGCAAATTTAGAGGGAGACTAAAGCATGAATATAATAAACAGGTTGGAATGGATGTAGAGTGTAGTAGTTTTGCAGAAACGAAGATACTTGCACAGGATATAATACCGTGGAGAGACAGCAAAACAGTCTCCGGGCTGAAGATTATGATAACAAAAATTCAAGAGTACATTATATACAAATTATGGATGAAATCGTCGAGCAAATGGAGAAACTCACCACGCTCTTTGAAGCAGAGTAACACTCTTGCTTCTCCTCCATTTTGCCATCTACACACCTTCTGTTTTTTGTTTCCTGAGAGCAGCAGCTCAACGTAATAGTGACCACTTCTATTTACTGACGTTACACTAAATACAGTTCATGTTTATCTGCAACAGCATTAGGACCAGCACACTGAAAAATACCATGCCAAATGTTAGGACAGCATCTTCAGAATGGAACAACACAAAATAACAGGAAAATTTCAAGAAATGGTGACAGCCTTCCTCACACACAGAAGTGGGAAATACACTGATAAGTTCAGACATCTTGACCATCTGCTTAATAGTGTGTTGGTCCAGTTCTGGAATGTGATATGGCAGCAATTCTGTAGGGTATGGATTTGACTTAGCCTTAGTATGTTTATGGAAGCAGGTGGCACCAAAAGCCTATGCACATCTTGCAATTCCCATAAATTACAGACTGGTGTTTTGTAGGCACAGAACTAGTATCGACAGTACCACACATATACTACATTGGGTGCCAATACAACAATGTGAGTTCCCTATCAGGCTTTTCTTGTCACACAGACATGTATCCTCATGGAAGGTGCCATCACTGTTGAAGACATCAAGCATGAACAAATGCAAGTGGTCCTCAACAATGTTCATGTAGCCCACAAGGGCCATAGCACTTTCAATCCTGTGCCCTCTATCATGCACTTCACTGGTTTGCACAGTATTATGCACTGCTCTGTCAATGAAAAGAAGACCCATTTTACTGTTGGTGACAGCAGCAGAGGAAATTGGAACTAACTATCCCCCTTGCCCCTCCGAGCACTGAGAATATATCCATGTGTGTCACTTCTGCTTTTGTATATGTGCAAGACACAAACTGCGGCTAACACATCAGCACTGTGGGAAGGCTTCTCTTCACTGCTCCTCACCCCTCTGCAGTTATAATGGGCTGGCAAGATGTCCCTCCTACCACTGGAGATGTGAGAACTCATATAAAGTTATTCTTTCTGTGCAGCTTTACCTAATGAAACAAGAAAGGGCAGGAAAGTTAGAGAAGCCTGATGTACCCTCCAACAAACACCATAAGATCAAAAGTGTGAAACCAGCTGGATTTAGAAATATGCGTGACACCACTACAACATAAAAAAAGAATTAACACTAGGCAATAAACAAGACTAAAATTTCATAAACTTATGAGTCCATCAATTCTTATTCACAGGAGTGGATGTTTAGGGAAAAGAATAACAGGATAAATAATGATCTTAGAAATAAGGTATAGAGCACAGAAATCAAATTTGTGAGGAGAACAGAAGATTATTCATGAACAGTGTTTCACAAACTAGAGGTATAAATAACTGAATGTAATACAACTAAATACCATGTCACCTCACATGAACATGTACTGAGGTTATACATCATATAATTATCTAGCTTGTGTTAGCTCTTTTTAATGTATTTGAAATGGTTAGTGAAAGTCTGTAAAATCAATGGTTTTCTTTATTTGAAAATAATATATGCTGTTCCTAGTTACGATTTCCCTTCACTCACTTTCTGCAAGATACCTTTTTGGGAATTAATTCCATTGTAAGTGCATTTTACGTGTGTTATGCACTAAACAATAGCACACTCACCCTGTGGGTGATCTGCAGCAACATATATCTGATGGCAATATATACAATATCTTTGTGATTATTTGTTATAGTGTGTTTCCATTTTTAATATGCTCTGAAGAATGAATGACTAGGCTAAAGATAGAGGCCACTTATAGGAAAATTAAAAATACTTTTGGAGAAAAGAGAAGCATTTGCATGAATATCAAGAACTCAGATAGCAAGCCTGTGCTAAGAAAAGAACAGAAAGCTGAAAGGTGGAAGGTGAAGGAAACTTACAGAAGGTCTGCACAAGGGAAATGAATTTGAAAATATTATTACATGAAAAAAGAGGAAGTAAATGTTGATGAAGTGGGAGATACGACAGTGTGAGATGACTGACAGAGCACTGAAACACCTAAGACTAGGCCCTCAGAGTAGAAAACAGTGCCTCAGAATTATTGAGATCATTGAGAAAGCAAGTGATGGTGAAACGTTTCCACCTGGTATACAAGGTATATGAGACAGATGAAATATCCTTAAACTTCAAGAAGAATGTAATAACTCGATTTCCAAAGCACGTAGATTCCAAGAGGTGCGTATACTGCCAAATCATCAGTTTTGTAAGTCACAGTTACAAATACTGACACAAATCATTTCCAGAATAATGGGAAAACTGGGTGAAGCTGACTTCAGGGAAGATCACTTTGGATTCCAGAGAAATGAAGGATAATGCAAGATAATAATGATTATATGACTTACATAACCTGTGTTTATAATATTTGTAGACATAGAAGGTTTTGACAATGTTGATTCGGCTACACACTTTGAAATTCCACAGGTAATGGGGTTATAATACAGGGAATGATAGATTATTCACAATTTGTACAGAAACCAGACTACTGTTACAAGAGGCAAAGAATAAGAAAGGGTAGCAATAGTTCAGAAGGGAGTTAGACAGGATTGTAATCTATCCCTAATGCTTTTCAGTCCATACACTGAGCACAGTGCAAAGAAACGAAGGAGAACATTGAAAAGCAAATGAAAATTTAAGTACAAACAAAAAGTGTAAGGTTTCCCAATAACATCATTAGGATGTAAGGGATCCACAATCCCACGAACATAGATATTAGTATCCGACACCCAGGTCGATAGCAAACAGGAATCGATTGTCGAGCGCTGCAGGAGGCAGTGAACTTAGTGTCGAGTGAGTAGTACTGGAGAGTGACGAGTGAGTAGTGCGGGAGAGACAGGCAAGAATGGTGGTCGAGTGAGTTGTAAAAGGTAAAATTCACCGGAGTATGACGAGTGAGCACGTTCCCCTGATCGTCGTGGGGTTGACCCTCACTAATACCGATATGAAACAGAAAGTGACAAGTGCCGAATTACACGTTTCGCATCGGCCAACAACAACCATGGATTTGCAGTGAGGATTGTTGTGAATGTTAACCATCAGCATTGCGTGTGACGAAGTACTGAAAATCAGCAACCAATAAAAGATATAACTGTAATTAGACGTGTAAGGCGAAGGTAGCAACTGCCTCAGAATTTGTGTGTTAGTAGGAAATATATATCAGTTAGTACATCGCAACTTTTATGGTCCTTAATAATAGACAAAGTTTCAATCATTCCACTATCCAGTCTCGGAACAGCCGCACTCCGTTGAAATACCCCCAAAACCACAGCAGAAAAACCGATAACCTTTCATCCATTAAGCACATGGTCATATAATCATAATAATTAACTGTTTGGCGGTTTCGATAAATTACACAAAATCCAGTAAAGGAATTATAAGGGGTTGTTTTATCTTCGCTCCCGTGAAAAGGACAGTCGCAATCTTCGGATCCGAACAATGGTTTATTGACCTCAATTTTTCGTTTCAGTGGAAAGACATTTGGTATTGTCGTTGCCGTGACTAAAATTATAGTATTCCAACTAGAAACAGTGTGACATTTATGGTGAAATTAGAAATCGCGGGGACAAAGCACATTATTTAGACAATACAGTGCAAAAGTGACTTTAAAAGACAATAAGTGCAAAAGTGACTTTAAAAGACAATAAGTGCAGAAGTGACTGAGAAACGGTAAACAATTTGTTTTTACGAGTTGAAGTGACAAGAGTAGTGTTAATAAACAATGAATTGGAGTATGGACAGGAAAACCTGTGTGAATTGCTGTAAAGTTCATACTCTAAGAAAAGGCATGGTTGTGCATAACCACGAGTGAACCAGCCAAAATTCCGTTACGAAAGTATCAAGAGCATGTTTTCAAATGACTTTGTATCCGAAATTATCTTTTGAACGGTGTAAATCGCTCAATTTGATATGGACTAATAAACTGTTACTGCATTTGCGAGTGTTGACTGTCGCTTAATTGTTGGATGACGTCACCCAGACTCTGTGAGCGGCTAACCTAAGCATCTGAAGCAGTGAAGAAGGTCCACACGCCGCGACAGCAAGCATTTAGATAGCGGAGATGTACCACACTGACCAGTGACTACAGCGGAGCCAAGTGGCTGAAATAGAAACAATGACGACGCGGAGTTCCACATCTAATGGCGAACCCTCGAAATAAATAACGTCTGTGCCACCTACCCGCCGATCAATGAAATACGTGACAGCAGCTCCATCCCGTCGCCAACCACCAAACTACGAGACTGCGTCAGCGCGATTCACCAAGACTTAAACAGTGAACACGGCACCACACCAGCTACAACGACGCTTCACCTGACAGCTGCCTCGACGGAGGAGCCAACGCCAACACGACTAGCAGCGCGACTTCGACGAGCGTCGAGGGGTGAGTGAGGACGATTTGCTGGCACGAGACTAATTAATATTGCACTACCTTCAGAGCTCGGAAGGACCTTCAAATTAAATTTGTCAATTGCAGAAAATATAAAACAATATTTTTTAACTTTTTTTTGCGAATTTGCTCTGAAGCATGGTATGCTAATATGCGCGCGTTTTCATGCTGTACAGCACAGAATAGTGTCTCATTTGCATTATTTATTGTAAACTACATGTTTATATGTCTTAAGTTGTGTGTATGTTACTTTGAGATTTTGTGTATAAAAGCAGTCACTGACGTTTGATCTGGATAGGTTTCTGTCATTTATGGTGTTCAATGGAGAGGTCTATTTTTACAGTCTGGGTTAACCTAATGCAGTGAAGTATTATTTAATTTTTAGCTAACTAGTGAGTTAATTTTTATCTAACTAGTGAGTGTTTGGGTTACAAGGATATTATTTTATTTTTCTTATCAGTGCATAGTGAATAGTTGAGAATGGGTCCTGAATTGAAACAAAAAAAGGTTGTGGAGGAGGTAGTTAGAACAATGGAGATAGGGCAGGAGGACAAGGATGAGTCAGGAATTGGTAATTGTGGAATCTCTATGTACAGCCCATTGGGTCATTCAACCGGTTACCATGAGACACCAGTAAAACCTATTGGAAAAGAATTGAGTCTAGAGGATGGAGAATCGCAGTTAACAATATTTAAGATGCTCCAAGAAATCAGGAAAGGAAATGAAGAAATCAAGAAAGGACAGAAAGAAATCATCAAGTGTTTAGAAGATATGTCCAAAGGAAATAAAGAAATCAACAAGTGTATAGAAGAGATGTCGATAGGAAATGAAGAATTCAAGGAAAAAAGCAAAGAAATGCTACATAGGCATCAGATAGAACCAATTGCAATCTCAAGATATAGACAGGCCTCCAATCCGGCCGAACGATCGAAGGAATTAAACCGTTTATGTAGGACGTACTGTCACAGGAAGCATGGGTCATGGAAGGAGTACCTAGGAGAATTTGAACGTATCAGGAATCATCTCCCACATGACTCAACGGGATTTGCACCACGTGAGATCTTACTTAACCAAGAACCTGATAGTGTGTTTCGTGAGCTATTAGATTATCCACCTGGAATTTACATAACATGGGAGAAGAAATTAGAGTTAGTGGAACTGAGTATGAAGCAAAGAGGGGACAGGAGAGACATGATAAATTGGTGAAGCTAATAACTTACCAAGTGGGGGATCTGGTGCAAGTGAAAGTGCATGCCAAATCGAAGAAAATAAATTCTGAGATACATAAATTTAACCATGTTTATAAAGGACCATATAGAATCACAAGAATTGATCACCCAAACACAGTTGAACCGGAATATGTGCAAACAAAAAGAGCTCATGGTAAAGAACATGTTGAGAATATAAAGAGATACTATCCACATAAAGATAAGGGCAACCCAGGTGATAGAGTAGAGCAGAGTAGGTGTAGGGAGCCAGCAACTCTTTTGCTGGTATACCAAGTGGCGACTGGTACACTCCCAGCCGGGTGAGACTTTATTTCTATTTCAAGTTTCACTCCTCTACCATCTTTCTCTATCCTTGGGTTAAGAAAGTTAGTGTGTAATAGTTAGAATAGGTAGTGGTCGTCCGAATAATTCAGTCAGAAATGATGTAGCACATTTATAGTTGATTTAAAATAAGGATAAGTAGTTACTGTTGATTTAGAGTGTGAGATGTTAAAGAATCAATAAGTTAAAAATCAGTTTAGTGTCAGCACATTACAAAGTTACTAGTGCCAGAAGTAATAAAATGAGAACCAGATCAGAAAGCCAGTGTTTATAAAATGTGGTGGTCAAACAAGAGTTTGTGTAATCTTATAGAGTTGTTTTATGGGGCATGAAAAGATCAACCAAGTGTAAGAGAATCGAAGTAATGTATCAGCTAGCAAATAGGAAGGCATATAATGAAACAAATACATGAGGAGATACTTGTTCGAATGAATGACGTGAAATATTATGTACAGAGAGGCCAAGGAGCCTGGAGTAGTATTTTTATGTAGTTATTGCAGAGAATAAGGAGGATTGATGTAGGTTGAAGATAAATATAAATTTATTTGCAGTCGAAGCTGCTGTTAAGTTAAGGGAGTTATGTGTAATGAAGTGTATGAAGTATGAGATGTTTGAAGTATTGAAGTATGTCATTTAGGACATGAGCAATATCTGTTTGCAAGTTATTTGTAGGTATACATGTTGATCTGAGGTATGAGTAATGAGAAATTCATGTATCCAATTAGCTATCAGAGTCAAGTACGGTTGTACTTACATCGAGCTTTAGAAGCAGTATTCTGGCACTGCGTAATGAATAATAAATATTCATATAGTGGATTTGCTTCTGTTAAAGACTCCAATGAATAAGTTGTGAATTTCTTCCTTTACTTTAGTGTGTGTTGACCAAGTGAGTTATAAATTAGAGTGATAGTAGTATGGACGGCAGGAACTCTGCTGGAAGGACGGCATACCAAAGGGGTAGCTGCCATTCAACTAGTTTGTTTTCTTGTCTTTGCTGTAGCTAGTTATAATAGACTTAACCAGTAACAAATATGTAGTTAACAATCAATACAAATCTTTGAAAGTGAAGATTTTTGGTAATTGAATGTAAGATAAGTTTGTAAAAAATTTTTAGCATGCTATGTTAATTAAGATAGATTGATGCTGTATGATGATTGTGTAGTGGCAGTTTGCTTCCGGAGTCAATAGGGTATTATTTGTGATACGTTGTAACTTTCAATATGTGAACTAGAACCAAATGTTCCTCATTTTCATTTATATGCTGTGTGATGATTTTTTCCTATTACTCTTTTTCGCCTGTGGCTACAAAGAAGATTTTTAGGGTGGGGATGTAAGATATCCACGATCCCATAAACATAGATATTAGTATACGACGCCCAGGTCGATAGCAGACAGGAGTCGATTGTACAGCGCTGCAGGAGGCAGTGAACCTAGTGTCGAGTGAGCAGTAGTACTGGGGAGTGTCGAGTGAGCAGTAGTGAGGGAGAGACAGGCAAGAATGATGGTCGAGTGAGTTGTAAACGGTAAAGTTCACCGGAGTATGACGAGTGAGCACGTCCCCCTGATCGTCATGGGGTTGACCCTCACTAATACCGATATGAAACAGAAAGTGACAAGTGCCGAATTACACATTTCGCGTCAACCGCGTTGGCCAGCAACAACCATGGATTGCAGTGAGGATCATTGTGAATGTTAACCATCAGCATTGCATGTGATGAAGTACTGAAAATCAGCAACCAATAAAAAGATATAACTGTAATTAGACATGTAAGGTGAAGGTAGCAACTGCCTCAGAATTTGTGTGTTAGTAGGAAATAATATCAGTTTGTACATCGCAACTTTTATGGTCCTTAATAATAGACAAAGTTTCAATCATTCCACTATCCAGTCTCTGAACAGCCGCACTCAGTTGAAATACCCCCGAAACCACAGCAGAAAAACCGATAACCTTTCATCCATTAAGCACACGGTCATATAATCTTAATAATTAACTGTTTGGTGGTTTCGATAAATTACACAAAATCCAGTAAAGGAATTAAACGGGGGTGTTTGAAACTGTAGGCTGGCAATAGCAAGAAAAGAATATCTAAAAAAGAGGAATTCCTTAACATCAAATACAAAGTTTTTGTAAACGACTGAAGCAATTTCATTTGGTGATGGTATGTGCAGGATGCCTCTGCAAGAGGAAATCAATAGATCTACCTGCAGTGAATGAAGAAAGAGTAGGGCACATGCAGGGAACTTTTGCAGACAGCGCACTTAAGCTGACAAACAGTGCAAACAGTGTGGACGACATCTACGAATGGAATGGTGCTCCACACCACTTCCATCAAGATGTTTGTGAGTTCAATTGGAAATTCATGGATCGGTGGTGGTGGTGATCACCAACTCATGTCTTGGCCTCCACTATCTTCGAACTAATACCAAGTGATTTTTTTTGTATGAGGTTTGTGAATGAGTCATGTGCATCATATGTTATATGTTATGGGCTTGCATCATCAGTGCTTTTGAACAGATTAATAAGGACCTGTTGTGCTGAACATGGGAAGAACTTTATTATTCACTTCATATGTGCACAATCAGTAAGGGGGGCATGCAGAGCATTTGTAACATGTTAGAAAAACTTTTTAAGTTTCTCTACGAAAGTCTTGTGACAATATGTCAAATAATACAGCTACAGCAAATTTGTGAAATCCCTTCAATCATTACCAATAACCTCATACAAATTTAAGTGTTGGGAAGTCTTTTCTGAAATTATTTATCTGGAGTGCAGCCCTGTACAGATGTGAAACATGAATAAGAAACAGTTTGGACACCAAGAGACTAGAGGCTTTGAGAATGTGCTGAAAAGAAATTTGTGCCACAACTTGACTAAAATGAGAGATTGGTTGACAGGACACATACTAAGGCATCAAGAAACAGTCAATCTGGTAACAGGGGGAAGTGTGTGTGTGTGGGGGGGGGGGGGGGGGGGTTACAATTGTAAAGAGAGGCCAAGACTTGATAAAGTAAGCGGTTAAAATGGATGTTACGTTGTGGTCACTATGCAGAGATGAACAGGCTTGTGCAAGATAGGCTAGCATGGAGAGCTGCATCACATCAGTCTTTGGGCTGAAGACCAGAAGTACACCATGGATTACCAATGGAGTAGGCAATGCACAATGTGTACAAGTTTCTGTATATGAGACAACAAGACATCTGTAAGTTATTACCAAATTCACAGCAATCTAAAACCAAAGACAAATTAGTAATTCCAAAACTATGCAGGTCTACATTACAGCAAATGTACCAAAGTAATGCAGCAGCTCACATATTGCTAATATCATGCAAAAAATATCATAATACATGAAAAACGCCCTTGACAATGGGAGTTATTTCTCAAAACATGTCATCCAGAAAATAAGTAAAGAAAAATCATGATTGGCAGCAGGAAACCCTATATCAACATGCAGCAATCTGTGTCTATTGCAGTACTGCAGCCAGGCAGACGCGCTTGTATGAAGCTCTCGCTAAGTTAAGCAATTAATATTGAAATAAGAGTTAATTTAGTTAATATTGCATTTTAGACTAGTGCATTTACTTCTTATCTAATCTATCTATTGAAGGTTTCACTTTTCTGAACATCGCAAAGGAAGTATTTCATAAAGGCTGGCAGTCACGAGTTTGTTTACATACTAGGGTGTAAATTTCGTACAAGTGTAGACTATGCTTAGTGCTTCAAAGTTAAATTAATTTGTGTCTCTCATCCAGAATTTGTGCAGTTAATTAAAAGTTTCTGAAGCAAGTTTATAAGTTTGTTTAAATTAGTGTTTAGTTTAGATAATGAGGCTAGAAGGGCAGAAAAATCACTGAACAGGAGGCCAAGATTTGTGCCCTTAAGGCTGAATTAGAAATCACAAATTTGGAATTATGTAAGCCAAGGGAGGAAAAGGATTCTAGGCGCTGGGAAAAGGTAGCAAGTAAAGGATGAAAAAGGGAAACCATTGATAAAACTTCTGAAATTCAGTTATTAAATAAGTTTGGCATGCTATCTGAAGTAGTAGAGGAAGGGCCTCATTCAGATGTAGTTGAATGTTGGTTGAAGCAGAATACTAGCTTAAAGAAAAAAGACAGGTCGGGATAAAACCAGAATAGGAAAAGATAAATTCTGCTTATAGGTAGCAGTCATGGGAGGGGTATGGGCCAACAGCTTCAGGAGAAATTAGGGACAGAGTACCAGGTCACAAGTTTCGTGAAACCAAGTGTTAGCCTTAGCCAGGTGACAGAAAACTTAGGCCAGTTATGCAAGGACTTTGAGAAGGAAGATCAGGTAATTATATTTGGGGGTGCAGGAAACAGCCTGGCTATGAAACCAAGATATAGTATTAGGAGTGACATGGATAAAATAGGAGCAGAAACTAGGCACACGAATTTGGGGTTTGTGAAGGTCTTTCAGCACCATGATCGGCCCTGGGTAAACACTGCTGTAAGGTGTGTTAACACTGAACTGAACGGGATGCTCCAGACACCAGCAAAGTCTCACATGAGTGTTGTTCCAGTTGATGCTATTGGTAGGTGGGGTTACACTACACATGGCCTGCATCTTAATAGGAAAGGGAAAGATAAGTTAGCTTCTCTATTAGCAGATACTGTAAGGGGGGCCGCAGTCACACGAGGGCTGATCCCTGTGGTTACTGGGACCAGGCAGACAGGTTTTTTTTTAAGGTTAAAGCCAAATTCCAGGCAGACAACAACCAAGGAAAATAGAAGAAAAGCAAATAGGGATAAAGCTAAGGGTGGTATCAACTTACTTCACCAAAATATCAGGGGAATAAAAAATAAAGTAGGTGAGCTCATAATGTGTATAGATTATCTCAAAAATGAGAATGAGATTGATATACTTTGTCTGTCTGAGCACCATGTAACTGTGGGGATGGAAAATGTCAGAATAAACGGGTATAATTTAGCATCTTACACTTGTAAATCTAGTATGAATAAAAGAGGAGTTGCCATTTTCATAAAACAAGGGTATAAATACAGAACTGTTGAAGTAAGCAAATTTTGTGTTGATCAGCACTTTGAGGTTTGTG
Organism: Schistocerca serialis cubense; assembly: GCF_023864345.2. Classification (NCBI taxonomy): domain Eukaryota; kingdom Metazoa; phylum Arthropoda; class Insecta; order Orthoptera; family Acrididae; genus Schistocerca; species Schistocerca serialis. The sequence goes on along the minus strand of NC_064648.1, from coordinate 41,512,940 downwards.
CATGTGAATTTCAGCTAGATAATGTTGTGTTGATATTAGCAACAGTGTACAGGTCTCCACTAGGAGATTGGGAGCTATTCATAAAAAAGTTTGACTCCCTATTATGCTGTCTGTCAGACAAAAAGAAGAAGTTATTAATCTGTGGTGATATCCATGTTAACTTTCTAAGCAATTCTGATAGGAAAAGTGAACTAGAAGTGTTGTTAACAGCATATTACTTAGAATCAGTGATCAATTTCCCTACATGTATAGCTCAAGACAGTAGTACTCCAATAGATAACATATTTGTACAGCAAGAGGATGTAGAACAAACACATGCTTTCCCTGTGGTAAATGGATTATCTGACCATGATGCACAACTGCTTACCTTACAAAACCTAACAGGATGTACACTTCAGAATCCATTAAGTAAAAGTGTGAGGGTGCTCAACCCGGTATCTATAGATCACTTCAGAGAAAGTTTAGGAAATGTAAACTGGGAAGATGTATATAATGAGCCAAATGCTAATGATAAATGCAGCATATTTCTGCATAAATTTATATCGCTCTTTGAACATTGTTTTCCAAAGAAAATTACTAAATGTAATACCACAAACTTTTCAAAGAAACCTTGGATTACTACAGGTATTAAAGTGTCTTCAGAAAGAAAAAGAAAACTGTTTGAGACAGCAAGAACTAGTAAAGATCCAGAAGTAGTTTTACACTCTAAAACTTATTGTAACATACTGAGAAAAGTTGTAAGGAAATCAAGAAATATGTATGTTAGAGAAGAAATTAACAACTCCAGCAATAAAATCAAATCAATATGAAATGTTGTTAGAAGAGAGGCAGGAAAAGCAACTACTGGGTTAGGTAGTATTACTGTTAAAGAGAATGAGATCATGTTAACCAATAGTGCACAGGTAGCCAATGTATATAACAATCACTTCTTAAGTCTATGAGAAAAAATTGGTGAGAATAGTTCAAAAGAAAAGGCCAGGCAGTACATGGAAGACTCAGTTTTGAAAAATTTTGATCAGAGAAGTTTCATCTAACAACCTCTTTTTGAAATAAGGAAATTATCAAATCTTTGAAAAATAAATGTTCTGGTTGAGTAGATGACACCTCTAACAAGTTATTAATGTATATCTTGGCTCTTTATACATACACGAACATTCTCCTTCTTGACACAATTCACAGAACAGTACGAATGAAAAAAAGAACACAGTTCAATAAAAAGTACTAGCTTCTGAAGTATAAGGTGACAAGCTTTTCAGCATAGTGTATTATTAATGTGTAACACACTGAAATCAAGCAATGAGATGGTATTTCAAGAAGAAGAACATTAATTCCACAACAGCAGCTGTTTTCCACTGTTTGATTTCAATAATGATCAAACTATGACACACACCTCTCACTTGCTACAGTAGTGTCAAGCACTCTTCATTTTAATAATCTTTATTTTCATTATTGTCAACATAAATCACCATCTCCAAACACAACAGTTGGATGGCATTAAAATTAAGTTCCAATAAGGAAGGAAATAACTTAAGACCTGACGAAAAATTGAAACACATATCATTTCTAGACAGGTATTTCGAATTAAAGCCAAATGAAGAAATATGTCAAACATGTGAATCAGAATATAGCATGCACGGATTTCACAAGTCAATGACAAAACTGTTTTTACTCCTTTCTCCTAGAAAATGGTTTAATCTAATGAATCACTATTAGAATTTAGTTTTTTTTCTATCACAAATATATACATGGAAACACATCTCCATTTAATATGAATTGTGTATTCATTTCCTTATATTCCCTACAGCACTTCTCTTTAAAGCATCTAACATAGTTTTCGTCTAGCAAACTGCCCGTTGTACACATCAGCGATGTGACCAAAAGTAGACTATCATCAGATTAGCATTAAAGCAACCCAGATATCACCTAAAGACCACTCTGAACTCTTAACGAAAACACTTACTGACAACACAAAAATTTTCAGAGGAGGGGGGGGGGGGGGGGGGGGGGAGAAATGAAAGTGTCTGTTTAAACAAATGAATCTTGAGGCTCATCAAACAGTCAACTTCATCTTTTCCTGCATTTTTGCTATAACACATATATAACATGATCCTTTTTGCTGCCTAAACATTTAGTAAACACCTCTTTCAATAACACAGCCACTACTGAACCCACCCCACACAACCACTCTGTACAGCTATATTCTGCCAGCTGAATTGTTTGTATCTAAAATAGCAAATGAAATATACATCATTAAAATCACAAAAAATACATTTTAAAGTATAGCCTTAACTGGAAAAATATGGTAGCTGAGACCAATTTTCATATTAGAACTCATAAGAAGCCACAAAAGATCATGCAAAAAAATTGCAAATACCATTTTATTCGCTCAAATATGAGCTTCAGTGTTTACTTTCAGCTCCACCCCTACTGCATGCAATTATCACAAGAACATTTAATTTTACAGGCATTACTGCTACACTACTACCCCACTATCAGAGTTGTATCCGGAAAATACAAGGGCGGTTCAGAAAGTAACCTCCGATTGGTCACAATGCGGGTTGTGGGGGGAGTAGCGACGCCATCTGTGCGTTCACGCACTCAACAGGTCAGTCGGCATCAAGTCGTGGTTGAGTGAACGTCGTACCTGCGCTAGTTTAGTTTTTGTGGCAGTTTTAAATGTGTGCTGCAATAGAAAACCCCGCCAAATGTGAAGTGCGTGCTGTCATAAGGTTTTTTACAGCCAAAGGATATTCTGCAGCAGCTATTCATCGTGAGCTTTGTGCCGTGTACGGATCAAGAGTTATGAGTGAAGGAGTTGTCCGTGAATGTGTACGTTTATTTAAAAGTGGACGAGAAAACGTTCATGATGAAGAGAGGAGTGGTAGACCATCATTGGTGACTGACGAACTCGTTCAGACAGTTGATGCAAAAGTTCGTGAAAATCGACGTTTCTCAATGTCGGAGTTGTCTACTGGTTTTCCACAGATTTCTAAGACTCTCTTGTACGAGATAGTGACAGCAAGATTGGGTTACCGTAAGTTCTGTGCACGATGGGTGCCCAAAATTCTTACCGACCACCACAAAACTCAAAGAATGGCCTCTGCATTAGACTTTCTGTCACGTTATGAGGATGAAGGAGAACCATTGTTAAACAGAATCGTGACCGGTGACGAAACCTGGATTAAGTACGTGAACCCTGAGACAAAAGAACAATCAAAGATGTGGGCACATTCAAATTCGCCTACCAAACCAAGAAAAGCCTCGCAAGATTTTTCTGCCAGAAAACTGATGGCAACGGTGTTTTGGGATGCCAAAGGGGTGTTGTTGGTTGAATTCATGGAACGTGGTACGACCATTAATCAAGACGTGTACTGTGAAACAATAAAAAAGTTACGACGGGCTATACAGAACAAACGCCGTGGTATGCTGACTCCCGGTATCGTTTTTTTGCACGATAACGCCCGTCCTCACTCTGCTCGCAGAACAACGGTCCTTCTTGAGTCCTTCAAGTGGGACGTTATCAACCATCCACCTTACAGCCCAGACCTGGCGCCAAGTGATTATCACCTCTTCATGCATTTGAAGAAATGGCTCGGGTCACAGCGGTTTGGTGACGACGAAGAGCTCAAAGATGCGGTCACAGGCTGGCTCCAGGCACAAGTGGGTGATTTTTATGCAGAAGGAATTTCAAAGCTTGTGAAGAGATACAATAAGTGCCTCAATTGCTATGGAGACTATGTAGAAAAATAGTGCAAAGATGTAGTTGTAACATGTATATATTAAAATATTTTTATTTAACTTGGTGTATTTTTTTAAATCAACCGGAGGTTACTTTCTGAACGGCCCTCGTAAACCTGTCACTCAAGAATGGACACAAAAAACCATCATAATATAGCCGGGAAATTAACATTAAACTATACAATTACTTGACCAAAGCCCAAAATTAATACACCATAGTGTGATTGTACATTTTGAATCGTCTATGGCAAAAGTCTGCAGCTCGGCGTCTAGTGGCTAGCATTGTTGCCTCTGGATCACAGGGTCCTGGGTTCAATTCCCGGCCAAGTTGGGGATTTTCTCTGCCTGGGGACTGGGTGTTTGTGTTGTTATCATCATCATTTGTAACATTGGCTAGATTGGATTGAGTAAAAATTTTGACAAAGTTGAGTGCCCCTCAAACTAAACATCACTATGGCAAAAGTTTCGGCATTACCGAAGGATCCGATTCCACAAGTCTGCTTTGCTCCATGACGTCATCAATATGGCAGAAACGGCTACTCCCAACTTATACAAAATGACAACAATGACATTACTACAGATACGACAACAAATGCAAACAAAAATAAAAATGACAGGTTAACACTGCACTCCAAAAATAAAATGAAACTAACAGGCAACTGTGGAAAATTGGGAGTTTAGGGTGGGGAAAAGCCATATATACAACAATTAAAAAACCACCACTTCATCCAAAAACAAATAATATCCAAAAACAATTTAACTGACAGCATTCCACTACACCAACAAAACCACAGGAATCAGACAGTTTTCCTTGCCCTATATAGCTCAACCACTTCTTCGATACCACAAAACAAACACACACAACTCTGAAAAGTGGCACCAAACCCCCCACAACTCAAAACACGAAATGCGCCATATTCACTGCATCAATCAAAACACAACTGACCTACCATTAATATACAACATGCAACAACACAAAATAACACACACACACACACACACACACACACACACACAAGCCAAACACATAAAGTACCTTAATTACTCACTGAATACACTTCCACAACCCACGTTACCGCACCACCTACCTAAATCAAAACCACATAGCACAATGACAACCAAAACTCAAATAAACACAATACCTTAAGTTAAACTCAGCACATCCACATCCATCACCAGGGGACACCATCAAATACAACAACGCAACATCTACAAACACAACCAACTCACAAACTCCATACCGTAATGATGTCACACACCACACCATAGGTCAAAGCAGATGAGTGGAATCGGATGCGTCTGTTGACCCAACGTTTTACAGTAAAATTTCTCTATCAGGTAATTTCTGCACAAAACACATCACACGATTGCATCATGTATGAAAACCACACATATCGAAGGCTATGTAAATATATTGTATACAATAATAATAAATACAAACAAAACATGTTTCCACGTGCTATATTTTTAATAACAACTACTGACAGTCAGTTGAAATGGAATACACAACCAAACATACTAGCAACAAGAATTCAGTCAGTCTGTGTGTTACATCATTAGCGTTCTCTCATTGGTATATGACACCATCTGCCTCTTAGTTATATACTATTCCTATGCCCACTCAGTCCTTAATATGGGATCGTTATTAGTGGTTCATGGGCACAAAATATGGCCACAATATTCAAACTACAGAAGTGGTAAAAAAAGTGCTAAAAAAAATCTAAGTTGGGAGCTGGGGACTGTAAATGTGTCCTCTGAGTACATGCACAAATCAATTATGCACTTCATGAAAACCATTACTAATTACTATACTAACACCACTATACTACTCACATACTGAGAATAAAACTCAAAACAATATTCTCAACCAGGAATCAAAAAACACACAATGCATTGCTGAGGATATTAAGGAGAAAACTAAAACCAATACATTTACAAAATCAGTTAATGCATACCTATTTCTCATAATACACATTATGCAGTAAAGGGGTACGTAAAAACACAAACCAGGAGATAGTAAAGATTTAAGCATCTCTTGTCAATCCGCAATATGCTTTCAGACTACAGGGCTAAAGCACATTATGGGAGAATTATATGCCCAAGGTGGAAATGTTCAACCTGCCAAATCTGCTTTTACACTCATCACTAAAATTGTGGACATAAATCGCTCATCAAAATCTACATTCAATACAATTCAAATTTTGTATTCACATTACTTTGCTTAAGTAACCCATCACCAAACTAAAACTGCCCCTTTCCAATCAAACCTAGTTGCCAGCATAGACAAGCAAAATAAGTATTGTATTATCATTGCAATTCTCCAATGGTGACTGTACTCAAATTACACACCAAATGGCGTATTATCATCAGGTTAGGGGTTGAAGCTGGTGCAAGTAGACACAATCCGTCATTCAATACCCTTAGCTTCTTTGATCTTTATTAGCTCAATATCTCCTAAATTACGAGGAAATGCTGATTCAGTTATCAAACAAATGAGAATGCAAAAGAGAACATTATATCGTGTATGGTGACTCTTAAAGACATGTGAATAAATAATGGTTACATTAATTTTTGAATTAGTTGCACTTGTTATTAATTATTCATCTGCATGTAACTAATTTGTAATATTTTTTTGTTATTGTACTAAGCCGAAATCTGTACTACCACATGCAGAGCAGTAAACAACTAACGAGAAATATACAACAAATTCAGTACACTAGGAGCAAACTGTAAAAGTTAACATTTTGTTTATTTGTCTTCTGTAACACTTTGAAGACTCAGTGCAACGTGTTTCGATGTGTAAATGCAACAGATGCCTTTCCATTTCATAGTCTACTGTGAATACAATTTTTCCGTCAATTTATATTTCTATGGGATGAAAATCGACTGACCACGTCCATAACTTTGCAGATGGAATCACACTGCATTTGACAATATGCAAAACATTTGCATGAATCACATTCAAGTAGGCCGGAGGTTCATTATCGTAACGGTACACTGTTTCCCTATAGCTGACTTCAGTTTTGATGGTAAACCTAAAATTAGGTCTTACACAAATCGCTTCACATGTAACCAAATGAACTGAGCGATTAAAATGAAGTGCCGAAGCAGGTAAAATGGTTTTATCCCACAAAGAAGTCAAAAAAGGGTGTTACATATAAAGTGATAATTTGAGCTGTTATCTGCGTATTTTTGACTATTATATACAACAAAATAAATACAGGCACTTTCTTAACTCTGAACATACCATGCACCCACAAGAAGTTCTCCAAACCTGCTCTCGGGAACATAAGCATACGCACCCACATTTTTTTCCCTATTATAATATTACGTCAAAAATGGCTGCCTCATACTGCTTACGCCTATATTTAAACATAAACAGTTCACAGTTGTAACTGAAGATCTCGTGGAACCATGTAAACACCAAAGATTAACAAAAAATCAAAACATTTCGTATTGTATCTTGATAATTCAGAGATGTTACGGTTTACCAACATCTCAGAACACTTGGCTGCAAACTTCCCGTTACATATCATCATTTTCATTAAATGAGTGACAGGCTTCTCTCGAATAATTTTTATTGCTATATTTTTTATTTCTACAAATTGTGTATTTTCAATGAACAGTGGCCCTGAAATGGCTTTTAAACATTATGTGTGAAAATTAGAATTTCGTTGTTGGTATGATTAGCCAAACAATTGCTAGATAGATAAACGTATTTTACGCCTCACAGGTAATGAGTTAGAAATTAGGGACTAGAATTTACAAATAAGAATGATGTCAGCACAAAAAATATATTTAGGACGAAGTTAGTGCTTTGCTTTTAGTTTTATTTTGTTCGATTTGCAATCGTGCAGCTGTTTGCTAATCACTTGTTGTGACGTTATGCTGTGTACGACAATTGTATTGATTTATTGTTATTTTACGGGGTGTACTGGAATATGATGTTTTCCCACATTTAAGTGTTAGTGATTCAATCGCTTCTGAGGGCTTTGATTATGATTTGGCTCAGTGTAAATTTTGCTTGTTATTGTTTCAGGTTATGTTTATCACAACAAATTACTGAGCGCGATTTTCGATGAGTTTATACATAGTGTGTACGTATACTGTACATCAATTATGAATAACGCAATGTTAACGTAACAGCATTGCACCCTGTTAAATACATGCTATTTTTGCCCCACCTGATTGGTTTGTACATGTATGTTTCATGACTCGATAAAAGAAACTACCCCGATTGAACCAGTTTCTGTGCCCTGTAATCTCTTGTGAAAGTCATTGTTAAATATCTTATGATGGATGAGAAAAGATGGACAATGAAGTTCTCACATTCACTGTATTGGTGTGGTTATGTTGAGTCACACGTTGAATGTAATGTAATAATGTTTGTGAGGGAATGACCAGGGAAAAGAAACGTTGCTCTGATCCGAGGTATTACTCTTCCAGACTGTAACATGAGCAGTTGTATCATGTTCTTCCCTACGTCTGATTGAAGTGCCCACAGTTATTACGTTACTTCAGTGATCAGTTAGGTTGGTGTGAAATAAAATGCTGTAGAATCCATTCAGTCCGAAACATTTGCCGGTCAAGGGAAGTGTTCGATTCCATCCATATGATTTGATCATAACTTTTTGTGTCTTTTCCGACCATTAAAAAAAAAAAAAAAAAACATGGCATCTATCATACCCAACGCAAACCAAAAAATGCATATCCTTAAAAAAAATAAACAAATCAAAATAACTCACTGGCTAAACAGCACATTGTTCCAACAACGAAATGAGGGTCAATGGAAGCGTACGACCCACCCGGCTGTTTTGACATGTGACGTAAGGTGTTGTGGTGTGTGATATGACAGTGCAGAGTGTAGTTTATGAGTTGGTTGTGTTTGTAGATGTTGTCTTGTTGCTGTTGGTAGTGTCCTCTGGTGGTGAGTATGTGTATGGTTCAAGTGTTATGTGGTGTATTGGGTTCATTTGAACATTGTTGGTCACAGTATTTTGGATTGCCTGTGATTGAAGAACTGAAATTGGTTTCAGTAAGTTATCTTTTTTTTTTTTAATTACATGACTGTGATCGTGATAGGTGTTGTTGGTTTGCTGTTTGTCATGCAGTAATGCGTTTAATTAATTAATTAATTAATTTTTTTTTGTTAGGCATGGATATGACAGTTTGAGGTTGCATGCGGAGATGGGGGAGGACATGATGTCCTTCATAAAATTTCTTCTGATGTTTGGACTCCTGGCTGCAATTGTCAAGTGCAGTGTGTGTAGGGAGAACATGATGTTGGTGACAGTTCCGGCATCACGGACCAGGGACTGTTATATGTGTAGGTGCCGAAGGGATATCCACTGGTGCTCCATTAGATGCGGTTCCTGGTTCGAGAAGTCTAGGTTGGCCAGGAGAGGAATTATTTTGATGACTTATTGTTTTGGTTATAGATCATCTATCAGTTTTTTCGCGCATGAGACTAGAGTGAATGCGAGGACGGTTTTAGATTGGTTTTCTTTTTGTAGTGAAGTGTGTTCAGAATATGTGAAGTATAGATATAATTTGGGTGGGCCGGGGGGGTGCCCATCGTGATAGGTGAATCGCAGTTTCGAAAGAGAAAGTATGGGAGGTGTAAGTCCCTGGTTGGTTTATGGGTGTGAGGGACTGTTATTTTGGGGGGTGGTTATGTGGATTGTGTTTTCAGGGTTTTCGAGGGGCGTGCAAAGAGGGAACTGGTGGGGTTAACGGAAGAGTATATAAGGGAGGAGAGTACTATAGTGTCAGTTGCTTTTTTGTCACATGGGGGCTTGGGGAAGGGGGGTTATGATCATTTAGTTGTAAATCTTAGTTTAAAGTTCAAAAATTATGAACCTGGGGTGTGTACTAATACTATAGAGGGGTTTTGGGGGATAGTTAAATCAGTCATAGGGAGAGAGAATAGGCACTCTTCTAACTTGCAATCTCATTTAGATAGTATTGCTGGCAGAAGAGTGTCCCGAGGGAGTATTTCATTTCTTGCGGTTTTTTTTTTCCCCCCCGAGGGCAGTTAGTAAACTGTACAGGCCAACGGTGGTTAGTTGAGGGGTTTTTGTATGTGGTGGTGGTGGGGGGGGGGGAGGTTGTGGGTAATGTGGTGGATTGGGTTGGGGGGGGGGGTAGTTTTACGATTAAGTTGCAGAAAATCTCTTTTGTTGCAGTTGTTTTTAAGTTGTAGTGTGTGATTCAGTTTCATTTATTTTGTGGTATTTAGTTGTTGGCGGATTTTTGTTTCTGGGGGGAGGGTGAAGGTTGGTGGGGGTTGAGCTTGATGTTGATGTTGATGTTGGAATTGGTAGGTTGTGGGTGGATGGGAGTTTTTTTCAGTTGGGTTTTGTGTGGGGGGGGGGGGGAGGAGGCGGCTGTGGCGGTGGCTGTGGCTGTGGCTATGTTTGTGGTGCAGTGGCTAACCTAGTGTGTAGTGCTGGAATTTGTTTGTGATGAGTAGATGTCTTTTTGGGTCTATTATTCGTGAATTGTGATGTTTTGTGGGATTTATCAAGTGTTGGGGATTCGGTTTTATTTATGACAGGTGTAGGTGTGGTTGATCTATACAGCTTACGGCAATTATCTGATTCCAATTTTTGTAGTTGTGGATGCATTTTGGTATCATGAGTTGGTTGACCTATATAGGTGAAGGAAAATGTTCAATTTCTACGTTTGTCGTCGTAGCTGTATGTGTTTTGGTATCGTCAGTTGTAGTTGACTTATATAAGTGAAGGGAAGGGTCCGATTCCAATGTGTGTCGTCTAGTTGGGTGTGTTTTCATTTCATCAGTTGTAGTTGACTTATATAGGTCAAGGGAAATGTTCGATTCCAATGTGTTTCGCCATGGGTGTTTTGGTATCTTCAGTTGTAGTTGACCTGCGTAGGTCAAGGGTAGTGTCTGAGTCTTGGTTTTTATTTTGTAGTATCAAGAATTGCGATTGAGATAGGTGAAGGGAAGTGACCGGTTTTTGTGGGTGTAGTGGAATGTGTGAATTTTATGTTGTTTTTTCTGTTGCTTTTTGTGTGTTTTGGGATCTTGGTGTGTGGTTTTATATGTTAATATTTAGTTTGTGCCCACCCACAACCCCCAGTTTCCCATGCTTGGCCCCCTTGTTTGATTATATTTTTCGAGTGAGATGTTTTTGTCGTTTTTATATGTATTTTTGTGTTTGTTGTGTTTATTTACTGGCGTCGTATATTGATGATGTCATGGGTCAGACCAGATGGGTGTAATTGGATGCTTCGTTTTTTTTTGGGGGGGGGGGGGGGATAATAGGGAAATGTTTAAAAGTTAAACACTCCGGGTTTGTCTGGGTGATGATATGATGACGACGACCATAAGGTTTTGGCTTGATTGCTGACTACATGAGATGTCATGTGTAAAGAGATTAAGTAGTTGACTAGAATCCTGGCATCTTGGACCAGATGCCAGTATTTGTGGCAGTTTGGTGGTCTAATTGACACAAGACCTGGCACGAGAGATCTAGATTGGTCATCAGGGAGATTGTTTTACTTACGTATTATTTTCATTATCATTAATTTTTACAGTTTTTTTAGTGTGTTTGCAAAGTGAATTGGGTGGTTTTCTTTTTGTAGTGAAGTTAGTACTGGGTATGTTAACTATAGGGGAATGATGTTGATTGAGGGGGGGGGGGGGTGAGTAATTGGCAGTGGAGATTTTGTATAAGTGTAGTGGAACATGTTTGTGGTCAGTGTAGGAAGAGCTGCTAGGTAATGGTAATTTTCACTGGCAAAAGGCATTACATGTAGATGTGGATTTTATATCAGAGCTTAACAGATGTTAATCTTATGAATGTGTAGTTAGAAGAAAGTTACATCACCAGTTTGGTAAGAGAACTGATATTAAATGTTGTTTATTATCAAGAGTCAGCTGTATAGTGAAAATATAAGTTGCTACTTATTGCAAAGATGATACATTAAGTTGCAAATAGGCACAACAAAAAGGCACTTACACAGTACCTAGCAGGCTGATGAAGGATTTTTCTGTAAGCTAATATGGAAGTGTCTTTTAGTTGTGCCTGTCTGCAAGTTAATGTGACATCTTCTTGGTAAGTAGCAATCTATCTTTTCCAACCTGGAATTCCGATTATAAGATTCAACTGTTTGTGAGTACTGTGTGTGGATTGCAGTGTGCATGTTTTTCTTTAGTGAACATATAAAGCGTTCAACGTGGGGCACTGGACTGTGAATGGCTATAAAGAAAGTCTCAAACAACTCTGTTAAAGTGCATATTAAATTGTATGATGAAGAAGTGATTCAAAGGCTGGTGACCAGAATATATTTTCATTTTGTTCTTGTCTGTCTGTATGTAAGTAATACCACAAAGAAATTGTAGAATGATACATCAGTTTTCAGATTCAGGATGTAATGTGCAGCATATATGATTAAGAAGTACAAATTCTATTCTGCTCCTGACTTTATTAAGTACATGATTATAAGCGTCTTGGCTTGAGTTCATGTACATTGAGGTATTCCCAAAATAAATAAATAAGCAAGCATTGAGCTAGTGGAAGACTACAAGCACGATTGTAAACTTTTTTCTTTGTCTGTGAAACAGGTTGACTACAGCAAATGGTTTTCTTTGGTAAATGCACCGTAATCTATTAACTGCTTCAATGGCGCACCTTATTGCAGTTAGAATTTATGTTGAAGAGCAAGATGTGTGTCCTGTATTGCTCACAACATGGTAGTATATCACAAGCCAGTGTTAAAAACGCCAGTTTAAGTGATCTCTTTCAACAGCATGAGATTTTGATGTTCTTTCATTTTGATGCTATGTATTAAACTCTTCGTAACGTGAAGTTTACAATTCATTGGTTGTCTTTCGGTTTTTGGACTCTCTTCATAATCTATGATAAATTTATTTCTGTTGTTGATTCCTTTTTTATCTTCCAGAGGTGTATTACTGCCGTCATGGGTGACACGAAAACTGTTTGGCTTGAAAAAGAAGAAATTGATGAGGTATGTACTGAGCCAGATTCCATGGTTACTTACTTCCTTTGCCACTGTTTCATTAATTTCTGTAGGCAGTATACTATGTGAATAAACACAGTTCTTGACATGTTGCTGGAAACATGAATAATGCACTTTAATGTATTAGTGAGATTGAAGGGAGACATTGAAGAAATTCAGAGGCCGGCTGGTATATTTGTTACAAGTAGATCTGATCAATATGCGAGTACTCCGAAGATGTTTTGTGATCTCAAATGGGAATCCCATGAGAAGAGGAGGTAGTTCTTTTTGCTAACACTATTGAGAAAATTTAGAGAACTGGCTTTTGAAGCTGACTGCCAAATGATTCTGCTGTCACCTACATACATATCACATATGGACCACTTGGAAAAATAAGAGAAATTGGAGCTCATATGGAGGCTTATAGAAGGCTGTTTTTCCCTCATTCTATTTGCGAGCGGAACAGGAAAGGAATTGACTAGTAGTGGTACAAGGTACTCCATCATGTACTGTAAGGTGGCTTGTGGTTTATCTATGTATATGTAGGTTCAGTTTGCCCGACCGAGACTCGAACTCGGGATCTTTGCCTTTCGCGGGCAAGTGCTCTACCAACTGAGCTACCGAAGCACGACTCACGCCCGGTACTCACAGCTTTACTTCTGCCAGTACCTCGTCTCCTACCTTCCAAACTTTACAGAAGCTCTCCTGCGAACCTAGCAGAACTAGCACTCCTGAAAGAAAGGATATTGTGGAGACATGGCTTAGCCACAGCCTGGGGGATGTTTCCAGAATTCTGGAAAGACGAGGTACTGGCAGAAGTAAAGCTGCGAGTACCGGGCGTGAGTCGTGCTTCGGTAGCTCAGTTGGTAGAGCACTTGCCCGCAAAAGGCAAAGGTCCCGAGTTCGAGTCTCGGTCGGGCACACAGTTTTTGAATCTGCCAGGAAGTTTCATATCAGCGCACACTCCGCTGCAGAGTGAAAATCTCATTCTGGAAACATCCCCCAGGCTGTGGCTAAGCCATGTCTCCACAATATCCTTTCTTTCAGGAGTGCTAGTTCTGCTAGGTTCGCAGGAGAGCTTCTGTAAAGTTTGGAAGGTAGGAGACGAGGTACCGGCAGAAGTAAAGCTGTGAGTACCGGGCGTGAGTCGTGCTTCGGTAGCTCAGTTGGTAGAGCACTTGCCCGCGAAAGGCAAAGGTCCCGAGCTCGAGTCTCAGTCGGGCACACAGTTTTAATCTGCCAGGAAGTTTCATACTAAATTTTATTAAATATATTAATAGGGGTGTATCCTGTAGGTACTAAGCTTTGGCTTTGACTCTTGATGTAGTAGTGTTAGACACCATATGTGCACAAAGAGATATAAGTGAATATTATTTATTTTGGTTTTATATTTTTGTGGAATGGAAGATTTTAATGACGTGAGACGATAAGAAGCGGTGTGAAGTTGGATTGCAAAATTCACACCTCTCTCACATTGGTTGACTGACTTGATCTGCTCAGCCGATCTTCCTCTCTGTATTGCCAGCTGCGTCGATCTCCAAAACCTTCTTCTCCAAAGAACAATGCTGCTTGCAGAAATTTACAAGACTCTCTCTCTATTTTTGAAATAATTTTGTACTCGAATAATACTTTTTGTTCAGTCATGATGTATTTCAACTTCCTTAAGTAACATACTCAGCGTTTTTCACATTAATATTCAAATGATTAAAAGTTAACTGATTTGTCTTGTGTTAGACTCATTTAAATACATCGGCAATATATTTGGCTTAACGACCACATAATGTATGAATATGTCTTGCCTCTAGCGAGTCCAATACATGAAGTATAATTAACAATTTTTCAGCTGTTCTTCTTTTTTGTCATTACAGTAATCACTGATATAAAGCACCATAAGATACATAAACACTCCTTGTTCTTCCAATACGACTTCAGTGGCACGAGTGGCAAACACTTGTAGATGCTGTCTACCTTGTGCTCATTACTCCTTTCCACCCTGCACACACAAACGTGTCGCAAGTTTGTACATTCTCTCACAATTATTTTTTAAAATACCATGTTTTAGAGACCGTAGGAGGATGAGCGGTTCTAGAATTTATGCAGAAATTCTCGAAGCACTAAAACATCTATGACGAACCTATGCAACATAGTCCAAGTTGCATGTTAGATTGTAAGGTGGTGGTTTGATTGTGAGTTGTCAAAGTCAGTGAACGTGAATACAAATCTTTATTGTCATCACATACTGATCTGTACCATAGGCTGAGCACTGCGTTAGTTTAAAAGATGACAGTTTGATAGTGAGTTGGCAGAGCCAGCAAATGAGATGTCGTGCAAATAATTATAGTTCTTGTTGTAGCATTTATTGTAGGCTAGTTGGTGTTTTGGCCAGAGGTTCATGTCCCCCATTTTGATAATGTCGTGGGTCAGTCCAGTTGGGTGAGATTAACGGGTTGAATATTTTCTGGTAAATATATTTAAACATAAACATATTACAATTTCATAAACAACTTAAATTGTAGCTTAAAGTAATAGTCTGTACAGATTAATTGTATATTTCCAAATTCTAGAATGGATCAAAACCAATTTGTTTGAAGTCTGATTAACTTTGTAACTAACCTCAGAATCCATTAAAAAGCCACATAATGTCATCTTTCACATCATGTGACACTTTAGTTGATGGACTGAACATTTACTAGGTTCTTCCAAGAACTGTTTAACGATTATATTCAGAGAAAGCCATCTGCATTGAATAAGTACAAGTTTCTTTTCACTCATTGTATGTTTTATATAGTAAACCATCCTCTCAACTATTGCAGCAGTCGTTGGCATTTCTTTGGCCAGTCTCCATTTAGAAGTCATAATACTGAATGCCTAGTTGGCAATTCCCATTCTGGAAAGATGGTTACATATTTTCTCCCTTTCTGTAACATGTTACCTTGAAACTACAGTTGTGATTTGTGACATCTAGCAGATTAATTGGAAATTGGTTTTTACAATTATAATACTTGCTTCCATTGTTGACAAAGCATTTTATTCTAGTATACTTCCTATCTAAACTGGTCATTGCATTTGCGAAATGCTGTTTTCCTTTGCATGTCTGTGCAAATTATGTTCATTTTTATCACTTTGTATTGCTAAATGTTGAGCAGAAAGCCTCTTTCAAATGACTTTGAAAATGTATTCTACTAGATTTACTACTGCTGCTCTGTGAAATGAGAGGAAAGTCCAGTTCTCATATATTTGGAAAAATGAGTTGATGCAAACGTATCTGGAAAGACATGAATTATGTTTTATGCTTCATCTATGAACATAAGATTACATTTACAAGCATAAGAATGACATTGTGGCAATGTTAACACTAATTGACAAAAGCATGCTACAGTTTTAATTACAAAATATTTGCATTGCCTTCTATCCAGCACATTTTTATTTTCTAACTTCAGGTATATTGCTATTGTTTCCATGTTAATATTATCAAAGAATTAAATCATATTATGTGGTTGCTGTATTTATCATTTCTGTAATGCATACAAAATGCAAGTGCTGCTGGTAACTGAAGTAATCCCATCATAACTTCATTTTTAAGTTCTTGTGAATTACACACACTGAAGTTAATATTGATTCTCTGTTCTTGCTCATGTTTTCCAAAAAAAAAGTCAAATTGAAACCAGACTTCCTATCACACTAACAGATATGTCACTTCCTCCAAATCACTGATGTTGAAAATTTCTGTAGAAGCAGTGACAATGCAGATTTATTTCAGTGACTGAGAATGACACATTGCTGAAACTAGCCTGATTGTCTAGTAGTGTGCATAGATTACCTAGCCAAGTAAGCATGTGTTGAATTACACTGAAACCCTCATCCACTGTAAGGCTAGCCTAAACAAAACAGTTTAGTTATGAGTCACCTCCAATTTTCAGTCTCTCTACTTTGAATTTATATCATATGTCTCTGTTTTTATGAACCTGATGTGAGAACTGTCATGACCATATTCAGGGCATTCATTTTTTGAATGGTGATTTATATCTGCCATACATCTTGCAAAGTGAGTAGTTAAAAGGAAATTTTTGCTGATAATCAACTTACCTTTTATACATCAATCTTCACTTATTGCTCTTGCTGGGAATAATGACAGAAATGAGGTTTAGATACTGCTTTTGTGTGCCTCTTCTATTCTGCAACAGTATGTGTATCACTATCTAGAGGTGTGTAAAAATGCATTGACGATTCCAACACCTTATAGATGTTGTATGTGAAATGGCTCCATAGCGGCAAATGTCGGTTATAAAATATGATTGAAAATAGTAGTACAGGGAAAGGGCTGAAGTGCAGAATCCTAATTAATTTTCAGATATGTTGTCATTGATTATTTACATAATTTCACCACCAGTATCACTAAATAAATTTTACTTACTATGCACCAGCACAATTGCTTTGTCAGAACAAAAGACATGAAGTGATTAATCTTGTTAAACTTTTGTATGAATGCTTCATTGCACTCTTTACAGTGTTATTTTTTATTTTCACCACAGGTTCAGGTTTACCCATCCAGTGTGAAAATAAAGGAAGAATTGCAGGAGGATGTGAATCAAGAGGTAAATTTAATGTTTAAAATCTGTGTGACTACATAAAATTAAACTGTGATATTCTGTTGCACAGTTTTGGTGAATAGAATTTGATGGACAACTGATGAAGTTGTACAGAAACTTCTTGTTTTTCCCTGTATTGGCCATAAGGATGGCAGGCTGACAGAAACATAATGTGTACCTAGTAGGAAATAAGGAAAAGTAGGAAAAATACAGCATTTTTAGAATTTACATTTCTCTGATCAAAGTATTATATTCGAGATAGTTAAGTGTTTATGTAGTAACACGACTCACATTTCCGCGCACTTCACCTAGTGTAGACCGGGAACTGTCTGCTAGGCATGCCCGATGTGAACTGGCTGGGCACAGTCCATGCTGCCTGAGTTGGTGTTCTGCCGGCAGAGGACGCGGCAGAATTCTTGCGTGCCCTCTAGCGTGCGGGACTTTACTTGCAGCAACTACTGTCCGTGACACACTGTGCTGGTGTGCGCCTCCTGCGATCTTTCTGGTGGCTACTGCACTCCTCCTCCTTCGGGAGGTGAAGCCACTGTGATCCACTGCATCGGAAGGTGGACCGTCGTGCAGTAACGATTACCTCCATGTCCATTGGAAGGCTGAAGTCGGGGGGGATCAGCCAACCCTCGAGCCTGAACCTCCGAATACGTTTGGAAGTGACCCACACGTAGAGGCCCCCGTCATCCCACTACCGGAGCCTGGGACAGAACGGGCGACAAGCCGTCGAATGCTAGATCCCGGTCCACGTTTGTAGGGGCAAGACCCAGTGGCGGGGACGATGGGGAAGGGACGACCACAGGTGAACCAGCCTCCTGAGAAACCAGGCCTGCGAGGGGGGCCGGCTCTCACCAGAGCATCTCTAACGATGGCGATGCTGGTACTGGAGCTATTGGAGGCCACCAAGGCTGAGAACCCTCGCAATGTGGCGGAGTCACAGGTGGGAGAGGCGGTAGCATCCCCTGAGAAAACAACACAGGTGTTGGCAATGGGGAAGCTGGCGCCCGAGGGGTCAGAGGGTGGGTGTCTAAACATGGACATAGCTGATTTTGGTGACAACGTACCTCCTGGTCCCCTGCCTGGAAGGTATAGAACCGGCGGCCATTGCAGCACAGGACCACCACCGGTATCCATCATGGATTGTGACCAAACCCACGTGCCAGACCGACATACCCAATGTAAAGCAGGGTGCCCTGTTTTGCGAAGACTGGCGAGGGCCAGGCCAGAGGAGGTGCAGCAGAGTCCTAGGTTGGCACCCGTGGAGGAGCTCTGCAGGGCTGGGTTCTCCCATTGGTGTGGTCCGGTATGCCTTCAGGAAAAACGTCAATGCCTCCTCCGCAGGAAATTAGTGCACATACATTTTCAACTGCGTCTTAAATGTGCGCACCATGCGCTTGGCTTCCCCATTTGATTATGGATGAAAGGGGGGAGAACAAACGTGCCGAATACCGAGGCGCCTACTAAAATCCTGGAAGGTCTGCGAAATAAACTGAGGTCCATTGTCCGATACCAGGCTGACTGGCAGACCTTTCACAGAAAAGATTTTTGCTTGTGCTTGGATTGCAACTTCGGGAGTAGTTGAGGAGCAGCGAACCACTTATGGAAATCGGGAATAAGCATCAATGACAATGAGCCAGAAGGCATTGAGAAACAGGCCCACAAAATCTATGTGAACACGTTCCCATGCCTGGGTTGCAGGTGGCCATGAAGAGAACACTGACCTGGGAAATGCCTGTTGGCTCTCACACTGGGAACAGGCGGCCACCAAGTGCTCAGTTTCTCTGTCAATACCGGCCCAGTACACATGTCTGCGAGCCAAGGTTTTAGTACGGTAAACACCCCAGTGCCCGTCATGTAATAAACTGGCAGGAACAACCATGCAAGGAGCTGTATCGTCGGTAGCCAGAAGGAGAACTCTTTCCAAGACTGAGAGGCGGTCTCAGAAGAAAATAATTATGAAGAGGGTCCAAGTCCCAACCTGGAGGTCGGGACGACCAGCCCTGCTGAACGAGGCGAACTACTTGCCGGAGGAATGGGTCAGCTTCTGTTTCCCTGGCGATTCTAGAACTAGTGATCGGGAAGCCATCAACCACTTGTCGGGATGCCACATCCAAATGAAAACACATAATCTCCTCCCGATCAAACTTAGGATCCGGGCCCACCGGAAGACAGGAAAGAGTGTCGGCATTGACGTGCTCTCCAGTAGGGCGAAAATGAATGTCATAATGGTACTTAGAGAGGAACAAGGCCCAGCGCTCCAGTCTGTGGGCCGCCCAATCCGGAATCTGAGAGGCGGGGCCAAATAACGATATTAATGGCTTATGGTCAGTGATTAACTGAAACTTCATGCCATACAAGAAAGGGTGAAACTTGGTAACAGCGTAGACAATGGCCAAAGACTCTTTTTCCACCTGGGAGTAATGGGCCTGCACGGGACTAAGAGTCTTAGACGCAAACGCCAGTGGCTGCTTGGAGCCATCCGCATTGCGATGAGCCAGGACGGCCCCCACCCCATACTGCAAAGCATCTGTAGCCAGGACCAATGGCTTAGTGGGATCAAAAGTATCCAAACAAGGCTCTGACGTGAGGACTCCCTTCAACCAGGTGAATGCTCGCTCGCATGCAGGCGACCAATCAAAAGGAACACCCTTGCGCAGAAGGCAGTACAGGGGGCGGGCTATGGTGGAAGCCCTGGGAATGAACCGGTGGTAATAGGCTATCTTGCCTAAAAAAGCTTGTAACTCCAGTGAAGCGGGCCGCAGAAGGTCGACAATACCTTGGACCAAACTTCCTAGCGGCTGGATGCCGTGCCGAGAGATCATGTAGCCCACATTCTCAGTGGATGGTTGGAAGAAGTTCGACTTACGCAGGTTGCAACGCAGCCCCACGGACCTGAATTTGAGAAGGAGGGTTCAAAGGTTGTGCAAGTGTTCCTTCGTGCTGCGGCCTGTGACAATTACGTTGTCCAGGTAATTAATACAGTGGGGGATTGTCGACGTGATGTGCTCAAGATAACACTGAAATATCGCCGGGGCACTGGATATTCCGAAGGCCAACCGCTGGTATTGGTAAAGGCCAAACGGGGTGTTGATGACTGCCAGCTGTTTGGAGTCCTCATCAAGTGGTATCTGATGATAAGCCTCCCAAAAGATCGATTTTCGAAAAATATTGGCCTCCCACCACAGCAGAGAACAATTCATGAGAACAAGGCAAGGGATAGGTGTCTGCCACCAATTGGGAATTAATGGTGGCCTTGAAATCGCCACAAAGACGTAATTTTCCCAAGAGTTTCTTGACAATAATGAGGGGCGAAGCCCACTCACTAGAAGAAATGGGAAGAACGACCCCGAGGGCTGTCAGCCGGTCTAGCTCTGCTTTTACCTGAGGGCGGAGAGCTGCCTCGCGCAAAGAAAACACGGGCGAGCTGCCGCCTTCAACGTTAAGTGAGCTTCAAAACACGCCCCAAGCCCTCCTCAAAGATATCCTGAAAGTCAGAGATCAAAGATTCCAATGACTGATAGGGAATGTCTTCGGAGACCAATTGTATGGTATCTGTGATAGAAAAACCGAAAGCTTGAAAGGCATCCAATCCAAAAAGGTTAGCGGAGCTCGCATCACTGACAACAATAAAAGAAAAGTAAGAGGCCGAGTGACTGATTTGTAAGTAACGTCAGTAGTGAATTGAACCAGTAGGGGAATGAGCTGTTTACCATAACCGCGTAGACGCCGGTAAACTGGCGCCAACGGGGCGACCCAAGGTCAGAGTAAGTTTGTGCATTCAACAAGGAAACTGCCGCACCCGTATCTACTTGCAGTTGTAATCGGCGCAACTGAACACACACCGCGATAAAGAGTTTGTGTTTCCTGAATGTCAACGTCCATGTCCTCTGTACCTGCTTCCTTCGATTCCTTTCAGGCTGAGCGGCAAACTTTAGCATGTCTTTCTTATTACATTTGCGACAAACGGCCCAACGCTGGGGCACTCTGACCGATCATGATGTATATAGCACGACACACAGGACGGAACTCTGTTTACGCGCGTGCGGGAGCGGCCGTAATGGCCGGATTGTACCGCTCGCACGTCATCAACTCCGGACGCAGTGGCCGCGGCCGCACCGCCCTGAACCGCCGCGACGTCGCACCATGCTTCCAACTGTTAACCTTGCGCGTGAGAGACTTCATACGATTGAGCAATGGACAGGACCTCCTCAAGGGAAGGGTCTTCCAACTGCAGGGGCCGAACGAACCATGACGCCGCGCACCATAACGTGGGCATATGACTCTCGCGACTGCTCCATGACAAAATGACACTTGCAACTAAGACCGTGCAGTGTAGCGGCCCACGCTGTTTCTTGCATTGATAGAACTCGACCCTAGCCGCCACAACATGCGTGCGACGGCAATAATATGAAGACAGCAATGAGCACAATGCATCAAAAGACAAGGACGAGGGTTCCTGTAATGGCGCTAGCTGCCGCAAAACTTGATACAGCGAGGGAGATATCCAAGACAAGAAAAGAGCACAACATACCTCCGCATCGGCAACATGAAACACCTGGAAATGCTGCCGAAGGCGATGTTCATATGCATCCCAATCCTCCGCCGTCTCATCATATGGGGGAAAGGGAGGAGGGAACAGTGCTGGAGCAGACTGCGTGGAGAGCAACGCCGGAAGCACTTGTTTCATGGTTGCCATGAGCTCCGTCTGCTGCTCAATCAAAACCCGCACTAAATCCTCCATGCCGTGGAAAAGCTGCAAAACCGGAACGAAGACGCAACACACGAAAGAACGACCCTACTCGTCACCAATTGTGTAGTAACATGATTCACGTTTCTGTCGTACTTCTCCTAGTGTAGACTGGGAACTGTCTGCTAGGCATGCCTGATGTGAACTGGCTGGGCACAGCCCATGTTGCCTGAGTTGTTTTTCTGCCTCTGTTCTGCCAGCAGAGGATGCGGCCAAATTCTTGCGGGCCCTCTGGTGGGCGGGACTTTACTTGCGGCAACTATTGTCCGTGACGCACCGTGCTGATGGGCGCCTCCCGTGATCTTTGTGGTGGCTACTGCAGTTTACAACATATTTATTTGTAAAATTACTTCCTTATACAGGATACCTCACTGAAGAGTATGGCGCATTTTCTTTGATAATCAGCAAATATTTGCAGTTTCATTTTTGTAATGTGTAGATGAAGTTGACCCGAAAAAGTATTGCTTGTAATGTTTCACATGACACAATGTCAATGGAAAATGTCAGTTTCTTTCCTATTCTAAGAAAAATAATCTTTAGAATGGAATGTTACATGTTCAGTGTGTGCTAGTCATCCCAGATTAATGTAGTGTGACATTTAGTTTAATGACACATTAACAAGGATAGTAAAACAAAGAATAACCAGTACCTGAGCAGAGAGCGAGTAATGTTGCTGCAGAGCACGGGGCCCAACTGCTCATGGGACAGGGCAAAATGGACAAGGAAGATGTGGTGAACACATTTCCATAAAAATGAAAACAGCTGAATTGCCAGTGTATGCACCTCAGTCTTCTGCACACCACACCACACTCTAGAATACAGCATATACAAACCTTCAGAAGTAACAGACATGCTTTTGTTTACTCGTGAATGCTGTAAATGTTATCATTTTGTTTGATTCTTGTTGCTGTGGTGTGTGTTTCTGACTAGATTCCATAACACGATTTTTGTTGTTGGTCTTGTGTAATGAGGTTGACAGGGAAACAGCTCAAGTGTATATGGAAATATATCTGGAATGAGAAGAGAGCCACCCTCTAGTAGATGTTTTTTGGGCTGTAATACAGTGAGCTTGACACATGGTATGAGCAGATCCACACAGCAAACCATTGATGCTTGCTAGTTCAAATCTCACACACCACAGTGCATCGAATTTTAAGAGACTCGAAGTTGCACCCATACTGCCACCCTGGGTACCATAAGCTTTTAGTAGATGACAAGGCCAATCGGGTAATCTTTTGTGGGTGAGTATTGAATCAGTGTATTAGCTTGGTGAAGGCGACTCAGTTCACAGACCAGTCAACATTTTCCACACAGTCATGCTAAATCATCGTGCTAAACACTGCTGGACCTCCGGGGACCTTCAATGTCTGTGTGAGCCAGAGAATGTATGATGGGCTGTCAGTTGCTGGGGAGGCATTATCAATAAACATGTGGTAGGTTCCCACTTTTTCCAAAGATAGGTTGAGTGAGAGAATGTGCCCAAACTTCCTTCAGAATTAACTGTTTTCTATGGTTGATGTGATGATATTAATTTAAGCATGAGACTGGAATAGAAGGGAGAACCGATAGAGGTACTCAAGGTACCCTCCGCCACACACCGTCAGGTGGCTTGCGGTGTATGGATGTAGATGTAGATGTAGAAGTGATGTGGATGCAAAAGAATTGTGCACCTGGCTACTGCATTGCACCTGCATGCCCAGCAGCACAAAATGATAGGCAGACATATGATCATCGCATGCCAGCTAGGCCACTTGATCAGTCTCTACTTCACTTGGATAGCTGGGAACAAAAAAGATTCAGTGTATGAAGAACAATGTGAGAACCATGAGGAGGTGGACAACTGCATCAGGCAAAACCTTTCTGCACTTGGGTCATATGATGAACTGCACGCAACACCTCGCATCTATTCTAGCCTGGAACAGTGTTCAGAAAAAATGGTGGTTTGTTTGGACACATAGTGTAAGGGACTAATTCAATCAAAGAATGATTAATTTTTGTTTCCTTTAAAAAAAAAAAAAAAACCTCTTAAGAAATTTTTGGCTGCTTAGAATTCAGTATTACTTTGTTGTGTTATGTGGACACGCATGTCCACAGTGAAGAATCAATAATAAAGCAGAAAAATAAGCTTATTGTTAATTTTCTTAGTTGTAGGCTGCAAATCTGTTACAGACTGTTGCTTTGATAATAACTAATTTGACAGTTTAAGAACTGTATTGTAAAAGTCTACTCTTTCCATTCACTATGTTGTTGTTGTTGTTGTTGTGGTCTTCAGTCCTGAGGCTGGTTTGATGCAGCTCTCCATGCTAATCTATCCTGTGCAAGCTCCTTCGTCTCCCAGTACCTACTGCAACCTACATCCTTCTGAATCTGCTTAGTCTATTCATCTCTTGGTCTCCCTCGACGATTTTTACCCTCCACACTGCCCTCCAATGCTAAATTTGTTATTCCTTGATGCCCCAGGACATGTCCTACCAACCGATCCCTTCTTCTAGTCAAGTTGTGCCACAAACTTCTCTTCTCCCCAATCCTATTCAATACCTCCTCATTAGTTACGTGATCTACCCACCTAATCTTCAACATTCTTCTGTAGCACCACATTTCAAAAGCTTCTATTCTCTTCTTGTCCAAACTATTTATTGTCCATGTTTCACTTCCATACATGGCTACACTCCATACAAATACTTTCAGAAATGACTTCCTGACACTTAAATCTATACTTGATGTTAACAAATTTCTCTTCTTCAGAATTGCTTTCCTTGCCATTGCCAGTCTACATTTTATATCCTCTCTACTTCGAGCATCATCAGTTATTTTGCTCCCCAAATAGCAAAACTCCTTTACTACTTTAAGCGTCTCATTTCCTAATCTAATTCCCTCAGCATCAACCAACTTAATTCGACTACATTCCATTATCCTCGTTTTGCTTTTGTTGATGTTCATCTTATACCATCCTTTCAAGATACAGTCCGTTCCGTTCAGCTGCTCTTCCAAGTCCTTTGTTGTCTCTGACAGAATTACAATGTCATCGGCGAACCTCAAAGTTTTTATTTCTTCTCCCTGGATTTTACTACCTACTCCAAATTTTTCTTTTGTTTCCTTTACTGCTTGCTCAACATAGAGATTGAATAATATCGGGGGAG
The DNA here is from genome assembly GCF_023864345.2 of Schistocerca serialis cubense. Classification (NCBI taxonomy): domain Eukaryota; kingdom Metazoa; phylum Arthropoda; class Insecta; order Orthoptera; family Acrididae; genus Schistocerca; species Schistocerca serialis. The sequence continues at coordinate 41,487,732 of NC_064648.1, read as the reverse complement.
AGGCTACAACCCTGTCTCACTCCCTTCGCAACCACTGCTTCCCTTTCATGCCCCTCGACTCTTATAACTGCCATCTGGTTTCTGTACAAATTGTAAATAGCCTTTCGCTCCCTGTATTTTACCCTGGACACCTTTAGAATAATGTAGGTTGCAGTAGGTACTGGGAGATGAAGAAGCTTGCGCAGGATAGAGTAGCATGGAGAGCTGCATCAAACCAGTCTCAGGACTGAAGACCACAACAACAACAACAACCACCTTTAGAATTTGAAAGAGAGTATTCCAGTCAACATTGTCAAAAGCTTTCTCTAAGTATATAAATGCTAGAAATGTAGGTTTGCCTTTACTTAATCTTCCTTCTAAGATAAGTCGTAAGGTCAGTATTGCCTCACGCGTTCCACCATTTCTACGGAATCGAAACTGATCTTCCCCGAGGTCGGCTTCTACCAGTTTTTCCATTCAGCTGTGACTCATTAAACTGATAGTTCGGTAATTTTCACATCTGTCAACACCTGCTTTCTTTGGGATTGGAATTATTATATTCTTCTTGAAGTCTGAGGGTATTTCGCCTGTCTCGTACACCTTGCCCACCAGATGGTAAAGTTTTGTCAGGACTGGCTCTCCCAAGGCCGTCAGTAGTTCCAGCAGAATGTTGTCTACTCCCGGGGCCTTGTTTTGACTCAGGTCTTTCAGTGCTCTGTCAAACTCTTCATGCAGTATCGTATCTCCCATTTCATCTTCATCTACATCCTCATCCATTTCCATAATATTGACCTCAAGTACATCGCCCTTGTATAGACCCTCTATATACTCCTTCCACCTTCCTGATTTCCCTTCTTTGCTTAGAACTGGGTTTCCATATGAGCTCTTGATATTCATACAAGTGGCTCTCTTTTCTCTAAAGGTCTCTTTAATTTTCCTTAGGCTGTATCTATCTTACCCCTAGTGAGATAAGCCTCTACGTCCTTACATTTGTCCTTTAGCCATGCCTGCTTAGCCGTTTTGCACTTCCTATCGATCTCATTTTTGAGACGTTTGTATTCCTTTTTGCCTGCTTCATTTACTGCATTTTTATATTTTCTCCTTTCATCAATTAAATTCAATATTTCTTCTGTTACCCAAGGATTTCTACAGGCCTCGTCTTTTTACCTACTTGATCCTCTGCTGCCTTCACTACTTCGTCCCTCAGAGCTACCCATTCGTCTTCTACTGTGTTTCTTTCCCCCCATTCCTGTCAATTGTTCCCTTATGTTCTCCCTGAAACTCTGTACAATCTCTGGTTTAGTCAGTTTATCCAGGTCCCATCTCCTTAAATTCCCACCTTTTTGCAGTTTCTTCAGTTTTAACCTACAGTTCATAACCAATAGATTGTGGTCAGAGTCCACATCTGCCCCTGGAAATGTCCTACAATTTAAAACCTGGTTCCTAAATCTCTGTCTTACCATTATATAATCTATCTGATACCTTTTAGTATCTTCAGGATTCTTCCACGTATACAACCTTCTTTTATGATTCTTGAACCAAGTGTTGGCTATGATTAAGTTATGCTCTGTGCAAAATTCTACCAGACAGCTTCCTCTTTCATTTCTTAACCCCAATCCATATTCACCTACTATGTTTCCTTCTCTCGCTTTTCCTACTGTCAAATTCCAGTCACCCATGACTATTAAATTTTCGTCTCCGTTCACTACCTGAATAATTTCTTTTATCTCATCATACATTTCTTCGTCATCTGCAGAGCATATAAACTTGTACTACTGTAGTAGGCATGGGCTTCGTGTCTATCTTGGCCACAATAATACGTTCACTATGCTGTTTGTAGTAGCTTACCCGCACTCCTATTTTTTTATTCATTATTAAACCTACTCCTGCATTACTGCTATTTGATTTTGTATTTATAACCTTGTATTCACCTGACCAGAAGTCTTGTTCCTCCTGCCACCGAACTTCACTAATTCCCACTATATCTAACTTTAACCTATCTATTTCTTTTTTTTAATTTTCTAACCTACCTGCCCGATTAAGGGATCTGACATTCCACGCTCTGATCTGTGGAATGCCAGTTTTCTTTCTCCTGATAATGACGTCCTCCTGAGTAGTCCCCACCCGGAGAGCGGAATGTGGGACTAGTTTACCTCCAGAATATTTTACCCAAGAGGACGCCATCATCATTTAACCATACAGTAAAGCTGCATGCCCTCGGGAAAAATTACGGCTGTAGTTTCCCCCTTGCTTTCAGCTGTTCGCAGTACCACAACAGCAAGGCCGTTTTGGTTAGTGTTACAAGGCCAGATCAGTCAATCATCCAGACTGTTGCCCCTGCAACTACTGAAAAGGCTGCTGCCCCTCTTCAGGAACCACATGTTTGTCTGGCCTCTCAACAGGTACCCCTCCGTTGTGGTTGCACCTACGGTACGGCTATCTGTATCGTTTTGGCACGCAAGCCTCCCCACCAACGGCAAGGTCCATGGTTCATGGGGGGGGGGGGGGGGGGGTCCATTCACTAACTGTGTAATTAAGTTGAATTAAAAGTTATTCTTCTACTTTCTGCTATATTATCTTCATTTGAAATAGTAGTGAAATACATTAGATAACATCGTGAAATACAGCACAGAAGATAGTGAAATACAATAGATAAGATTCTTTTAGGCATATGCAAACTGAAACAAAGTGCCATTCTGTGAGATCATCTTATAAGTTAATGTGTATTGGTCTGATTTAGTACTTGCGGCTATTCAGATTGCTCTTTACTATCCCCTAATGCAGTTTATAACTACAACAGACAGTGAAATGCTGAGCAAGGTGGTGCAGTGCTTAGCACACTGAACTCACATTCTGGAGGATGACGGTTCAATCCCGCATCCAGCCTACCTGATTTAGGTTTTCCGAGATTTCCCTAAATTGCTTCAGACAAATGCTGGGATGGTCCCTTTGAAAGTGCATGACCGACTTCCGTCCCTATCCTTCCCTAAGCCAATGAGACAGATGACCTCTCTGTTTGGTCTCTTCCACCAAACCAACCCAACCCGACCCAATCAGTAAACATTTGTTTTCCATGTCTTCTTTGCCCAAATTTCCTCCTCTCACGTGCCGCTATCAGAACATGCCACTTGAACTAAAACAAATATTTGTTGTCACAGTTGTCATGGTTAATATGATTATTCATTTGAAAAAGGAATATCCAGGTTGAATTTATGATTGTGTCAAAAATAAATTTCAATCATTGATGATTGTTATATGCGTGAATTTATATCTTCTACCATTTCTTATATCCCTATTAGAATTTTTGTAATGAGTAGAAAGCTTGGGGAACTTGAAGTAATAGTTTGTCCATATGAATATTTTTTTTTTCTGTAAATGGGAAAGTAAACAAACAGATAACTTTGGAATTCTCAGTACATGTTTGTGGAATGGGGAAGAGGATGGAAGGAAAAGTATAAATAATGTTGTAATTTTTGTAATAAACATAGTCACACGATTTTAGTGGTAACACAGCTACATACATAGCTGCAAACCACACTGAAGTGCATTGCAGAGGGTGCTTACAATTTACCACATTTTAAGATTTTTTTCTGCTTCCAGTCATGTATGGAGTGTGGGAGAGTAAATGATGCAGTGCCTTTTTGCAAGCTGTAATGAGTCTAATGTTGTCTTCAGTCCTGATGAGAGTCATAAATGGGGGGAGAGAGGGAGGAAAGGAGGGGGGTGGAAAATACCTTTAGATTCTTTACAGTGTATAAGTATGTTTTTCAGGATAATCAGTGACTTGTCTTAAGGGGTCTCCCAATTTAGCTTTCACATCATATCTGTGATGCTCTTCTGTGGTTGAAGCAAACTTATGTCCATTTGTACTCCTTTCCGTATGTTCAATATCCTCTGTTAACTTCAGAAGTATTGTAGGATAGCGTGGACAAGTGTTTTGTAAGCAGTGTCCTTTGTAGTGTCTCTATATCCTAACAATGAACCACAGTTCATCACCTGCTCTGCACATGACAACCGATGTAGCATAGAGATCATTCATGTTTGAGTTCAGAGAATATTGTAGAATTTTACAACAAATGCTCATCAGTTAGGTTGTTCAGTAATTTTGTGGATCACTTCTGCTACCCTCCTTATAAGAGGTGTGATCTGTACTTTCCTCCAGTCGCCAGACACAGTAATTTATTTATTTACTTGCTTATTTTTCAAGTGATGGTGTATGCAGGATGTCCCAGGGACAATGGTCAATATTCAAGGACATGTCAGGAATGATCATTCAAAGAAAAGAAAGTCTGGTAATTGTGGGCTCCAAAATGCATACCTGAAGAACTATGAGGATTTATTAAGTAGAAGAGATGTCTTTCACAGTAATTTATGAAAAGTTCTCATAGCTCGTGAAAGGTGTGTACTTTAGAGCCCATGCTTATTGGACATTAGTTCTCATTTTGCTCCAAATTACCACCTCTCAAACTATGGAAAGCAGAGAGCTTGCAGTGGAAGAGATTTGTTTTATAGTATTGTATCTCTTAATTTGTGCAGTTTAGAGCCCATGTTTACTAGAATTATTTTTTTTTTATCTGAATCATTGTTCCTGTCATATCCCGGAGTACTGACCATTCCTCCTGCGACATACTGTATTATGATTCCAATGCGAGCTAACTCAGCTACAATTTCAGTATAGAATACTAAACAGGATTCCGTTGGCCTTAAAGCCTTGTTCAATTTTAGTGATTTTTAGCTGTTTGTTAATTTGGGGAGAAGAGGAGTTTGTGGCATAACTTGACTAGAAGAAGGGATCTGTTGGTAGGACATGTCCTGAGGCATTAAGGGATCATCAATTTAGTATCGGAGGGCAGCGTGGAGGGTAAAAATCGTAGGGGGAGACCAAGAGATGAATACACTAAGCAGATTCAGAAAGATGGAGGTTGTAGTTGGTACTGGGATATGAAGAAACTTGCAGAGGAGAGCTGCATCAAACGAGTCTCAGGAATGAAGACTACTACAACAATAACAACAACGTTAACACCACTGACACTAATATTTCTATTACTTAGCATTGCAGTAGTGTGAAAATTAAGCTAGGACACTAGTTCTACACATTACGTGGTAAAGGAATATTTGAAATGAAAATGGAGTACATCATTTCTGGTTTTGCTTTGCTACCTTCACTTTCAGTTCCTATGTGATGCATGTCTGTCAGGACACTAACTTTGGTGCCACTGGCCACTTTTACATCTACATATGCATTTATACTCTGCAAGCCACCCAGCGGTGTGTGGCGGAGGGCACTTTACGTGCCACTGTCATTACCTCCCTTTCCTGTTGCACTTGCGTATGGTTCGCGGGAAGAACGACTGCTGGAAAGCCTCCATGCGTGCCCGAATCTCTCTGATTTTACATTCATGATTGCAGTGGGAGGTATAAGCAGGGGGAAGCAATATATACCATACCTCATCCAGAAACGTACCCTCTCCAAACCTGGACAGCAAGCTACACCGTGATGCAGGGCGCCTCTCTTGCAGGGACTGCCTCTTGAATTTGCTAATAATCTCTGTAACGCTATCACGCTTACCAAATAACCCTGTGACAAAACGCGCCTCTTTTCTTTGGACCTTCTCTATCTCCTCCGTCAACCCGACCTGGTACGGATCCCACACTGATGAGCAATACTCAAGTACAGGTCGAACGAGTGTTTTGTAAGCCACCTCCATTGTTGATGGATTACATTTTCAAAGGACTCTTCCAATGAATCTGAACCTGGCACCCACCTTACCAACAATTAATTTTATATGATCATTCCACTTCAAATTGTTCTGTACGCATACTCCCAGATATTTTACAGAAGTAACTGCTGCTAGTGTTAGTGCCGCTATCATATAATCATACAATAAAGGATCCTTCTTTCTATGTATTCGCAATACATTACATTTGTCTATGTTAAGGGTCAGTTGCCACTCCCTGCACCAAGTGCAGATCTCCCTGCATTTCGCTGCAATTTTCTAATGCTGCAACTTCTCTGTATACTACAGGATCATCCGTGAAAAGCCTCATGGAACTTCCAACACTATCTACTAGGTCATTTATATATATTGTGAAAAGCAGTGGTCCCATAACACTCCCCTGTGGCACATCAGAGGTTACTTTAATGTCTGTAGACGCCTCTCCATTCAGAACAATAGGCTGTGTTCTGTTTGCTAAAAGCTCTTCAATCCAGCCACACAGCTGGTCTGATATTCTGTAGGCTCTTACTTTGTTTATCAGGCGACAGTGCAGAACTGTATCAAACGCCTTCCAGAAGTCAAGGAGAATGGCATCTACCTGGGAGCCTGTATCTAATATTTTCTGGGTCTCATGAACAAATAAAGTGAGTTGGGTCTCACACGATTGCTGTTTCCGGAATCCATGTTGATTCCTACAGAGGAGATTCAAGGTTTCCGGAAATAACATGATACGCATGCAAAAAACATGTTCTAAAATTCTACAACAGATTGATGTCAGAGATATAGGAGTTTTGCGCATTTGCTCGATGACGCTTCTTGAAAACTGGGACTACCTGTGCTCTTTTCCAATCATTTGGAACCTTCCATTCCTCTAGACTTGCAGCACACGGCTGTTACAAGGGGGGGGCAAGTTCTTTCACGTAGTCTGTATAGAATCGAATTGGTATCCCATCAGGTCCAGTGGACTTTCCTCTGTTGAGTGATTTCAGTTGCTTTTCTATTCCTTGGACACTTATTTCGATGTCAGCCATTTTTTCGTAAGTGCGAGGATTTAGAGAAGAAACTGCAGTGCGGTCTTCCTCTGTGAAACAGCTTTGGAAAAAGGTGTTTAGTATTTCAGCTTTACGCGTGTCATCCTCTGTTTCAATGCCATCATCATCCCAGGGTGTCTGGATATGCTGTTTCGACCCACTTACTGATTTAACGTGCGACCAGAACTTCCTAGGATTTTCTGTCAAGTCGGTACATAGAATTCTACTTTCTAATTCACTGAACGCTTCATGCATAGCCCTTCTTATGCTAACTTTGACATCGTTCAGCTTCTGTTTGTCTGAAAGGTTTTGGCTGTGTTTAAACTTGCAGTGAAGTTCTCTTTTCTTTTGCAGTAGTTTCCTAACTTTGTTGTTGAACCATGGTGGGTTTTTCCTGTCCCTCACAGTATTACGTGGCACGTACCTGTCTAAACTGCATTTTACAATTGTCTTGAACTTTTTCCATAAACACTCAACATTGTCACTGTCTGAACAGAAATTTTCGTGTTGATCTGTTAGCTAGTCTGAAATCTGCCTCCTATTACTCTTGCTAAACAGATAAACCTTCCTCCTTTTGTTTATATTCCTATATACTTCCATATTCAGGGATGTTGCAATGGCCTTATGATCACTGATTCCCTGTTCTGCGCTTACAGAGTCGAAAAGTTCGGGTCTGTTTGTTATCAGTAGGTCCAAGGTGTTATCTCCATGAGTCAATTCTCTGTTTAATTGCTCGAGGTCATTTTTGGATAATGCACTCAATATAATGTCACTCGATGCTCTGTCCCTACCACTCATCCTAAACATCTGAGTGTCCCAGTCTATATATGGTAAATTGAAATCTCTACCTAAGACTATAACATGCTGAGGAAATTTATGTGAAATGTATTCCAGATTTTCACTCAGTTGTTCTGCTACTAATGCTGCTGAGTTGGGAGGTCAGTAAAAGGAGCCAATTATTAACCTAGCTTGGCTGTTGAGTGTAACCTCCACCCATAATAATTCACAGGAACTATCCACTTCTATTTCACAGGATAAACTACACATGATCATTATTCTCTCTCTCTCTCTCTCTCTCTCTCTCTCTCTCTCTCTCTCTCTCTCTCTCTCTCTCACACACACACACTTTCAAATTCTGAAGCTGGAAGGAGTCAAATACATGGAGCAAAAGGCTATTTACAATTTGTACAGAAAACAGATGGCAGTTATGAGAGTCAAGGGCATGCATGAAAGGGAAGCATTGGTTGGGAAGGGAGTGAGACAATGTTGTAGCCTATCCCAAATCTGTATGTTGAGCAAGCAGTAAAGGAAACAAAACGGAAATTTGAAGCAGGACTTAAATTCCACGGAGAAGAAGTAAAAACTTTGAGGTTTGCTGATGACATTGTAATTCTGTCACAGACAGCAAAGAACTTGGAAGAGCAGTTGAACGGAATGGATAGTGTCTTGAAAAGATAATATAAGATGAATATATGATATAAGATGAATATCAACAAAAGCAAAACAAGGATAATTGAATGTATTCAAATTAAATCAGGTGATGCTGAGGGAATTAGCTTAGGAAATGAGAGACTTAAGTTAGTAGATGAGTTTTGCTATTTGGGGAGCAAAATAACTGATGATGGTTGAAGTAGATAGGATATAAAATGTAGACGGGTGATGGGAAGAAAAGCGTTTCTGAAGAAGAGAAATTTGTTAACGTCAATTATAAATTTGTGTGTCATGAAGTCTTCCCTGAAAGTATTTGTGTGGAATGTAGCCATGTATGGAAGTGAAACATTGATGATAAATAGTTTAGACAAGAAGAGAATAGAAGCTTTTGAAATGTGGTGCTACAGAAGAATGCCGAAGATTGGATGGGTAGATCATGTAACTAATGAGGAGGTACTGAATAGAATTGAGAAGATGAATTTGTGGTACAACTTGACTAGAAGAAGGGACCAGTTGGTAGGATATGTTCTGAGGAGTCAAGGGATCATCAATTTAGTATTTGAGGGAAGTGTGTAGGGTAAAAATCGTAGAGGGAGAGCAAGGCATGAATACACTAATCAGATTCAGAAGGATGTAGGTTGCAGTAGTTACTTGGAAATGAAGAAGCTTGCACAGCTTGCACAGCTGCATCAAACCAGTCTCTGGACTGAAGATCACATAACAACAACATGAGACCTTTCAATACAGTTTGCTGTGGTTGTCATTGAATGCTTCAACCAGTACTCTCTTGCCAGTCATATGTGTTTCATGTAGCATCTCTCTGTCTATAGATATGCACTTCACTGTACACGTTATCACTGAAATACTACTGAATTTAAGCTGTGTGGATTTTGCAATGTATTTTATTGCAGACAGTTTATTGTATTCGAATTTTCACCTTATCGTGTATCCTTACACAGCTGCCAGTTTGCTGCTGTAAAATCTTTGTCTGTAATACATTCTTGGTGGTACAGTCACAACTGTGAATTGGATTGTCCATTACGAATAAAATCCACAGTAGTTGTAATTTGAAACAAAGGCAACTTTAAGGTGAAAATGCTATTGCAAACAACCAAAGTGGCAGTTGCCAATCTGCAAAAAGTAACTTATCATATTACTGCTCTAACAGCCACATGGGTACACCCAGAAAGAACTAGTTCATGCTGCAAACATTCAATGGCATGTGCATACTAGGGCCTCCTCCTTATGCTCCACATGGCTGCCAGTAATATGGGTCATTGGGTGTACTCAACATGCGACTGCCAAGCACTTACATGGTAATCCCTTATTGCAAATTGACAGTTGGCATTTTAGGTGTTTGTAACAGCATTTTTGCCTTTCTTAAGTCACTGTCACATGTCCGGCCATTTTTATTAGGTCATTAGGTTATATTATTTTCGTCTGTGGGTGCATGTTTATGACGAGCCCAGTTTTTTCAGCCAGGCCATTTTTTCCCTACCTGTTCTTTATTAATAGTAGCAGTAGAATTTGAAAAGTGATTTACATCCTGAAACCAAGGTAGTGTTTGTATCTTAAACTAAATAAATGAACTTTGAAATTACAACTGCAATAGATTTTATTCACCATGAAAAAATCTTCGTCTCCCTTCCAGTCAAACCCTTTCACTCCCCCCACCCCTTACACACACACACACACACACACACACACACACACACACACACACACACACACACACACACACACACACACACGTGCGCGCGCGCAGCCATTACAAACTGAGCTATTCCTACATGTCTCATGGTATTTCTATCAGTGTATACTTTCTTTCAGTAAAGTTGTGACAAATTTCTCTTCTCACCAATTTGATTCAGTACCTCTTCACTAGTTATTAAACTTCCTCCTCTAGTCTGCAGCTTCTCCCTGTAGTGCCATCCCAGCTAGTTCACTCTTTCTACCCAGATTGCCTGCCTTCCAAGTATTCCACTGCTTTTGCAAAGCAGCATTGTATTCCTTCAGCTCTGCCACCTGCTTCACCAAGAGTTCAGTTGCTTGTTGAATCATGACCACTCATGCTTGTGACCTTGAAATTTGTACAGACTCCATCTACCAAAGATAAAAATTAACAAAAAACCAAAGTTAAACTCAACAAGCACAGATATAACAACAAGAAAAAGTCTTTAGTCTTTACTCAGAATAAACCACATTGATTCCACACACTAATGTGCTTTGTGTCTATAACATCAGCAGATTCTACATGTTGCTGGCACTGACTGTGCACAAGGTGATTTATGACCCTCCAGGTTACAATGTTGCATCTCACTGGCCATAAATAGTGCACCCTTTAATTTCCTTTAAACTGAGACACATTTGCAGGTCTTTCTGGTTTCACAAATACCACGTGCAGGTTTCTATGCATATCAAGTATGCCTATTCTTGCTGTGCTCAAGAATGGAAGAAGCAAGAGATATTAAGTCCACTTGCCTCAGCACACCATCAAAACTGGACCCAGAGTTGGTGGTGATGTAATGGTTGGAGCTCCTTTCAATGGAGGGCAGCACTCAATGATGCAGGTACTTTTAAAACCAGACTACTGGGGTCTGGGTGTGACCTCCCAGGACAGGGATGGGCTGGATCATTTGTAGGTCAGCTTCCTTGTGTTATAGGGGTGGTGGTGGCTGAAACTGTTTGGCAAATCATTGATGAACATCCCTGTTTACAATGGACATTTATTCATTTTAGTACAGACACACATTGCGACACATTGCAGTAGGTTGGCCACTGATGACATCAGTGGCTGCTGACATGTCACACACTGTAGTCAGCAACTGCAAACTCAGAAGCCTAAACATTATGTGTCAACTGTGATGGGCTATGACATCAGTGAAGCTGCCCTCAAAGTATGTCAGACGCTAATAGCAGCCTGACCAAGTCAAGGCCACTGCGTAGCACACAGTTATAGTTGGTGTTCAAACACTAACATCCAGCATGGGCAATGTCGAAGTCGTATGCTTACACTAGCAGTGATCAGCAATGATGAAAGCTTTCAGGAACTGGTGTACAGCAACAGACAGACTGGGCTACCCCAGCCCAGACTGGAACATGCATTCCACAAGGGAAGTGGCCATTAGCAGGAGGTAGTCCACTGGCAGGGGACACAGTAGTGTGATCTATGTATGGTCCCCAGCTCAGGCAGTTGCTGCTGCCACTGGAGACAAAGTCATCAGTAGGTGACTGTCTACTTCAGCTGGCACTACAGTGATCCTCCACCATAATGTCAGCAACTGATACAGCAGGGTTCGGCATGACATTATCGCACACGCACGGTCATGAAGAGAACATCGGTATGCATCTGAGCACATCTGAGAATGAGGATCTGATTTGGGAGGATATTTATGAGAGTCTTCAGTCCAGTATTCCACTAACAATGACACCCCCACTCTGGAAATGATAGCAGGCTGTTGCCAGGAGTGGCACCATTTGATGATGATGATTTGACTAAATTCATTCTTCTTCGCTTGTTTAGCCAGCTCCTGAAGGAGCCTAGCCAATGCTGTAATATTGCTCAACGTCACCCTCCAGAGGCCCTTGTTCCTCTTTGTCAACTTCCTGAATAAGTATATGCAGTGCAGGGTAGCCGCATGGTCCTTAGACCTTGCCATGGTTCACTTGGCTCCCCCCATCGGAGATTTGAGTCCTCCCTTGGGCATGGGTGTGTGTGTGTGTGTGTGTGTGTGTGTGTGTGTGTGTGTGTGTGTGTGTGTGTGTGTGTGTGTTGTCCTTAGCATAAGTTAGTTTAAGTTATATTAAGTAGTGTGTAAGCCTAGGGACCAATGACCTCAGGGACTTACCACAAATATCCAAATTTTGCAAATAAACATTTTTTGTTCAGAATATACCTCCTTGTGAATCAGTACCTGGACTTCAGGCTGACGTTCTTTTCCCTGTTGCTGAGTGTCACATGAACAGTTCATCGCACCTGATGGAGCAGTGGTGTTACAGTATGTTTGTAAAAATGAAGTTTTTTCAAAGTAAAACACAAACACACACACACACACACACACACACACACACACACACACTTGCATTAAATATGGTTTTCTAAAGGGTTTTTAAAAGGTTAATAATTGGAGCTACGCTATAAATTTGTCTTTAAATAAATGAAGAATTACTTTTTTTATATAAATGTATTGATAACACTCTGCCCTCTGCTAGTTTGCTGCACCCATCACCAATAATTCTCTTTTGGTAAATGCTGAGATGAACAGAGAGCATATTAGATACATTTATTGATCCCTTGGTGACTTAATCACTTGTTTTTAAGCATCTACTGCCACTTATCAGATATATATATATATATATATATATATATATATATATATATATATATATATATATAAAAAAAACAAAAGTGCTGGCAGGTTGATAGACACACAAACATACACACAAAATTCGAGCTTTTGCAACCAATGATTGCTTCATCAGGAAAGAGGGCAGGAGAGGGAAAGACGAAAGGATGTGGGTTTTAAGGGAGAGGGTAAGGAGTCATTCCAATCCCGGGAGCGGAAAGACTTACCTTAGGGGGGAAAAAAGGACAGGTATACACGCGCGCGCGCCCACACACACCCACACCCACCCACACACACACACACACACACACACACACACACACACACACATATATCCATCCGCACATACACAGACACAAGCAGACATTCGTAAAGGCAAAGAGTTTGGGCAGAGGTGTCAGTCGAGGCGGAAGTAAAGAGGCAAAGATGTTGTTGAAAGACAGGTGAGGTATGAGCGGCGGCAGCTTGAAATTAGCGGAGGTTGAGGCCTGGCGGATAACGAGAAGAGAGGATATACTGAAGAGGAAGTTCCCATCTCCGGAGTTCTGACAAGTTGGTGTTAGTGGGAAGTATCCAGATAACCCGGACGGTGTAACACTGTGCCAAGATGTGCTGGCCGTGCACCAAGGCATGTTTAGCCACAGGGTGATCCTCATTACCAACAAACACTGTCTGCCTGTGTCCATTCATGTGAATGGACAGTTTGTTGCTGGTCATTCCCACATAGAAAGCTTCACAGTGTAGGCAGGTCAGTTGGTAAATCACGTGGGTGCTTTCACACGTGGCTCTGCCTTTGATCGTGTACACCTTCCGGGTTACAGGACTGGAGTAGGTGGTGGTGGGAGGGTGCAGGGGACAGGTTTTACACCGGGGGCGGTTACAAGGGTAGGAGCCAGAGGGTAGGGAAGGTGGTTTGGGGATTTCATAGGGATGAACTAAGAGGTTACGAAGTCAGGTGGACGGTGGAAAGACACTCTTGGTGGAGTGGGGAGGATTTCATGAAGGATGGATCTCATTTCAGGGCAGGATTTGAGGAAGTTGTATCCCTGCTGGAGAGCCACATTCAGAGTCTGATCCAGTCCCGGAAAGTATCCTGTCACAAGTGGGGCACTTTTGTACTTCTTCTGTGGGAGGTTCTGGGTTTGAGGGGATGAGGAAGTGGCTCTGGTTATTTGCTTCTGTACCAGGTCGGGAGGGTAGTTGCGGGATGCGAAAGCTGTTATCAGGTTGTTGGTGTAATGGTTCAGGGATTCCGGACTGGAGCAGATTCGTTTGCCATGAAGACCTAGGCTGTAGGGAAGGGACCGTTTGATGTGGAATGGGTGGCAGCTGTCATAATGGAGGTACTGTTGCTTGTTGGTGGGTTTGATGTGGACGTACGTGTGAAGCTGGCCATTCGACAAATGGAGGTCAACGTCAAGGAAAGTGGCATGGGATTTGGAGTAGGACCAGGAGAATCTGATGGAACCAAAGGAGTTGGGGTTGGAGAGGAAATTCTGGAGTTCTTCTTCACTGTGTGTCCAGATCATGAAGATGTCATCAATAAATCTGTACCAAACTTTGGCTCGGCAGGCCTGGGTAACCAAGAAGGCTCCCTCTAAGTGACCCATGAATAGGTTGGTGTACGAGGGGGCCATCCTGGTACCCATGGCTGTTCCCTTTAATTGTTGGTATGTCTGGCCTTCAAAAGTGAAGAAGTTGTGGGTCAGGATGAAGCTGGCTAAGGTAATGAGGAAAGAGGTTTTAGGTAGGGTGGAAGGTGATCGGCAAGTGCTCCATCGCAGCGAGGCCCTGGACGTGTGGAATATTTGTGTATAAGGAAGTGGCATCAATGGTTACAAGGATGGTTTCTGGGGGTAACAGATGGGGTAAGGATTCCAGGCATTCGAGAAAGTGGTTGGTGTCTTTGATGAAGGGTGGGAGACTGCATGTAGTGGGTTGAAGATGTTGATCTACGTAGGCAGAGATACGTTCTGTGGGGTCTTGGTAACCAGCTACAGTGGGGCAGCCGGGATGATTGGGTTTGTGAATTTTAGGAAGGTAGAAGGTAGGGGTGTGGGGTGTTGGTGGGGCAGGGGGTTGATGGAGTCAGGTGAAAGATTTTGTAGGGAGCCTAAGGTTCTGAGGATTCCTTGAAGCTCCGCCTGGACATCAGGAATGGGATTACCTTGGCAAACTTTGTATGTGGTGTTGTCTGAAAGCTGACACAGTCCCTCAGCCACATACTCCCGACGATCAAGTACCACAGTCGTGGAACCCTTGTCCACCAGAAGCATGACGATGGATTGGTCAGCCTTCAGATCACGGATAGCTTGGGCTTCAGCAGTGGTGATGTTGGGAGTAGGATAAGGTTTTTTAAGAAGGATTGAGAGGCAAGGCTGGAAGTCAGAAATTCCTGGAAGGTTTGGAGAGGATGATTTTGAGGAAGAGGAGGTGGGTCCCGCTGTGACGGAGGATGGAACTGTTCCAGGCAGGGTTCAATTTGGATAGTGTCTTGGGGAGTTGGATCATTAGGAGTAGGATTAGGATCATTTTTCTTCGTGGCAAAGTGATATTTCCAGCAGAGAGTACGAGTGTAGGACAGTAAATCTTTGACGAGGGTTATTTGGTTGAATCTGGGAGTGGGGCTGAAGGTGAGGCCTTTGGATAGGACAGAGGTTTCGGATTGGGAGAGAGGTTTGGAGGAAAGGTTAACTACTGAATTAAGGTGTTGTGGTTCCAGATTGTGTTGATTGGAATTTTGAGGTTTTGGAGGGAGTGGAGCAGTAAGTGGGAGATTGAGTAAATGGGAGAGACTGGGTTTGTGTGCAATGAGAGGAGGTTGACGTTTGCTGGAAAGGTTGTGAAGGGTGAGTGAGTTGCCTTTCCGGAGGTGGGAAACCAGGAGATTGGATAGTTTTTTGAGCTGGAGGGTGGCATGCTGTTCTAATTTGCGGTTGGCCTGTAGGAGGATGCTCTGAACAGCCGGTGTGGATGTGGGAGAGGAGAGATTGAGGACTTTTATTAAGGATAGGAGTTGACGGGTGTGTTCATTGGCTGAGTTGATGTGTAGGTGAAGGATTAGGTGGGTGAAGGCAATGGATTGTTCAGTTTGCAACTGGTATAGGGACTGATGGAAAGAAGGGTTGCAGCCAGAGATGGGATCTTTAAGTGTGAGGCCTTTGGGGGTAATGCCAAATGTCAGACAAGCCTGAGAAAATAAAATATGGGAGCATAATCTGGCTAGGGCGAAGGCATGTTTGCGGAGGGAATGTAAATAAAACTTAATGGGGTCGTTGTGGGGGTGTTGTGTGGGTGACATGGTATTAGAAGGTGGAAAGTGTAACATGAGGCTGAAATGAAAATGAAAATAAAAATATATGGGGATAGATAAAGGTGAACTAGAAAGCAACTGGAGATCTGGTGTGAAAAAAGGCGAAAAAGTGTTGGTTAAAGCTGGGCTATGTTGATCCTGTGGTGAACTTGGGTTGGTAGACAACGATGTGCATGAAGGTTAGGTGGTTGTGTTGCCGCCAAATCACGTTAAAGGGTTGAGAAATTCGGGAAAATTTCGAAAAAACTACGTGTAAATGTATTAAAAGGAGTAGTTTTGTGGTGGCAGGTTATGAAAATGAGGCTAACAATTGTCTGACGAAGAAATAATGACGTTAAAACCTGTGTGAAGCGGCTAAAAATTATCAGTGATGTGGGAAAAACGGAAATGGAAATAAAGCAAAAGTTATTAGAACTAGCCGAAATGGTTGTTTAATAGGTGAAAGGAACTGTTTGTGAACTAGAAACGGTGGATTTTATAGCAGCGGTAGTGTGATTAACCAACTGACCTGCCTACACTGTGAAGCTTTCTATGTGGGAATGACCAGCAACAAACTGTCCATTCGCGTGAATGGACACAGGCAGACAGTGTTTGTCGGTAATGAGGATCACCCTGTGGCTAAACATGCCTTGGTGCACGGCCAGCACATCTTGGCACAGTGTTACACCGTCCGGGTTATCTGGCTACTTCCCACTAACTCCAACCTGTCAGAACTCCAGAGATGGGAACTTGCTCTTCAGTATATCCTCTCTTCTCGTTATCCGCCAGGCCTCAACCTCCGCTAATTTCAAGTTGCCGCCGCTCATACCTCACCTGTCTTTCAACAGCATCTTTGCCTCTTTACTTCTGCCTTGACTGTGTTTGTTTGTCTGTCTATCAACCTGCCAGCACTTTTGTTTGGTAAGTCACATCATCTTTGTTTTTATAAGAGGAATCATCCTTGCAGATACAGTGTATTGCATTGAATTTATCTTGATGACCATTTTCTATCCAGGCAAATGATTTCTTTCATTCCCACATGAACGAGCATTCAACCTTTTGGATCCACACACGAAGTTGGCTATCGCGTAAATGCCTGATCATAAACATGGACAAAACTGAACTAAAATCTGTTTATTGGCACACAATAGAAAGCCAGTTTTAGAATGATGATAATAACAATGATAGGCAATAATGGAGTGTTGTCAATAGTAATCATTTAACATGCCAAAATGATCAAACGTTTTTGATCAGAACTGTTTGCAGTGGGGATTGGAGGACTAATTGCCACTCCAAGAAGTCCAGAGCAGTGCAAACATATTTACCGACTATTTTTGATGATGATTGGAGATAGCCTTAAGTGTAAGGTAAAGTAAAAAGGTGTTGATGTGAATAGTACTTCTTCACACCTGTGAAGTACTTTACCTGTTACTGCTTGCAGGTTGCGATATATAAAAATTTTTAAGTGCAAGATGATTTTTCTACATATGTAGTTGTTGATATAATTTACTGCACAATATATTTACTTTCCACACATATAAACTGCTCAATAACTGTTTCAGGCTGGATTCAGATGAATTTCAATTGATGAGGTGAAGTCCAGTTCTTCAGTGAGACAGAATGCAAACTTTCTCCAAAACTTGATGGTGGTCCTTTTTTCTTCACTACCCCTAAGGGAACTTTTATGTTCAATGTAGTATCTCCAAAAATACATCAGCTTAATTAGTTTTGCATTAATTGCATCTTGAACAGCTTAATAAAAAACAATATACTAACAAGCTTTAAATGATGGGAGGAAGAACTAGTCAGTTCAGCACATAATTCAACTAATACATATAATGCTTAACTTTTTCATATTTCCTGATATGTTTTGACGTATCACAGGGTTAGGGCTATCCTCTTTGGGTATGCATACCCTAGTTGCATAATACTGCCTTAGTAATACTAATGAAAGTATTACAAATTTGTTTCACTCTGAAAAATGACTGAATGACTTAGTCAGCTAAAATACTAAATAGTGGTTGCAGTTGAAAGAAAAGATTGATAGTTCAACCATCAGAAAAACTACAGATTGGTTACACTTGAAAGAAGGAATGAATAATTAAGTCAGTATAAAACCACAATGGGCTATGTCAAACATTTCCATTCAGTTGTTTCCACACATCGGTTTCACTCAATAATGAATGACTGTCTAACCAATATCTAGAACTACAACTGACTGAATTGATTATGTTTCATTTGATTGCTCCTGTAGAATGGTTTCACGCAAAAGAATGAATGAATAACTCAAATGACATGAAAAACTATAACCAAATGTGTTGACTGTTTTCTAACAACAAACTAAATCAATGTAGCAGAGATGCTGAGTCATGATAGGCACAACAAAAAGAGCCACACAATTAAAGCTTTCTGCCATTAAGGACTTTGTCAGCAGTAGACACACACACACACACACACACACACACACACACACACACACACACACACACACACACACACACACAACTTGCACACACGTCTGCAGTCTGAGAGAGGTGAAACTACACTGCGAGCAGCAGCACCCGTGCATGACGGGAGTGGCAACTGGGTGGGGGTAAGGAGGAGGCTGGAGTGGGGAGGAGAGGGATAGTATGGTTGGAGTGGCAGACAGTGAAGTGTTGCAGTTTAGACAGAGGGCAGGAGAGAGGGTGCTGGGGCGGGGGGGGGGGGGGGGGGGGGAAGTAGAGGGAAGTAGAGAAATAGAAAGAACTTAAAAGACTGGGTGTGGCAGTGAAGTGACAGCTGTTTAGTGCTGGAATGGGAACAGGGAGGGGGCTGGATGAGTGAGGATAGTGACTAATGAAGGTTGAGGCCAGGAGAGATATGAGAACGTAGGATGTATTGCAGGGAAAGTTCCCACCTGCGCAATTCAGAAAAGCTGGTGTTGGTGAGAAGGATCCATATGGCACAGGCTGTGAAGCAGTCATTGAGATGAGGGGTGTCATGTTTGGCAGCGTGTTCAGCAACAGGGTGGTCTACTCGTTTTTTGGCCACAGTTTTTCAGTGGCCATTCGCACTAACAGACAGCTTGTTGGTCGTCATGCCTACATAGAATGCAGCACAGTGGGAGAAGGGGTTGTGTAAGGATGGACTAGTATATTGCGTAGGTTTGGTGGATGGCAGAATACCTTTGTAGGAGGGGTGGGGAGGACAGTGGCAGTGCCCTGAAATGTGAAATGGCAGAAAGCTTTAATTGTGTGACACTATTTTTGTTCCTATCGCAACTCAGCATCTCCGCTATATGGTGAGTAGCAACTTTCCTTCTCTGGATTTTTACGTTCCATCCTGGATTTTCCATTGTTTGAACAAACTAAATCAGTTTTCTTCATTCAGGTGTTCTAATCACTATTACACCATGCAACAGCTCTACTGTGTTACTACTGACGTACTGGTTATGATAGGACAAACGTTACACTAGACCAATTTGGGACTGCTCTATCAGATTGAGTATGTAAAATTCCACTTTAAAAATAATTTTATTTGCAACAGGAAACAAATTTACACTTTCTATTGAACTTCATGTAGAAGAAAAGACATACTGAGCAGTATTTGTTTATATTAACTCCAACCAAAAGGCGCAAAAACAAAATTGTGACTTTGCCCGATGATTCTTCATGAGTGACACTTGCTGTGTGTAGGCAACACTAAGAATGAATATTTTGTGATGCGTCTCATGAAAATTGCTACTATCACCAGGAATCAAGCCAGGAATTCCTGCTTCCCTGGTCCGTTTGCCTTTAGGCTATAAAGGCATACCGCGTAGACTAAACCAGGTTCTCATTTCAAGAGTGGTCATCTTAATAGTTAAAATGGTTGCCCATTTAAAAAGGGAAATACAGATTCAGCTTGTGATTGTGCCAAAAATTAGTTTCAGTAATTAACTATTGTTGCATGCAGTATGCGTTAATTTCTATCTTGTCCCATTCCCTTTATCCTTATTAGAATTTTTGTGATGTGTTGAAAACTTGTGGAATTTGAAGTGATTGTTTCTCCTTTTTCCATAAATGGTGCTTGGAATTTCCAGTAAACGAATATGGCATGGGGAAGGGACTGAAAGGGAAAGCATGAAAACAAGGTTGTAACTTGTGCAATAAATAGAGACACATGATGTTAGTAGTAACAAACGTGTGTGTGTGTGTGTGTGTGTGTGTGTGTGTGTGTGTGTGTGTGTGTGTGTGTGTATAATTTACAGACCCATGTGAAGTGCATGGCAGAGGCTACTTAGCATTGTGCCACATCTTAGGAATCATTCCTGTTCTGATCATCTATGAAGCCTGAGACGAATGACGTCTGAAATGTATCTGTGCATGCTTCAATGAGTGTCATTGCGTTTTCAGTCCCTATCACCAGTGTGCTGGGCTTGTTGCTGCACATTTGGTATCCCCTGTTCTGTTTGGTACAGGTCCCACACACTTCAGTGATATTGCATGATGGGATGCACAGGTGTTTTTTTTGTAAACTGTCTCCTTTGTAGACTGAGTTCATTTTCCCTGTGTCCTAACAATGATTCAAAGTTTTCCATCTGCCTTACTAATGATAATCATTTTGAATATTCCATTTGATATTACTATAAATTGTTATTTGTGTGAGTTAACAGATTCGAGAAGTGACTCACTGATGTAGTCACAGTATACTTCTTTTTTCATTTTGTGACATCACAATCTTACATTTCTGTTCATTTAAAACATATTGCCTATCTATGCACCACATTGGGATACTATCAAGATCTGATGGGATATTTCTGTAACTTTTTTGCATATAACACTTCATTGTAGATAACCTGGCTCATTGACAAAAAATCTGAGGCTACTATTAATACCTTATGTCAGATCATGAACATACTACATGAATAGCAAGGGCCTCAACACACTTTCCTGGGGCACATTTGAAGTTACTTCTGCTTTTGTCCATCCAAGAAAACATTCTGTGACCTCACTGCCAAGAAATCCTCAGTACAATCACAAATTTGATCTTCTAATTGTACTTTAATAAGTGTGTGTCATACTGTGTCAAGTTCTTTGCCTAACATCAGAAATACTGCATCTACGTGACTGCTTGCTCCATGTGTTTCAAGATATCATGTGAGAAAAGTGCGAGTTGGGCTTCAGATCATAAGTGTTTTAGGAATATTTGCTGGTCAGTATAGAGGATACTAATTACATTTGTGCTCAGAACATGTTCTAAGATTATACAACAAATGGATGTCAAAGATGTTTGTTAGTAGTTCTGTAGGTCATTTCTGCTACCCTTGTAGACAGGTATCAACTGTGCATTCTTCAAGTCAGTGGACTGGTTCTTTTTTAAACTTAAAATAACAGAATAACAGGTAACTCAGCAAAAAATTCTCTACAATATATGAGAGCATGAGAGCAAGTCCATCAGGTTCTGGAGCCTTGTCCAGTTTAAGTGACTGCATCAGTTTCTTAATACCACTGACACCAGTTATCTATATTACTTATCTTTGTAGGGGCATTGGAAACTAGAGGCACTACTTCAGTATCTTCCTTAATAAAGGAATGGAGTAAATCAGTTTTGGTTTTGCTTCGCTGTCTTCAATTTAAATGCCTGTGCGATGCCCGAGTTCCAGGAAACTAACTCACTGTGGTGCCAATGAAAACTTACACATGTGTTTGAGAGAGAGAGAGAGAGAGAGAGAGAGAGAGAGAGAGGGGGGGGGGGGATTGTTTGTGCCTGCATGGGAGAGGAAGCAAGTGTGGGAGGAGAAGTCAGTATAACGATCTGGATCGAGAAAGAGTGGCGTACAGAGAAGGAAATGATAAGATGAGGCAGTGGGAAGCAAGTAGCAGAGGTTTAGGCCAGGGGATTGTGAGAGACAGGATGTGCTGGGGAGATAAGTCCCAATGGCATAGTTCAGAGAAACTTGCGCTTATGTGAGTATCCAGATGGCCCGTGTAGTAAAACAGCTGTTGAAATCATCAGTGTTGTGCACAGCATGTTCAGCAACTGGATGGTCAAGTCTGCAGTTTGGCACTGGCCATTCATGTGAGTTGAGTCATATGCAAGGAGGAGATCAACATTTAGGAAAGTGGCTTGCTGAGTTCAGAAAGACCAATGAAGTGGACTTGTATATAAGTGTTAAAGTTATGGAGGAATGAACAAAGGTTGTGCCTGCTGTTAGTCCAGATCATGAAAATGTCATCAATGATCCTTAGCCAGACAAGGGACTTTAGGTGTTGACTGAAAATGAAGGATTCCTCCAGATAGCTCATAAATAAGTTGGTACAGAATGGTGCTGTGCAAGTACCTATGGCAGTCCCATGAATGTGTTTATACATTTGGCCTTTGAAAGTGAACTAATGGTGGGTCAGCATATGTTTAACGAGGAGGATTAGGAGAGGGGTGGTGGGTTCAGTATCAGGATGATGTTGAGAAAGGTAGCGTTCCATGATTGCAAGGACATAGGGATGGGGGTCATTGGTCTATAAGGAAGTAGCACCCACTGTGACCAACAAAGGCATGTAATGGTAATGGGACAAGAACTGTGGAAAGAAAGTGAAGTAAGTGTAATTTCCATATAGCATGTACTGCTACCTTTTACTTATTTCCCAGTATCAACAAACCCAACCCTAAAGGTCTCCCTACTTCTGGTCCTGTTATGGCTGGGTACAATGCTCCCACTGTATGAACCTCTACCTTTGTGGACCAATACTTCCATCAGTACCGTCTGTAACCTCCCATTCTATATTCAAGACACTGTTCAGTTCCTTCACTGCCTTTCCACAGTTCCTTTCCCATAACCACCAGACTACTTGTTGGTCACTGTGAATGTGATTCCCTTTTATACCAGCATCTTCCACACCCATGGCCTTGCAGCTGTGGAACACTACCTTTCCCAACATCCTGCTGATATGAAACCTACCACATCTTTTCTAATCTTATTAGCCAACCACATCCTGACCTATAATTAGCCCTTTCAAAGGCTGAATCTATAAACAAACCAATTGCAGTGCCATGGGTAGTTGCTTTGCAGCATCCTATGCCAACTTATTTATTGGCCATCTAGAGAAGTTCTTCCTATCCAGTCAACATGTAAAACCCTTTGTCTAGTTCAAATTCATCGATGGCATTTTCATGATCTGGACTCATGGCAGGGACAACCTTTGCTCCTTCCTCTGTAACCTTAACCACCTACTCCCAAATCCTCTTAACTGGATCCTTCAAAGCTCAAAGAGCCACCATCCTAAATGTTGATCTTCACCTCTCAGATTGCTCCATTAATACATCCATTAATGTCAAGTGTGCTAACCACCAACTGGACCCTCACTTTAACAACTGTCACCCATTCCATATCAAAATGTCTTCTCCCAGACGTGCCAATTCTCCTGATTTAAGCAGGAGACTCCCGATTTTTCCTTCTTCCTCCCAATCTCTCAACATTGAAGACCGATCTCCCGATTTTCAGAGCAGTTTCAATACTTTCCTAACTATTTGAAAATCCTGCACCTTCAATATATTGGTGGATGACAAGGTATGGTTGCTACTTTTCTATGTTAACTTGATAGATTGGTGCGGTGGCTGTCGGGAATGGCAGTAGGCGTAGCTCACGTTTCGTATCTACAAGGAAGTAAGGAACTTATCGTTGGCAGCATTCAGAGACAAATGAATATCTTTCAACTAGGGCCAATTTTCTCCGCTTCTGGTAGCACCAGCGGAATCGTAATGTCATCGTGGACAAGGAGTAGTCAATAGTTGCTCCAAGCGAAGTGATTAGCATTGTTGTGTCTAAAAGGCAGTGTTGCCAAGTTAGGGGATTTCCCCCTAAATTTAGGGGGAATTAAGCTGCCTAGGGGGAAGTTACAGAGATAAATGTTTCATGGGGGAAAAATATTTGTGGTTACTACCCTCCCCTACCCTCCCCTCCCCACACCTCCGCTCAACAATTTCGTTCTTGACTCCCTTTTACTGCCCCACCACCCCACTTGCTTACCCGATGGTGTGATAAATTATTTAGGGGAATTTAAAGTGCAATATAGGGGGAAACGGTGCACGAGGGTTGGCATCACTGCTACAAGACAATTGTCTAGAACGTAGGATCATTGTGTTCTCAGTTCTGTTGCGCGATTTGTGTACTCAGTAGTAGTTCTTGGCTGTGTATCTTGGAGGTGTTGATTATTTTTCATACAGAATGGCGAAGAAATATGATGCAGTGTTCAGAAACGTGTATAAGGAAGAGTTTCCGTGTTTAAGTGAATCGAGGAAGGGACAAACTTACGCATTTTGTAGTTTATGTAGGTGTGACTTTTCAGTAGTTCATGGTGGGAAATGCGACATTCTTAAACATGTGCAAACTAAAAAACACCAGGAGAGTGTCCATTGTGCAGAACGGAACCATAAACTTAACTTCTCGGGTAAACCCCAAAATGTAGATTCTGTGATGAATGCCAAGGCTTAATTTACCGCATTTATTGTAGAGCATAACTTGCCTGTAAACTGTGGCGACCACGCTGGGCCTTTGTTTCCCAAAATGTTTCCTAATTCTGAAATTGTGAAACGATATGGGGTGCCCCAGAACAAAAACGACCGCTATCCTTACAGAAATGTGCATGGAAGTAAAAGCAAAACTTATTATGCACTTGCAGTCAAATCCATTCACTATTGCTACCGATGGTAGTATTAAAACTGACTTTAAGTTATATCCTATTATCGTATCATTCTTCAGCCCTGAACTCCATGAAATTCAAAATTGCCTGCTCTCTGTGCCTAATTTAAAAGGGAATGCCACTAGAGCTAATATTGCTGATCTTCTACTTTCAACTTTATGGGAATTCCATATTCCATTAAAAAACTGTCTGGCTTTTGGCGCTGATAATGCTCCTGTAATGGTAGGGCTAAAACAGGGTGTGGCAGAATGTTTGAAGCAAGAAATTGCTAGCTTAATCATTGTAGGCTGTTCTTGTCACCTAATTAATCTTGCTGCTAAGAAGGGGGCGGCATGTTTGCCTTTAAACGTTGAAGAAAATATTATTGACATATTTTATTATTTGGAAAGGAGTGCAAAGAAGAAAGAAAAATTTAGAAAGTTTCGAACTTTACATGACACAGAAATGAGGCAAATTCTGAAACATGTGCCTACGCGATGGTTATCGTTGAAAAGATGTTTGGATAGGATTTTGGAGCAGTGGTACCCTTTGGTTAGTTTGTTCAAGAGTGAAATTGTAAGTAAGGATTCCGAAGTGGAAACTTTGAAGAATTCTAAAATTCCAAAACATACTCAAAATGTAGATGTGTCTATGTCATATCACAAGTCCAAGCACTGTGATAAGATTTCACCACACTCCTCACTTAAAAGAAAAACCCAATCATCAGTTTTACAGAAAACCATTGACACTGTGGACCATGCTTTATCATGTGAGGAACAACTGTTCATGTGTCTGTCATCAAATTTACGTAAATCTTTATGGCTTATGCTTTCAAGTTTTATGCCTGTGTCTGAGAGCCCAAATGTAGCTCTTCAGTCAAGTGCCCCACATATCCACTTATTGAGGTCAATTTTGGAGGAACTTTTGATGAATGTGATGGCAATATTTGTGAGACCACTCATTATTAAAACCTCCAACTCTCTTATTGATATAGATTATCACATTCCAGCAAATCAAAAGGATGATTGTGATCTGATGATAGGAAATTCTACATAAGTCTGTAAGAAAATGTTTCTTATCATCATGTGATTACATGATACACAAATTTACATTCCAAGATGAAGTTTTAATGCATGCAGAAGTTGCAAATATTTCTATATTTGGCAAAGCATCATTTTCGAGCCTTAGATCTTTCATAGACAGATTTCCTAATAATTCTAACTGGCGAAAGTGAACACTTAGATACAGAAGTTGATGTTCTTCACTCTCAGTTCTGTAACTTTCAGCTGGAAGAAACCAACTTAGCAGCAGAGAGAACTGATGTTCAGTGGGCGTTGGTAGGTCAGAAGAAATTGGCTGATGGGGTTCTTCAGTATGATAAACTTGCAAAGGTGATGCTGGCTATTTTGTCAATTCCACATAGTAATGCAGAAAGTGAGAGAATTTTTAGCACAGTTACAAAGACCAAAACTCAGTTCAGGTCCATGCTTTCAGAAACATCCTTGGAGAAATTTTTGATTTTAAAATCAGTTCAAAAAGGCAAGTGCTTTGAGCAGAAATTTAGTTCAGAGTTTTTGAAGAAGGATAAGTCAGTTAATGGTGTGCTGAATAAGTAACTACCGTAATCAGACAAATTCAGACTGATAAACTATTCAGATTATTTGCTAAGCCTAACATGTACATCCTGTATAAAATTGGTTTAAATCTGGGAAAGATGTCTTACAGATATAAGATGCCATGCAAATATGGGTTGCATTATGAAATGAAAACGTGTGATCATTTAACAGTGATTTATTCATGCAAAAACTGTGCTAATGTCAAAACAGAAATCTAATATACGTTAATTTGTTTCCTCGGACCGTAATTTCAAACTGTAGTTCTCTCGAGAGCACTTCATTTGAATGTGTGTGAATCCAAAGAAACCTGCAGAGCTCATCATTCATATTGTTCAGCATGTTGAATGATAAATTATACAGTCTGAAGACTCAGGTATGTCCATTATTTAGTATTTACATGTAAATAATAAAGCAAATGTAACTGAATTGTTACAGTTATTGAATTATTGCAACTTTAATCATCAGGGATGTGTTGTAATTCACAATAGTACACCGCTACAATTCTCATGATTTTTCACTTCTGAAAGTTGGCATGTCTCCTATTCCACATAGCCTGCTCACAATCCTGCACCCCATGGGTCATTCCCCTGTCATTGACACAACTGCAAAACGTGTCCCAGACATCCATCTACCACCTCCTACCACAGCCATGTCACAGGAATCTCCAGCGCAATAAAAGACATGGCCACATGTGAAAGTAATCAAGTTACATATCAGCTATGATGTAATTACTGTACAGTATTCTAAGTGGACATACAAGTAACCTACTTTCCACTTGTATAAATAGTCAGCACCAAACTGGGGTAAACCACAAATGTGCCCATCCAGCTGGTGGACATGCTGCACACTACAACACTAATAACTTCTACAGCTGCTTCACTACTTGGGCCATCAGGATACTCCCACAAGCTCAGGTTTCTCTTAACTACGCACTTGGGAATTCTCTCTCCTGCATATCCTGTCTCTTGTGATCACTTTGGCCTAAACCTCTGGTAAGTTGTTTCCCATTGGCTCACTTTGCCCAATCTCTCTCTCTCTCTCTCTCTCTCTCTCTCTCTCTCTCTCTCTCTCTCTCTCTCTCACACACACACACACACACACACACACACTCTCTCTCTCTCTCTCTCTCTCTCTCTCTCTCTCTCTCTCTCTCTCATCCTTCATCTCTGTCTTCCTCATCACCACCATCCTCCCATTTTTTTCTCCCCTCCCTCCCTCTACCCCTTATACACTCAACCCTCTGAATTCCTTCCATCTTGTTGGGCAGCTACATAGTCATGTGATGAAATACCTGCCTCACATTACTCTGCTATCCCCTGCTTACCTTGTGTGTCCTTGCCTGCCTCCCCCCTCCTCCCCACCTCCATCTACCCAGGCTACTACTTTCAATAATCAGCATGCTGCTACTGTGAGTTTGTATGTTAAAGTGTCTCATGGTTGTGTGTGTGGATGTGTATAATCTTACTGTAAAAAGAGCAAGGACTTTGTGAAGTCTGATGTTCAGTGCTTTCTGTTAAGTGTTACTGTGTTCCACACACCAGTCCTCTATAGATAAATGGTTGCCTTGCCCATATTTTATGTACTTCTGTATATTTCTTCCACATTGCTGCCTTCCCTTCTTCCATAAGTGTTGGCTCCAATGAAATACAGATTTCATCGTATGAAAATCGAATTTAAATCATAACTGATTTGCAGAGAAAGTTGATATGTAACGGATGTCACTGCACAGTGTTTAAGACATCATGAGCTATATAACCTCCACCTGCTTGTGAACTGTGGGGAAACAACAGATTAGATAGGCCTTCAGTGGAAACAGTGTGTGTCGCTGGTCAGAAAGGCTAAACTCTTATTGTTATTCAAACAAGAAAGATACAACTTTGAGGTTGGTTACAGATTCTTGAAAACAAGAACAACAGAAAAGGTGGAATTATTTTTTAAATTTAATATCCAAAAGTTTTAGGTAATGTTAGTGTGTTTTACGAGAGCATAATCAGAGTGAACAAAAAGGTGTAGTAGCGTATTTTTTTGTTGTAATTGAAGCTTAAATACACTTTAGAAGGGACTGCGTGTTCTGCCTGGCCTGTTGTGATTTCAGCCCTTTATGCAGTTTTTAAGTGACAGCTGTAACAACATAAATTGTGCACATCCGAACTTTAACTGGTCTTCAAGCAATTTTTGTTTTTGCAGCTGTCTCCTGGAAGTAACATAAAAGACCAAAATGCAATTGTGCTGGATAAATACTTTTGATAACAGTCCAGGCAGAACATGTTGTCCTTTTTAAAACTAGATACAGTTGTTTCCTGTGCTTGTCTGATAGCACAGTTAAATACAAACAATGGTTACAGTGTGCTGACAGTGGATCTGTGCTTGTATGAAATATCCCCCACATTTGATTGGTTGCTTGGTTGGTTAGTTTCATGTTCCATGGAAATCATCTGTACAGTTAATCATAATTATGTGGAATGTTATTTTACATTAACGTTACATATTTGTATGTAAATATGGCTACATGCCAGTCATAGACTGTCTTTTTTAATACAGATGTGTATTAGTAATTCCTACCACAACATTTTACAGATTACAAAAATTGAAGTTCCTCTAGAATAGGAGTTATCTGATAGAAACTTCAATTGTTTTTCAAATTTAACTTTGCTGCCTATAAGACATTTATATGTGATCAGAAATTGTGTGGCGTCATTGTTTGTGTCCCTTTTTGAGCTGGAGACATTCTTAATATGGAGTAATTAATGTCATTTTTTCTTCTGGTATGGGAATTGTGTACATCATTGTTCCTTTTGAACTGCAGTGGGCTATTTACAACAAACTTCATGATCAAATACACACACTATGAAGCAGAAGTCAAAATGTCTACAAGAGCTATCCTAGAATATTACTCCATATGATGTTACTGAATGAAAACATGCAAAATATGTCACCTAACTGATTTGTCTCTCTCCAAGATTTTTGATGATTCTAAGTGCAAATGTAGCTGAATAAAGTTGTTTTAAGAGTTCCAAAATGTGTATTATCCAGTTTAAATTCTTATCAATATGGAAATCTAAAAATTTTGAACTTTCTACTGTAGTTATTATTTTCTTACCATGTGGTTCACTTATCATTGGCTTTGTGCCTCTAGATATGTAGAACTGAATATCTTGCATCTTTCTGAAATCAAGACTGAGATCATTCACAGAAAACCACTCAGTTATACATTTAAGAATATTATTTAGCATTTCTTACATTGTAGTCAGTATGCTTGTTGTGGACAGACAGAAAGTGATGGAGGATCTTCAGTCCACAGGCCCCTAACCCAGCTTGCTGAAACTGAAATATAATGTTCTAACTCTTTAAAAATAATGCAGAGGAATCAGAAACTATGACAGTAAGTAAAAGTTTACTGTTGTTTAACAAAATAGTATATTCTGATGAATGTTCACTTGAACAAGTATTAATTTTGCAAATCATTAAAGTCATTAAACTTTTTTTCAATTGTACCCAGCACTCTACACAGTTCAGAGGTGATTTCTGTGCTTAGTTCCAAGTAAATCTTATACAGTTAATTGCTCACCTTAAAAGTGGAGAATAATCTAAGCCATTTGCCATGTGGTTTTCTGTAACCAAACATTGAAAATGAGACATGGACTTTCCAGTAAATTATTAATCCATGTGTGTTCACTTTAACACATTTGCACTAAATAGGTGTGATATCTCATTCAGTCAATAAACAATCATGTCAGTCATCATTAATGCCATCTGAGGCTAAGCAGACAAAGTCGGGACAGAATCACAGTACATTCTGTAGCAGGGCATAACATGTCATGTATTATTGACGACAATCAAATCGTGTCTCAAGTGAAGACACCTCTTGGTACAGATGATAAACAGAACACCTGCCATTAGATAGTTTTCAGCACCAATAGCAGTGCCTATTTAGCACCTTTTTGACCACATAATTGTTTATATCATTGTTAGCTGAAGATTGACAACATTCTCCATTTTTGGTGAGTAAATCTGTGCTCTATTTATGTTCTATAAAAATCTCAGCTCAGTAACTTTAACTTCCAGAATTTTTCAAACAGAACCAATGGTAGGCAGTGATCTCTGAACTACAGTATCACTCTTTTCTTTTTTGTAGATTTGTTAAATTCCACTATCATTGTGAATATTGGTACAGCTTCTTTGCTACATATCTTCACTACATTTTAGCTTTGTAACTTAATTGCAAAGATTAGTTAATCTAAGTTGTTTTTTATAATGTTTGATGTGAAAATTGGCTTTTACCCAATAAGTCAGAAAGTAAAGAAAGAAGCTTCATGAAAACTTCTGCCATATGTTTTTTACATAAAATTACTCCTTAATCCAGTAGCACAACTTTTTTATTATTACATGCTTTTGAAATTTTGTAAAAAGCTGATTTTTGAGACAACTAATCAGCAGATTATACTGTGACTCAGAACATTTGACATCGGCATATACACAATCTGGCCAAGTCTTGTAACAATATTTAAACATTTAATTTTGCATTAGGTTATTGCACAACTCTTTATTCGCTGTGCTTGGCATGCATCGGGCATTGCTGGCCTGACCTTGACGGAATCCCGGGGGGTAATCCATCTCTCACTTGACACCACCAACATGCAGACACGGTGCTGGGTTCTCCACAGTAGGAAACTAAAAATTCCAGCCTCTGCTTTTTTTTTATTGAATGCTTGTAAAATTCAATGAGTTGATATGTAAGTGCCATTCTCAGTCGAGAAGCTCTTCAGGAATGAACCCCACCCCCCCCCCCCCCCCCCACCAACCAACCTTGTTCTTGGAGTTTCAACGAAGTTTGGAGTTTCAACAAAGTTTACAATTTGCAACAATGTCCGTAGAACTGATTGTGGCCCTTTGGTCTGAGTTGAGTGGAGGAACTAAACCAGAGACTTTGAAGGTTCTGTGACAAGTTAGGCTGTGACTTCCTAGACTTGTGCTATAGGGTTGAGACCTGTAGGTTCTCACTAAATAGGTCAGTTGTGCACTACACATCAGAGATATCACATCAGGTATCTGACTGTGTGTGGGTGGGGGGGGGGGGGGGGGCGGGAGGAGGGGGTGGCCCACAAGGGTTTTTTAGATTAGGCAACTCTCCATCCATTCCAGATAACTATAGCTGTAGGAAACCCAGAAGTATCAATGTAAGATGCAACGAAATGCCTCCCACAGGTGAGTTTTAAAATGCTAATGGTACACTGTCGAAGCATTCACAACAAAGTGCCAGAGTTTGAAGCACCCATGAAAAGCAGTGATGCTCACATAATACTAGGTACAGAAACCTGGTTGAAACATGAAATTGATAGCAGTGAGATTTTTGGGGAAAATTTAAGTGTAAATTGAAAGGATAGGCAAATTGGAAATGGAGGTGGTGTATTAGTTGCAGTAGACAAGAAACTCAAATCCACCACGATAGAAATTGTCACTGCATGTGAAACTGTTTGCGCTAGACTCTGTGTCAGGGGTTAGGCATAAAATGACAATTGGATTCTTCCATCACCCATGAGTGTCATCTCCTGATGTAACCAAAAACTTTAGAGTAAACATCAGTTCACTTGTACGTATATTTCCCAATTATACTGTAACCATTGGTGGTGATATTAATCATCTGACAGTTAATTGGTAAAATTATAGTTTTGTTAGTGATGGGCACGATAAGACATCCTATGGAACTTTACTAAATGCGTTCTCTGGAAACTACATAGAGCAGATACCTATGAACCCCATTTGTAATGGAAATATGAGGGTTGGAACTTGTAATAGTGGCAACTATTTATTTACTGCTCATACAAAATAGATACGTGTTTCAAAGTTTTAGTGACCTTCATAGTAGTCACAGCATCGGTTCAAATGGCTCTGAGCACAATGGGACTTAACATCTGAGGTCATCAGTCCCCTCACCAGCATTGTGTATAACCCGTTGCCAGTGATGTGGAAGTCGTAGGATACTCTTTAGCAGTGCCAGTTACACTGACATTTCAAGTGGCACGGTCTATTTCCCAACAAATTTGTAGCAGTTCTGAAGTGAATACTGTGAAGTGTTTCCTTCAGTTTAGAAATAAAGTTGAACTCACAAGAGCTTAACTCGGGAGTGCAGGAGGTGGTGTAGCACTTAGCAGCCCCATCAGTCAAACAAATCAGTAACAGCTTGCACTGTACATGCTTGAGCATTGTCCTGCAAAATGATGGTCAGGTCCTGGAGAAAGTATTATCACTTCTGTCTGTATGCTGTTCATTATTGAACACAACCTATGACCAGCTAAGTATGTTGTCTTGGATAGATAGTGGTTGTCAGATGTAGAAGTAACTTCAAGTGTTCCCCAGAGATGTGTGTTAATGCCCTTGCTGTTCATGTTGTAAAATAATGACCTTGCAGACAATATTAATAGTAAAATTATGCTTTTCGCAGATTATGTTGTTATCTATCTATCTGAAAGAAGATGCATAAATATTTCAGTCAAATCATGATAAGACTTCAAATATTGTGCAGAGACTGGAAACTTGCTCTAAATCTCAGAAATGTAAAATTGTGCACTTCACAAAATGAAAAAAAAAACATAGTATCCTAAAACTATGAAATCAGTGAGTCACTGTTGGAATTGGCCAACTCCTACAAATGCGTTAGTGTAACACTTTGTAGGGATATGAAATGCAATGATCACGTACTGTTAGTCGTAGCTAAAGTAGGTGGTAGACTATGGTTTGTTGGTAGAATACTGGGGAAGTGCAATCAGTCTAGAAAGGAGATTGCTTAAAAATTACTCATGTGACCAGTTCTAGAATATTGCTCCAATGTGTGGGACCGATACCAGATAGGACTAACAGGGGATGTTGCACATATACAGAGATGGGTAGCACAACTGGTCACAGGTTTGTTTAATCCATGAGAGTGTCACAGAGATACTGAAGGAACTGAACAGGAAGGCCCTTGAATATAGGCATAAACTTCCCCTGGAAAGTCTGTTAACAAAGTTTCAAGAACTGGCTTTAAATGATTACTCCAGTAATATACTACAACCTCCTATGTATTGCTCACATAGGGACCATGAGGACAAAACTTAGAATAATTACTGCATGCACAGAGGCATTCTTCACATGCTCCATATGTGAATGGAGCAAGAAGAAACCCTAATAACTGGTACAATAGGATAAACCCTTTGCCATGCACCTCACGGTGTTTGCAGAGTATAGATGTAGATGTAATGAGGTTAATATTCTGCTCAGCTGGGATATTATTGTAGAATACTTCACCTTAAAAATTTTGGAAAATCATGGACATAGTGAAATGGGTTGGTAGTTATTGATGTCACTTCTATCATCTTTCTTATAGTAATGTTTGACAGTGATTTGAGTCTCTCTGGAAAAATGCTCTGCATTAGTGATGGCACTTATTATATGGCAGTATGCCTTCAGTACTCTGTTGGAAACACTATCAAATCCAGGTGAGGTTTTATATACAGCTCAATTTTACAAGGAGAACTGGATGAGACAAGCATATGATTGTATTTTATGAGAGTTTACTTTTCAGTATACTACTCTGGATTTTCTCTTGAACTGATTGTTACTGTATTACCTATTACATTTTATAAATGATCATTAAACGTATCTACTACCAGTGACTCATCATTTATAGCCCTTCCATTTAAGTTGTTGTGTTGTCTACTGTGGGAGTCAGCACAGAGACAAACAAGGAAGGAGAGAAGTTGCGGTGGCCAGGGGCAGGAATCCAGAAACATCTGTACAAATTCTAATTAAAAGTAAACTGTATAAAACAAAACTTGACTTATGCTTCTTGTACCCTCTACATACTAGTACTTTACTCTTGATTACTACTCACAGAATGCAGGCTAAGTAACAGCAATCAGCAATCACTGGGTGCTGAGCTCTGTCTTTGTGCAGGTGTGGCGCTGCCTGCTCATTCCATTGGCGTGTGGGTCAGCGCTTTCTCGATGCTGTTTCTTGTTGTTGCACTGGTCGATGTGCAGTCAGTGTTTTAGAACTGCACGTAAGTCATTAGTGATGTCCTGTTCTGTTGCCAGTCATCCTGTCTCTCATTTTACTACATTCCGTACAGTCTTAAGTCTGTTGTCAGAATTATTGATTTGGTGTAATGTGCATATTCCTTGATCTTCAATAATTTTTCTTAGTTATTTTTAGCAGTTTCTATAATGTGCATCTACTGCAGACTCTTTGTCTTTCCCTTGTCACAAGTTACTTTAATCCCTATAGTGAGCCATGTCTTCGTATACAGCTGATATCCTTTTTGTTTAGCATCCTTTTTTTGCTTCTGGTATGAATTTATAATGAAATAGATTAAATGTTTGCTAACATTTGGTTCAGTATAAATTTCATCCAAGGTCATTTCTCACACACTACTCTTAAAAACATTTGTCCTAGAGTTAAGAATATTACTAAATGGATAGATTGCTACACACCATAAAAGATAACACATTGAGTTGCAGACAGGCATGAAGAAAAGACTGTTCCACATTGAGCTTTTGGCCAAATTGTTCTTTAGAAAAGAAAATACACACACACACACACACACACACACACACACACACACACACACACACACACACACGACCACTACCTCCGACTGCTCCGGCCAGAATGGAATTGTTGCAATGAACGAAAGCAATAGTCTGGAGTGGGATGTGAAAGGAGAGATAGCAGGGTACAGATGCAGGGAAGTGCTGACTGGAAGAGCATGCACGGCTTGATACCAGCAGCACAAGGCTGCCAGGTGTAGTGGTGTAGTGTCAGAAAACTGTGGGAGAGGGAGGGGGGATGGGAGTTGAAAAGGAGAAGAGCAGAGAAGGGGAGAGACCAGTGGATACCTTGGCAGAGGGTAGTGCACAGTAGGGTAAGAGGTGGTGAATTGGGAGGAGGTGACAGGACAGAGGGGATAGAAATTGTTGGGTGGAATGTGTGAGGAAAGTAGGTTGCCATAGGTTGAGACTGCGATAATTTTGGCAGCAGAGAATGCGTTGTAAGTATAACTCCCGTCTGTACAGTTCAGAAAAGCTTTTATGGAGGGGAGAGTTCATATGGCCCAGGTTGAGAAACGACCTTTGAAAGAAATGCACATTATGTTCAATTACACATTGTGCCACAGGATGGTCCACTTTCCTCTTGGCAACAGTTTGGCAGTTGCCGTTCATCTTGTTGGACATTTGATTGGTAGTAACGCCAATTTAAAAAGCTGTGTAATGATTGCAGTAGGTATGATACGACATGGTTGCTTTCCCAGCCAGGCAGCAGAGCGATCGTCCCTGTGGAAGACTCAAGTGCATGACCTGCTCAATCCACCCACCCAGCACTTCCTATACCAATCCTATCAGAGGCTTATCCTACTCCATCAGAGACCACACCACTTTTGAGAGCAGCAATGTCATGTACCAGTTGGCCTGTACAGCTTTTTATATTGATATGACTATGCACAAGCTGTGTACCTGGGTGAAACATCACTGCCAAACTGTGGTCAAGAGCAAAATGGACCACCCTGTGGCAAAACATGCAGCCAAACTTAATATGCATGATTTCAGTGCTTGTTACACCACACGGGCCATCTGGATCCTCCCCTCCACCACCAACTTTTCTGAACTGTGCTGATGGGAGTTATCCTAACTTTAATCTATGGCCCCCCAAGGTTTCGTAGTTCTTTCGTGAGTTTGTGCATGGCACACACAGGACCCTGAAACATTGTAGTCCATTCTTCCTTCCTGGCCTGCATTCCCTTGCCCCCCACCCCCTCCCATCCCTCCCTCCATATCCTCACTCCTTCCCCTCTGTGCCCTCCTCCTTCCTCTCTCTTGGTGTTTTTATGTACATCAACCTGGCTATCTACCTGTTTTCCTGTATTTCTTCCAGTTTTTGTTCCCATTGCCTTTTCCTTTCCATTCTTTCATTTTGACATTTTTTGTCCCCCTTTGGGGTTTGACTTCTAAATTTTCTCTCTGTTGTGAGAGCCATTTGGGGAAGAGCTCACTCCATAGCCTCTATGGTGTGGCTTACTTTCCCCCTATTTACCCTCTTCCTTACCTGCCATAGTCACCCCCCCCCCCCCCCCCGTCTGCCCTTCTCAGTTACCAGCACATGTAGCATGGGGATGTTATGTAACCATCTGGATGAGGCCCCTTGACAACATAGGGATCACATTTCTGATAGTTGAGCTGTTGCCTCCCCATGTGTGCCTAGGAGTGGTTGCTTGTGTGGTCCATATGGATGTTGTTAGTACATGGATCCCATTTTGTGCCACATTCTAAGCAATAGCCATCAGGGTCCACCTGGACTCTGTGGTCATGGTTTTCAGTCTGTATCTCCCTCCTGACAGGCCACCTACACCCACTGCCCTAACTGCTCTCCTTCGGCAACTACCCCATCCGTTCTCCTCCTGTGAGTTTTAATCCCCATCACCCTTTGTGGAGCAGTGCTTTTTATTCTAATCATGGGCTCCTCATTGACCAGTTTCTTGTGGATCACGACTTGTGCCCTCATAATGATGGTTCCCCTACTCATTTTAGTCCCACATATGGCTTTCTCTGCCATTGATCTTTTGCTCATTCCTCTCCCCTTCTTCCTTCTGTACACTAGTTGCCACATTATGACCTCTGCAATAGTGACCACTTCCCCTTGATTCTTTCATTCCCTTTCCACCTCCTGATGGCCAAGTTGCCCCACTGTACTTTCCATGATGCTTATTCGCCTATATGTACCTCCCAGGTCTGGTTTATACCATCTTTGTCAGATTGTATTGATAAAGTCATTTGTGATATATCTGATAAGATAATTCGTTGTGCCAACGTTGTTGCTGCCTACTTGATGGGCCCTGTTCACTGCTGACCAGTTCCATGGTGTACTACGGCCATTACCACCATTGTCCACAATCATTGTCATACCTTGCAGTGTATTAAGCAGTGCTCATCCTCTGGTGGTCTTATTACCATTAAACATCTTCATGTCAAAGCTCATTACTTAATGAAACAAAGCAAGTGGGTGTGCTGGGAATGCTTTGTCACTTCCCTATGTTCTTCTGTCCTTTCATCACAGGTGTGGGCTACACTCCGCACCCTTTGAGGTTGTCAATGACCATCATCTGTTCTGTGTCTTGCCCTTCCATGTAACCTTGGTATGGATCCATCAGTTCTCGCAGAACACTTTATAACGCAGTTTGTGACAGCATTAGCCTCATATCCAGCTGCCTTCCTCATCTGGCAACAGTGAGCTGACGCTTCCCACTCATGTTTTACCCCTAGTCAGGTGGAATCCTACAATGAATCTTTTACTGAATGGAACTTCTTCTGGCCCCCTCTTCTTCCCACAACTCAGCCCCTGGTCTTGATTCCATCCATAACCAATTGCTTGTACATCTCAGTCCTCTACAACAAGTCCTCTACAACAGTATCTCCTCCAAGTGTTTCATTGTATTTGGCTCCGAGGCATTTTCCCCTCACAATGGAGAGACAGTATTGTGGTTCCTGCCCTTAAAGGGACCACACCATAGTTCAGGTCTAAAAAAATCGATTTTTGGTTTTCACCATATTTCGATAGATTGAGGTTTTATTTAAGTACTCTGAAAAGGATTTTGCGAAAAACATTTTTTTTTTCAAGCATTTAAAGAGCATTTTCCTACCACATGTGTTTATGTGCTGTGTCCACTTTTCTGTCAGCCACTTTTCTGCATATATTTTAGATCTTTATATCCCCTACATTGTATATTAGGTTCTTCCCCCCCCCCCCCCCCCCCCCCAAGTGTGTTGACTATTCTTAGAATGCAACAGTCGGTATTCTTTTGTTTCTACTGTTTGTAAACAACATGCTTTCAAACACGCGGTTAGTTTTGTTTAAGTGTGATTGCAAGTAGTTGTTATACTTACGTTTACAGTGCTTGTTTACGTATCTTTTTTCGTGTTTATTGAAAATGATGAAATGTAAAGGCATTTTCAAGAAACGACAATTTAAAGGAAACATGTTTAGAAAGTTTTCTGTACAAGAGGTTATGTCACCTGGCAACAATGTTTCTAATTGTAATTCTTCAACAAGTGCATCATCAAAGAAGCTCTCATCATTTCAAGAGAGTTACAATGAATTTACTGTAAGTGACAATGGATGCAGTAACATTATTATAAATTTGAGAGTATTATCAGATGTAATTTCTAAATTTGTACAATGTAGACAGTGTGGTGAGTCACAGAGTGTGAAAATTTGTGAGTGTGCCAGTGGGAGAAAAGGCCTAGCAATTGGTTTGGATTTAATTTTCACTAAATGCTCAGCTGTGATTTCATTTATGAGTTCTTCAAAACCAGATGCAAGTAGCCCTTATGAAATCAATACTAGATTAGTGTATGCCATACAATCCATTGGCAAGGGCATGGCTGCAGGGAGAACATTTTGTTCAGTGATGAACTTACATCAACAACCAAATAAATTTGAAAAACTGACTGCAATATTAGAGAAAGCTGTATGTGAGGTCAGTGAGGAAAGCATGAAACTGGCTGTTAGGGAAGTAGTGGAAAAAAAATGATTGATGTTCAGATATTGCAGTTGCACTTGATGGAAGTTGGCAGAAAAGAGGACATACTTCTAAATATTGCAAATGTTGTAAAGTCAATGAACATAAAGAAAACAATTGTGTGGCTAATTTCAGAGGAACAAGTGGTGGTATGGAAGTTCATGAAGTACAACAAATATTTCATCGCTCTGTAGAAACAAGATACATATGATACACTAAATATTTGGGCAATGGTGACAGCAATGTGGTGAACTCTAAGCCACATGGAGATGCCATTATTATCAAAATAGAATGTGTAGGCCATGTTCAAAAATGTTTGGGAACAAGGCTGAGAAAACTAACTGTTGATATGGGACGAAAAAAATTAGAAGATAGAAAATTGTTGAAGACAGGGTTGGTTAACTAAACTGAAATAGAAAACTTGCAGGTATACTATGAGCAGGATATTAGGGGAAATAAAGAAAATCTGGAGGCAATGAAGAGAGATGTTTGGGCCATATTCTTCCATAAGTCCTCTACTGATGATAAGCCATGTCACTGATAGTGTCCATCAGGAGAAAATTCGTGGTGCAAATACAATAGGGCTCAGGCAACTGGAGAATCTTATTCTCACCAGCATGTTCTTCCTGCTGCTGTTATTACAGCAATTAAACCTATTTTCAGAGACTTGGCTCTTCCTGACCTTCTAAGGAAGTGTCTGCATGGGCAGACACAGAACCCAAATGAATGTTTAAACAGCATAATTTGGAACTGCCTTCCTAAAACTGTATTTGTAGGCATGCATACAATGAAAGTAGGAGTTCATGATGCTGTTATTACATTCAGTTGTGATAATATTGGAAAGTGTTCAGTACTGAAAAAGCTGGGAATTAATCCTGGTGAAAGTATGATCACTGGGCTGCAACATTGTGATAAAATGAGGATAGCCGATGCAGACAGGTCTGCATCTAATATGGCCAAGAAAGCAAGAAAAACACTCAGGAAGGTGAAAAAGAAGCTGAAAGACCTGCTAGAGGCCAAAGAAGGGCCATCATATGCAGCATGACAGTTTTAATTAAATGTAAGTAACAAATTTCAAAAGTTTTTTCTCTGAAGCCAATTTCCCACAAACTAAAATTTTCAGTACATGTGCCCCATTATATCAGAAACTATCATAGATAAACGAATGAATTTTTCAGAGACTCTGCATAACATAAAAAGCCACCTCTGGTACTACATTCATTAATATTCCCCCATTAGGAAGTCCACAAAAAATATTTTCTGCAGAAAAAACTTAATTTTTTTTAATACATTTAAAAAAAGTATTTCTTAAAAACTATAAAGTGGATAAAGTATATTTAATACTGTTGACTCTATTAGCATCATGTAACATAATGTAAAAATATTAAGGTCCTGCATCAATTAGTTTTTTCAGAAATGGGTTAGATACTTGCCTAAATTAACATGGGTTAGAGATTCAGGGTGTGGACCCCTTAAGCGTGGCAAGGATCTATCATTCCTTCATAGTTACCAGCCCATTAGTCTGACCAATGTCCCTTGCAAGTTACTTACATGGATGGCAGCTTGTTGGCTCAGTTAGGTCCTCAGATCTTGGGACCTTTTGTCTCCTTACCAGTGTGACTTTTGGGGTGGGAGGGAGGGGGCGAGGGTCCGTCAGCTTTGATTGGAAACTGCATTTTAGCAGGCCTTTCCTTAGCATTGTCACATTTTTCTATGATCTTCGTAAGGCATATGATACAGCTTTTTTTGGGTCATCACACTACTTATGCTCCTCAAGTGTGGTCTGCAGGCCCTCCCAATTTTTATTCACCAGTTCGTGTCCCACCAATTGTTCAAAGTTTGGGTGGGCTCTAATCTTAATTCTCCACAGACCAAGGAGAATGATGTTGCACTGGGTTCCATATTAAGTGTCCTTTTTCTCATCATTGTTAATACACTTGTCACCTCCACCAGACTGTTGGTCGCCCCTGCGCTGTACCTGGGTGATTTCTGCATTTGGGCTAGCTCCCACTTGGTGGTCTCTGCAGAACAACAGCTCCAGAGTGCGATCCAGCACACTTCCACATGGACATTCCATACTGTTTTTTATTCTCTCCCCTTAAGTCAAGGGCGGTGCATTTCTGTCACTGTACTATGGTCCATCCTGATCCGGACTCTACCTTGATGCTCACTGCCTGGTTGTGGGCCCCCAGTTCTGTTTCATGGGTCTTCTCTTTGAGAAAAATCATACTTGGTTTCCTCATATCCGCTTTCTGAAGGTTGGCAGTTTTTGTAAACTCAATTTCCTTCCCTTCCATGGGGCAAAGATCATTTGACCCTTGACTATCTTTATCAGGCATTAGTTCTGTCTCATCTCAACTGTAGTTGTCAAGTTTATGAATCAGGTGCTCCTTCCATGCTGCTTCATTTGAGCCCAATTCACCATCGTGATATCCGTTTAGCCACTGGTGCCTTTTGCTCTAGCCCTGTTGATGGTCTTCTCATTGGTGCTGAGATCCTTCTGCTTTCGGTTTAGCAATTCCAGCTCCTGGTTCCCTATGCCATCACTATCCTTTCTTCCCCTGTTCACCCCCTACTATTATGTTCTTTTCATGGCTTCAGGATGTTGCCTGCTTGCTGCCCGCCCTCAGGTGGGTTTACCAATGGGCTTTGCCTCACTTCTCTCCATTGCGATTTCAATGTCCCCTCCTTGCACTCTTGGTTAGTTCTTCAGCCCCAGATTTGGATGGATCTCTCTGTGGTCCGAAAGCCTCCATTGCTCCAATGGTGTTCCATTGTTTGTTCTACCTGCTCTTATGGGAGATGGGATAGGCCTTCATGTCTTCTGTGGGCATGGAACCGTATCTTGCCTGTCAAGGGCGAGGTGTTTACTGCAGAATCAGTGGCTGTCTATCGGGCAGCTACTGTATTAAACAGTGCTCTCTCACCTGAGTTTCGTTATGTACAGACTCAATAAGTAGCCTTCAGGCTATCGCTCGGTGTTTCTCCCATCACCCTTTGGTTTCTGCCATCCATGACCTTCTCGCAAACCTTGATGTTGTGACCTGTTTGGTTATTTTCTTTTGGATTCCCACCTATTTGGGTATCCCAGGTAATGAACTTGCTGATCAACTGGCTAGGGAGGGGTGGAGGGGGGAAGCAGCCACCTACTCACCATTCTCCATGACCTCTTGGGGGCAGATTTATAGCTTTATGTCGAATCCCATTTTGCTCAATAGTGAGCTGGACCGACTCTGGGGTCAGGGGGGGGGGGGGGGGGGGAGGAGGTGGGGTGGCTATCTACCTGTCTAAAAAACATCGTACAGTCAAGAGTACTCCCATCACATAGTGTTCTTCTCTCCACCTCTCCCAGGGGGAATCTACCTTTGTGTGCTGTCTTCATATTGGTCATACTGGATTGACCCATGGTTTTTTACTTTGCAATGAACCACCCACCCCCCTTTGTAGCTGCTAGGCCCCCTTACTGTGACCCATATTTTGCTGGGCTGTCCCCACCTTTTGGCTCTTCACACTAAGTATGCCCTCCAACCTTACTTGTCCTGGGTGTTATGGGACGATCTGCACATGGTTAAATCTGTCCTCGGTGTTCTTCACAAAAGTGGTTTGTCATCCAGATTTAAGTCTTTGAATTTCTCTCTGGAGCTGGAATCCTTCAGCTTTGGTTATGGGGGCCTTGGCCTTATCTCCACACCAGGTGGGTTCTGCCCCCCTTTTTTCTTATGTTTTGTGTGGTCTTTTATGCCATTTTGTTTCCTCTTTTCATTTGTCTTTCCCCCTGGTATGTCTCCATTATGTTATCATCATGGTATGGTGTAGTGATCAGGAAGGGTTGGTGACAGTGTTGATGTGCCATTACATGTGGTGTTTCAGAGGCACCCCTGCTCTTGCTGCCCTCCATCCTCCAGTTTTTTCCTCTTCCTGTTGGTTTGATATTCCTTTTACCTCTTGATTTGCCAATTTTCTTTCTCCTTGACTGGACTGTGCTGTTTTTGTTGTTCCATCCACAAATCATAGGACCATTGCCCCCTCTACTTGGCTCTCTCCCCCAAAAAACCAACCA
The DNA here is from genome assembly GCF_023864345.2 of Schistocerca serialis cubense. Classification (NCBI taxonomy): domain Eukaryota; kingdom Metazoa; phylum Arthropoda; class Insecta; order Orthoptera; family Acrididae; genus Schistocerca; species Schistocerca serialis. The sequence continues at coordinate 41,445,074 of NC_064648.1, read as the reverse complement.
AACAGCCATCGACCTACGGTACATTACTGTCCCCATGCACTACACCCAACAGCTTCAACCACCTCTGTCCTGTCACCTCCTTCCAATTCATGTCTACTCATCCTCACTGTGCTCTGCTCTTTGCTAACCCCCCACCTGTCTTTGCCCCTTCTCTGCATTTCCATTTTTCCACTCCCCCTTCATGTCCTCACCCCCTCCTCTCTCACAGCCTCCTGACACTGCACCTTGCAGCCTTGTCTTGCTGCCAGAAACGCCCTGCACACTTCACCAGGAATCGCTCTTCTCTTCCCCTCTCCTGTACCCTGCTATTCCCCTCCTTCCCCATTCCACTCCAGATTGCTACTTTTGTTCAATGTAACAGTTGCATTTTGGCTGGAGTGGCCAGAGATAGTTGTGTGTGCAAGATGTGCTTGCTTCTGTGAGTGTGTGTGTGTGTGTGTGTGTGTGTGTGTGTGTGTGTGTGTGTGTGTGTCTTTTTCCTTTCTGAAGAAGAGTTTGGCCAAACCTCAGCATGTAAAGCATGTAACAATCTTGTCATTGTGCTTGTTTGTAACTCAACATGTCATGTTCATGGTGATTAACAATCTATCCTTTTCATAATATTTTTGATATTCCAATCTGGACTTTGCATTGTTTGGTTTTACCCAATGGCTTTTCTTCCATCCCACAATACTGTGATGTTTTCCTTTGTTACTGTTCTCTAAAGCATTACTCTACACAGTGTCTGTCCTTTCTATTCTGTGTTTTTTCATTGCTTTTCAAATTGCACATGCTCTGAAGACAGAGCTACACTGTATCAGTGACGTCATCCACAGACAACCCACCAACATGACCTCATGGATTGCTGGTGTGGCACATCATACTCAAAATTCTTCCTCCCAATAATTATAATTATTCCTATTGATCCCATTTCCTCCCTCATCCTTGCATATTTTCGTGTGTTATTTTTCATAGATACCTGTACCACATGAACTTGTGAAGCTTGATCTAATCACCCCCCCCCCCCCCCCCTCGCTCTCTCTCTTTATATCGCACCACACACATACTCCTGTTCCATCCTTTTTCCCATGTGTTTGCACGTTTTATTCATTGACGTACATAACCATGAATTTTTACGTATTTGTGCATAATTTTACGTATTTGTGCCTATTTTTGGGTGTCTACATATTTTTACATGTCTTTTTTTATGCTGCTCCCCTCACAACCACTTAAAACCTCTTTATTTTCCCATTTGCTCCATCATTTCCTGTTTCCTATGTGCTATGCTTGCCACAGTGAACCTCTGCTCCATCTTTGTACACCAGCTCAGAAAAATATCCCTTTCCCTGGCTAAAACTCAGTCCCACTGCCTGTTCTTCTCTCTTGTACCGTAAAATCCAGCAATCAACCACACAGCTATCTTCATTCCTTCAACCAGTGTCCCAAAATGAACTGAGGGTGCCTTCTGGATCTAATAGACAGTCTTCATTGACATAGACAGGAACAACGATTTATATCCTGCTGCTTGCCAAGGTGTCCACAGCTTGACCACAGCTCATCCTCCTTGTGGTATTTGGGGGTGCCATAGAGCCACTGTTATCTGCACTAGCTTGCCTCCATGAGCCATGTGATACAAGCACGTCTTCCCAGTGTTCCTCTACTGAATGATCGTATTGGATGCCACCCAGCAAGTTGCCAGTGAGTGTGGGAATGTGCGAGTTCTTGTTCCAGTTTGAAAGTTTGACATCAGTGTTCACCAAGAGCAATCCATCAGAATGCAGTGCTTGCCAGTTAGAGCCAAGACGTCGATAGTGTAGCAGATTTGGACTTTGCTCATGGCAGTGTTTCCTTACTGTGACACATTGTCTCTACTGAGACTATACCTTCAAGGACTGTTTTGAGTAGCTCAATTTCTCATCAGACCTGGGTGGTCTTTCAGTCACATTCATTCAGAATGTTCAGTTGCTGTGCAGGCCCTAATGGTAATGTGTAATCTCTTGTGTTAGTAATAAAGTTCTTAGTTACCTGGGCACATTTCTCTTCTTATAGCATGCATCACCTGCACAATATACATAATAAAACACACCAGCAAGTGACTTAGGTGCCAAACCTCAGGAATCTCTTGTGACGCCAGACATACCATTGGTGCCATAATTGTTGCCACAGACAACAGTTAACTGCAGCAGTTCAAAGCCTGGTGGCTGTTCCACATACATCTGGCATTTGCCATGCACAAAATTATCATTATCCCTGTTGTGACTTAGCAAGACAGCCAAGTCACAACGAGAGGAAGCTGAAATGCAAGCGTTTAATTACACGCTGACTGGCGCGAGGTCTGAAACAGGATACGTAATGAATGCTATAAAGAAAAGTACGTAGCTGCTGGAATACTTAACTTTAATCCACAATTGTAGAACATCGCTCTTGATGATACATGTTATAACCACAATATATATAGCAAAGGATTATGACGCCTTGCTAGGTCGTAGCAGTTGTAGCTGAAGGCTATGCTAACTATCATCTCGGCAAATGAGAGCGTAGTTGTCAGTGAACCATTGCTATGAACGTCGGCTGTACAACTGGGGCGAGTGCCAGTACGTCTCTCTAGACCTGCCGTGTGGTGGCGCTCGGTCTGCAGTTACTGACAGTGGCGACACGCGGGTCCGACGTATACTAACGGACCGCGGCCGATTTAAATGCTACCACCTAGCAAGTGTGGTGTCTGGCGGTGACACCACAATCCCAATGTGTATTTCACCACCATATAGAACTTATCAGGCACATGAAAGCTTCTGAAACACTGACAAGTATGTGAACTAAAAGTAAAGGCTTTACAAAAGGAAAGTACTTGTAACAGTTGTAAGTCACACTGCTGACACTCATTGCTATATAAAAAGGCCATTGCAAATAAGTTTTGTGCTGTAGCTAGTCTGTGTGAATCAGCCAGGGTCAAGGTAAAACTTGCAATTTACATATGTGAGCCCAGCTTTCCCAACGTAAACAGTTAATAAAATTGAAAAGAAAATTCAAAGGCACATTGACAAAAGCTAGGAAGTTTTTGCTTCCTACTGGATATATGTAATGGAACAAATAAAATCCTTTCTATGAAGAAGTTGCTGCAACTGCTAATTCTGGTAAAAGTGCTATGCCTTAGGGCACACACAGTGAGACCCAATAAAAGCTTTCGTTTGCTGATAATGTCATTAGATGTTTCAGTCATACAACGCAGAAAGTAAATTGATTACAGGGCAGGAGTTGGAAGGATAAGTTTGTGAATTTCGGTTAGGTAGATGCAGAATAAGTGTACAAGTGGAATAATGATTCAAAGAAAAAGTTGTCATTGAAAGAAATAACATGTGATGTAATGAGGAGATAAATGCTCAAAACTTTTTTTTTTCTGTGGCTTACTTTGTCAGTCACAAGAAGTTAGTTGTACCAAGAGTGTGAATGCCATTTTCACCATTTGACTGCAGCAAAATTGGGCAATAAAGTCATACCATACTTCATATAAAGCCTGTAGTCACTGGATTTGGCTCTGGGACCATTTCCTGGAGAAAAATTTCTCTTTAGTTCTCAGTTTGTACACAGGTAACCATTGACTTCTAGATAGCTTTTATATGAAGTGCCTTGTGTGACAATGTAGATTAGTGCAACAATTGTCATTTATTGTCAGTATGGATTTAATGTGAATTCATACTTTGTAGAATTTCAGGTGAATACATTTCATTGTAAATAAAGCTGTCCTAATTGAGCATACCACACCATAAATAATTTTATGTTTTGTACCAAAATTAAATACCTTTGAAATAATTCAAATCTCTTTTTAACAAAGTAGCAAGTCTTTCTGGCAAATGGAAGGAATTTCGAGTTCAGAACAATAAAATCTATTGTAACTGCAATCCAGCTGCAGCCTGCTAAGAAGGAAATATTTTCTGTTTTGATTTAATGGAGAGCCCGTCTCACTTGATAAGCTTTCCGAGAAAATGAGGTTTTGACCTACAATTAAAATTATTTTGTGATTGATATTTCAGGGAGTCATGTAATAGAGGCCAGCCACCACTCAGGTTGAGATCTTTCTCGGGTGCCATGTGTCAGTTGTTTTGCTTGTTTTGAAAGGGCATGCAATGCCTTGTGAAACATAGCTGGATGCATGGTGGCAACAATACCCCCATCACTGCAACCTGTCAATTGCGGGCTGGCAACAATACCCTCATCACTTTAATCTGTCAATCGCAAATTAACTTTAACTGTAGTATAGTTCCAAACATTCAGATGGGATGACCATATATTCTTGTTGATTATGGATAATAAGTTAATATAAATTGGTATTTAATTTTTGAGCCACTTAATAGAGAAGTGTACTCATACATTTTAAAGGAGTAATTTTATGTTTCAGTTTCCTGAAGATCCATTAAAATTTGAGAAGCTTGATTTCAATATGAATGAAGGTCCAGAACTTAATTTTCATCTGGATGCCTCTGAACACAATGTAAGTTTTCACATCTACCTTGAATTATATATGAAGTGCAATAACTGTACCTTAAAGTGTAATGTTAAATAATCATTGAACATTAACCACTATAACCTATAGCATCAGTAATTTATCAGACTGTTTGTAGAATTTCAGGTGACTTAAGTTATTTTGCTGTATTATATGTTAGCTGTTATGGATAGTATTCGAATAAAGCTTGAAATGAATATAACATTGAGCATTTTCATGTTTTCTTTGTGCAATGACTGCTCCATCAAATTTTGGGCATGTGGCTATATTATAAATTCTTTTTCCTTTTCCATTCTGGTCATGTATCATTCAACCATTTTCAAAATGAGCCAGGTGACTGACATTACAGCACAAGCTCCATTCTTTTAAGCTCAGACCAAGACACTGTGCATGCAGCAACAAATACACATGTGCCAGAGACAATGATCAGCAGCAAAGAAGTACACATGTGACTGAATTAGATCTGTGGCTATGTGCTCAATTCTTGCTGGGAAGTTTATGTATCACTGTGAACTGCACTGTGGTGACATGTTTGCAAGTTTATTAAAGAAAGTGCCAGATTCTATGATTTATCCAAACTGAAACTGCCATCTCTATTAATAAAATTTCTCATCAAATGTATTTCAACTTATTCTTTCACCAGCAAGTACCACATAGATGAAGATGCCACAAGAATTTTGACATTTTCATACAACATAGAGTGAGGGGTAACAATATAGTGCTCTGCCACAGCTGAGTTACTGGGTCGTGAGAGCCAAGTGTACCTATAGTGCTCAATGTGTCTTTCATAAACAGTGAAAGTCTCCTGTGCGATGTATGAAAGGCCACACTCTCAGGGGATCTTGAAAACCCATGTTCCAGAGCATCAGATAATCTTTAATGAAATGCAAGAGTGCTGCTGCATTCAGTAGAACGCGAAAAATTACTTTTACTCTGGGTTTGATGAGGTTCCGTCTTATTTCTGAAAGTATGTTTCCCACCTATGGCAGAAAAAGCATGGATTTAGATTTTTCTGCATCTTCTTCTGTGCCCCCTATGTCCACTTTTTGCTTCATTCATTGTGCATTACTTTGAAAATACTTATTGACTTCAAAAAGTCTGTTACAGGGTTTGTATAAAAAGTATTGAAACTGAATATTTCTGATGTGACTGCACTTTGCAGCGCACATTCGCCCAGGTGGATTAGTGGTTGGGGATGTCTGGCCAAAAAAGTGCAGTGTGCCTGTCACCTGCAGACTCTTGTCTCGGCAGCATCGTGCATTGAGAGGACACGTTGCAAAGTCATTGGTTGTGGCGCAACATGCAGCAAATGCTTGAGCAATGTTATGCCATCAAGTTCGGTGTGAAACTAGGAAAATCGGGTATGGAAACATTAGATATGTGTCGGTAAGCCTATGGCAATGGTTGTCTGTCAGAAGTCCAGGTTTTCAGGTGGGTGAAGAGCTTTAAAGAGGGCCAGATATTGTTGAAGAGCCATCAGGATGGCTTTCAGTTTTGATCTGCTCATGTAAGCCTTTTTTTGGACGTGAGGATGTTATGGTGTGCCATTCGACACTCATGAGCTTTGTCTCCGGGTCATACTGAAACACCCAGGTTTTGTCTCTAGTGATAATGTTATCTAAAAATTTCGGATCAGCTTCAAGGCTCTGGAGATTGTCTTGGCAGGTGTCCACACATGCTTTCGAACATCTGATAAAATCTTCAGGACCATCTTGGCGCAGATCTTCCTCATAGACAATTCTTTGGTGGTGGTGGTGTTGTGCACTGTCATTTTATCAAGTCTGAGATCATTTGCTGTCATCCCGACACTCACCTGATGATCAGTGTTCAATACAACGTGCACACAGTCAATGTTTTTGTCTGCTTGTGTCTGTATGTGTGGATGGATATGTGCGTGTGTGCGAGTGTATACCTGTCCTTTTTTCCCCCTAAGGTAAGTCTTTCCGCTCCCGGGATTGGAATGACTCCTTACCCTCTCCCTTAAAACCCACTTCCTTTCGTCTTCCCCTCTCCTTCCCTCTTTCCTGATGAGGCAACAGTTTGTTGCGAAAGCTTGAATTTTGTGTGTATGTTTGTGTATCTATCGACCTGCCAGCGCTTTTGTTTGGTGGTAGTGTCACATACACAAGGTATAAAAGGGCAGGCATTGGCGGAGCTGTCAGTTGAACTAAAGTGATTCATGCAAGAAGGTGTGTGACGTGATAGTGGCCGCACAATGGAAACTATCAGACTTCGAACATGGAATTTTAGTTGGAACTAGATTCGTGGGACATTCCAGTCGGGAAATCATTTGAGAATTCAGTATTCTGAGATCCACAGTATGAATAGTGTGCCAAGAATACAAAATTTCAATGGGTCCTTCGGTCCAAGGTCCAACCAGAGTTATCACTGGAAATGGTTATGTTCTGCTGCGTCAGTCATCCATGGACTTCATGTTCCCAGATCATGATAGAATTCTCATGGATGACAATGCTCCACGTCAGTGGGCCACAATTGTTCATGAATGGTTTGAAAATATTCTGGAGAATTTAAGCAAGTGATTTTGCTATCCAGATCGCATTACATGAACCACATCTAACATTTCTGGGACATAACCGAGATATCAGTTTTTGAACAAAATTCTTCGCCAGCAACACTTCAGCAATTGTAGGTGACAATAGAGCCAGCATGGCTCAATATTTCTGCAGGGGCTTACAAAGACCTTTTGCGTCCATGGCACATCGAGTTACTGTGGCACACTGGGCAAAAGAAGGTTTGACATGATATTCAGAGGTATCCCATAACTTTTGTCACTTCATTGTAGTATTTACAACAGTGGAGGGATTTAAATCAAATAAATTAAGAAGTCACAGTACTGGTCCTCTGTGGCACACACAACAGGTCAGAACACTGTTACAAAACAAAACAAATAAAGGATGCCATATTTAAGAGAATGCAAAATGCCGAAGGTTGGCCAAATTTTACAGACACTCTAAATTTAGCACGAATTTCAGTGTGAGATGCTTTTAATAGCTTCCACAACAAACCTCATACTCAAAGTCTGGTACAAAATCCAAAGTGGTTCTGGTCGTATGTGAAGTACACCAACGACCAGATACCATCAGTACTTTCACTGTGCTGTGGTAATGTTACCAATGACTGTGCCTATATATGGTTTTCTGAAATATCTTTCAAGCAAAGAAAATGAAGTAAATATTCTGGAATTCGAATCGTGAATTTCTGCCTACATGAGTAGGGATCTTCATTGTAGTGAAGCAGCTTAAATCACTTAATAAAGGCAAGCCTTCCAGTCCAGATTGAATACCAATTAGATTCCTTTCAAAGTATGCTGATATAATAGCCTTCATTCTTAGCAGTTATATACAGCCACTTGGTCGATGAAAGATATGTATCTGAAGACTGGAAGGTTGTACAGGTCACACCAATACTCACGAAAGGAAGTAATAGTAATCCAATGAATTGCACACCCATTTTACTGATGTCAGTTTGCAGAAGGATTTTGGAACATACACTATATTTAAACATTATGAATGACCTCAAGGAATATGATCTGTTGACTCAGTCACCATGGATTCAGAAAATATTATTCTAGTGAAACAAAATTAGCTCTTCATTTACCTGAACTAATGACTGCTATCAACAAAGGATCTCAAGTTGATTCCATAGTTGTAGATTTGCAAAAGATTTTTCATAGCATTTCTCACACGCAGTTTGTAATAGCAGTTTCTAATCAGATTGCATGCCGAAGGAATATCGTTTCAGTTGTGCGCGTGAATTTGTGATTTCCTGACAGAAAGGTCACGTTTGTAGTAATTGATGGAAAGTTGCGAAGTAAAACAGAAGTGATATCTGACATTCCCCAAGGAAATGTTACAGGCCCGCTGCTGTTCCTAATCTTTGTAAAAGATTTAGGAGACAATCTGAACAGCCCTCTTAGCTGATTTTTAGGTGACATCACTTACTGTCTCATAAAGTGATCGGAAAATCAAAACCAGCTGCAAAATGATTTAGACAGGATATCTGTGTGGAGTGATAAATGGCAGTTGACACTAAATAATATAAAGTTTGAGGTCATGTAAATGAGTACTAAAAGGAATCCATTAAATTTTGATTATATGATAAATTGCACAAATCTAAAGGGCATCAGTGGAAGTAAAAATGTAGGAATTGCAATTAAAAACAATTTAAATTGAAAACAGCCCATAGACCATGTTGTATTGGCAGAACACAGGTCTACTAAAGAAACTGCCTACACTGTACTTGTCCATAGACTGCTAGAGTACTGCTGTGCAGTATGGTATCCGTACCAGATAAGAGTGATGGAGAACATCAGTAAAGTTCAAAGAAGGGTGGCTTAGCAGCTTATTTTGTATTATTGTAAAATAGGGGAGATAATGTTATGGATATGATATACAAGTTGGAGTGGCAACGCATTTTGTATTGTGGTGAGATCTTTCTACAAAATTTCAGTCTCTATTGTTCTCCTCAGAGTTTGAAAATATTCTGTTAACGGACCAACTAACATAGAGAAAAATGTCAGTGTATTAAAATAAGAGAAGTCAGATCACGCACAGAAAGATTTGAGGTTTGTTTGTTCCATGCACTATTAGAGAAGTTACAGCAATAGAGAAAAGCAGGTGGATCTCTTTTTGACCAAAACTTTGAACATTAATTAATCGCAGGCACTTCAGATCAGTGACAAACTTGTGTGATATACCAGTTACCATCTCTTCTCATAACTGGAATCAAGGTCTCATCTACCATCAGGACCTAATGCTACAAACATATGAAAACTTCATTAGCATTGTGGAGTTCCATTTTATTCATCTTATCCATCAATAGAGGACTTAAGCATAGTATGATAGACACTGGAATTTTCATTCTAGCCTTTGATGGAGATGTTTTACCTGAGGAAGTTAATTTCATGGTTTGTAGGTGTGCTGTCAAACCTATTGTCCTCTTCCTATGAGATTTTTTATTTGCCAGAGGTTTGGACACATGTCCTCCACTTGTACTAATGAGGCTATTTGTGGAGCGTGTGGAGAGGAAATGTGTGAAGGCAGACCTTGCAAACAAGCTCCTACTTGTGTAATTTCCCACTATACTATCCCCTTCATTTCACCATATGTTCAGTTTTCAAGAAGAAGAAGAAGAAAATACAGAAATATAAAACATTTGACCCCTTGACTTATCAAGATGGTCAGTACATAGTCAGCACAGCACTTTTTCTAGTACTGTGCTGACTATTTATTGACCATTTCAGACTTACCCATGAATTCCTTGTATGTCAAGAGGAATTCCCAATGCAGTTGTGGCACCATAGTCATCGCATAGTAGCACATACTCTCACAATGTGTGCCATTCCAGCTGATCTGAGATGAGCCGTCAACTCATCTACCTCCCCACCCCAGATACTTGTAGACAATGGGAAAGCAGCTAACAGATTCATACATTACCTGAGGAAAAGTGGAAGTTATAATAAAACATAATACTACACAACATTCATTATTGGGTGGATGTGGGAGGAGTTCCTGTTGCTTCAGTTTGTGCCCCGAGTGTCCTCCTGCTACTTTCTAACTTCGTGCTGTCATGCATTTTTAAAATTTTCGTGTATGTTTTATTTCTCTAACAGTTTAATCAATTGCTTCTCAAGGCCATAAAGCCTTCATTTTCTCACCCCATTGCAGTATTACTGACTATGATGACTCTTCTTTAACTATCCTTCAGTGAGCAGCTACAGTTTTTAGCAGTTTTTATCTCTCTTTTAATCATCTGCCGTAAGCTACTAAACACATAAATTTTCAACCATGATGACAAGGTTGCAAACCCTAACACTGTGGAGTTTCATTGTCTCCTTCCACATCATTTTATTGGAATTACCAGTACAGCAAGAGGCAGATGACCAAGGTGTTTAGTCCATTTAAACCATTTATCATCATTGTAGACTGCCTGCTCTTTGTCCATCCCGGAACCCACAGCAAACAAACTCCCTCAAGAATCTTCATCATAAGTGAAAACTCAGATGGAATGCTACTCTGGTAAGACTGGAGGAGTCACCAGATCCACTCACACTGTCTGATTTTGCATCAAAATTCATTGATGTGGTTCCATTTCCACTGGTAACAGACAGTCATTCTGGGGTATGCCAGTCTCCTTGGCTCCTTTACACCTAAACAAAAGACCCTGTACATGATGATCCAGTGGAACTTTAGTGTATATTACTGCCACCTACCAGAACTATGGCAGCTAATTTCATCTTATTCTACCATCTGTGTGTCTCTCCAAGAAATACTTCAGTTATACTATTCCCCAGTGCTTCAAGGTTACTGTGATTCTGTCAGAACCATGCTGATCCTTAGAGGACATGTGGATGGGATTTGACATTGGTTCACACAGATGTTGTCAGTGAATGTATTCCCTCCATTCACATTAAAGCAGTTGCAGTGCAGGAGCAGTCAACCCCAGCGATCACCCTTTGTAATGTTTATTTACCTCCAGGCCGGCTACTGGTCTTGAAATGATCAATTTAACCCAACAAATTTCCCTCCTTTTCTCCTACTTTGGGAAATCATTATGGAAGTACCACTTGCTCTGACGGGCTGTCTGATTGACCAGCCTCTTTCTAATCTTGATTTCTGTCTCCTCAGTGACAGTTCACCCACCCACTTCAGTGCAGCACATGGCACCTTTTTGGCCACCTACCTTGTGGTTTTTCCCCCCCAATGTTGTGCCTCATAACAGTGGTCACTATGTGATGATCATGATGGTGACCACTTCCAGTGATCCTGTCACTTCCTTGCTGTTGCCTGATAGACCAATTACCACATTAGGCACATGAAAGAGCCAGCTGGCACTTGTATGCCTCTGCTGTCATCTTTGTCCTGCCATATTATATTGACAAAGTTATGGGAGATGTCTTTGACGTGATCACCTGTGATACTCAAACTACTACTCCCCTTTCTACAGGCCCCCTCTGCTGCCAGCCATTACCATGGTCCAGAGATATTGTAATAGCTGTTCAGGATCACTGAAAAGCCCTGCAACATCTCAAGCAACATTATTCACAACTGTCCTCCTTTTCAAGTGTTCTCATGCTATGACATGCAGTGTAATTAAACACAGTAAGAAGAAGAGCAGGAGTGCTATGTCTCCTCTGTGGGAACATATACCTGTTCACCACAAGTGTGAGCCAAACTTCATGGTCTTTTGGGATGCCAAAGAACAGCAGTGGTACCAGATCTTTTTTTTGGGGGGGGGGGGGGGGGCGGTGGTCAGTGTTCTGACAGCAATTCTTGCTGAACACCATGGGACCCACTTAGCAACAGTGTTTGTGTCATTACCTGGCTGCCTTCCGGATGCATAAATGAAGTGAAGACATCTCCCTGCTCCCTGTCATTCCCCTCTCCCTCCCTCCCTCCCCAGGCAAGCCAAATTACATAATGAAGCTTTCACACATGATAATGAGGCACCAGTTTCTGAGTCTATTCGTAAATACATAATTCAAAATCTTTGCAGGCTCCATTTACTCATGGTCTAAAACTGTATTTGAGGCATAGGTGTTGTCCCTTCACAATGGCAGGATAGTTTCATCCTCCCAATAGTTAAACCTGGAAGAAACCCAGCATTCATTGGCGGCTACCAAGTGAGCCATACCAAAATGTTCTGCCAATTGCTTGAGAGGATGGTCGCTCTCTGATTATGCTGGGTTCTCAAATCCCGGGGCCTGTTGTCTCCCTATCAGTTAGATTTCTGAGAGGAATGATCCACCACTGACCATCTGGTTAGGTTGGAAATGGCAGTACAGTAGGCTTTTTTCTAATATCAGTCGTTTATGACCTGTATAGGGCATTTGCTTTCCTTCCATGACTCGTTCTTTTAAGGCCCCCCACATATTCCTGTCAGTTTTTATCACAGTGGCTGTATCAGGTTCAAGTTGATACATCACTGTCCGAGGGTCCAGAAGAATGGTGTCCCACAGAGCCCTCTGCTGAATGTCACACTCTTCCTCAACACCATTGATGGTTTAGTCACCTCTGTCAGGCCACTGGTCAACCCTGCACTGTATTCAACAGCTTTTGCATGTGGTACAGCTCCTACTCCACAATCTTAGCTGAATGGCAGCTTCAAACTGCCATCTGAAGGGCCTCTGCTCTGGTACTCTGTACTTGGATGTTGCTGAAGCACGATTTTTGGGACTCCTCTTTAAGTTAGTCCCATGACACATGCCCTCAGAAATGCACCTCAGGGCTCTCTCATGGGACCTCCGGAATCTCCTCTGTATGGACTCCTTGTGATTTCCAGCAGACCTTTCCTCTCACCTCCCCCTCCCCCCAAAACCTTCTTGGTTAGGACCCTGCCTCAAAGTAGGAGCTGTCTATTTCAAGGTCCTGAAGGTTCAATTACCCCCTTGACCTTTTAGCAACTGTGCCTTTGTATTCATCAGGAGTGTTGAGGTGTTGGCAGAGGTGGTGAAGGCTCCTGGTCTCATGCATGAGCTGCAAACAGAGCTTGTAATTTGCAGTCGTGTGAAGTTAGCGCCCCTTTTTCAAGAAATATACATTTTTTTTACAGTTCTTGATAGATGTAGCATAGTTCTAGAGTTCTTTGTACAAAATTTCAATAGTTCTGCAGAATTTAGCGACGAAAACAACAATACTCGAAAAAATTTTCGTATCGAAAACATTCTTTGGCAATTTCCGCAAAATGTAAATAAGTACAAGAGTTCTGAGCACAGTTCTGAACAGAGCTCCAAGAGTTCTATCGAAAACCCAAGTAACACTTTTTTGTGCAGCTAATAGTTTACGAAATAATTGCATTTTAATGAGAAAATCTTTTCACTTACTGTGAAGTTGGCACCCTTTTTTCAGAAATGTATATTTTTTTCATAGTTCTTGACAGGTATGCCATAGTACTGGAGTTCTTAGTACAATATTTCAATAGTTCTGCATAATTTAGCGAAGAAAACAACAATATTCGAAAAAATTTTCGTATCGAAAATATTTTTTGTCAATTTTCGAAAAAATCATACTTGTACAACAGTTCTGAGGACAGTTCTGAACAGAACCCCAAGAACTCTATCGAAAATCCCAACAACATTTTTCTATAGCGATAATAGTTTATGAGATAAATTGATTTAATGTGGGACACACTTTCTCTACGGAAAATATAAATATATTCGTACAACAGTTCTTATGACAGTTCTGGTCACCACGTGAAGAGTTCTATCGAAAATCCTAGTAGAATTTTTTTGTGCAGGTAACAGTTTAAGAGGTAATTGCAACTTAATTAAGAATTCCATAAGAGCTCCTACTGTGAAGCTGGCACCCTATTTTTCAGAAATATATATTTTTTCAGAGTTCTTGATAGGTAAGTCATAGTTCTAGAGTTCTCTGTACAAAATTTCAATAGTTCTGCAGAATTTAGCGAAGAAAACAACAATACTCGAAAAATTTTCGTATCTAAAATATTCTTTGGCAATTTCCGCAAAATGTAAATAAGTACAAGAGTTCTGAGCACAGTTCTGAACAGAGCTCCAAGAGTTCTTTCGAAAATCCAAGTAACATTTTTTACTGCAGCTAATATTTTACGAGATAATTGGGTTTTAATGAGAAAATCTTTTCACTTACTGTGAAGTTGGCACCCTTTTTTTCAGAAATGTATATTTTTTCATAGTTCTTGATAGATATGGCATAGTTCTACAGTTCTTTGTACAAAATTTGAATAGTTCTGCAGAATTTAACGAACAATACAACAATACTCGAAAAAAATTTCGTTTAGCAAACATTCGTTATTAATTTTCGCAAAAAGTTAATTCGTACAACAGTTCTGAGGGAAGTTCTGAACAGAACCCCAATAGTTGTATCGAATATCCTAATTACAATTTTTTGTGCAACTAATAGGTAACGAGATAATTGCAATTTAAGGAGGGAACCTCTTCACTTACTGTGAAGTTGGCACCCTTTTCTTCAGATATATATATATTTTCAGAGTTCTTGATAGAAATGCCATAGTTCTAGAGTTATTTGTACAAAATCCGAATAATCCTGCAGAATTTAGCGAAGAAAACAACAATACTCGAAAAAATTTTCGTATCGAATACATTCTTTGTCAATTTTCGCAAAAGTAAATTCGTACAACAGTTCTGAACGGAACACCAAGAGCTCTATCGAAAATCCTAATAATATATTTTTGTGGCGATGATAGTTTATACGGTAACTGCTTTGATGTTAGACCCACTGTCTCCACAGAAAAAAATAAATTCGTTCAACTGTTTTGATGAACAGTTCTGGTTAACACCTCAAGACTTCTATCGATAATCTTATAACATTTTTTGTGGTTATAATAGTTTGTAAGGTAATTGTTTAATTGTGGGGCTCACTTACTCTACAAAAAAATTATGTCTATTCGTATGTTCTGATGACAGCTCTGGGTAGCATTGTAAGAGTTCTATCGAAAATACTAGTAACATATTCTGTGCAGGTAATTGTTTACGTAGTAAATGCATTTAATAAGGAATGCTTATGAGCATTTCCCGTGAAGTTTGAACCCCTTTTACGAGAAATATACATTTTTTCATAGTTCTTGATATATATATATATGCAATAGTTCTAGATTTCTCTGCTCAAAACACGAATAGTTCTGCAGAATTTCGGGAAGAAAACTATAACTCAGCAAAATTTTGTTATGGTAAAAATTATTTGTCAGTTTGAAAAAATAAATTTGTATAACAGTTCTTTTGGCAGTTCTGGATAGCACCCGAAGAGTTGTATTGAAAATGATAAGAACATTTTTGTGGTGATAATAGTTTATACAATAATTGTTTTAATCTGATACTCACTTTCTCTACGATAGCAAAATTCGTAGAATAGTTCTGATGACAGTTCTGAATATCACCCACAGAGTTCCACCAAAAACTATAACAACATTATGAAACGTCCCCTTTGAACAATTATACAAGACTGTGCTTAAACAATTATTTGTGACGATGACATTATATGAGATAATTAATGTGGGACTCACTTTTGTCACGTAAAAGTAATAAATTCGTACAAAAGATCTGATGGCATTTCTTAATAGGACCCTAAGAGTTCTACCGAAAACTGTAATATAATTTTTTGTAGGGATAACAGTCAATGAGATAATAGCATTTTCGAGAGACCCACTTGGTCTACATTATAATAAATTGGCACAACCCTTTTGCTGACAGTTCTGGATAGCACAGAAAGAGTTCTTTTAAAAACCCCCTCATAACATTTTTATGGTGCCAATAGATTATGAAATAGATTGTGTGTTCACTCTGCAGTGGGTGTGCGCCGATGTGAAACTTACTGGCAGATAAAAACTGTGTGCCGGACCAGGTCTGTAACCCCAGGCTATGACGAAGGAATATCGTCACAATATCCTTTCGTCCAGGAGTGCTACTTCTGCAATTTTCGTAGGACAACTTCTACGAAATTGGGAACGCAGGACATGAGGTACTGCTGCAAGTACAGCTATGAGGAGGATCGTAAATTCTCACTTTTATTTTGGAAAACCGAAAATCGAAAACCCGGATGAATATTCTACTAAATACAAAAAGTCTAAATGTTCAGCACTATACAAATGCCAGTACACCTACTTAAGACTGACTGTAGTAACTGTAGTTGGAAGCGTGGGATGTGCATGCTTAGATGATTCAAGGAGAGAAGGCTGGTCAGTGCAAAACAAACAGATTGCTGAGAGAGCAGATACATTCACACGCGCCACTAACCAGATGGCGTCACACCTGTCGAGAATCGCACCAGAGGTTCAATAAGCTGTGGTGGAGTGCTGTTGGCGTGGTTACTATGCAACTTACTTGATGGGCATCAATACACCGTTACATTAATGTACAGTACTTGAGAAACAATGTCATTCACACACTCTGAGTTCCTTATCACTCAGTACTAGACTAAATTACCGGCCTAGTGATAAGCAGCCTATGTACCTCACCGACTACACATCTTCGTGTTACAAGGAAAAAAGAGAAAAATACCAAGGGACACAAAATATGAATCCGGATAAACCGGAAATTCGGATTACTGAGGACCAAATAAACGAGGTTCTTATTTACCAATTTCGAACTTCTTATTAACTTTAACACTGTATCCCCTCAACATAATAACACCTCTATCAGTCATGTATTGAATTAGGATTTAAACATATTACTTAATTCGTTTGTACAATATATTCATTTAAATATACTTACATTTCTATAGATTGTAAAGACTTTTGACTCTCGCTGTAATGTAACTCATCAAACTTCCACACTTCCTTTCTAACTAGAACAAATGTTTGCAACAATATTATCGACAGAAATTTCAAATTTATTCGTTACACACAGCACATGTTTTTATGTATCCTAGCGTCTGGTGATTTTGCCACATAACTTTCATCCATGAGGGTCCTGGGCATATTTTTAGCTGTTAGTGGGTCCTGGATGTCATGAGAGCTCAAAACAATTACTGTTTTACGTAATAAAATTCATCTGGTTCTTCCTGATTCTAAAAATATACACTTCATGTACAGTACCTCGTAATTCTCGTGCTTAAATGTCATTTTGTTTAATTTGGCGTGCCGCGCCGGATTAGCCGAGCGGTCTCAGGCGCTGCAGTCATGTACTGTGCGGCTGGTCCTGACGGAGGTTCGAGTCCTCCCTCGGGCATGGGTATGTGTGTTTGTCCTTAGGATAATTTAGGTTAAGTAGTGTGTAAGCATAGGGACTGATGATCTTAGCAGTTAAGTCCCATAAGATTTCACACACATTTGAACATTTAATTTGGGCGCCGCAGTTTCTGTATAACCTCGTTTATGTAATACCTTTGAAGAACCTGTCGACTGTCGTATGTGCAGGAAAAATGTTTACATGGCATAAAACAAAATCAGAATGCGTTTCAACAGTTACAATACGTTTTAATGGTGGAGTAAAAATGGTTCAAAATGGCTCTGAGCACTATGGTACTTAACTTCTGAGGTCGTCAGTCCACTAGAACTTAGAACTACTTAAACCTAACTTACCTAAGGACATCACACTCATCCATGCCCGAGGTAGGAATAGAACCTGCGACTGGAGTGGTCACGCGGATCCAGACTGTAGTGCCTAGAACCGCTCGGCCACTCCGGCCAGCCTGATGGAGTAAAGATTAAAAACAATGAGCAGAACAGGCATCAAAACCAGGAACAACATGAAAATTGTGCTGGTATGGGCGGACAGGCAACATGTTACATAAACTGAAAAAGCTGCTAAAAGCATGAAAAAGGAGGCCAGAATAAAAAAGAAAAGAAGCAAAACTGAAGAAAATGAAAAGGACATGAAAGGTATCAACAGGATTATGGAGCAGGAATGGTTTGCAATGTCGTCATTGAGAAGAAAATGACATACAAATCTTTAGTTTCAATTTTCTGCAGTCAACGTGTTTGCATACAGAGATACTGTTACCGGTATCTCATCCACTATTAAAGCTACATAAACAAAGCTATGGATGAATAATAATATAGTGCTTGCCTACACACTGAACCACATTATTCAAGAATGGATTACATATTTTAAGCTGCAGTATGTCATATTATGTTCTTAAATTATTAGGAGAAAAAATTTTCTCTTAAAATACATTGTTTTTAAAATAATCAAAACATGAAACTGAAAAATATTACTGGTTTGCTGTTTCAACAAGGTAATAATTCAAAGAATAAAATTTGTTTTTTATCTTTTATTTGGAATAGCGTGTAAGTACATTGAACCTAAAATAACAATTACGTGTAATTCTGTATGTAAGAAAAACATCAATATTCACTGCACAATGTATTCCACAGATTTACAATGTATTTCACCTAGAGCTCACAATATACCAATTCTTTGATAAAAGTTTCATTCCTGAATCTATTGACAGTCTTGCATTATTAAATTTCAAAGTACCAGGAAAAACTACAGGCCGTGATGTACAGGTCCCCTTAACAGTTCTTCTTCAGGATACACTAAAACCCAGAAGGAAATACATATTTAGGGAATTCAGTAATAAATAAGCACAGAATTTATGAGACGTGAAACAACTATGAAAAATAAGTACAAAAAATATATACGTGAAATTTAGGGCATAAAATGCTCTTATTCTAGTAACTAAAACAGGGTGCTGTGGTTCCAGAAACAAAGATACGAAGAACTAACATAAGAGCTGTATTTGTAATATTTAGATACCAACTTTTAGCAGTTGCTTACCTTATAAAGCAAAGTTCCTATGTAGGAACCACTTGTTTCGTCTCGTCGGTCTTGTAGCTGCCATTTGAAAATTTTCCAGTCTTGATATACATGAACAGGTGTGGAGAAATTATCGTTTCTTTTGAAACACTCTGTACATTTTTATACAGGTCATTGTACTGCTTCCAGTAGGTTCCATCGAAGACCTATGCCATGTAGTGTTTGATGGAGCTATTATAATGAGTGGCACCAACGAGAGTGTACTCTTGATTCTCGACCACCATTTCTTTCGTGATCGTTTGCAACACACATTTCTTCCTTTGATTCGGAGGAAACTGATCTTCCGTTAGTGGACAAGTTTTTATACTAGTATCCATCATCAAGTAGCATCCGAATTTCTTTTCTTCGACTGCTTCTCCTTTAGATTTCTTGCATTTTATGATAGCCTTTAGACCTCCATTTGTTGCATCTACAGCCTCTTGCATGAAATTGTAACCAAGTCTGAAAAGCACATACGTATCAACGGAAATATAATGTAGTTTCACATAGCGTGAATTTAGGCACGTCAGACACGATATCTTTTTGTTGCAAATCGGGTTATCTTTTAATATTGTCTCGTATAATTCCCCAACATTCGACTCTGCATTCAGAGACAATGTTTTTCGAGAGATTACTCCTTTTTTTAGGAACGGTATCACATATAAAATATCAAATCTCTGCTTAAAATGCTGGGAGTTTATAATTTTTTTGTCCAAAACATCCAAAGCCAGATCCAAAAATGGATGGCTCACCATTTGAATGGTACTTTTGAAATCATCACTGAGTGATATTACTTGCATGAATAAGGTTATCAAAGAATCGAAACCGCACGTTCCCTTCAAGTTGTAGGTAGCAGATTTGAATTTGCCTGAGGACCCATTTGGGAAAGGTGGCAAATTAATGTCTATGAATTTCTTAGTCGAATTCCCGTTTGGGCAATCATCTAAATAGTTTTTCTTGCTCTTAGTTTGCATGCTCGATGTGACAATGATTTCATTTTCAAGCTTTTTCAGCACTGCACTCTCCTCCATTTTATTGTTACAGGTCTCTCGATTTTCTTCTGTTTTCGAACCACAGGATGAAATTTCATTGACATCCCTGGTGAAGCATGATTCTCGATAGTCTTTTGTGGAATGACATATCTCTTTAGAGTCCAAATTCGGCAGTAAATTATTATCTGAAGAGCGCTGAAAACACACTCTCTCACTTTTGACTCAGGGACAGTTGTTCTCCGCATTCATAAAAAGTGCGCTCGAAGTAGGAGAAAATCTGTGTTCAAAACTATTAAAAATTTTGTTTAACTCTGTCTTATTGGCTTCATCGAGTTGGGTCTCACTTCTTAAGGTATTGTTCAGTGTGCTCTCAGAATTATCAAGGATATGGTTGGTTTTGGGGTTTGTTATCTCCAGCTTCTTATTTTTTCCTCTCCAGTTTTCTTCTTCATGGTAAGGCAACGTTGGTTTGTGCTTCACAGCTTGCTTTGAATCTTGTTTTTCCATCATAAGTGGCGCTAACTGTTATGTTTCCTCACGCAGCCACTTCAAATGTTGAAAAATGAATTTGTCTACTCGTAAAGGCAGCTTGTCAAAGCCCACTGTCTTTAATTTTGAAAATTGTCCTTCACTCGCTGCTGACGAACGAATAGATAAAGGAATATGGAAAGAAGGATACATCACAGCTGTCCACAGTGGTATATAGTACATCAACTCTTTCAGCATCTCTGCAGCATTAGGAATGTTGTACGGATTCACATCAAATAGATTGTCATCCTTAGTCTGATTCGCGATGACTTCAGCTCCATTTTAGATACATTTTTCCCTATCAATCCACGCGTTTGCAGTAGATTCCTTAGAGTTCAAAATTGATTCCAAAAGACAGTCATCGTTGTTTTCAACATCATCAGTTTTCTTGTCATCATCTTTCTTTTCGTCAATATATGAATGACGTGGACCACCTCTGATAATGTTATCAAGGTGGCGCTGATGTTCCATTGATGCATATTCTTGACCGCACTCATCAATACCAAG
Source organism: Schistocerca serialis cubense (assembly GCF_023864345.2). Taxonomy (NCBI): domain Eukaryota; kingdom Metazoa; phylum Arthropoda; class Insecta; order Orthoptera; family Acrididae; genus Schistocerca; species Schistocerca serialis. The sequence continues at coordinate 41,424,316 of NC_064648.1, read as the reverse complement.
ATGTTCACTCAACGCAACAACCAAAAGTGAGCGCAAAGCACATTCAATATCACGAAAATCTGTCATCATGTAAATATGGGCCAAAACTCGAAGATAAAGTTGTTTGACTTGTGATTTAACTCTCGAGAAGCATTTCCACCTCGAAATCATGACCATAAAATGGTTTAAATCTATTCTCAAACAACACGAGGGTAGAATTACTCTTTCATGCAAAACAATATGACTATAACACCTATTCAGATAATCTGTTAAGTCCGAGCAATTGGCTATTGCTCTAGAAATGGCAACCAACAAAACCTTACCAAAATCAGTTACCATGATTTTTGGTCTGGGAGCTCCAGATCTGACGATTTCCATAAAGAAAAATGACAAGAATGATGCGTCATGCCTAGAGGATATCATCTGATACGTTGGGCAACTGATTGATGATCGATTGGCGATATTTGGATCTTTAATAGTGACGTTTACGTCGCGGATGCACATGTACTGATACAGGTATATGTACTTTGACTTAATTTCCATACAGTCAGCCCTGTTTGACAGTTCCCCAAATCATGAAATAACTCGAAATGCAACGCCACCTGTAGCATCTACCGAATCGTATACACTGCTATTGATTTGATGACAATATTTGTGCAACTGACTTTGATCTTTCAGCCAATATATACAGAAGAATGGGTCCAATCCGATTGCGAGAATTTCGTCCCGATGGGTTGTATATTTTGCAATTTGCAGGTTTTCAACAGGCTTACTGGTTGTTATACCAAAACGTTTGTCCCTTTCCTCTTCTTTAGCCTTTCTCAAGACATCAGCATTTGGTAAATTTGGAGGAATCATGTCTCCGAAAGACATATTTTTCGCTTCATAATTTCGCCAAAGAGCTGCAGACATCCTGTTAACCAATTTAGCAGCTACCTGTTCTCTTCTCGTGCCACGAAGTTGTCTTCTTTTCAGGTGAATACTATCGTCTGAGAATTTTGAAAGTCTGCAGTTTATAATAATATCGTTGTCCTTTTTTGGCTTCTTCAGAGCAATCCCCTCGAAAGTGGCTCCGCATTCTGTGCATCTTCCTTTGATATTCAAGAAATACCTTGAACTTGAACTTTCACATACTTTCGCGTATTTGAAAGAAAGGGCACATGGAATTTTGTGATGTTCATAAATTTTATCAGCCATCAAATCGGTCCATTTCCCTATTTCCAGTCTTGAAGCCTTTCCAAGTTTCCTCTTTGTTGGTTTGTTGGTAGACATTTTTCTGCTGACATTAGTAAGTCGAATTGCTTTGTCATGTCCTTGTTGCACGAAGAACCAAAACCGTTCCACGACTCATCTTTGCTGTCGTCGTCTTTTTCTTCAACGAAACATTCCAGCCTGAAAGTGTTTCTAACAAAAGCAAGCAGATCGTGACGATCTTTAATTGTTGTGTAAATATGTTTTGAAGACATTTTCGAGCCGATGTCGGCCATGGCATCGGACAGTTTTTGGAAGACCGGATGAGACGGAGTGAATTGAATGCCTCTATCATCGATTACTTTAAATTCCTCCATGCTGAGAAGACGTTTCAATTCTGGTAGATCGTACATTTTTATGGGTTTTTTGGTTCATAAGTATCACTTACACAACAGCACCGACAGCACAACAGGCACCGACTGCGCAAGAGCTCTGACTGAACGAGCATTATGATTATTCGCAAGAGAGTGAGCAGTATTGTTACGTTTAGTCATTAGGGGCAGATCAAGGAACGAAATGCAGCGCTGGCGGGCGGCTTCACACGACGCGGCGCGCGCCACCCAAAAAGTGCAGCTGTTGCTGTCATTAGCTTTGATACTACCGTGAGAAGCTTTGATGCTACCTCTATTGTAACTACTACACTGACGTCATTTGCCGATTGTTTAAAAGACGCAGTTCACATGTTCATTGTTTCCAGATGTAGTGCCACGACTTTTGCATTGTTGCTGTGCTTTGTTTATTATTTTTTGGTCTTGTGAGGTCTCAGGGACGTATCATAGTTTTGATTATCCTTCCATCGGGCGCAGCTGTTCAGATTGACACGTGTCGAAATTTTCTGTAAATTACTTTTCAACAATTTGCAGTATTGGCGCTGCTTCGTTAACAGCTTCCCTTCTCTATGCTTTTCATTGTGTGTTGTGAAATACGAAAGGGCGCAGTGGATAAAAACGAGCAATCGGCTCTTATCTCATCAAGAGAGCATTAGCGTCGATACTGAATCATACAACAATGAAAGGCATACAGAGAAAGGAAGCTATAACGAGAAGGCGCCAGTGCTGCCAATTGTTGACAAAAGCTATAACGAGAAGGCTCCAGTGCTGCCAATTGTTGACAAGTAATTTTACTTGTCAACAATTGGCAGCACTGGCGCCTTCTCGTTATAGCTTCCTTTCTCTGTATGCCTTTCATTGTTGTATGATTCAGTATCGACGCTAATGCTCTCTTGATGAGATATGAGCCGATTGCTCGTTTTTATCCACTGTGCCCTTTCGTATTTCATTTCAGCAATTAATTTATTTGTTTATCAACGTAGTAAGTAGTACAAAGCTAATCCAGAATGTAAACTGCACTTAAATTCTGTTTGAACTGTTTAATCGTCAGTGTCTTCTGTCTGAATGTCAAAGATCAGATTAATACACTGCGCCTGGTTGCGTTATTTTATAGGAATTTTATTATTTTAAGTGGGAAGTACTAGATCATGTTGAAGAAATCCAAAGCATATTGTTCGAAGAGCATAATATTATTCGAAATTTACCTGTAGCTATAGGTGCAGCCAAAGCAGCCTTTGTGATGCTCTAATTACCTCATAGGTAACGATATTTGTCTATTGTAGTTTTGTATTCCAATCAGAATTTTGAGAGCATCAAAGCCTCATTTCAGCGTGAGAGAGGGGTAAAATCAATAGATGATATTGAATTGAAAGCCTTCATCAGTCTCTTGTTTTTAATTGTTGTTAACAAAAGTAACAGATAAAGCCTGGGAGATCTGTGTGGAGCTGATGGGGATGGCATTGAAAAATTTCACCTCACAAATGAACGTAAAACGTTTCAAATTTATTCTGGAGAGCCTTAGATTTTACAGTCGCGCTATTCGTGATGAAAGGAGACAATTAGACAAGCTAACAGCTATTCGGGAAATATTTACTGTGTTTGTACGCAACTACCATAAATCTTACACCCTTGGAGAAAATGTTACAGTAGACAAGAAGCTGGAAGGATTCTATGGAAGGTACAGTTTTCGCCAATATGTATCAATCAAAACAAACGAGTGTGGATTCTTAAGTATTTTACCTGTACAATTTGGAAATATACGCTGTGTTGCAACCAGAAGGATTTACCAACTGAGCAATAAACATTTTGATGTTGTTCTGTGACTGTGTAAACCTATATATCAGTCAGGTCGAAATGTGAAAGCGGACAACTGGTTTACTAGTACTGGAATGATAATAGAGCTATGAAGGGAGAATTTTTCTTTTGTTGGCATGATGAAGAAAAACAAGCGTGGATATTTCTCTAGAGTTTGCTATCAGTAAAAGAAGGGCTGCCCACATGTCCTTTTTTGGCTTCCACAAGACTGAACTCTAGTTTCCTCCGTACCTAAAAAGGGGAAGTGAGTGATTCAGGCATCACGTTTGCATGAAGACAATTCGATAGATGCTGACATTGTAGATAAACGGAAGCCATCCACCGTAAATTTTACAATAGCGTTAAGTTTGGTATTTTTACAGCGGATAAGCCGAATGCTTTGTACAACGCTGCAAGAAATGTGCGCCGCTGGTCAATGGTTATATTTTTGTAATGATCAGTACAGTTGGAATCTATGCACAAGTGATTTATTGTGGCAACAGTAAGAATTGTATCAGAAGGAAAGGGTTCCTGAATCAGCTATGTTATACAATGTTGTTTTCTTCGCTAAATTCTGCAGAACTATTGAAATTTTGTACAGAGAACTCTAGAACTATGACTTATCTATCAAGAACTCTGAAAAAAATATATATTTCTGAAAAATAGGGTGCCAGCTTCACAGTAGGGGCTCTTATGGGGTTCTTAATTAAGTTGCAATTAACTCTTAAACTGTTACCCGCACAAAGAAATTCTACTAGGATTTTCGATAGAACTCTTCACGTGGTGTCCAGAACTGTCATCAGAACTGTTGTACGAATATATTTATATTTTCTGTAGAGAAAGTGTGTCCCACATTAAATCAATTTATCACAAACTATTATCGCCATAGAAAAATGTTATTAGGATTTTCGGTAGAGCTCTTGGGGTTCTGTTCAGAACTGTGCTCATAACTGTTGTACTTATTTACAATTTGCGAAAATTGACCACGAATGTTTTCGATACGAAAATTTTTTCCAATATTGTGGTTTTCCTCGCTAAATTCTGCAGAACTATTCAAATTTTGTACAAAGAAATCTAGAACTATGGCATATCTAACAAGAACTGTGAAGAAAATGTATATTTCTCGAAAAAGGGGTGCTAACTTCACAGTAAGTGAAAAGATTTTCTCCTTAAATTGCAATTATCTCGTAAACTGTTAGCTGCACAAAAAAATGTTACTTGGATTTTCGAAAGAAATCTTGGAGCTCTGTTCAGAACCGTGCTCAGAATTCTTTTACTTATTTACATTTTGCGGAAATTGCCAAAGAATGTTTTCGATACGAAAATTTTTTCGAGTATTGTTGTTTTCTTCGTTACATTTTGCAGAACTATTGAAATTTTGTGCATAGAACTCTAGAACTATGGCACATCTAACAAGAACTGTGAAAAAATGTATATTTCTCGAAAAAGGGGTGCTAACTTCACACGACTGTAATTTGCAGCATCATTCCCAGAGTTGATCAAGATCTTTGAATTGGAGCTGAGTGGTCTCAACCAAAGGCATCATCTGTTCTGTGACTGTCTTGGCTGTAGACCTGCGTTATCAGGTTGGGAATTGTGTGGCTCCCCTTGATAGATCAGGGGTACACTACACAAAGGAAACAGTTACTCAGGTAGCAGAGTACTTGTGAAGTGCACATGGAGCTTTTTTAGGCTAGGCGGTAGCTTGAAGTACTCTGATGAAAAGTCATAAGTCCAAATGCAGGTAGCAAAATCAGACCATGTTCAGGTTAAAGACACATAGACTTTTAAAATTGTATTAGTAGATTGTCGAAGTATTTGTAACAAAGTTCCTCAATTTTCTGCCCTCCACGAAAGTATTCACACCCAATTTATTCTGGAGACCGAGAGCTAGTAGAAATCTGAAGTAGAAAGCTCCGAGGTATTCAGCGAATCATGGAACATACATCGAAAAGACAGATTAGACACTGTAGGAGTGGGAGTGTTCATTGTAGTTGACAAAGATACTGTCTCTATTGAGGTCGGAGTTGAGTGGATGTTTCTACCGGCCACTCAGTTCCTCTGCAAAGGTTCTAGAGTCATTCAGAGAAAGTCTCTCATCAGTAGCATGTAAAATACTCAGACTGTGCAGTACTAGTTGTAGATGACTTTAACTTGCAGATTATGGACTGGGATGGCTATGGATTCATTGTAGGGACTAGAGACAGGCTATCTTCAAAAGTTTTTTTTTTGAAAATGTTTTCCAAAAACTTTCTTCAGCAGTGATTTGGCAGACCACATGAAATGGAAATGTCTTAGACCTTGTATATACAAACAGGCTGGACATTATCAATGGCATCAGTATAGAAACAGTGATTAGTGATCCTGATGTCATCATCATGACTATGGTTACAAAAGTTAATAATTAGTCAAGAAGGCTAGGAGATTGTTTCTGCTCGAAAGAGCAGATAAGCAGTTATTAGCTTCTCACTTAGACAATGGATTGGTGTCATTTAGTTCCAGTATGATGGATGTAGAGGAATTATGGGGAAAGTTTAAACAGATTGTAAATCATGCTGTGGATAAATATGTGCCTAGTAAGTGGATTAAGGATGAAAAGCAGCCATCATGGCTTAACAGCAAAATTCGGAAAGTATGTGGAAGCAAAGGCTGTTGCACTCTTGGTTAAAAAGAGAATACACAGGTGATGATAGGCAAAGGTTAGTGAAAGACCTATTCATGAAGTATACAATAACTATCACTGTCATACCTTAGCAAAAGATCTGGTTGAGAACTTGAGAAAATTTTGGTCATATGAAAAATCTCTAAATGGGTCTAAGGCTTCCAACCAGTCACTCGTTTACCAGTCTGGTGTGGCATTAGAAGACAGCAAAACGAAAGCTGAAGTTTTTAAATTTCATGTTTAAGAATTCATTCGCACAGGAGAAATGTACAAACCAACCATTCTTTGACCATCACACATCCTATACGGACGATATAGTAATTAGCATTCTTGGTGTAGAGAAACAATTGAGATAGTTGAAACCAGACAGTTTGTCAGGTCAAGATTTAATTCGAGTTTAGTTTCATGGCATTGGCCTCTTACTTAGCTTGGATTTATTGTGAATCTCTCGCCCAGCACAAAGTCCAAAGCATGGGTAACTTCTGTATATAAGAAGGGTAAAAGAATGGACCTACTAAATTACAGACCAATATCCTTAACATCAATTTATTGCAGAATCATAGGTCATTCTGAGTTTGAATATAATAAATTTCCTAGAGACCAAAAAGCTTGTCTCCACGATTCTGCACAGTTTTAGAAGGCATTGCTCATGCAAAATTCAGCTTGCCCATTTCTCACATGATATACTGCAGATTCCATATTTTTAGGTTTCCGAAAAGTAGTTGACATGGTGCTCCACTGCAGACTGTTAACAAAGGTATGACCATATGGAATATGTTTCCAGACACATGAGTGGCTCAAAGACTTTTTAAATGATGTTTCTAATGTTGTCATTGATAGTGAGTGGTCTTCAGAGACAGGGTTATTGTCAGCAGTGTCCCAGGTAAGTGTGATAGGACCACTGTTACTTTCTGCATATATTAATTATCTGTGAGACAGGGCGGGCAGCAGTCTGCAGTCATTTGCTAATGATGATGATTCTGTGGTTTACAGGGAGGTGTCAAAAGTAAGTGACTGTAGGAGGATAGATGAGCCCCTTGAGTATGAGGTCACAAGTTCAATCTTTAATAAGGCTCATTTGAAAGTTTTGTGTTAACAGTTATGATAGGAAGAATATAAGGTAATGACACACCATGCATCAGAAGAGTGACAGAAGATGAGTGCCCAGCAGATGCAGAGATCGACTTTGTTTGGGATGTATGTATTACCCTTCACAAAATGGACACTGTCAACATCCAAGAAATGTTCAAAGCAAACCATTAACTTGCAACATGGACACCAAATAAAAATGGCATGCCACAGTGATTACAAAGGTTCACACCATCAAGATCGAAAGTGAACTTCCTGAGTGTTAGAAACCTTGCAGGGTGTTCAGCTTAGGTATCCACTCTTAAAGAAAACATTTAGGATCATATTGGTGTAATGGAGTGATGGGAACTAAGGGAATGTGATGGTGTGTAACTAAATGCAAAACAGTGTCTCACGGAGCGTATAAAACTGGCCATCCTTTAAGGTGTAGCTGCAGATGGTCTGATAATGTTTTCTATACACAGAAAAAACAAACATCCAAAGTCTGCATTTGTCCCATGGTTCCAGGTGGTATGAATTGCAGTGTCGCACACTTTTCAGGAGGGAAGGTTTGATCTAAAGGAGTGTAGTTTTTATATGCAGACCAGGAATCAAGCAAAAGTAAGTTGTTTTGCCAGCTGTTGTCAAAAACAGTGGTCATACCTTAGCTGTAGTTCTCTTACACTCGTTTTCCCATTCTTGTTTTCTGTCATACAAATATTCCCAACTGCCTTTTTAAGATCATGCACACAGGAAGGAATTGTTCTGGGCAGGGCATCTCCAGCATCTGAGAGTACAGTAAATAACTTTACAGCCAGTTTACCATCCAGATTAACAGTTGGCATAATTGCATATGCATATGTTAAGGCATTCATGTTAACTGATCTTGGTACAACTCTCTTGGTACCTCTAATTTCTAGATTTCCTTTCATATGCATTTCCTCTTCGAATCCCAATTGGTAGGCATTAAAAAGTAAATCCTCACTGACTGATACAGTAAGCTTGTTTGTTTCTTTGTTTGTTTCATGTACAAATGTTTGGTGCAATTCCGAAGTTTTCTGTGCATTGTCTTATTGATACACTGAAATTTCATTATCTTACATCTTCCAATTCTTTATCACTGTTTGAACCTATGAAACCATCCACTGCCTCCCTTGAAACAGCTGTAATCTATGTTATGCACAATTTGCTGTGCATAATGTAGTAGGTCACTGTCGTGCACGTCCTTCAAATTGTGTTGAGCATCCTGGAAATGGGCGAACACCAGTTTTTGCAAGTTCACTTGTCCTCTCTTCAATATCCATAGTTTTTCTTATGCACTACACTGTCATATTGCTGTGGACTTATTCGAAATCTGGTCATAATTGCTTTTTACTGTACCACAGATCATCCATGTACATAGTTACATTTAGTACCCATTCCTTGGACAATGATTGTCCTTTGCTTCATTTCACTAGAGACTGGATTTGTGGCTCCCTGTCTGACAAATGTGAACTACATGGTTCAACACATCTTTCACAATCAATTTCACTTGTTAAGCACATATCGTCATCATTGTACCTCTCATTTACATTGTCTGCACAGTCAAGTGTATATGACACCACACATCCTACTGACGCATCTTGCAGAAATGCTAATATTTCATCTGCTACCTCTTTCTCACTCTGTATACTTCCTTAGATTCCTTTCTTATGCACTGTCAACTTCAGCAACTATTGTTGTAGATATTAATGCAGTGTTTGCTTTGTTTATCATTGCCATTTCTCTGCTTTGTATCAGCACCACTAGCAGCGTAACATGGTTGCGAGTTACTCATTGATTAAGCAGTTCAACTATGCTCTGTAGCCTAATGCTCTTCCAGTCCACCGACTGTTGCCATTAACAGCCAATATTGTGGTTGCATAGTAGACAGTATATCAGTCGTCGAATACTATAAACATCATTGGCCTTTCGTGACTTCACACACAAGGGGCTCCATGTTAGACAAAATTTCTGGTTCATGTGATAAATGACAGCTATCTCTAAATGTAGAAAAATGTAAGTTAATTCAGATCAGTAGGAAAAATAAACCAATAATGTTCAGGTACAGCATTAATAGTGTACTGCTTGACACAGTCATGTCATTTAAATATATGGGCATAACGTTGCAAAGTGATATGAAATAGGACAAGCATGTGAGGATTGTGGTAGGCAAGGCGTATGGTTGACTTCATTGTATTGGGAAAAATTTCAATGTATTGGGAAAATTTTAGGAAAGCATGGTTCTCCTGTAAAGGAGACTACTTGTAGAACATTTGTGGGCCCTATTACTGAATACTGTTCAAGTGTTTGGGGTCCACACCAGGTCAGATTAAAGGAAGACATCAGAGCATTTCAGAGGCTATATTTGTTACCAATTGGTTCTAACAACATGCAAGCACTATTCACATACTTGGGAACTTAATTGGGAATTTCTGGAGGGAAGGCTGCTCTATCTAGCTACTACTGCATGTGAGTATGAGTGCACCGAGTGTAGTGTCGCCATATGTGTAAGATGCATGCACACAGCAAGGTCTACCAGTGTCTTGCACCTATATATCTACGGAGCAGCGCTGACTCACAGTCATGATGGTCTTTTAGTTTGTACCAATCACATCAGTTGTTTTTGTATCACTTATGTTGCACCTTCTGTATGATTCTTTTGTCTTGTCATGTGTGGAGTTATGAGACGGTTATTTCCATTATTGTTGAGAGGTTTGTAAATAAAGGCATATTTGTGTTAGGTGGATCAGTTTCATGTATTACTTGGTTACTACATGATTGGTGATGAGGATGAGGTGGTTTCTGCATGTGCAGTCTATAAGTGTGGTTGCATCTGGTTTCATATTATGGACACTGTGCTACTGGCCCAGAATGAACATCTTACTTCAGTTGTGACCACTTTGTCAGCTTCCATTAGCAGACATGGTACTGTTCCACCGGTCTATCCATCTATTTTTTCCTCAGTGTGATGAATTAGCTGAGGATTGGGAAGCTTACAAAAAAAGGCTTATACAGCATTGTTTGGCTTTCAGGATGACAGAATCTAATCTATGCAAAACCTTATTCATCTCGTGGATTTCACCAAAGTTGAATCAATTACTGTGTAAGTGTGCTCCTTTACAAGAACCAGCAGCTCTTACTTTTTATCATGTGCAATTTATTGTCAAACTACCATCACAAATGAATGCATATCATAGCAATGTGAGTTCAATTCTACTGATGTTGCAACAAACCAAGCCAGTCATACAAGGCCTGGGCAGCCAAACTTCTTCATGGTATTAGTCAGTTTCTTTCTGATGCTCATAATAACCCTTATACAGACTCTATGGTGTGTGTCGTAATTATCTATTTAGCTCCGGACAAGGAAGTGTACCAGAGAGCTTTACTCTGTGAACCCCCCCCCCCCCCCCCCCTGCCCATTGGCAGAAGCTTTTCAAATGGCATAGACTTTTGAAGTTTCTTGAGCAGTATGTGACCAAATTGAAGTGTTAGGTGATGCAGCAGTATCACAAGATGTGCCCACTAGGACATCAGCTAGCTTGCATGAGGAAGTGGCATGGTAAACATGTGGGCCAACACCGAGCAGACCAAGGCTGGTCCAAGCAGCTACATGTGTCGCAGTGCCAGTGTCAGCATTTTCTGTTTCCATCTTGTCCTTTGTTTTGTCCAACATTAACATTTGGCATGCACTAAGTGCTGGGCTGCTTGTAATGCATGCCAGAAGAAAGGCCACATCGCCTCTGTTTGTCATTCACTGAAGGTTGCTCAGGATATGGACAGGGACATAAACAGTGTGACTCCAATGTTTGTGACTTCTCCCAAGTTGTTTATTGAGTTAAGAGTTTTTCGCCAAGTGCTCTGGCTGCAGGTCAATACAGGTGCTGCAGTGACGTTGTCACTGTTGACACTGGTCATGCGGAAGCTGGTCAGTTAGAACAAACAGAACATTGCACTGTTGGCACAGTTTACAGCATCTCTCTTTTACAAATCAGTGGCTCATTCCACTATATTTTTGGTGGTTACTGATGCTGGTTTTGAGAACTTGTTTGGGATGGATACATTTCAGGCATATGAATTTTCTATCACAGATGCAGTTCACCTTGTTTCCAATCAGGTCTGTTTTTCTCAACTGAAAACATCGTGTGAGGAATTTTCAGACTTGTTTTTGAAAGGTATAGGGTGTGCTACAAATTTTTCTGGTCATATTTGTTTGAAATCCACAGCTCAGCCTCATTTTTGTCGTGTGCATCCTATTCCTGTCGCCCCAAAAGATCAAGTGAAAGCAGAATTGGACAGAATTCCATCTCTAGAGGTGACTGGTCATCTCTGCTTGTTGTAGTTGTGAAGTCATCGGGGAAACTCCACCTCTGTGGTTACTTCAGTACTAGTGTCAGTGCACAGTCAATCGTGGATACATATCATACCCTTGCTAGGAGGAGCTGTTGGCGAAAATATCAGGTGGCCAGTACTTTTCTAAAATTGATTTTCTGAAGCAGATTCCTGTGGACCAAGAGTCTCGGCAAGTTCTGGTTTGGAATATTCTCTCTGGTGTCTATCAATATTTGCACCTACCTTTTGGTGTGGATAGTGCCCCTGCTATTTGCCAGCTGTTTTGAGAGCAACTGAGTATGTCTGTCTTGGATTACGTTAATTATCCAGATGATGTTGTCATGGGCTTCTCCAAAGCCAATCACGTGCACAACTTGTGGACTTCCTTTTCTGTCTTACAGCCTGGAGGCTTACGGTGCAACCTCATGAAACCTCAGACTCATCAACCTTCTGTTTATTTGGGATTTGAGCTTTTGTGGAATGGGGTTCACCCTCTGCCAGACCACATCTCATCTGTTACATCGATGCCTCACCCCTCGCATGGACCAGCACATAGTTTTTGTGACATGCCTCCAAGATGCTGACAAATTTAAGCAACCTGTAGCTTTCACCCCTAAATCTCTCACTCCACCCCAGGAGCATAACTGTCCAGTGGAAAAAGAGGCTTTTGCTATAGTGAATGCTCTCCAAACATTTCATTTTTTATGGCTCCAAGTTTCACCCTATTGCTGACAATAAATGCTTGGTTTCTCGGTTTCCTCATTTAACCCCACAGTTCCTTGCTTGTCAAGGCAGCACACTGCCTACAATGCTCGGCGCTGTTCTTGTCTCGCTACAATTACAAAATCAGTTTTTGAGGTATGTCTAAACATGGCATTGCAGTTGCCTTGTCCTGTCTTCCTCTGGGTCCTAATCCCAATTTTGATTGTGAAAAATTTGCTTTGCTTCCTCCTTGATATTGAAACACATACCATGGTGGAGGGTTTTCTACATAACATCTCATACATAGCAGCTGCCATTGTTGCCAACCCAGTTCTCCAGAAGGTGGTTCGGTTTGTTCAACAGGGCTACCCAGGGAAACCGCCGAGTTGGGCTTAGGACTCCCTGTGCAGATATTTTTCCTTATGGTATCACCTCTGTTTTGATGGTGTTTTGCTGTTGTCCATGGGAGACCTCTCTCCCTGAGTAGTCATTCCCACTTTGTTATGGCATGAGATTCTAGACCTTCTCCACCAGGGCCATTGGGCAGCTTAGCACACCAAACAGTTAGCTAGAAAACATGCTTGTTGGCCAGGGATTCAAGGTTAAGTTTGTTTTGTAGCAGCTTGTGAGCAGTGTGCCTGACAACAGGTAGCTCTCAGGGTCTCTCTGTCTCCTGGCTCACTCCATGCCAGGCATGGAGCGCATTCATATGGACTTTACAGGTCGCTTTTTTAATTCTATTGGCTCTCGGTTGTGTCAACATCAGCTGAGGTCCCAATTCATATGCTTCTGAGGGTTTTTGTATTGAGGGTTTCGCTTGCACCTTAATTTCTGAAAATGGGCCCCAGTTTGTTTCTCACACCTTTCAATTGTTTTGTTCCCATCATAACTTTTGTCATGTTATGGCTCTGCCATTCCACCCTCAGTCAAATGCTGAGGCAGAAAAACTAGTGCTGTTCCAGTTGGGCCATCTCCATCAACCTCCTCGCCATCATTGCCTCAGCCATTGTTGCTAGTGGGTCCAGCCCCCATCTCCTCCGCACTGGAAACTGGCTGCTGATGATGAAGCAGAGGCCGGCCGAAGTGGCCGTGCGGTTAAAGGCGCTGCAGTCTGGAACCGCAAGACCGCTACGGTCGCAGGTTCGACTCCTGCCTCGGGCATGGATGTTTGTGATGTCCTTAGGTTAGTTAGGTTTAACTAGTTCTAAGTTCTAGGGGACTAATGACCTCAGCAGTTGAGTCCCATAGTGCTCAGAGCCACTTGATGAAGCAGAAATGATAATGACACCCTCCTCCCCGGTATTGTCATCTGGCGCCACACAGGCCCACCACCCTCAGACACACCTGTGTCCCCATGCATTCTGACCCTATGCTCTCGTGGCCGGCCAGCATCCTGCTGTCAGCAATAACTGCTGCCCCTCTGGATCCAATGAATGGGTCTTTCATTTCACCACCAATGTCTCCTCTATCACCTGGGTGCCTTCTTCATGTAAAGGAGAGGTGTGCTATATCCTACTACAAGTGCGCCAAGTGTGGTGTCACTGCGTATGTGTACATAAATCAACCGCCAACTGTTATCAGTGCAGGCCAGCCACTGGGGATCACTTGTAGTATTGGAAGCATGCAAATGGCACAATCTCTGCTGCACCTCTACCAGTGACTCACGCCCATATATATGCAGAGCAGCTTTGATTCACTCTCACTATATTCTTTTAGTTTGTACTGCCCACATAAGATGTTCTGTGTATTGCTTATATCACACATCCTGTGTGATTATTTTGTCTTGTGGGTAGGATGTGGGGATTATATCCATTATTGTTCTGAGGTTTATGAATAAATGGATATTAGTGTTCCTTGGATCAGTTTCGTGTATTACTTGTCTACTATAAAGATGACATTCTTTTTGAGGAACACTACTGAGAAAATTTAGAGAACTGGCATTTGAACCTGACTGCAGAAAGACTCTACTGCTGCCAATATACTTTTGTGTAAGGACCAAGAAAGTAAGGTATGCTCTATTTGTGAGTGGAATGGGAAGGGAAATGATTAATAATGGTAAAGGGTACCCTCTGCGATGAGCTGTACAGTGGCTTGTGGATTATGTATGTAGATTTAGATGTACCATAATTTACTGCCGTTGCAATCGACCCTTATATTGACCATCAGATCAACAGGCTTTTGTTTGTTTTGGTTAGTGTAGCCCAGTGTCGTTTGGACTGTTAGTGAGAGAGCACTCCAAATTCCTGCTGCTAATAAGCCGAGTACACCATTCGTTTGTTGTATATTTTTACAAACTTCAAATGGGAGCGACTGCAGTAACTGAGAGGAGCTGTGATTGCTGTGTACAGATGTGAGCTGAGTTGGCGACCCTTCACTCGCAGCTTCAGGCGGCATTGGCTTCTGTCACACAGTTTGAGGCTTGTGCCAGGGCAACAATGTGGGGAGTCGGACACAGGGATGTGAGAGATGTCTAGCACTTCCCACATGTCTCCTATTCAGTCTGCTGCTGTGGCTGCCCCAGGTACTGCCTGCACTGAGGTTGACCCCTCACCTGTGGTCAAGTGGTAGATCATTCCAAAGTCTGGCAGGCAGCAAAAAGCTTTCCGAGGGGCTGATGGTAAGGCCTCCCCGGTTCGTTTGATTAACAGGTTTTGGGCTTTACATGTGGTTGACGATGTCTCTGAACTGGAGGCAGTCATCCACCCTGTTCCAGAGGAAGCTTCTTAGCCGGCAAAGTGTGGGCGTTCAGAGGGTGAGTTTGCTGGTAGTTGGTAGCTCCAATGTGAGGCGTGTAATGGAGCCTCTTAGGAACATGGCTGCCAAGGTGGGGAAGGAAGCCAGTGTGCACTCCATGTGCATACTGGGGGAGGTCATTCTAGATGTGGAAAGGCTGCTTTCAGATACCATGAAGAGTACAGGTTGCAGCCAGCTGCAGGTGGTGGCTTATGTCAGTACCAATGATGTATGTCGCCTTGGATCGGAGGAGATTCTCTCTGGTTTTGGATGGCTAGTGGAAATGGTAAAGATTGCCAGTCTTGCTTGTGAGATTAAGGTAGAGCTCACCATCTGCAGCATCGTCGATAGAACAGACTGTGGTTCTTTGGTGCATAGCTGAGTGGAAGGTCCAAATCAGAGGCTCGGGCAGTTCTGTGACCGTGTAGGCTGCAGATTCTTTCAGGTGCGCCATCAGGTAGTGGGTATCCAGGTTATGCTGAATAGATCAGGAGTCCACTATACACAGGAAGCAGCTACACGGGTAGCAGGGGCTGTGTGGAAGGAACTGGACAGTTTTTTAGGTTAGAGGGCCTCAGGGAACCACAGAAAGGGAGTCTGTCTAAAAGGGGGCAGGTAAAACACAGTGAGTTAGTTGTAGAAATGATCAGTATTGTATTTCAAATAGGAACCCTACTCATACAGTTATAATCGCTGGTGAATTTAATCTACGCTCGATATCCTGAAAAAGTTATACATTTAAAGCCGGTGGCAGGTATAAAACATCTGAAATTTTACTGAATGCTGTCTCAGAACATTATTTTGAACAATTTGTTCATGAGCCCACTTGAAGTGCAAATGGTTGCGAAAGCATACTTGACCTCTTAGCAACAAATAATCCTGGACAAATAGTGAGTATCATGACGAATACAGGGATTAGTGACCACAAGGCAGTAGCTGCTAGGCTGAATACATGATCCTACAACCATCAAAAAGCGATGCAAAATATATCTATTTAAGAAAAGCTGATAAAAGTGCTCCTAATGACGTTTTAAGAGACTGCCTGAACTCCTTCCGATCTGATTATGTAAGTGTAGAAAAGTTGTGGAATTATTTCAAAGAGATAGTATCAACAGCAATTGAGAGATATATACCACGTAAATTAATAAAGGGATGGTACTGACCCCCCATGGTAGACAAAACGGGTCAGATCGCTGTTGCAGAAGCAGCAAAAAAAGCATGCCAAATTGAAAAGAATGCAAAATCCCCAAGACTGGCAAAGTTTTGCAGTAGTTCGAAATATAGCGCATACTTGAATGCAAGATGCTTTCAGTTATTTCCACAACGACACTATGTCTCAAAATCTGTCGCAAAACCCAAAGAGATTCTGGTCATACGTGAAGCACACCAGTGGCAAGATGCAATCAATACCTTCAGTGAGCGATAACAACGATGAAGTCACTGATGATAGTGTCACTAAAGTAGAGTTATTAAACACGATTTTCCGAAACTCCTTCACCAAAGAAGGCAAAGTAAATATTCCTGAATTCCAATCAAGAACAACTGCCAAGATGAGAAACATAGAAGTAGATATCCTCCATGTCACAAAGCAGCTTAAATCAATAAAAGCAATGCTTCCAGTCCAGATTGTATAAGAGGCAGGCTCCTCTCATAATATGCTGATACAATAGCTCCATATTTAGCAATTATATACAACCACTCTCTCACAGAAAGATCCGTACCTAAAAACTTGAAAGTTGCTCAAGCCACACCAATACTCAGAAAGGGAAGTAGGAGTAATCTGATGAATTACAGGCCCATATCACTAACGTCAAATTGCGGTAGGGTTTTGGAACATATACTGTATTCGAACATTATGAAGTATGAACCTTCCTGGCAGATTAAGACTGTGTGCCGGACCGAGACTTGAACTCGTGACCTTTGCCTTTCACTGGAAAGTGCTCTACCATCTGAGCTACCCGAGCATGACTCACGACATCCTCACAACTTCTTCTGCCAGTGCCTCGTCTCCTACCTTCCAAAATTCACAGAAGCTCTTCTGCACAGTAGAGCTTCTGTGAATTTTGGAAGGTAGGAGACAAGGTACTGACAGAATTGAAGTTGTGAGAATGGGTCGTGAGTCGTGCTTGGGTAGCTCAGATGGTAGAGCACTTGCCCTGAAAGGCAAAGGTCCCGAGTTCAAGTCTCAATCCGGCACACAGTTTTAATCTGCCAGGAAGTTTCATATCGGTGCACACTCTGCTGCAGAGTGAAAATCTCATTATGAAGTACCTTGGAGAAAACGATTTATTGACATGTAGTCAGCATAGATTCAGAAAATATCATTCTTGCAAAACACAACTAGCCCTTTATACTCGTGAAGTAATGAGTGCTTTCGACACCGTTCCTCACAAGCGTCTTCTAACCAAACTTCGTGTCTACGGAATATCGCCTCAGTTGTTCAACTGGATTCGTGATTTCCTGTCAGAAAGGTCGCAGTTCATATTAATAGATGGAAATTCATTGAGTAAAACAGAAATGATATCCGGCCTTCCCCAAGGAAGTGTTATAGGCCCTCTATTGTTCCTGATTATATTAACGATATAGGAGACAATCTCAGTGGCCATCTTAGATTGTTTGCAGATGATGCTGTCATTTACCATCTTGTAAAGTCATGAGATGACCGAAATGAATTTCAAAATTATTAAGATAAGGTATCTGTATGGTGTGAAAAGTGGCAATCGACGCTGAATAAAGAAAAGTGTGAAGTTATTCACATGAGTACTAAAAGAAGTCCGCTAAATTTCGATTACACAATAAGTCATACAAATCTGAAAGCTGTAAATTCAACTAAATACTTTGGCATTACAATTAAAAATACCCTAAATTGGAACGATCACATAGATAATGTGGGTAGTGGCAACTGAAGATCGTGATTCATTATCAGAACACTTGGAAGATGCAACAGGTCTACTAAGGGAGCTGCTTACACCATGCTTGCCCACACTATTCTGGAGTATTTCTGATGGGACTGACAGATGACATCAAAAAAGTACAAAAAAGGGCAACTCGTTTTTTATTATCACGAAGTAAGGAAGATAGTGCCACAGACATGATACATGAATTGGAGTGGCTATCATTAAAACAAAGGCATTTTTCATTGCGACAGGATCTTCCCATGAAATTTCGATCACCAATTTATTCCTATGATTGTGAAAACATTCTGTTGGCACCCACCTACATTGGGAGAAATAATGATCACAATATAATAAGAGAAATCAGGGCTCACACAGAACAATTTAAGTGCTCATTTTTCCTGCATGCTGTCCGAGAGTTGAAAGGTAGAGGGACAGCTTGAAGGTGGTTCATTGAACCCTCTGCCAGACACTTTATTGTGAATAGCAGAGTAATTATGTAGATGTATATACTGACAGCTCTAAAACCATGGGTAGGGTGGGATACACAATTATATATGTTGGTCAGGAACAACATCTGTTGTTACAGACATTTATTATTTTAATGTCAGAGCTGATAGCCATTAATAGAGCCCTGCATTTTATTAAACAGATCCCCTTGATTGTGTTTTAATCTGTAGTGACCATGAGCTGTCTCATTGCCATTGATTGATATTACCCTTGTCACCTTGTGCTATCTGTTATTCATGACCACCACTCTGGTTTTGGTCATACTGCATGCTCAGCTGTCTTTCCTGTGGTCCAAAGTCATGTGGGTATCCCAGGGAATGAACAGGATGACCATATTGCTAAGAAGCAGTTACATGACTGACATTTGCTTTGATGATCACAGCTTGTGGATTCAAAAATGTATTTCCTCACTTGGAGACCACTGCTGCATCACACTGCTCCTGCTGTTCCTGCTGGAAAAATTCCACTGTTCTATGTCACTTCTGCATCAGTCGTGCCAGACTAACCTATAGTTTCATTTTATGTCAAAATCTGTCCTGACATTGTGATTGCAGAGTCTTACAGTCATTAGCTCATATCATCGTGAAATGCCTCTTTCTCCTACTCTCCATACTAGGCATGGTCTTCCAAATTCTTTCCCTTTAATATTAGTGGATGACTTACAGACAGTTAAACTAGTTTTGTGTTTTCTCCTTGAAGGTGTTTTTTATTGTCCTATGTAACATTTTAAAATTACCTTCAAAGCAGGGGCACGTTGGTTAGGGCAGCTCCTGCTGCATACTGGGTCTGGGAGATCCTTGACACTATCTCCTTTGCCAGTTGCCTCCGTCATCCCTCTTTCACTTTGTTTGTTACATTTAGATGTGATAATCTTCTTTTTCTGCCACAACCTTACTTCCATTTTAGTGGTAGGATTTGTTGACAATTGTGTGTGTTCCCCTCTTTTATGCTTTGAGTATAATGGATCAAGAGTGAGGTGGCTTTATTAGAGCATCTCCAACCAGATGAAGAACCCTGGGGGAATCCACATGCTGCCATATTATTTCTCTCATGTCGTCTTATTATTGTGTTCTCTTTGTAGCCATGCCACTTTTACTGTTACAAATCTCCCAGGTAGAAGGCTTTTTTACTCTGTAACTACAAGGTGTACAACTTTGCTTCCACCGCTTTTCCCCAACATTTGAGGCTTTAATGAAACAAATTGGTTACACATGTATCATTCAAAATATTTTCCATCGCTGGCCACTACTTTCTCCCATCTTTCGGCCACTGTATGAATCCCACATCGAAAAAATTGTTCATGTATTGAATCGATCCACAAATTGATCCAATTTGTGACTTCTTCATGAGATCGGAAGTGTTGGTCAGCCAGGCCATGCGCCATTGATCTAAACAGGTGATAGTCAGAGGGGGGCAATGTCTGGAGAATATGGTGGGTGGGGTAGGACTTCCCATTTTGACGTTTCCAAGTACATTTTGACCTCTTTTGCAACATGGGATCACGTGCTGTCATGCTGCAAAATCACTTTATCATGTCTCTTGCTGTATTGTGGCCATTTGTTTTTTAATGCTCTGCTCAAACGCATTAGTTGGGTTTGATAACAAGCACCTGTGATTGTTTCACTTGGTTTTAACACCTCATAGTACACGACGCTGAGCTGGTCCCACCAGACGCAGAGCATGATCTTGGAGCCATGAATATTCGATTTGGCCATAGACGTGGAAGCATGGCTGGGATATCCCCATGATTTTTTGCATATTGGGTTATTGTAATGAACCCATTTTTCGTCTCCAGCACAATGCAATGCCGGAATCCCTTCCATTTTTGCCTCTGAAGCAACTGGTCACAAACATACAAATGCCATTCAACGTCACTTGGTTTCAGCTCACACAGGACCAAAGCTCCTTCTTTCTGAATCATGCCCGTAGCCTTGAGATGTTTTGAAATGGCTTGCTGTGTCACTCCCATTAATCGTGCCAATTTTTCTTGAGGGGACTGATGACCATAGATGTTAAGTCCCATAGTGCTCAGAGCCATTTTGAATTCTTCTTGAGTTTGATGTGAGTCTTCATTCAGCAATGTCTCCAGATTTGTATCGTCAGAAACATTCTGTCTTTCACTACTATGCTGGTCTACTGTGATAAAATCGCCATTTTTCAAACGTTGAAACTACCAAGGACACATTTTTTCACTAATAGCATCCTTACCATACTTACTTGAGAGCATTCGATGAGACTCAGCTGCTGTTTTCTTCATATTGAAACAAAACAGTAACATCTCCCACAAATAACAAGAATTTGGCGTGTAAACTGACATTTTCAATCAAGAACAACTTTATGATTCAGACACAAATCGACTAATGTTTGAATGAGGTTATGTTGACTGAGGTCCAAGTTAACTGCCTGACATCTGCGATCTGTTTCTTTTGACCCCTACATACTGTTGTCGCCACCTATCCACAAACAGTGGAAGCAAAGTTGTACACCTTATATTTTTACTCTTAATGAGATTGGCAGGGTGTCAGAGCAGGTGGTGTTTCTCTCACCAGGATGAGCCATGAGAGACCATTTATCTGCTCTGACCTACATTGGACCTGATCCATATACTTTTACTTCTCCGTAAACTATTTCTTAGCTGTGGTGACAAAATTGCCTTCAGTGCTCCAGTTTTACCCCTCCTAGGTACTTTCAACATACAGTCACATTTCTGGCAGATATCACTAACTCCAGATGAACTACCTGTTGTCCAAGTCACTAGTGACTTCACAGTTTAACCCCTAGACCACCAACACACCAACTAACAAGCCAATACGAATGGCTCTACAAACAATGTAGTAAAATATACTAGCGGATACAATGCACAAGAGTATCATTAATATAAAATGTTTGGGGAATGCATGTTGATACAAGTGACTTCCTAGGTCTTGATGGCATGTACCAGGAAATGTGTTATCAAAGATGGGAAAGCTTTAGTCATGAAACAAGAACTCCAGGGGTAAGCTGACAGTTCAGTGTCAGAAATTTGATTGAAAGCGAAGGAAGAAGTGGGCAAAAAAGTAAATGAGAAATAGGCCGATGTGGGCAGCTGTGGTCGGGGTAGTGAAAGGAAAAGAAATTTTTAGGGAAGGGATAACACCCTAGAGAAAAAGGTTCATTGTGCCACATGAGGAGTCTGAAAGAGTGAAAGTAGAGAATGTTCATATGCATTATATGCTTGAGCTCTGTTATGGAGCAGATTCACAAACTTTATTTTGTAGGATGCAGGTGAACACACAACTGAACAAATGTAGAAAAAAGACTAAATTTATTTACCTGTTCTGCACAGCATATGTCATGACAGTTATGCATCTCATAACCATGTGCCACTACTATACTCACAAAATACAAAACAAATTGAACAAGCACATACCTGATGACTCCGTGCAGCCTCTCGCTCTCCCACATATTATGCACACTCACATTGTGCAGATTCATACCAAATTCCTGGCCTGTTGTTGTGGTGGTAAACAATGAGAAATGGACTCTCACACTAATGCAGTAGAAAACACTCACAGGTACATCATTCAACAAATTGATACTTGGTGGAACATCTGAAGTATACCTTTATGTCCCACATATCCCCAGAAATGGAAAATAGATCTTTTCATGTGTACATGAATGAAAATGAAATTACTGATATAAAAAGAAATCATTAGATAAAGACCCAAGTGTAGTCAAAACATCACAAAACGTAACAAAATTATGTAAATACAACCAACAAAATAAACCTGTCACAGTGTCAGAATGGCAAGAAAATGTAAAAATGGTGAAAACAACTTCCCAAAAACATCAGTAAATCTGCACAGCACATATAATACAGCATGGAAAAGTGATATTCGTAATAAATAAACAATTAGCAAGAATGTGTTACATTTTCTCATTTGTGTGCATCTAACCATTTTGTGCAACAAGGACCTAATGCAATGTAATATGTATGTCTTCAACCATTATTGCCAGAAGGGTATGAAGTAAGGCAAAATAAAAAAGTATTTTAAATAATTAGTGTATCCAAAAATGAGTGTAAAAAAGAAAAAAAAGTATATTCCTGATATCCTATAACAGTACATTATCTGACCATAATGTCTCAAAACCATAAAATCAAAGCATATTCATAACATCATATAACAGCAATAATTTCTGACCATAGTCCCTCATAGTAAATACAGTCGTCAAAATAGGAAAGTGTGAACAAAAGCGATGTTTGAATATTTACACCTTATCTTTAATACATTCATGATGATGCTAAAGGCTTATCCTTATTCTACTGTTAAATGTGAATAGTGTGTCATAAATTTATACACAAGCAGCTTATAAAACTGCAAATTCGAAAAAGTTATTGTGTAACTAAAATTGAAATATGTTTTCTGTTAAACGTTATGCGAAGGCATATGCATAAGATCATAGAAAGAGCTTGTCAACAAACAATTCAAAGAAATTTAAAATTTGAACTTGGTACATTGTTAAGATATGTCCTAAGCCAAGAGAACAAAATGGAATAAGGAAAAATGAGAAATGTATATTAAATATATTTTGTGATGTGTTCATTGATGACATATCCTTATAAATGTGTAGCACTGGTAAACACATCCTTGTGAAGCACTTTGAAGGCCATAATTATGTGCTTTATGCACATAATATCCTGCACAGTTTGCTGGTTTCATACATGTTCACTGGAATCATCTTATTCATAATGTAGAATATGGCAATGATATGTTGTAGCTACTCATAATGTAGATTATGGCAATGATATGTTGTAACTGTACATGCCATACACACAATACATTGTGGTGCACTGAAGTAGGGGGCAGGTGGAGGGCTGTAAACAAACACACTGATGGCCAGGCAGGAATACAACCAGACATTGCCCTACTCAGCTGTGGTGGCGGATTGACGAGAATTGCTGTTCCACCACACTACATTATAGTATGACATAATGCCTTCCATAACAGCAGGTGCTGCTCCCTGCTGATCACATGCGACAACATGAAACTAGATGACATTAGTTACTCTGACAGAATACTATGTGTTGGAATGCATGTACATTATTGTCTCCCTGTCTCCTCACTGTAAAACCACATAGGCCACATAGTTACACATAAAAATTTATTCTTGGTGTCTCGTTCACTGCAGCTTCTTACTGTCAAAGATGTCGCATAACCCTAAACTTTTTCTTCACATAACTATGACTTGCAACACTGGCATAACTGCTGTTTGAGGACAGTGTAGCTAACATACACATATTAATACTACAATTCAAAGTTCCATAGACTGTTTATAACTCAGTAAAATTATGCATCACACTGTCAGAATTAAGTCATTCACTTTTGTGATATACCCTCACATGTTCAATATGTCCGCAGCTCGTGGTCTTGCGGTAGCGTTCTTGCTTCCTGCGCACGGGTTCCGGGGTTCGATTCCCGGTGGGGTCAGGGATTTTCTCTACCTCGTGATGACTGGGTGTTGTGTGTTCATCATCATTTCATCATCACTGACTTGCAAGTCGCTGAAGTGGCGTCAACTAAAAAGGACTTGCAATACGGCGGCCGAACTTCCCCGCAAGGGGCCTCCTGGCCAACAATGCCATACGATCATTTCATTTCATCTTCAATATGCTGCATTCCATATGATTTCCCACAGTTAATGTATTCCAGATGTAAACAGTTTGGCTACACAGTTTTACTTATATGAAATTATCTATTGAAATAATTGTAGAACTTTCTAATTTCATTATTTGTCTTATAAGGCTTCGTAAGTGTCCTCACTACTTGTTTTGTAAAAGCACGGCTTCCAACCAAATACACTCATGCTCATAAATTAAGTATAATGCTGATACAATGGTGAAACAATGCCCTGGTGGGCGGTTTGCAGGTTTAAATCACCTCGGGGTATGACCATGCAGTGCATTTGACCTGCGGTCATCGCACGGTGGTGCTGACAGCAGTCCACATACACAAAGGTGTATTGGTGCATGTCAGAGTACGGTGCAGCGCGTAAGTGTGCAGACACTTTCAGACGTGCTAATGGTGACTGTGTTGAAAATGGCTCAAAGAACACATACTGATAACGTTATGAGGGGTAGAATACTAGGGCAACTGGAGGCAGGTCAAACACAGCAGGTCGTAGCAGGGACCCTCCGTGTGCCGAAAAGTGTGATCTCAAGATTATGGCGAGAATTCCATCAGACAGGAAATGTGTCCAGGCTCTACAGTACGGGACATCCATAGTGTACAACACCACAAGAAGGCCGATATCTCACCATCAGTGCCTGCAGATGGCCACGGACTACTGCAGGTAGCCTTGTTCAGGACCTTACCGCAACCACTGGGAACCTTACTGCAGCCATTAGAACAGTTGTCTCCAAACACACAGTGTACAGACGACGCAACAGACATGGTTTATTTGCCCGGAAACCTGCAAGGTACATTCCACTGATCCCTGGTCACAGGAGAGCCTGTAAAGCCTGGTGTCAAGAACACAGTGCATGGTCATTGGAACAGTGTTCCCAGCTTATGTTACCGGCCGAGTCCAGGTATAGTCTGAACAGTGATTCTCGCTGGGTTTTCATCAGCATGAAGCAGGAACCAGATACCAACCACTTAATGTCATTGAAAGTGATCTGTATGGAGGTTGTGGGTTGATGGTGTGGGATGGGATTACGACTGGTTCACGTACACCCCTGCATGTCTTTGACAGGGGAGCTGTTACAGGTCAGGTGTATCGGGACGTCATTTTGCACCAGTATGTCTGCCTTTTCAGGGGTACAGTGGGTCCCACCATCATCCTGATGGATGATAGTGCGCGGCTCCACTGAGCTGCCATCATGGAGCAGTACCTTGAAAGAGAAAATTCAGGCGAATGGAGTGGCCTGCCTGTTCTCCGGATCTAAACCCCATCGAGCATCTCTGGGATGTTCTCAGTCGACGTATCACTGCACATCTTCAAACCCCTACGACACTTCAGGAGCTCCGACAGGCACTGGTGCAAGAATGGGAGGCTATACCCCAGCAGCTGCTCGACCACCTGATCCAGGGTATGCCAACCTGCTGTGCAGCCTGTGTATGTGTGCATGGTGATTGTATCCCATATTGATGTTGGGGTACATGCATGGGAAAGTGGCGTTTTGTAACACATGTGTCTTGGGACGGTTTTCTTAACTTATCACCAATACCTAGGACATACAGATTTGTGTAGTGTGTGTTCCCTATGTGCCTATGCTATTAGTGCCAGTTTTGTGTAGTGCCACATTATGTGGCACCACAATCTGCAATTATCCTTAATTAATGAGCATGAGTGTAGTATGGATGTGTAGTAACTAGTCTGCTACTGCTGCCACTCTGCATTTTTGCTGTGGTCATTCCTGTGCTGCTGCCCCTGGCTCAGCTCACCATGTGGAGATTGACTGGTGGCATCACTGCATGTGACATAATGGTGTTCAGTCTGCTGTGAGCTCCCATGGCCCTCAGCAACAACCATGATGGTGTTGCTATTGCACTCAGTAGCAGTAAAAAATAGTGGTGGTGCTACAATATGTATACTACTCACATGAAAATGTGGCATCTGTGCAACCTCACATACCTCTAGATCCATTTTATTTAACTGTGGACAGACCTGGCTACTGCAATCCAGAAGCCCATCAGTATTAATAGGGAAGTCATTAATGTCAATAATGCACATTAACTCATCTTCAGTAATCACTTCTCTCTGTTGCGTGAAGTTACCTCATACATCATAATCCGTATCATGGTGAATATTGTTAACTGCAAGTGCTGACTCATTATGTGTAATTATGGTTGTAGAATGAGTCTGATCTGAAACTTGTTTAGTTTGACTGTGGAGGTCAGGCTAGCATGCATCAGTGATTCGCTTATTGGCCCAGTCTGTCTTGAGTTTCTCTATCATTATGCAGCATTCAGCATGTGATGATATTTTGAAATTAAATAAAAAAGTTCATTTTTGTATGTGTTAATTTATCCTGTGTGCCTCATGTAGGGAATTATTTCCTCAATAGATTTTTTTGTATTTAAACTTCAAAGGAAATCAAATATGTCTCCGTGTGCAGCTTTGGGTTGCATCACCAGAATTGTTGTGGCCAAATATACATTATTGTTTTCACTAATATGAATGTTTTCAAAATTTCCTTTACTTTCTTCTGGCTCCAAGTAGTTAATTGCATTTCTTACAAATTCAAAGCCACTGTTCTCTGTACCATTAGCCACTGTCTATCATTTCACTTAAGCCCAACAGAGGTAAAAATAGTTTTAAACAATTTAGAACTCAGTTTATTCTTCAGATATCACTACTTAGTGTCATGTCCTATGAGGCTTTGCTACACATTTTGTGAGCAGACCCATCATATAACTGCTGTGACCTATATCATCTGCATTTGAAGACTGCACATGACCTGTTATCTAGGCATGTGTCACCACGTTGTAAGCAACACCCCTATTATTCTCTATTATGTAGTACTGCCAAGAGTGATGCAGAAAACCAGACATTAATGGAAAGAAAATAAGAGGAGAAACTTGTTTATTGTAAAGATTTCAGTGTTGGACTGTGTGCAGTACCTTGTTTTGAATGTACTCTATGAATAATGATTTATAAATAAATGTAAAAGAACAATGCTTATGTATTAGCTCCTCCAATAAAATCCTTTCTGGGACTCAAAATAATTCTATAGCAATCTGCTTATTTTCATAATACATATAGGTGCTGCCAAATGCCTCGAATTGATGCCAAATTATGATCACTAGGTTTGAGAAATGTCTGCCAAAATGTGTCAGGTTATGCTACACTGCAAAAAAAGCACTGTGAGGCACATAAATAATTACATGTGCAGGAGCAGATAGCAGCTTGCGCTAAATCCCCATGGCAGTGGTGGCTAAGTAGCAGGTAATACCATGACAATGGCCATTACTCAATGCCAAAACAGACCACTCAAGGGCTTAAAGGAAGGCAATTGTATCGACAGCCCCATATGGGAGGCAGATTGTCAGGTCAGCACATGAAGTTAAAGGTCAGTAAATGCCATAAAATGCACTAAAGAGAAGATAGAACTAAGATTCTCAACAAAGACACGTGTACAAACTAAGATTGTCAGCAGAGAAACTGTAGCACATGGATGACTTTGTGCGGATATGTGTTAATGGAATATGTGGCCAGCAAATTAGCTTTACTAAATTCCTTTGTGCCTGAGAGATGAAACTCACCAGGAAGCCCAGAGCTGTTTTGTTGTTATGTGTGTGGCATGCATGGGGTCCTGAGCTATTGCACCCTTTCTTCTTTCCCAGGCTGCATTCCCTTCCCCATATCCACTCCTTCCATCCTAGCTTCTACCCTTCCTGCCCCATTTCTCTCTTGGTGTTTCCCTTCATGACAACCCAGTTATTCCCTTGGTTTCACTATTCTTTTTTGGTCTTGTTTTTCCACTCACCTGCTTTTTAGGCTTTTTCTGGTCCCCCATGGGGTTTTACCTCTCTTTGTAAATTCTTTTTCCATAGTATGACCCATCTTGGGAAGAACTACCAGGGATGTGGCTTCCTCAAGGAACACCCCATCCTGGCGCTCAGGACAAGGCTACTCCTCCCAGACATCCTAGGGGGGGGGGGGGGGGGCGGTCTCACTCCCTCCCTTTTAATCAGTGTCTGATCGTACATTCATGAGTCACTCCATGCGTGCCGGGTAGGAACACTGACTGGCCCGTTCAACATCCATCTGGCCGATTAAACGATTTTCCTCCAGTGGTTACTATCTCCACTTTCTGTAACTGCAGTCTCTTTTTTTCTCTCTACTCCATAGCTTGTCTTGTATTTCAGGAATCTTGTTCTGTGGGCACTTATAGTCTGACTCTTCATGGCTTCTAAGCTCACCAGAGCCAAGTCAGCCCTTTGTGAGCATTGGGTCATGTGTGTATGTTGATACAAATGGACATTGTTAGATCCTAGGTTCCTCTTCGTACTGCACTGGAAGTGATGGTCGTTTGAATCCATTTAGATTCCATAGTAACGCTATGCAACCTCCCCTCAGACTGGCCTCCTATGTTTTCTGCTCCTCTTTCCTTCCTTTGAAAGCTCCTTCCCCTTCCTTTTCCCTTGGAGTTTCAATGCTCATAACCGTCTGTGAGGGGGGGGGGGGGCATGGTGTTGGGACAGGGGAGGAGGGGGTTACTGCAGCCACTGGCCAGGCCAGGATTGTTTTAGACATACTGTCAGGGCCTGCTCTGTGCCTTATCGACCATGGAACCCTCATACACGTTAGTGCAGCACACATTTCTTCAAGCATTGATCTTTCCATTTATAGCCTGGATCCTCCACTCCATTCAGTGGGGAGTTCTTAGTGGTTTGTAAAACTGCAATGATTTTCTGATCATCTTACCTCTTCTTCAGCATTACTTGCCTGGATGCCTTCCCAAGTGGAAGCATTTTGGCCACTATCCTCCTATTGTCCTATCCTCTGGGGAATTTCTCTGAATGATTTCCTTGCCAGTACGTACTCTACCACTGAGCATTTTGCTTGGCATTTCGCCCAGGCGGCAGTGTTGGTCCACTGTTCACCTGCATTCTGTCTTCTCAAACACCATTTGGAATGACTCCCTTTAACTTTAATACCCCTCCAGAGCCTTATAATGTCTCATGTAGCAAGTGAGAATTTGCCAGCAACTTTGCTCTGTGCCCTGACATAGTTCCTGGACCGAACCCAGTGCACAACCAAATGCTTCAACACTTACTGGTGTATAGCTAACCGCATATACTTGCCCTTTCTGTCTGTCTCTGGAGTGAGTGTTGTTATTCCAGTTTTGAAATTTGGCAGACCACCTCTTCAGATGAATAATTATTGTCCTATCAGTTTAACCAATGTCCTCTTCAAATTATATGAACTTATAGTGAGTCGAAGGCTGTATTGGATCCTTGAATCCCAGGACTTTTGTCTTCGACCCAGGGTGCTTTCCACTGAGGCCGCTCTGCTGCAGATAATTCAGTCCATCTGGAGTCTGCTAACCAAACAGCTTGTGCAGGCTGCCAACAGCTTGTTGCAGTCTTCTTCGATCTACATAAGGCTTATGATGGTGCCAACACGTCCTTGCCACCTTACATGAGCGGGGCCTCTGTGGTCTGCTCCCGATTTTTATTCGCACTTTCTTCCATGTCACACTTTCCAGGACAAGTGGGCACCATCTGTAGCACCTCCAATCTGCAGGAGAATCTGGTTCTACGGGGTTCTGTTTTCATTGTCCCTCTCATTTTAGTGGCTATCGATGGTCTGGTGGCCTGTGGTGTCATCCTATTTGTATACTGATGATTTTTTTATTCGTCTGTGATGGCAATTGCTGAATGCAGACTGCAGGCAGCTACACTGAGCACAATCTTGGGCTCTCACTCGTGGTTTCACTTTTTCGGCCACCAAGACCTGCGGTACTCATTTCTTTTGTTGTCATACAGCGTTCCCCAATCTGAGTCTGTACATTGATTGTCATCTCTCAATATGGTGGAGTCTCATCATTCCTTGAGACTGGTCTTTGATGCCTGGTTGATGTGGCTTCTCCATTTTCATCAACTAAAGTGGACATGTTGGTCACAACTCTAGTGCTGTGCATTGCCTCAGCAACACTAACTGGGGTATAGACCACTCTACTCTGGTACAGCTTTACACAGTATTGGTTCAGTCCTATCTATATTATTAGGGTCTTGTATACAGCCTGGCATCACATTCAGTGTTACAGATGCTGGACACAATACACCATTATGAGATATGACTGGCAACTGGTGCATTTTGGACTAGCCCCATGACCAGCCTCCTAGCAGAGGCAGGGGTTCTACTATAGTGTGTTCTACACCAGCAGCCATTGATCACTTATGCATTAAGCTTCTGCTTCTCTTTGGATCACCCAAATGACTGTCTCCTCTTTCCAGATATAGAGATCCACGTCCTGGAATGGCGGCACAGGTCTGCAGTTATGATTGTCATCTGCATCTGATCCCTTTTTTCTGAACTCCAGCTTTCCCCTCTTCAACCTCTTCTCCAGGCCCACTCACGTACATCTCTGTGGTGCACCCCCCATCCGCAGCTCTGTTTTGACCTATTACAAGGTCCGAAAGACTCAGCTCATCCTGAGGTCCCCTGCCTCTGGCTTTTATCCACTCTTGATGTGTTTCAGGATTCTCAAGTAGTCTATACTTATGGCTCGATTGGTAGCCGGCCACTTATGTCCATGTGGGGATGTAATGAACTCCACTCTTTGCCAGATGCAGAGTTGGTAGTCATCTCTTGTGCTCTTGAGCATATCTGTACCTGCACTGGTGAGTCCTTCCTCTTCTATAGCGACTCTTTGAGCAGATTGTAATCTCTGACCAGTGTTACCCTCGCCAACCCTTGGACCTGACTAACCAGAATTTCTTTTCTGCCCTTGAACAATGAGCATGGTCGGTGGTGTTTGTCCAGCCCGTGGGCCACATTGGTATTCCGGGGAATGAAATCAATGACATGCTGGGCAAACTGGCTACCAGCAAACTGCCTCTTGAGACTGGTATTCCAAAGTTTACCCTTTGATCAGTATTATGCAGAAAAGTTCTAAGATTTGAAAAATTGAATGGCATGCTCCAAATTTGCTGAACTACATCTGATAAAGGAGACAACAAATTTGTGGAGGTCCTCCATGTGGGCTTCTTGCATGGACTCTATTGTCTTTTGCTGGCTCCGCATCAGCCATACTTGGCTGACTGTCATCTCCTCTGGCACAAGGATCCATTCCACTCTTGTTGTGGTGCTTGTATAATAGTTGTCAGCATTTTGCTGCACTGTCCTAACCTGGTTGCCCTGTTGCAGGCTCTTCCTGATTTACTAACCCTGTATTAGCAGACGATGTCTCTGTGGCTGACATGGTTTTATGGTTTATTTGTAAATGAGCTTTTTACCACTCTCTCTCTCTCTCTCTCTCTCTCTCTCTCTCTCTCTCTCTCTCTCACACACACACACACACACACACACACACACACACACACACACACACACACACACACAGACGGCACCTTAGCTGTCACCTCATTGAGGGCTTAGCAGGATGCCCTGTTGCTTTTTTTTTTACCTGAATGGACAGCAGCTGCCTGGCCTTTCTGGTGCACATCAGCCCTCCCCCTACCCACCCTTTTGCTCTTCTACCCCCTCCTTGCGTTCTTTTACTTGGTATTCGTCTTCTGTTTTTCTGTGCTTCTCTTGCCCTGCCTGTATTGCTAGTCTTTTCTGGGTATTGTTCAGTAGGGTGCCTCTTGTAAATGACAGCAGTTATGTCCCCCATTCCACTTTCTACCTTTGGGGGCCTCCAGATTCTTCTTGGATGGGGCACCTCACACACCTTTCTTACTTCCCCCCTTTTCTTCTTTCTTCTTCATTTATCTTGGCTTTGTTGACCGTAAGTGGACCTTAGCATTTTCTTTCCTTAGGTTTTGTGCATTAGGCCCTTCTTTGGCATGTAGTTTTGTTGGTTTTACTGTTCCAGGTCTGAGGGACTGACGACCTCATTGTCTGGTCCCTTGGCCATTAAACCAACCAAGTAGCATGAGAGATGACAATCACTGAAAAGCGTGATGGTGTATAATAAAATATTGAGTTATGTTACATTATAGATGTGTTTCAGCAGTTCTAATCGACAGATTGTATTTGATTTTTGCTTTCAGCATGTTGAAGTTCCATTTGTACTACCAGTACCCACTCATATAAAGGAAG
The DNA here is from genome assembly GCF_023864345.2 of Schistocerca serialis cubense. Classification (NCBI taxonomy): domain Eukaryota; kingdom Metazoa; phylum Arthropoda; class Insecta; order Orthoptera; family Acrididae; genus Schistocerca; species Schistocerca serialis. The sequence continues at coordinate 41,392,289 of NC_064648.1, read as the reverse complement.
ATCCGGAGCTAAATTTGGAAGCAGAAGAAACTGAGAATATTGTAAGTATTAATATCAGATATATATTTCATGTGGAGAAAAATATGTCATTGCCTCACTGTAAAATGTAAAAGATGCATTACAGTGAAATAAACATTGATTTTTGGTTACTAATTTTCCAGTATTGTTGTATTATTTTGCTCTGGTTATATTACATTATTTGCAGGCTGTTGAGAATCACACCTGAAAAGTACTTTAACAGCATATGTAACCATCTTTTCTATGAAATTTTTTCATATCAATCATGTTCTGTAATACATGTGTGTGAGCAAAGCCTTAAGTTCACATATAGTCCAGTGCAAGTTCTTGTAAACCAAGTAAGTTGAGAAAGACTCTTCCCTTCAACAACTTCTGATTAATGCATAACAGGGGAATACATCAGACACCTTACGAAAGGCTCATTCGGATTTGTGAGTTTGTGCTAAAAATTTTTCAAGTGTCGGAAAATTATACCTTATGTAGGATGGTACAGTAATTCTCACCTACATTAAATGTGGCTAATTCTGTTTACGTGCTGTAGTAGTTATAGATTTGACGGTCACACAAAAATTTTCAGATTTGGGATTTAGTAAGCATTTCTGTTGAACAGAAGGTAGATTAAACTCATGATGAATTTAATGACAGCCCATGGGAGCTTCAAGAAACATCTATACACAATGTAAATAGAAAAAGAAGTCCCTAAGTGCAGGCTATTTGTGTGGGGGTCGAAACTGCCCTACATTTTATCTTCCAATGGCAATCACCTGAGACCATAAGACATAAAATCTTTCCTCAGTACTTCCTAAAGAGATTGTGTTTAACAAAGACCAAGTACAGGGACTCATATTACTCTTCAAGGATATTAGTTGGTTTTAATGGAATGACAAGGGTAGGTACCACACAATAAACTTAATTTAAACTTATTTTCGTTATGGGCAACAGCTGTGAAAACCACTGTTGCATTGCCTTCCTGATTAAGTCAAATTTAGCATTTCTTCACAGAGAAAGCAGTAAGTGACCTGTCAAATATAGCCCTGGCAGAGCTAACAAGAAAAATTATCTTCTGTGCATGTGTTGTGAGCTTGCTAATATCTTTTCTTTTGAAGAGCAAAATATTCTACCTGGTGAACTAAAATTTTGGAGCATTATTACTGTTCCTGTAATGTGATGTAAAGTATATGGTCATAATGATAAACTTCTCAAGAAATATTACTAAATGCACAAGGAAATACTCAAAGATGATATGTCAAAATCTGCCTTAAACACACTGAAAGAAATACACTGTCAAAATTGTAGCTGATGGGCAGAATTCAAGTATGTAAAAGAAGAAGAAGAATTGTTGAGGTTACTCATTACTGCCACACACAGCACCTCTTCTTACAGTGCTTTGTACAATCCTGTGTAACATGCAAATAGGAAAATGAGCAGAAGTGCAAGAATCCTGGGCTTCATACACACAGAACCATCAGGCATCTAAACTGAATGGAAAATGTCACATTTCATATATTTTTTAATAACTTACAGCTTATATTGACAGATAAGCTGTTGCAGACGTCTTTCATACAAAATAACAGAACATAAACCTTGCACTGGAAAATGTAGGATGGAATGTAACAATATTATGAAAGAGATAGGTGCTACTCACCATATAGTGGAGATGCTGATTCACAGAAAGGCACGACAAAAAGACTATCTGAAAGTTAGCTATCAGCCAACAAGGCCCCTGTCAAAAATAGACAACACACACACACACACACACACACACACACACACACACACACACACACACACACAATTCACACACACAGGACCACAGTCTCTGGCAGTTGGAGCCAGACTGAGCAGCAGTGCATTATGGGAGAGACAACTGGGTGAGGGTAAGGGGGAGGCTGGGGTGGGCAGAAGGGGGGGGTTGCAGGGTATGTGGTGGGGGATGGTAAAGTGCTGCTGGGAACGTGGAGGGTCAAGGTGGAGATTAGGGGTGGCTAGGTTCAGTTGTGAAGTTAGACAGAGGGTGGGGGTGAGAGGGGGCAGTAGCGGAAAAGAAGGGAAATACAAAGACTGGGTGATTTGGTGGAATAGAGGGCTGTGTAGTGCTGGAATGGGAACAAGGATGGAACTAGATGGGTAAGGATAATGACTGACGAAGGTTGATGCCGCGAGGATTACGGGAACATAGGGTATGTTGGTGGGAAAGATCCAGATGGCACAGGCTGTGCAGCAGTCACTGAAACAAAGGACATCATGTTGGGCAGTGTACTGAGCAATAGGGTGGTCCAACTGTTCCTTGACCACAGTTTGTTGATGGCCATTTCATGTGGACAAACAGCTAGTTGGTTGTCTGCCCACATACAATGCAGCACAGTGACTGCAGCTTAGCTTGTAGATCACCTCATTGATTTCACAGGTAGCCCTGCCTTTGATGGGATAGGTGATTTGTGACTGGACTGAAGTAGGTGATGGTAGGAGTACATATGGGACAGGTCTTGCATCTTGGTATATTACAGGGATATGAGCCATGAGGCAAGGGATTGGGAGCAGGGATTGTGTAGGGATGTATGAGGATATTGTGTAGGTTCAGTGGGCGGTGGGCTACCACAGTGGGAAGTGTGAAAAGGAAAGTGGTTAGGATATCTCTCATTTCAGGGTGCAACAAAAGGTAATTGAAACCCTGGCAGAAAATGTATTTCAGTTGCACCAGTCCTTGGCAGTACCGAGTCGTGATGGGAATGCTCCTCTGTGGCTGGACAATGGGACTTTCGGAGGTGTTGGTGACTGGAAAGATAAGGCACAGATGATCTGTTTTTATACAAGGTTGGGAGGGTAATTACGATTTGTAACGGCCTCAATGAGACCCTCAGTATATTTCAAGATGGACCGCGTGTCACTACAGATGTGACACCATGGGTGGCTAGCCTGTATGAGAGGAACTTCTTGGTATGGAATGGGTGGCAGCTGTTGGAATGGATGTGTCACTGCTGGTTGGTAGGTTTCATATGGACAGAGGTACTTTGAGTTGGTGGTCAACATCAAAGAAGGTGGCTTGACGGGTTGAGTGGGACCAGATGAAGCTGATGGCAGAGAAGGTGTTGAGATTCTGGAGGTATGTGGATAGTGTGTCCTCACCCTTGATCCAGATCATGAAGATGTTGTCAATGAATCTGAAGCAGATGAGGGGTTTGGGGTTCTGGGTGTTTAGGAAGAATTTCTGTAGGTGGCCCATGACCAGTTTGGCATAGAATGGCACCATATAGGTGCCATAGCGATACCCCAGATTTGTTTTTAAGTAACACCTCCAAAGGTGAAGTAATTGTGGGTAAAAATATAGATGGTTGTGGCAACTAGGAAGGAGGTAGTTGGGGTTTGGAATCTGTCAGGCATTGTGAGAGGTAGTGTTCAATAGCAGTAATGCCGTGGGCATTAGGGATTTTAGTGGAAAGGGAGATGGCAACAATAGTGCCGAACAGGGCTGTGTGTGCTAAAGGAACAGGAACTGTGGAGAGTTTTATATAGGAGGGTAAGTTGCGGGTAATAGGCTTAAGGCGTTAGTCTATGAGTGCAGAGATTCTCTTAGTAAGCGGCTACTATGGGGTGTCCTGAGTGGTTGGGTTTATGTACTTAGGACATGTAGGTCAGAGAGTGGGGAGTCATAGGGATGAGGAGAGAGATGGACTCCCGCGAGAGGTTCTGGGATGGGCCTAAGGATTTGAGGAGAGCTGGGAGATCCTACTGGATTTCTGGAATGAGGTCACAGTGGCATGGATTGTAGGTGGGTGAATCTAACACTGGCGTAGTTCTTCTGCCAGGTAATCCTTGCGATTCAAACCAACAGTGATGGAGCCTTTGTCAGCAGGTAGGATTATAACATTGGAATAAGCTTTTAGGTGGTGGATTGCAGATCTTTCAGCATATGTAAGCTCCCTTTGCATGTTTAGGGATTTAGGGAATGATTGTGAGGCAAGGTTTGAGGTTAGGAAATTGTGGAAAGTCAACAGGTGGTATTTGGGGGAAGTTGTGGTGGATGACAGTTGGATGGAAGAGTGAACTGAGTCAGGCAGAGTTCAGCATTGGTCTTTGGTTGAGTCTGATTGGTAGGGTTGGAAGCTAGAAAGTGTTTCCATTGTAGCAATTGGGAAAAGGAGAGAAGGACTTTAAAAGACCTGCATGATTGTTTTTGGGAGTAAGGCGAAAGGTGAGGCCTTTGGAAAGGACTTATACTTCTGCCAGGCTAAGGCTTTAGGTAGTATGAAATGAGGAGGCTGGGGAGCTTTTTCAGGTGCGTTGTGCATGTTGTTCTGGTTCCTTGAGGGCAATAGTTTCGCTGTCACCACCTCTACAATCTTCTTTCCTTCTCCTGGTTCCTACAGCAGAAACACTTTTTCGCCACTAGCCCTGCCAGTGAGAAACAATCAAAGACCAATGTTGAAACCTGTTCGACTCAGTTCACTCCTCCATCCAACTGTGGTCCATCTACAATGCCCCTGAATCACCCTCTGTTAATTCTCCACAATTTCTTAACCTCTAACCTTGCCTCACCATAATTCCCCAAATCCCTCAACATGCAAACTAACCTTATATCTGCAGAAATATCCGCAATCCACTACCTAAAAACTGATCCCAACCATATATTATTACCTGCTGACAAAAGCTCCACCACTGCTGTTTTGAACTGCTTCTACATGCTGCCTGAAGTCCATAGACCCAGCCACCGCAGATGCCCTTTGTGGTCAGTTATTGTGCCCCTACTGAGAGAACCTCTGCTCCTCATAGACCAACACTTTCAGCCTATTACCCACAACTACCCTCCTATATAAAAGATACCATCCATGTCCTCCACCAACTCTCCAAAGTTCCTGTTTCCTTACCACACGGTGCCCTGCTTGTCACTATTGATGCCATATCCCTTTATGCTAATATCCCTAATGCCCATGGTCTTACCATTATTGAACACTACCTTTCACAGCGCGTGATGTATTCCAAACCAATGACTTCCTTCCTTGTCACCATGGCCAGCTTTATCCTGACACACAATTACTTCTCCTTTGAAGATATTACCTACAAAAAAATCTGGAGTATCACTATAGGCACCTGCATGCCACTATCCTATGCCAACCTATTCATGGGCCATCTAGAGAAATCCTTCCTAAACACCCAGAATCCCAAACCTCTCATCTGGTTCAGATTCATTGGCAACATGTTCATGATCTGGATCAAGGATGAGGACACTCAATGCACATTCCTCCAGAATCTCAACACCTTCTCCCCCATTCACTTCACCTAGTCCTACTCAACCCATCAAATTCCTCGATGTTGACCTCCACCTCAAAGATGGCTGTATCAGTACCTCTAACCCTATCAAACTTACTAAACACCAGCAATACCTGCACTTCGACAGCTTCCACCAATTCCATACCAAGAACTTCCTTCCATACAGCCTACCGAGCCATGCCCATCGTATCTGTAGTGACAAGCAGTCCCCCTCAAAATATACCAAGAGTCTCACTGAGGCCTTGGGAAATTGTAATTACCATCCCAACCTTGTACAAAAACAGATGTTCCATGCCTTCCATAGTCCCACTGTCCAGCCACAGAGGAGCATTTCCATTGTGACGCAGGAATGGAGCAACTGAATTAAATTCTCTGCCAGGGCTTTGACCACCTCTTGCTCTGCCCTGAAATGAGAAATATCATATGCACTAGCCTTCTCACTCCTCCCTCAGTGGTATTCTCCCACCCACTGAACCTACACAATATCCTCATCCATCCATACACAACCCCTTCTCTCAGTCCCTTGTCTCATGGCTCTTATCGCTGTAATAGACCTAGATGCAAGACCTGTCCCATACATTCTCTCACCACTACCTGCTTCAGTTGGGATACAAACATCACCCATGCCATCAAAGTCAGTGCTACCTGTGAAACCAATCAGATGATCTACAAGTTAAGCTGCAAGCACTGTGCTACATTCTATATGGGTATGACAACCGACAAGCTGTCCATCTACATGAATAGCCTCAGAGAAATTGTAGCAAGAAAGAACTGGACCACCTTGTTGTTTAGCGTGCCGCCCAACTCGATGTTCTTCATTTCAATGACTGTTTCACAGCCTGTGCCATCTGCATATCTCCCACCAACACCAGCTATTGTGACTTGCGCAGGTGGGGACTCTTCCTGCAATATATTCTACATTTTCATAACACCCGTGGCCTCAACCTTCGTTAATCATTATCCTTACCCATGTAGCCCCTTTCCTGTTTCCATTCCAGCACTACTTAGCCTTCTATTCCACCAAATCACCCAGTCTTTGTCTTTCTCTCCTTTTCCTCTACTGCCCCTTCTCATCCCCACCCTCTGTTTAACCTCCCTGCACCTAGCACCCTACCCTCCACCTCATCCCTGCATGCTCCCAGCAACACTTTACTGTCCCCCACCCCCATGCAGCAATCCCTCCCCCTCCACACACACCAGTGTCCTCCTTACCACCACTTGGTTGGCTCTCCCTTAATGCACTGCTGCTCTCAGTCTGGCTCCAGCTGCCAGAGACCCTGCTCACATTTGTGTGTGTGTGTGTGTGTGTGTGTGTGTGTGTGTGTGTGTGTGCGAGCATGCATGCGTGTGTATATTTTTGGCAAAGGCCTTGTTGGCCAAAAGTTAACTTTCTGGCAGTCTTTTTGTTATGTCTTTTTCAGCATCTCTGCTATATGGTGAGTAGCAACTATCTTTTCCATAACATTAGAACACAAATCTTGGCAAGTTTTGACCCCACATTATGAACATCAAATTATCTTCTCAACTGGGAATTTAGTTTGTTGAAATGGAATAGTACATGTACAAACATGTGATAAAAATTCCTAAAGTACAGTTTTTGTATGATTTTTGAATTTTTCCTGGTTTACTCACGATAAAACATTCCTTGTTTATTTCAGATATTTGTCATGAAAATACAGGGTGAGCATTCAGTGACAAAAAAACATTTTCCTTTTACAAGACACATTTCTAGCACTTCACAATAATTGCAGGTTTTATTTAGATAAAATTGGTGTGAAGTAAGAAATGGTTGTATCTGTTGTTACACGTTATTCTACTGTGTGCAAGAAACATTTGATTTAATTCACAAAATGTTATGATGCAGATTGATAATGCACCAATAACTGATGTTTAAGTATACTGTTCTACTGATAAACATGAGATGATGATGAAGAGCAATCAGATTTTATACTGTCCAAATTCTTTATAAAGAGGTTGAATCACAGTGGGACTCCACATTATACCACAGTGTTTTTGTAATTCCCTCAAAGACAGTTTTAATATTCAGGCTAAGAGTACAGCGAAAGCAGCGAATTATTTCTGAATTAATTGGTGAAAGTTCGTTATTCTCTTTTTTCGGATTTTAATATGTTGAATATATGTTTTTAAATTTTTTGTCCTAATATTCATCGAGGTTCCTGAAGCCACATATAAAGATATGAAAACAATAATGCACTCATACTTGTCACTGGCGTTATTTGTATACAGATGTTTAACAGTATTGTTATTGCACACCTGTCCCTATTCTTTTGTGCTGCAAGATGATAATGCTTGGTTTCTGTGTCATTTGTTTCATAAAATCTCTACACATTTACAGGAAGTTAAGTTCGAAATTTTACATTTTGTTATTCTATATGACTTAGTGAATCTGCTTAATCAGTTCAAAGAAGAGCATAAAGCAACAGTGTTCATCTCATTTTCAATTCTGAGAGCCCAGTGTCGTAGATGTCCATCACTAATTGTATATTGTCTGCCTCAAAAAGTTCTAAATATTCCAAATTGTTTTTCTCTCATACTTTTCCAAGATCCATTATTCACATATTTTCATATAATTCTTTCTTCCTTGTATATAATTTATATTCAGATTTGCTTTGCACACTGCATAACTCCAAGTGGAGTAGTACAACAACTGCAAACAAAACAGGTTGTCAGTTCAGTTCCCCTAAAGATACGTCTGTGGAAATCATATTAGAAATCAGTACTGAAATGTGCTGTTGTGCCAACAGCTAGACAAAAATGAATTGTGTGTCACCAGCTGTAAAACGTCCATTTCCAGAAGTAAAATGTGCAATTAAAAAGAGAAACAAAAATTTCAGAAGAAAATGAGCCCGCTGTTGTCAGCTTATAAACACAAATTTCTTTTCTTGTGGGCCTGATTATTGCACCTGCTAAAATGCAGCACACACTCTGTATTACACATTAATGGTGGGTATATAATTATCACTTGACAATTAACAAAACCAGTCCATGCCTTGTTGTTGTAGACACAAACCAGTAGAAGAATCCAGTCTCTGTGGCCATGCAAGCCCATCAGCATCCGTGTATTCATAATCCAAAACGTGATCCAAGAGAGATTCAATAAACAGCCCAGTCTATGTATGCAGAGCATTAGTGATATAGATGCTAGAGATCAGCACAATATGAAGTGAATTAATGCTGCCTAGGTGGCTGAGTCATTTTCTGCCAGACATCAGAGGCCAGGTCCCTGTGATTGCTCCCAAGCACCTTTCATAGGCTGCAGGGTATATCACAGAGGAGGAACAAGACTTCTGGTCAGGTGACTACAGGGTTATAAACACAAAATCAAATAGGGGTAACGCAGGAGTAGGTTTAATAATGAATAGGAAAATAGGAATGCGGGTAAGCTACTACAAACAGCATAGTGAACGCATTATTGTGGCCAAGATAGATACAAAGCCCACACCTACTACAGTAGTACAAGTTTATATGCCAACTAGCGCTGCAGATGACGAAGAAATTGAAGACATGTATGATGAAATAAAAGAAATTATTCAGATAGTGAAGTCATGGGTGACTGGATTTCGAGTGTAGGAAAAGGGAGAGAAGGAAACGTAGTAGGTGAATATGGATTGAGGCTAAGAAATGAAAGAGGAAGCCGCCTGGTAGAATTTTGCACAGAGCACAACATAATCATAGCTAACACTTGGTTTAAGAACCATGAAAGAAGGCTGTCTACATGGAAGAACCCTGGAGATACTAAAAGGTATCAGATAGATTATATAATGGTAAGACAGAGATTTAGGAACCAGGTTTTAAATTGTAAGACATTTCCAGGGGCAGATGTGGACTCTGACCACAATCTATTGGTTATGACCTGTAGATTAAAACTGAAGAAACTGCAAAAAGGTGGGAATTTAAGGAGATGGGACCTGGATAAACTGAAAGAACCAGAGGTTGTACAGAGTTTCAGGGAGAGCATAAGGGAACAATTGACAGGGATGGGGGAAAGAAATACAGTAGAAGAAGAATGGGTAGCTTTGAGGGATGAAGTAGTGAAGGCAGCAGAGGATCAAGTAGGTAAAAAGACGAGGACTAGTAGAAATCCTTGGGTAACAAAAGAAATATTGAATTTAATTGATGAAAGGAGACAATATAAAAATGCAGTAAATGAAGCAGGCAAAAAGGAATACAAACGTCTCAAAAATGAGATCGACAGGAAGTGCAAAATGGCTAAGCAGGGATGGCTAGCGGACAAATGTAAGGATGTAGAGGCTTATCTCACTAGGGGTAAGATAGATACTACCTACAGGAAAATTAAAGAGACCTTTGGAGATAAGAGAACGACTTGTATGAATATCAAGAGCTCAGATGGAAACCCAGTTCTAAGCAAAGAAGGGAAAGCAGAAAGGTGGAAGGAGTATATAGAGGGTCTATACAAGGGCGATGTACTTGAGGACAATATTATGGAAATGGAAGAAGATGTAGATGAAGATGAAATGGGAGATACGATACTGCGTGAAGATTTTGACAGAGCTCTGAAAGACATGAGTCGAAACAAGGCCCCGGGAGTAGACAACATTCCATTGGAACTACTGACGGCCTTGGGAGAGCCAGTCCTGACAAAACTCTACCATCTGGTGAGCAAGATGTATGAAACAGGCGAAATACCCTCAGACTTCAAGAAGAATATAATAATTCCAATCCCAAAGAAAGCAGGTGTTGACAGATGTGAAAATTACCGAACTATCAGTTTAATAAGCCACAGCTGCAAAATACTAACATGAATTCTTTACAGACTAATGGAGAAACTAGTAGAAGCTGACCTTGGGGAAGATCAGTTTGGATTCTGTAGAAACACATGGAACACATGCGGCAATACTGACCTTACGACTTATCTTAGAAGAAAGAATAAGGAAAGGCAAACCTACGTTTCTAGCATTTGTAGACTTAGAGAAAGCTTTTGGCAATGTTGACGGGAATACTCTCTTTCAAACTCTAAAGGTGGCAGGGGTAAAATACAGGGAGCGGCAGGCTATTTACAATTTGTACAGAGACCAGATGGCAGTTATAAGAGTCGAGGGACATGAAAGGGAAGCTGTGGTTGGGAAGGGAGTAAGACAGGGTTGTAGCCTCTCCCCGATATTATTCAATCTGTATATTGAGCAAGCAGTAAAGGAAACAAAAGAAAAATTTGGATTAGGTATTAAAATCCATGGAGAAGAAATAAAAACTTTGAGGTTCGCCGATGACATTGTGATTCTGTCAGAGACAGCAAAGGACTTGGAAGAGCAGTGTCTTGAAAGGAGGATATAAGATGAACATAAACAAAAGCAAAAAGAGGATAATGGAATGTAGTCGAGTTAAGTAGGGTGATGCTGAGGGAATTAGATTAGGAAATGAGACACTTAAAGTAGTAAAGGAGTTTTACTATTTGGGGAGCAAAATAACTGATGATGGTCGAAGTAGAGAAGATATAAAATGTAGACTGGCAATGGCAAGGAAAGCATTTCTGAAGAAGAGAAATTTGTTAACATCGAGTATAGATTTAAGTATCAGGAAGTCATTTCTGAAAGTATTTGTATGGAGTGTAGCCATGTATGGAAGTGAAACATGGACGATAAATAGTTTGGACAAGAATAGAATAGAAGCTTTCGAAATGTGGTGCTACAGAAGAATGCTGAAGATTAGATGAGTAGACCCCATAACTAATGAGGAAGTATTGAATAGGATTGGGGAGAAGAGAAGTTTGTGGCACAATTTGACCAGAAGAAGGGATTGGTTGGTAGGACATGTTCTGAGGCATCAAGGGATCACCAATTTAGTATTGGAGGGCAGTGGGGAGGGTAAAAATCGTAGAGGGAGACCAAGAGATGAATACACTAAGCAGATTCAGAAGGATGTAGGTTGCAGTAGGTACTGGGAGATGAAGAGGCTTGCACAGGATAGAGTAGCATGGAGAGCTGCATCAAACCAGTCTCAGGACTGAAGACCACAACAACAACAACATCAACCCCACTCTTTGAGGACATCATTGTAGCACTGATGATGCTGGCTGCAACAGATGAGAAAGGCATATGACTGACTTTTATAGAATAAAGTGGAAACCAGATCTAACCATTGAAACAGAAAATTAAATAGAGAAAGAGTCAAAAGGGCCTTCAATTCTGACTTCTCAAGAAGAAAAAAGTGACGAGAGGTAAATCTTCTGTATTGGAAGGTCCTACTATTAAATTATTTTGGTGTAGAGAAGAAAGAGACATAACAGAAATTACAGCTTTGTGCTATAAATTATATAAAAGTGCTATGTGGCCATAAGACTTGCTTGGGATGGTTACAGTCCCAGTGCCCAAAAAATAAGGTCCCAACAAATACACAGATTGCAGCACAGTGGATATAATAACTCATGCTGCCAAAATTATGTTGACAATATTGTATGTATAATGGAAGTTGATATAGGAAAAGAACAATTTGGTTTCAGGAAAGAGGGATACAAGAGATGCTACTGGACTAATAAGAATGTTTAGTGAAAGACAAGTGTAGAGAGAGGAAAAGGACAAAAGACATTTCTCTGAGTGAAATTGGCCAATATGATGGAAATTCTAAAACTGAAGAAGATGAAGTGGTGCTACAGGATATCAATTAAGGAGCTATTCACGAAGCAGGAACCAATCATGTATCAGTGGTTAAATCATGAATAAATGTTTAATGACCACAATAATGATCAAAAAATAAAAAATAAAATGGTATGCATCTATGTTATATGTACATATATGGTCACTCATTACCAAGTTGCAAAAATATAACTTATATTTTAGAGAAATTGTTCATAGTCCTTTGTTCCAAAATAGGACCTCATTTTTTAGAAGCAATGTAGTGCCACCTTCTAAGAAGCACGTTGTCAGTTGGAATAGCTTCACTTCTTGACTGATATAATGCAGTGCCACATCTGGCACTACCAACCCCTTGGTGTGAGTGATCACTGGTACATCGTTGTCATTGTCTTCAGTGGGTTCACTAACCATTTCAGCAACTGGAAGATTGGTCAGTTCAAACTGCTCATTACTGCTCATCCATTCTGAAATATCGCTTTAATTGCCGTTTTCACATCTGGCAAGCTTTTTCATTGGTCCTGCCAATGATAGGTCATCTTTGTCTGTGCTGTAGATGTGCGTTTCATTCTGAAAAATCTGGTTCCAAGACTTTTCACTGTCTCTGTCTTTATTTCAAACCATGAATTGGTTATCCAGTAAACCATGTCTTTTATTGTAGTTGTATTTCAGAAATCCTTTGAATTCTTTGATGGTTTCTTCACCTGATGTTGCTTGTAGAAGTGTCTGAAGCAAATGAGGACTATACAAGTTTTTCTTTTCTTTTTTTCTTTATTTTTATTCTTTCAATGCCTTGGTCCATAGGCTGTATTAAACTCACCACGCTAGGGGATGAGAACAGTGCACAAATATGGTCACATTGTAATTCTTCCTCATCAGAGTGTGAACCAGTGTTAAGATTGCTTTGGAAGGTAAGCATTTTTTCTTTAGGTATCTTATAATCTCAGGAACAAAATCTTCAAAGAAACACTTCTTAAAAATACTTTTGTTCATCCAAGGAGATATTTGGTGAACATATGTAACAGATAGTGCAGAAGCAGTGATAATTTTCAAAGCTCAAGGTTTAGCAGACTTTCCTGTTACCAGCAACTTCATTCTATGGTCTCCACTTGTATTTCATGCAGCAAGAACTGTTAATTCCTCTTTAAATTTTTTTTAGTCTGGGGCAGCCTTTTCTTCTTTTGGGGCTAGAGTTTTAGATGGAAGCATTTTATAATTTAGCCTTGTTTCATCACAGTTATACAGTTGATCAGGAGTAAGATTTTCTTGTTTTGCAATTTCTCATAAGATTGTGTAACAAGTTTGCCAATCCACAGAAAGTTTTTCACCACGAATTTCAAGCTCCTCTACACTGTGTCGATTCTTTCACCTATCTGACCATCCATAACTTGCAGTAAAATTGTCCTCATCTTCTTTAACTAATTTCTAGTAAGTACAATTTTTTCTTGCAGAATAGGCCATCAAAATTGAATTTACTTTTTGTCTTTGTCGAGTAAACCAAATGAACAAAGCTTCATTCATTTTTACATACTCAGATTTCCTCACTGACTTCCATTCAGATGAGGAAACAGAACACTTGCTTGATGAAATCTTCTCACTATAGTCTCTGTTTCTATGCTAATCTCCAATGGTCACCTCAGTGCCTCTGTACACAGTAGCAAGTTTATTAATGTTTTTCCTGTATCTAGTCTTTTCAGAGCCTCCAGTTTCACAATCAGCTTCACAATTTTCTTGTACTTCCGCCACTCATTCTAATGTATGAATTAAAACAGTAAGGAAAACATATGTACAGTACACTGTACACCGATACAACACTTTAAAATTAATGTGACACAGGGGGTCTCATTAAAGTATGCATATTGCTACAGATCCAAGTACAGTACATACAACAATAGTCAGCCAATGTTATAAATTGTCTGCTGTATTGTTACTTAGGTATAATTTATTTTAATGACTATTGTCACTGAGTAAGTGCAACAACAGGCCTAACAATAAGGATGGTAAGCACTGTACAACTGATTGTCATTTGATCCCAGTTAGTGAAGAGCAAGCACATTCCTCAAAACCTAGTGGTACCTGTCCATCTGTAATGGAAATGCATTAGCAATCTGAGGGCAATGTCATGTCTGTGCATTATGAACAAAAATCCTAAGTAGGACAGTTTTACTTTTAGTGTACATGCAAAAATTGAAATAAAGTCAAAATGTAACACATTCGAAAGTGCGTAAAACGTACGTACACACAATGTACAAAAACAGGTTTTCACTGTAGCTTTATGTAAAATTTTAATTTTCTTAAAACCAGCTCAAATTACAAGGAACCACGGGGGCTCAAATTACCAGGGCTCTACTGTATATAGTAACTGGTAACTGGGCAAGTGAAAAAGAAAGAAGATTTAGACGCTCAAAAGTGAAGCAAGCTTTCCAGAAGATGAAGTGCTTCTGCAGCCAGTGGAGTTAAGGAAAAGGTTCATTAAATGATTTGTGTGGTGTGTTTGTATGTCTGTGAAAGGTGTACATTGAAGAGGAGGGAAAGAGACAAAGCTGAAGTATTCAAAATTTGAGATTTTAGAGTGTATAGAAAATAACATCGGTAGATAAAGAAAATGATAGTGGTATAATGGAAAGGGTAAAAGAACATAGAATTATCCCAAACTTGGTTAAGAAAAGGACAGCATCCTGTAAAGAGAAGGAACTCTGACAACAGAAATTGGAGATACAGTGTAAGATTAAAATGGCTCTGGGCACTATGGGACTTAACAGCTGTGGTCATCAGTCCCCTAAAACTTAGAACTACTTAAACCTAACTAACCTAAGGACATCACACACATCCATGCCCGAGGCAGGATTCGATCCTACGACCGTAGCAGTCGCACAGTTCCGGACTGCGCGCCTAGAACCGCGAGACCACCGCGGCCGGCAGTGTAAGATTAGAAGAAATATGAGTGGGGAGAAGAAAAATGAAAATGCTGAATTAAGCAAAAAGAGGAAGGTAAACTATGAAGCAGTTGGCCTGGAACAGGGTCGGATGGAGACCACAATGCTGTCAGTAACCTGCCTAATTCAGAATGCAAGTGGAGGAAGCGAGACTCGTGGTATCTGCAAGAACTCCATTTTGCATAAAATACATTTTAAAAAATCTAATGAATGTATGTTGTTTATAGTGTCTCCATACACCATTATGATCAAAATTTTGAGATACTTAGTAGAGGTCACTAGTATGGGTTGTGTCCACCTTTTGCCTTTATGACAGCTTGAGCTTTCCAGGTGATACGCTCAATGAGGCATCTGTATCACTGTGGAGGAATGGCTGCCAATTCTTCCTGAAAAGTTGAAACAAAAAATGGTAGTTATGTTGGAGACTGAGATGTGGAGTAAAGTTAATCTCCTAACTCATCTGAAACATGTTCCATTGCATTCAGTTCAGGGCTCTGCAGGCCTGTCCATTCCAGAAATGTTATTGTCCACAAACCCTTTATGACAGGGAGCTTTGTCATGTTCATCCAAATAATCATTATCTCGAAAGTATTCCTCTTGTATATATAGCACACAATGCTTTAAAATGTGTCCAGATCCTTCCACATTGGCGTTATTTTAAGCAAAATAAGGGGCACACATTAACCAGGAGAAATACCCCATACCTCAACACCACCTCCTGTGTGCTTTTCTTTTGGTACTAAACATGATGGCAGGTTACATTCTCGAGTCTTTCGCCAAACCCAAACCCTCTCATAAGAATTCCACAGCACATAGCATTATTTGCCACTGCAAATCACTTGTTTTCAATTGACACTAACCAGTGGCATCACTCTGTACTTTACCTCAAATATTGCTTAGCATTGACTGCAGAAATTTGTAGCTTATGAAGAACTGCTCGAGTTTAGTATCTTACTGCATTCAACTCCCTTGCACAGTCATTTTGCTAGCTGGACTGCTTGTTGCACTTTGTAATTTGCAAGTGATTCCTTCTGCTGATCTTATGTGATTTAATACGACCACCCTCTGCAGTGCTTGTGGTCCCTGACCATCAGTGTGTATTTACCTAGTCTTGGTTTAGCTTTGTTTGTTCCTTCACATTCCCACTTAGCAATCACATCACCAGTGGTCAACTGGAACAGCTTTACAACGGTTGAAATGCCCCTGCTAGGTTCGTTAGTCAGCTGACATCTAACGACCAGTCCACATTCAAAGTAACTGAACTGTCCTGACCAACCTATTCAGATATTACTGCTTCTCTATGACAAAACAATATGTGCTCCCAGCCTCTTTTTATACCACTGGGTCACCTCTCATGACATTTAGTGATCAATTTTGTATTATATAGGGGTATCTAAATAGTTTTGATCAGGTACTATAAATAATAATTTTCATAAAGAAATTGACAAGGTTGTAGTGGTTATCTTCATAAATGATCCACAATGCCCATTAACTCTCCCAGCAATGCAAATTTACAAGCAGTTGCTGCAGCTGTATATGTGGATCATATGTGTATTGTACATTCTTTATATGTAGACCTCTATGATTCATAGGTACACAAGCTTTTAATAGCCTCATCACAATGCTCTCACATCAAGACATGTCAAGTATCAGTAGAATTTTAACAACATGTATGTTGGTGTACCTGCAACATTTCTCCCTATAGTGCAGAGAGAAAAAGATATGAGGTCAGAGTTTCTTATCCCAGGAAGAGAGAGCTTTATATAATGCAGAGGACTTGCTGTAATGAAGACTTACAGGTACATTTCAGTCAGTATTAGAAATTATGCACAGTTTCATGAAAAAACAAAAACCAAGCACTGCGCTCAATAAATTCAAAATGATATGATGAAAGCAAAGGAAGTTCGTAGCATTATTAGGCATAAAATGAACAATCTCAGCAAAAAGTATATTCAACTCCCTGGTAGCAGTAGCACTGAGACAGATGAAATGAAGGATGAATTATTGGCCACAAAGTACCATTAGCTCAGTGAAAAGCAGTAAATCAATAGGCTATGTCAGTATTTCAACTAAAGCACTAAAATATCATATTGACTTAGCAGCACACCTCTTCCCTTTGTGTTATCACAACAATCAGTTAATTAGTCAAGGTGTATTGTTTGATACACTGAAATGTGGACAAGTAAAACCTCTTTGCAAAAGTGGAGACAAGCAAGCATCCTCCAAGACCCAATCCGTCTGCTGTGTTCTCATTTTTTTTCTGATTCCTCTCCTTGCTGTGCCCCCTCTCTCTCTCTTCTTTTAAAAGGTACCTTATAACAGAATAATGAACATTCTTGACAGTTTTTTGATAACAACTCAGTTTTCCTCTCATAAAGATTTTTCTACAAAGAATGCAACATATGATCTCATGAAATCAGTTCTGGCAGGACTAAACTAGGAAATTTACCTTGTTGCCATTTTGTGTGATAATTCTATTGCATCAGATTGTCTATATTACAATACTATACTGAGGAAACTCAAATGGCTAGCCCTACCCCCCCCCCCCCCCATTTCTTAACAATGGAAAACAGAGGGTCACATTAACTAATTATATCAGAGAAAACGTTACGTACGTCATCCTCCAAAGTTCACCATTTATTTTACTCCTGCTCTTGTCCTTTATAAATGATTCTCGCAGGCCATTAATGAATCTTCAAAACATGTTTGCTGATGACACAAGTATAACAATGACAGGCTCAAATGTGTCGGTAGCAGATCCTACCAGGATAGTCATGGTATAGGCTTAAAACTGGTTCACAATGAACAGTTTACCCTTAAACTTAAAAAAATTCTTATTACCCAATTCCAAATAAGTAAAAATGACTTACAGTTAATATCTATCTGCAAGAAGTGTGTAAGACTATGCGTATGATTTTCCTAGGCATTCAGATGTTTAATAGACACATGAACTACAGACATTGGCTATGAGTGAGCATTAATTTAGATCAATGGGCAAGTTGAAAATTTGTGTCGGACTTGGATTCGAAACCAAATCTCCTGCTGTGACCACTTAGCCATCCGGACACAGTGGTAATCGAACTGCAAGAACTGTGCTAGCATGCCTCCTGTCAGGCTCAAATTCTCAACTTAACCACACATTACTGCTGTAGTGCCCCTTGCCCATAATCCTTATTACTCGTTGCATTTTGCCAATTCCTGTAAGAGTTTGAGTCTGTTGTGTATCTGCGCTGAAAAGATCATTGATCATCCTCATCTTAATTATACAAGGTGAACATTAATAAAACCAACAAACTGCAGGGACGGATTCCTGACTGGAAACAGAGGGGGAAAAAATGTCCTGCAAACATGTGTCTGAAAATGATGCTGTGCATGCAATGACAACAAATTGTCCTGGAACACAGTAAAGAGCTGTATCACATTCTCGTCACAACAGATGTTCAAAGTGACCTTCATGGCATGCAGTGGATGTGTTCATACATTGCTTCATGGATTGCCGCACTCTTTCGTACATTCTGACCTCTCCATGAAGAGCCCCACAGGCATCATGAACATGCTGTTGAAGGGTTTGCCATCAGGCACTGCTTCAGCATACACAATATTTTTCAGATGCCCCCAGAGGTAAGAATCCAGGTGATGTAAGTCTGGTAATCTAGCAGGCCATACTATGGGGCCTCCACATTCTGTCCAACATCCAGGGAAGTTGATGTTGAGGTGTCGGTGAAGAGTAATGTGGAAATGGGGTCTGCTCAGTCATGCAGAAAGAGAGTAACCTGTGATAATGCCAAAGGCACATTCTCAAGCATCCCAGGCAGAGTATTATGCAGGAAGTCCAGATATGTTCCTCCATCAAGGTGTTGTGGAGTAATAACCAGCCCAAGTATGTGATCATCATGAATCCGAGCCTACACATTGATGCTGAAGCGATTCTTATGGGATCTCTCAACCATTCCCCAATGATTGTCTGTAACCCACAGATGATGATTATACAGACTGATGATGCCAGTACTGGTAGAGGTTGCTTTGTTCGTAAGGACTGATGACAGATATCCCATAATTGTGATGGTCTGTTGCAAAACCTATTGACAAAATCTTTCCTGTAGATGGAAGTCTGCTGCTGAGAATACTTGCACTCATTGCATGTGGTAGAGATAGTAGCAGTTGTCAATCAGGATACACACAATTATACTCTGTCATTTATATTTGTTTTCCATCTTTCCCTTAGTTGCTCTAAATTTTGGCAGGTACGTACCATCTGTGGCACTAAATGAAAGGCAGTTTGTTTATTACCACACGTCTATTGCTTCTTTTGTTTGGGAAGCATCATCAGTGACCTGAAATGCATGCTTCTGTCACACAGCTAGAGGCTGCTGCCAAGGGTCATCACTGCAGGGGATCAGATGCAGGGATGCGAGAGACGTCGAGCACATTCCATGTTTCCCCCATTTGATCTGCTACTGTAGCTGCCCCGATTACTGCC
This sequence comes from Schistocerca serialis cubense, assembly GCF_023864345.2. Lineage (NCBI taxonomy): Eukaryota > Metazoa > Arthropoda > Insecta > Orthoptera > Acrididae > Schistocerca > Schistocerca serialis. Next base: position 41,372,979 of record NC_064648.1, on the reverse strand, counting down.
TGCACTGAGGTTGACCCCTCACCGTGGTCGAGTGGGAGATCATTCCAAAGTCTGGCAGGCAGTGAAAAACTTTCGATGGGGCCGATCGTAGGGCCTCCCCAGTTCATTATCAGTGGCTGATGAAGTCTCTGAGCCAGATGCACTCATCCACCCTGTTCCAGAGGAAACTTCTCTGCCTGCAAGGTCTGGGCGTTCGCAGAGGGTGGGTTTGCTAGTAGTTGGGAGCTCTAACATGAGGCATGTAATGAGACCCCTTATGAACATGGCTGCCAAGGTGGGGAAGGAAGCCAGTGTGCACTCCAGGTGCATTCCGTGGGGATTCATTTCAGATGTGGAAAGGGTGCTTCCAGATGCCATGAAGAGTACAGGGTGCTGCCCTCTGCAGGTGATGGCTCAGGTCGGTAGCAATGACGTGTGTCGCTTTGCATTGGAGCAGATTCTGTCTGGTTTTGGGCGGTTAGCGGAAATGGTAAAGACTGCCAGTCTTGCTTGTGAGATTAAGGTAGAGCTCACCATCTGCAGCATCGTCGATAGAACAGACTGTGGTTCTTTGGTGCAGAGCTGAGTGGAGGGTCCAAATCAGAGGCTCGGGCAGTTCTGTGACCATGTAGGATGAAGATTCCTTCTTTTGCGCCATCAGGTGGTGGGTATTTGGGTTCCGCTTAATAGATCATGAGTCCACTGCACACAGGAAGCGACTACACGAGTAGCAGGGGCTGAGTGGAAGGGACAGGGCGGTTTTATGGGTTAGTGGGCCTCTGAGAGCCACAGAAAGGGCATCCATCGAAAAGGGAGCAGGTAAAACACAGTAAGTTAGTTGTAGAAACGATCGGTATTGTAGTTGTAAATTGTCATAGCTATGTTGGGAAAGAACCAGAGCTCCAAGCCCTAATAGAAAGCACTGAAGCTCAAATAGTTATAGGTACAGAAAGCTGGCTAAAGTCGGAAATAAGGTCAGCAGAAATTTTTTCAATCGATCTAATAGTGTTCAGAAAGGAGAGATTAAATAGAATTGGTGGTGGTGTATTTATTGCTGTCAGAAGTAGTTTGCCTTGTAGTGAAATTGAAGCAGATAGTTCTTTCGAAATGTATGGGTAGAGGTTATACTTGACAATTGGACTAAACTATTAATTGGGTCCTTTTACAGACCCCTCAACTCAGAAGATATAGTTGCTGAACAGTTCAAACAAAACTTGAGTCTCATTTCAAATAGATAGCCCATTCATACAGTTATAGTTGGTGGTGACTTCAGTCTACCCTCGATATGCTGGAGAAATTATGTGTTTAAAGCCAGCGGCAGGCATAAAATGTCATCCGAAATTGTACTGAATGCTTTCTCAGAAAATTATGTTGAACAGTTAGTTCATGAGCCCGCTCGAAGTGTAAATGGTTGCGAAAGCATACTTGACCTCTTAGCAACAAATAATCCTTAACAAATAGATAGTATCGTGATGAGTACAGGGATTAGTGACCACAAGGCAGTTGCTACAAGTCTAAATACCATAACACGTACAACAGTCAAAAAAAATGCAAAGTAAATCTATTAAAAAAAGGTGATAAAAATGCTCTTAATGCTGTTTTAAGAGACAGTCTTCACTCCTTCTGATCTGATCATGTAAACGTAGAAAAGTTGTGGAATGATTTCAAACACATAGTATTGACAGCAATTGAGAGATATACCACATAAATTAATAAGTGCGGTACTGATCCCCCATGGTACACAAAACGGATCAGATCACTGTTGCAGAAGCAGTGAAAAAAGCATGCCAAATTTAAAAGAACGGAAAATCCCCAAGACTGGCAAAGATTTACAGAAGTTCGAAATATAGCACATTCTTCAATGCGAGATGCTTTTAATAATTTCAACAAAGAAACTCTCTCTCGAAATCTGGCAGGAAACCCAAAGAGATTCTGGTCGTACATAAAGCACACCAGTGGTAAGATGCAATCAATACCTTCACTGTGTGATAACAATGATGAAGTCACTTGATGATAGTGCCACTAAAGCAGAGTTACTAGACACGTTTTTCTGAAACTCCTTCACCAAAGATGATGAAGTAAATATTCCTGAATTCCAATCATGAGCAACTGGCAAGATGACAAACATAGAAGTAGATATCCTCAGTGTAGCAAAGCAGCTTAAATCACTTAATAAAGGCAAGGCTTCTAGGCCAAATTGTATATGAGTCAGGTTCCTCTCAGAATATGCTAATACTATAGCTCCATATTTAGCAATTATATACAACCGCTCGTTCACAGAAAGATCCGTACCTAAAGACTGGAAAGTTGCTCAAGTCACACCAATACCCAAAACTGGAAGTAGGAGTAATCCATTGAATTACAGGTCCATATCACTAATGTCAATTTGCAATAGGGTTTTGGAACATATACTGTATTCAAACATTATGAAGTACCTTGAAGAAAACTATTTTTTGACACATAGTCAGCACAGATTCAGAAAATATCATTCTTGCTTAACACAACAAGCTCTTTATACTCATGAAGTAATGAATACTATCGGCAGGGGATGTCAGATTGATTCCATATTTTTAGATTTCCAGAAGGCTTTCGACACAGTTCCTCACAAGCGTCTTCCAACCAAACTGCGTGCCTATGGAATATCACCTCAGTTGTGTGACTGTATTCGTCATTTCCTGTCGGAAAGGTCACAGTTTGTAATAATAGATGGAAAGTCATGGAGTAAAACAGAAATGATATCCGGTGTTCCCTAAGGAAGTGTTATAGGCCCTCTGTTGTTCCTGATCTATATTAACGACATAGGAAACAGTCTCAGCAGCCATCTTAGATTGTTTGCAGATGATGCTGTCATTTACTGTCTTGTAAAGTCATCAGATGACCAAAATGAATGACAAAATGATTTAGATAAGATATCTGTATGCTACGAAAAGTGGCAATTGAGCCTGATTAAAGAAAAGTGTGAAGTTATTCACATGAGTACTAAAAGAAATCCGCTAAATTTCGATTACACAATAAGTCACACAGATCTGAAGTCTGTAAATTCAACTAAATACTTAGGTATTACAATTACAAATACCCTAAATTAGAACAATCACTCAGATAATGTTGTGGGTAGAGCAAACCAAAGACTGCGATTCATTTTCAAAACACTTGGAAGATGCAACAGGTCTACTAAAGAGACTACTTACACCACGCTTGTCCGCCCTATCCTGGAGTATTGGTGTGCAGTGTGGGATCTGCATCAGGTGGGACTGACGGATGACATCGACAAAGTACAAAGAAGGGTGACTCGTTTTTTTATTATTGTGAAGTAGAGGAGATAATGCCACAGACATGATATGTGAATTGGAGTGGCAATCATTAAAACAAAGACATTTTTCGTTGTGACTGGATCTTCTTGTGAAATTTAAATCACCAATTTTCTCCTCCGATTGTGAAAACATTCTGTTGGTACCCACCTACATAGGAAGAAATGATGATCACGATAATATAAGAGAAATCATGGCTCACACAGAAAAATTTAAGTGCTCGTTTTTCCCGCACACAGTTTGAGAGTGGAATGGTAGAGAGACAGCTTGAAGGTGGTTCATTGAACCCTCTGCCAGGCACTTTATTGTGAATAGCAGAGTAATCGTGTAGATGTAGATGTATATTCCCAATACCAGTGTGAGTGGCTTAACACAGGTTATAATTTTGTTTTGGTACACATCACAAAATTTGCCTATAATGACAGCTTCTGTCTGTTAATGTGTATCTTAACCTTTTCCGTGTCTCTGAAGGCTTTCTTTTGTTGGATGGATGGATATTGACTAAATGAAAACATCAGACTTTTACTTTGAGAGAAACACATGGTCTTGAGTCATATTTTTACTGATTATGTCACATGCCGTTAGTTTTTTCTCCTGAATGCGATGTATGGAATTATTTATCTCGAATACTTCATTTGGGAGTTTTACCATGTAGTCAGTTTTGTCTGTGTATATACTGTCTCTGCAGTTATTAGGCATAATTTCATAGCGTTTTTGTTTTGCATGTTGGTATTCTGTTTGCCATGGGTTTATATCAACTGTCGCTTTGTTTGTACTTCACTGTTGCTATTTGAGTTTATGTACAGTCTTTTTGAGATAGTGAGTGGAGGTGCGGATGCTAGAAGATGGAATACCAAGTGTAGAAATTGGAACATTTCCAACAAATTTTTCTGTTTGAGTTCAGTATGGGGTTAAAGCAGTGGAGGTATCAGAAACATTTCCACTGTGTACAGGGATAATGTCATTGGACGGAACATGGCAAGAAAATGATTTTGCTCGTTTTACGGAGTATAGTTTTGACATTAATGACTCTCCACATTCAGGAAGACCTTTGGAATTTGATGAAATTAGTTTGAATGCATTAGTCCACATTATTGTACTTGGGAACTAGCAAATGTGATGAACTGTTATCATTCCACCATTGTGCACCATTTTCATCCAGTGGGGAAGATTCAAAAATTGGGTGTATGGGTACTGCATTCTTTAAACCAAAATAATAAAATTAGCAGGTGACAATATGTGCATCTCTGCTTGCTCGTTCTCAATTGCCTCACAAAGAACACTGACCATTCCTATCTTGTAGCATTACTAGTGAAGAGAAACAGTGTTTTTTTACCCAAAAAGGAATAGAAAGGAATAGTTGAGCCGAAACAAAGCTGCAACTCCCCATACAAAGACCTGCGCACATCCACAAAAGATACTTTTATGTGTCTAGTGGAACAGTGACAGTGTGTTTTAATATGAATTGCTTCCCCTAGGCGTAACTACCGTTGGTGACATTTACTGTCACCAACCGAGATTTCTCACAGATTCAGTCCAAGAATGATGACCAGAAAGAGTGCTTCGGATGGTGCTACTCCACGTTAGTACTTGCCTGCCTTCTGCTAGACTGAAAAAAAAATTACTAACAGGAGTTGGTTTGGGAAGTGATTATGCACCCAACTTAATCACCTGGTATTGCACCCTCAGATTTTCACCTTTTCCATACTCTGTCAAACAACCCACAAGGATCTTTTCTAGAAGAAAATGTGCTTCAAACGTGGGTCAGTGAGTTCTTGGCCTCAAAACCAAATGATTTTTACAGTCATGGAATGAAAAAGTTACTCCAGCATGGTTGACTGATGTAAATATTGACAGAGAATATATTATTGATGACTAAAGTCTTTGTTATGTGTATCTGTTGTGTTTATTAAACTTATGGAAAAACACGGTGCACTTATCCACCAGCCTAATATACTAATGAACTTCATTCCTTCAAATGTGATTTTATCTTTCTTTGTTATTTCTTTATTACAGATTGATGCATATACGGAGTTCTGCATTCGTGAATGTGATCCTGTGAGAATTGAGAAAGAGAAGGTAAGTTACTGCTATATGATATTACTTTGAAATGAATTCAATGAATGCAAATAACTTGGCCTCGGCTGTGTTAGGTATGGATACATTACCAATTGATGACAAATAAAAATTTATTCCAGACCAGTCCTCGAACTTGAATCTCCCACTTATTACAAGTGGTCACCTTAACCATTAGGTTATCTGTGCACACCTCCCAGACTGACTGAAACATCATGCAGTCTACATTCCTGTACCATAATCTCTTGCACTCATCACTAAATTCTCGCAGCTACACTCTGATAGCATTCTGTCATCATCAAGGTCTGTGCATTCAGACATGGAAGAAAATATTACACGCCAAGGTGGGCAAAGACGATAATGTCATAGGTCTTGATTCCTCATTGTCTCATTCCCACTGGTGTGGGAATACAAAGTATAGCTGGTGGCATGTAGTGATAAATGTAGCTAACTAGGGTATATGAATGTAGACATTGTGATGTGTGGAAGTTTGGGTCAGTCTGGAAGGCACGCATGGATGGCCTAATGGTTAGGGTGATTGCTTGTAGTAAATAGTAATCCGGGTTAAAGTTCCAGTTCAGCACAAATTTTCATGTCATGGTACATGTATATCTAGCACAGCTGAAGCCAAGTGATTCACATTCAACGAATTTATTTAAAAGTAATTTTGGATGGCTGTATATCATCATCAAGGTCTGTTCATTGAGATATGCAAGTAAATCATATGTGATACATGTTAAGGACTGTAGAATGTAGTTGGATAGATAAAACACTCTACTCACCAAGCAGGGGCAGGAGAACGCACACATAAAAGGAGTTTACCTTAATGCAAACTTTCAGAGCCAGTGGCTCCTTCTCATCCCATCAAGTAAGTCTTCCCTGACCTGCAGTTCCAGGTGACTTCCACAGTTCTGGTCGAGTTTTCTGAAATCTAGTCCTTTTCCTTCAATCCTCTTCCTTCCCCTTCAACCCTTCTGCTGATTGAATGAGATACTTGCTCCAAAAGCTTGCATAAGTATAATCTTCTTTTATGTGTGTGCTTTCCTGTCGCCACTTGATAAAAAAAATTTTAATCTATCCAATTGCATTGTATTGTCAAAAACTGATTATTTTCATTGTTATATTAAGGACTGATAACTATTTATTTTTCTTAGGACATATTTATATGTCTGGTACAGTTTTAGGTATGTAGTTGCAATAGAGTTTGGAATTTCAGACAAAGAAAGGGGAAATATTCCCACATAAATACACATCCAGCTGAATTTACTGAGTTTTTTGTGCAATGTAATGGAGGTATGAATGTATTCCAAATTCATGCTGTTAGCCCGGTGAGTGTTCTGGGAGATAGGAATAGGGTGACTATTTTCTTTTTTGACACACTTTTTTTCTGAAAAGTAGCCCTAGTTGCTGCAATATCAGATCTCTATATCAGAGTGCAGCTCATGTTCTTGTGGTAGCGTTCTCGCTTCCTAAGCATGGGGTCCTGGTTTTGATTTCTGGTGGTGTCATGGATTTTCACCTGCCGTGAGATGACTGGATGTTATGTCATCTTCATCATCATCATTCATCCCCATTGCGGTCAGATGAAGACAATCGCAAACCACCCCTCTTAGGACCTTGCCTAGTACAGCAGTGTGGGTCTACTGCATTGTTCCCCTATGCTGTGTCAAGAAGCATGGGGCTTCATTTCCATTTCGATATCAGAACGCAACTTTCATCATTGCTTTTTCTGTCACTGAATCCCAAAAATTTCTAAACTCTTCTGCTTGAATGGATGCTTGCTGTGAAAGTGATCTTCTCTTTAAAATATCAGCTGTCTTTTGCTTGTAGGACACATAGTCCATATCAATTCAGGTAGGCTAGGAAAAACTCTTACCTTCATAGTATCGGATGTTATTGAACTTAGCATATGTTAAAATGAAAGACTTAAGTAAGGAACACGGTTTTTTTTCCTCAAAAAAAAAAAAAAACTTCTACTCCGAGATACAGCCCTCCAAAAATGACACTGCACATACCATGTTGAATATGCGAATTTTGGAAAAAATTTTAAAATGCTGTGTCTCTGGAACAGTTGTAGATATTTTGTTGGGGTTTTTTATTTGAAAGATAATTGCTTTATGATTACAAAGAAATCCTCCATTTGGACTTATCTGTCAAAGTTCTTTTACTATAGCATTCTGAACTTTTTTGTAATTTATGCAAATTTTTTTTCAAAAATGCCAATCCATTAAATTTTGATTTTTTTCTTTTAATTACTGCCATATAGTTCTACATTCATTGAAAAGGAGAGCTTCCACTTTTAGGTTGAACAGGTTGTATAAACAATTGAAATTTTTGCCATACATAAAACATGTTTTATTACCACATTATCACATAACAGGCTAGTCTTATTTAACATAATTTTAGTTTTGAAAGATGAGTAAAAGACTCATTTTTCACATGTTTTAAGTGGTTCCAAAATGTATGTGAAAGGTCCAAAGATTTAAAGGTTTAAATTTATACAACTTCTGTGCACTTTTGTTTTATACTGAAATTAGCCAGTCAATGAACTAAAAGAATGTGTTCTACAGCTTCAGTATCTTCCTTTGATATAGAGTGATACCTTCCTGCTGAAGCAATAGGAACTGGAGCACCTACAATCTTCAAAACATTGTGAACAGGAACAGAGCACTGATGGCATTGTTGCTGTCCTTCAGCTGGAAACCATGTGGCAGCATAAAGTTCACTACAATTTTGTTTAACTCATAACTGGTGTCTATAATCTCCGCGCTCCACCAGTCACAGTCACACACACACACACACACACACACACACACACACACACACACACACACACACACCACAAACATCCCCTTCTCAGGTTGTGAATCTGAATATTATCCTGCTGTTTCTGAAATTTCTTCTTTCTTGCTCTTTAAAGTGCGTGCAATGTGAGTTCATCGATCACGTTGAATCAAAAAACGTGTCTTCTGAATTCCTTTCACAGTAGTAGTTTGTTTGGGCCATTCTTCTTTTTTCTGCTCATGGAATTTCCTCTGTGGACAAAAGAATGAGAGCTGTGAATGTGTAAGATTTCACGACTCTCATAAAATTCTCAGAATTCTGAATCGCAATTGTATTTGGTCTGGAAAAATTGTTTTGTAACATGGTGCTGCAGCAGGTCTCCTACACCATCAGAAGGCCCCTTCCTGTGATCAGTAACACTGTATACCCAGACAGTTGGCACAAGCGACTTACTCAACTCAAACAGCTGGTGACGATTTTTTAAATGACTAGGATCACCATCAGATATAATGATCTTCTCTGCCCCTGTTTGCAGTTGAAGAATTTTGCACATTGCTAGCAAAGCATGTGCTGAGTCACGTCCTGTGTCATCACTTGTCACTGCAACATTTGTGGTCTTGTTTTGAAAATATGTCACTAATGTAAAAATTGAAACTTGGCCTCGCACGGGATTAGCCGAGCGGTCTAAGGCTCTGCAGTCATAGACTTTGTCGCTGGTCCCGGCGGAGGGATGATGTCCTTAGCAGTTAAGTCCCATAAGATTTCACACACATTTGAACACTTTTTTTTGAAACTTGGTCATTACTCCAATAATACCCTTGTACTACGTGTGGGAGAATTACAGACCTTTTCTCAGCAAAATCACAGTGAAGCACTGAACATATTTCTTCAACTCTGCAATGTGTTGTTGTTTCAATTTCTTCAGATGCTGGTGTGTTACTGCTTTCACTGGCCATTTACCAAGTTCATGAATGAAACTGGAAAGGCAATAGTTAGTTTATTTTCATCCCATGTCACGTATGTAATTTCTTTATTTATCTGCTACATCTTTCAAATCAAGTTTCTGTAAAGACAGTCCTCCATTTCCAGGGCAGTCACCACATTGTTGAAACAAACAATTCTCTCGCTTTATGTCACAGACTTCAAATGACTTTGCCTGCCACTGTGGCCGAGCGTTTCTAGGTGTTTCAGTCTGGAACTGCGTGACCGCCACGGTCGCAGGTTCGAATCCTGCCTTGGGCTTGGATGTGTGTGATGTCCTTAGGTTAGTTAGGTTTAAGTAGTTCTAAGTTCTAGGGGACTGATGACCTCAGATGTTAAGTCCCATAGTGCTCAGAGCCATTTGGACAATTTGATTTACTAATGACTTCACATACCCAACTAAGGTGTCATATGTCACATGCTTCAGTAAGTTCTTCAAAGTTACCACACAAACTTCAAAATTCGTGCAGAACACACATAAACAGACATCTCTATGTGGGTGTGGAACCATCCACTTAGGTCATAGTGCATAAAATTTTTATCTTCCAGAATTTGAAGTTGTATAGTTGCTCTTATAAATTGCACACATTTCTTTAATACTGCGAGTGATGTACCTCTTCACTTTGACAACCTTTTGACCTAAAACTGTTGCAGTTATAGTTTCTTTTTTGTTGGCACTCTGGTGAGAACAGTCCCATTTATCTTCCAGATAAAATGACTGCACTATTTGAACTTGAGCTGTTTCTACAGGATGACTATAATAGGGTTCTGATCTTCCAAAGACAACTTTTACAGACCTCACATTTCTTGATTTGTCTACCATGTTCTTTGACACAGAACGTGGTTCAAAATTATGGTCTTTGAAAATGTCTCTGGAATAATGGTTAAAACTTGCACCTCTTCACTGTAGGATGCACAATATTGAATGGCAGAATTGATGTTTGTGAAAAATTCCTGGCAAGAGGTGCATGAGTGCTTTTGTTCATTTTCTTCTCAAGACGTGTATTCATCCATATCTTTGGAAATTTCTCTCTGCTTTCTTGATGCATAGAGCTTATGACTTGACTTCACTGACCACAGTTTCTTCAGATACTACCATTGTTGTTGTTCTGTCAAAACATTTAGAACACAAAAACTCGTCATTGGAAACATCTTCACTTTGAAACAGAGTCTTCAAATGAGAACACTTATTCACAACCTGAACGAAATCTGTTTTTTTGTTTGTCTTATATATCACACTTTTATGAATATGCAGATAGTGCGCACACTTCACTCTCCTGTGGCCACAGTCAGAATACATTACAAACAGTCATTTTCACAAAACACACTGCAACTGTGTCAACTGGCAAATTCCTAATAAAAACTCAGAACTCACTGGAGGGTCTCAGATTTCTTAGAAGCCTCTTCAGTAAACAAATTAGCATCGAACAAGCACAATACAGAAACCTGCAATGAACAAACACTAAAAAGCAACTGACAAGAAAGTACTACAAAGTGTAAGAAATATCGGCAGCAGTGAAAGTGAAAAGAAATAACTGCAGCAAAGAAAGTGATAAGAAATAATTGCAACAAAGACAATAGAAATAAACATTGTAACAAAGAAGGTAGTAAGAAACAACTTCAGTGAAGACATACATTACCATTGAGAATTAAAAAAAAAATTTTTTTTAATAAAACCTGTCCATCTTAAAAGTGGAAGTACTACATGGTACTAATGAAGAGAAAAAAAATTAACTTTTCTGGATTGGCATTTTTGAAAAAAAAAGGTTTCTGTAAATTACAAAAAAATTAAAAATGCACACAGTAAAAAAACTTTGATAGATATGTCCAAACAGATGATACCATTGTAATCATAAAGCAATAATCTTTCAAATAAAAAACTCTAACAAAATATCTAGAACTGTTATAGCATTTTAAAATGTTTTCCCAAAGTCACATTTTTAAAATGGTGTTGGCTGTGTCATCTATGGAGACCTGTATCTCATGGCAGGAATTTTTTTGAAGATAACAAAAAAATACGTTTCTTACTTACTCCTGAATTTTAACATACACTAAATTCAGTAACATCCGAGACTATGAAGGTAACCCCCCTGCCTCAAGTGATACGGATTATGCCAGGATACATGCCACAGTCATAAAATTCCAGTACAGTACAGTAATCAGTGTCATGTTGAAAATCATCCAAATCAGTCACAATTCTTCTTCCACTGTTAACAATAGGGAATTGTTTGGTAGTTGTTACTTCTTACGATGGTACCTGGATAGTGTGTGTGGTGCAAAACTCACTATGGCAATTGTGTGAGCTTAGTCATAAACCAAGCTGGTCTGTGCCAAAGACGTTTTGAAAAGGAGGAAGACAAGGGATGATTGAAGTTACCTACCACTCCCAGCTCCCACTTTCACTGCTCTCTATTATAGTGATGTTGAAAAAAACCTCTTGAATCAGTAGAGTTCAATAAGATCCCAGGAAATGATGGTGTTGTCAAGCTTAATGATGTATTTGTGAGTGAGTTATTCTACACTTGCCACCATTTACTGCCAGTACCTTGAGCACAAAGATGCTCCCCATGATTGGAAAAGCACACAGGTCTCACCTATCTTCAAATGAAGAGCTGCAACTGGTCTACAGAAGTACTGTCTTGTAGATTCTTTAAAGAGATGGAAGTGTTACATCTACATACAGCGACGTCACCATACAATGCCTGACAGAGACTACCTTGTACCAGTGCTAGGCATTCCCTTTTCTGTTCTACTCACAAATGGGGCTTATGAGACCTGATTTCTCTTGAATTGTCTACACTTAGGAGCTTCTTCCTCTATGCCCATCGCATGCAGATGTTTCTTAAAGTTCCCATAAGTCCTACCATGAGTTTATTGTGCCTCGTGCTTTAGTCCAGGATTACAAAACTTTTCTTGAAACATGGCCATGGCATCATTTGCTTTCCTTGCTTTTGTTTTTGAATCAGCCCAATAATGTACATGCTGCCTCCTCATCCAGCTACAGAGTTTTGATTTTACCATCACCTTAGTTATAACTTAGGACAGGTTCTGGTCCAGTAAATGAGGTTGTTGCACCTGTTGTGACCAGTCTGTCAGCTGCTTCATTGTCAATAATGCTTGAGTGACTGGGTACCAACAAAAGGTTTTAACTGTTGCATTCCTGAGTCTCACAAGGGCTTCACTGTATTCTGCAACAATCTTTGATCTTGTTGCAGGGGCTGAAAGCTTGGTTGTCTGAGTAAACATGGATGCTATGATCCTTCTACCACCAAGAAAATTCTCCTAAGTGCACACTCTTCATAGCAGCTACTTCCACCTGGAATACTGTGGCCTGCTACACTAGAGAGAGTGTTCTTTGAAGTCTAGGCTGTACACTGTACATTCCAGTCCCAGTGCCTTCACTGTTTTCAACGTGTCAGTAAACCATAATATGTCTTCTTAACAGTATCATGGTTCATTCTTCCACTGCTCTCTTTTTCCAATTGTTACATGGGAAGGTTTATTAATGCAGCTAGATGTTATTGTATGGTCAGCCAGCAGCTGCCCTATCATTCTTATATTTACCACCTTCACTATACTGATGTGACATTGTGGATATCGTAAAGGTATCAATTGATTTCCAGTTTTTGACCTGTGTGCCTCTTGCCACTGCACTCATTCTAACCCAAAGGTGTAATGGGGTCATGTCCATGTATTCTCAATCCCAGCAGTGGCTCAGCTGCTAATTCTGCTGTTTATGACAAACAGGTCATTATGTGCACCTTACCAACTCAATAGCAGCCACCTTCTGTTCTACTTTATTCCAACACACTGTAGCCCCATAAATTATGATGTGTGCTCCTCGGACATTTGTCAGTAACTGTTGCTGACAACTGTCCAAGGAGCACACATGCCCATAATAATCTGCACGAGACCAGGTAACAGTGCTGCAGTGGTTTGTAACACAAGAGTTACTCAATTTACGCAGTCCTGAAGATGACATAATGTAATGTCGAAACTGGTAGCCTAAAAATAAAACCTAAATAACGGCTATTGGTATTGTATTATTAGTATTCCACAAGGATAGATGCATACTTGTGTTGATACACTGTGCATTCTAGAATGATGAGATCATCCAGGGAATGCCACACAAACATTCCCCAGATGATAATGCTTCCTCCTCCAGCCTGGATGCCTCAGACAGTTGTTGCAGGGTCTTTGCTTTCAAACGTTTACACCATGCACACCAACTGCCATCTGTCCAGTGGATCATAAAATGCAATTCATCTGAAAAGGCCATTTCTTGCTACTCAATGGACGTCTACTGGTGGTATTGATGTGCATATTCCAGCCTTCATCGCCAGTGAACAGCACTCAGTGAGTGCGTAAACCAGATGCCCATACACAGCAACATTTGCTGAATAGTCACTCAGGAGACGTTGTTGATAGCCTCTTGGTTCATTTGGGTGGTGAACTGTTCAACAGCTGCACATATATTCAGCCTCATCTCCAGTCTTTAACTTGTTTGCCTTTTGGTGCTGGCTCCGTTCTAGCGCAAAGGTGTAATGGGGGGCATGTCCATATTTCTGCAGCTGTCATCACCACTGCCATCTATGGCTTATGGTGCACCGTAGATGCCTCAGTGCCATCTTTCAGATAGCACTGTTTTGCCTTGGCATTTTCTGGGCCCATTTATCCTGAGGAGCGGGAGTATTAGACTCCTTCCTTGCAATGTTTTTCTCTTTCTTAGAGGTAGAAGGCATCCAATTACTCCTTCCACTCTGAGACAGTCATTTTTGCAGGTTTTAGGCTCAAAAACTATTAGTTCCCTTCATTTATGTGTAGGAAGCCATTTTTTACCTGTCTTTCCTTTATGTTCTTTGAGAAGTTTCCCTCCTCTCAGCCCTAGACAAGGATTTAATCTTGAGCTGGTCCAACTTCTCAGTGACTTTTTCCACTTCTTTGGCTGGTTTATTGCTTGATCCAGTTGTGGGAACAGCTTCCATTGTTTACAGCCTTAGTGGGTGTTTGAGGTCTCATCAAGTCCCTCTGTTTTTGTTTTTGCTCCAATTTCGGCCTCACAAGAACAGTGGAGTTATTGAGTTAATACCATGGAACATCATATGGTTTAAGGGTAATTACTCAGGGAAGTCGCCCAATATCCCTGAGGCTCCATTAGTCACACACCTTCCCATGTGCCATGGCACAGGTTTACTGCACTTTGGACTGGGTGTTTTGGGAATTGGGGAAAAACTATGTGGGTGGACACAGGAGAGATGGGGTGTTGTGAGACACTCTTGATATGGTTCATCTGCTGAGGCCTGTCTGGCATGGGAGATACTGTCATTAGCTGTGTTACAGTTGGCATGGCCCTCAGCTTCACACGAACATGCAAGACTCTCTGCCTGCATTGTCACTGCTTTGTTAGGGCAGTGTCCCCCAGAGAGGTTTGTCTGTCAGTACGATTGAAGTCAATGTCTGAGTTCAAGGGGTAAGAACCTACAGAAGTTAGCAGTCACTAGCAGTATATTAAAATGCGAACATATGAGTGCAGCACTACAAACGAGAAAGCCTCAGCTCAGAGCTTGCCTGGGGTTGGCATTGAGTGACACATAGTTGGCATCTAAACATTCTAGCAAAATACTACTTGGAATGTTATACTGCAAGATGTTTGAATAGTTATGGCACATAATCTTCTCCCTCTCTGTAGTTGGCCCACCAACCCTGTCAATACTTCACAATCTTGACATGAGACTTTCCACCTCTCTGGTGTCTCCAGCCAACTACATTGGCATCCTTCCCCTTCTCCTACTTTGAAGGTGAGGTGTTGCTGGCCATTTTTCTAATAACATCCTTGTTTGACAGTAACAGCATTAATCTGATAGCCATGCAATGCTGGCATTTTTTGGATGGCTAGCAACAACGATGTCTTACATCATTTTGATCTGCCCTGAGGGTGGGGGTTTCTACATTAGAAGTGGAGACCTCACGTATGATGTGCCTCTTGTAGTCTGTTGGGGCACCTTAGAGCAGCATGTAGATGGTGTATGGAGTTACCAGCTAATTCTTTGAACTGAAACTTCTACTCTTGGACAGCTATCCAGCATCTGCAATCCACAAGCTTGTTATATTACTGTTTTATTCATGTAAACTAAATGCTACCAACTGGGCCTGTCATCTGAAGGGTCTGGTTTCTTGCCTTGCAGCACTCTAACTGGTTTCCGAGAGCCTCAGACTTAACATTGAATAAGTCAAGAATTGTCAGTATACGACAGATGAAATATACCAGTAACAGACCTAGCAGTTGCCTCTGAATTGATTCAGTGTCCTCATTTTGTGTGTACTGGTGGCGAACCCAGACACTAAAACAGTAATCAAGAATAGGTTGAAAAAGTGTTCTGTATTTGGTCTCCTTTATAGATGAGATACAGTTTACTAGAATTCTGTCAATAAACTGAAGTTGACTGTATAACTTCCCAAAAACTGACCTTCCATGCTTCATCTATTTCATGTCGGTCATCCATGTTACACCTAGAGCATATTCTGAGTTCAAAACTTGTGACCTACCTGGAACAAAAGTACCCATTCTTTGGAAATAATCGTAGGTTCTGAAAATATCGACTATATGAAACTCAACCCCATTATTCACATGTTATTCCTAGGGTCATCGGTAGAGGAAATGAGGTTGACGCAGTGTTAGTGCACTTCTGCAATGCTTGTGATTTGGTATCACATTGATTGTCTTCTAAATAAAATGCATTTGTAAGGGATATGTTGCATGGCTTGGAAGTAGATTGTAAAATTTGCTGACAGACAGCGCACATCAAGTAATTTCTGATGGAGAGAGTAATGTACAGACACTAAAGTGATATCTAGTGTGCCACTGATGACTGTAATATTGCTATTGGTGTTCAGCTTGTATGTTAATGACTTAGAAAATAGTATTTAGTTGCCATCTTGGACTCTTCATAACTGATGCAGTTATTTATGAAGACAGAGGGTTTGTTAAAATTGCAGTGATATCCAGTTAGATTTTTACAAAATATCATCCTGATATGAAGACTGGCAGCTACATTGTTTTATCAAGAACTGGGAACTCATGTACCTCATGAAAATTGGCTTATGAGTCACAATTTGGGTAAGTCATGTACAGTACAATTTGTACAAGCATGAACTGGATAAACCACAGTGTCAGTTGTAGGTAATGCACATGGTTGGCTGCAGGCCATGATAGGATTCTGGGGAACTGGATTT
This sequence comes from Schistocerca serialis cubense, assembly GCF_023864345.2. Taxonomy (NCBI): domain Eukaryota; kingdom Metazoa; phylum Arthropoda; class Insecta; order Orthoptera; family Acrididae; genus Schistocerca; species Schistocerca serialis. The sequence goes on along the minus strand of NC_064648.1, from coordinate 41,356,618 downwards.
TGTCTACAAAGGCAATTCCATAAATATTACTTATATATCCCATGCTTGAGGACTGCTCAAATATATGGGATGCATATTAAAGTTGAATAAATCGGGAAATTGAGTGTGTACAGAGAAAGGCAGACTAATTTAACTGTTGAGAGAGTATAATATAACATTTTAATGGTCTTAACTCGTGGACACACTAAGAAAGACACCATACACCTTCCCAGAACCAACTTCGGTAACTTTAACGACGGTTTTTGAGAGCAGAACCTATGAATATTCTTCAGCCCCATATGCATATATCCAACAGAACTCATGGAAATAAAATTTTGTAAATAGCGGCTGTGGCAAATGCAGGCAAGCAGTCATTCTACACAGAATCTAGCCATAAATGCAACAGGAAGAAAAAGTAATTTGTGGTATTATAAAAATATTCTCTCCAACCCTTTCATTATGCTAAATTCAGCAAAGCTTAGGACCCAATGAAATCTCTGTGGTGTTCTCTATGGAATTTGTGGCCGAGTTAGCCCTGTATTATACCGTAGATCACTCAGACAAAAAGCTATGCCCATAATTAGGAGATAATGCAGCTGGCAGACACCTGTTTAGAAGAACGGTAACAAAAATAGTCCACAAAACTGCTGTCCATTATCTTTGAAATCATCTCTTTCATGCCATACAGCATGGATTCCACCAATATTGGTGAACCCAACTTGATGTACTCAACATTTCATCCTGAAAGCTATGGATCAAGGCAGTCAAGTAGCTGCAGTACATCTTGACTTCCAAAACGTATAAACGTATTTGATTTAGTATCACACCAGTGTTAATTAATGAAAGTACAATAATATGTTGTACATTAATGTGTCAAAGATAACTATAAAAGTAACCTCAGACTTTTTGCAGATGATACAGGTATCTATAATGAAGGACTGTCTGAACAAAGCTACAAAAATGTTCTAGCAGATCTTGATAAAAGTTGAAACAAGTGTAAATTTTGTGAACATGTGTAAATGTTTAGAAATACAAAACTGTGAGTTTCACAACATGAATAAACATACTATCCTGTGACTACAATATTACTGAGTCACTGTTCGAATCAGTCAACTCACACAAATACTTGTTTGTAACAGTGTAGCAGTTTTTATGGATGTGAAATAGAATGATTTCATAAGCTCAGTTGTAGATAGAACAGATTGCTGGGTTCAGTTCATTGGTAGTATACTAGGGAAATGCAATCAGGCTATAGAGAAGATTACTTATAAAACAATCATCTGAACCTTCCAGGAATATTGATCAAGTGTGTGACACATACCAGATAGGATCGAGAAGAGATATTCAATGAATCAAAGAAAATGTGAATAGTCACATGTGTGTTTGACTCTTGGGAGAACAACACATAGATGTTAGGAATCCTGAACTGGTAGATAGTGTCTCACAAAAGTTTACTTACAAAGTTTCTAGCGCTATCTTTAAGGGGATATTGTATGTCCTATGCTGCCAATGTTAAATTATTGAATTTTGTGACCCATTATCTTTTTAAGACACCAATTTACAATTTTCCATAATTATTGAATGCACCTTTTTAGAAACACTGAACTAGAATTATTACTGAAATTGTATTGTGGGGCATGTTATCTTCTTTTTTTCCAAACACTCAGTTTTTTGGCAGAATTTTGTAAATAAATGAACACAAAAACAAAACAACTCAGGATATTTTAATTATTCTTGTTCCATATGTGTTGAACCTCACACTTGGCATTCTGTGAAAATTTCATGTCTCTACCACCAGTACTTTTTTAGAAATCGGGTCATTTATTGCAAAACATGTAGTTCAGAAGTATCGAGGTTTAAATCTTTTTTATTACAAATTCTTATACAGACCTACATTTCTGTGTCTTTTATGCACTAGAATCTCCCTGTCCCATAGTCTTTGTCTTCTTCAGTGTCACAACAGCCCAGTGCTTGCCTTCTCCCCCCCCCCCTTTTTTTCCTGAGCAGCTAACTCTGCTTCATGTACATGAAGCTTATCCAGTTTCAGCAGTTCTTTAGCTGTATTCTGTCCAAATCTTACCCCTAACTTCTCCAGAACCTTAAGTCTTTCATAGTTTCCACCATTAAAAGTTATTACAGCATCAGACACTGCTAACTTTTGAGTCATAAGGCCAACAAATATATTTTTAGGCACACAGCATCACACAACATTATTGAAGGACTCATTCACATTCTGGGTCTTCCCATGTAAACACTTCTTTAGTAGCTCAGGATTTGCCAAATCTCTGTAAATAGGTTTGATTGCCTCCATTACTGCCAAAGGAAGATAATGTTTATGTGTAAATTCATTCATTTATGCAAAGTGTTTGGTGGAGGTGGACACAATGCATGACATGGCTTTTCATTGGTGTTTTCTAGTACTTCACAAGAAAATGAAGGTCTCACATATCTGTTAACCACAAATTTACATTTCTTGAAGTTACTTTTATGCTTAGTCATTTTATTTACGTATAAAAAGCAGTAGAAGTTAGTTTACTACAAAAATAGCTGATAATCACACTACTTTCAATGAAAACTGTTATCAGAAACAAAGGACTGATTTCTTTATTCGTAATGCCAACTTCCGAGATGTAGCAGTAGGCACAAAACAAAGTAATTCACGACCTTCTAGACTGTGTAGTTCCCAAGATATGACTGCTCAATTGTGGCAGTAAATTCGTAGCCACGAAATTTGACAGTCACACATGAACATTAAAAATATTATTTGAAGGGATCACAATTGTCTGATTTTAATGTATTATATACCAAAATGTTCAGGAAAGTCCAGAGTACATTATGGAGTAGAAAACAGAAAATGTCAAATTTCAATGAATTTCGCATACAATGTTCCCTTAAATGATGAAATATATTATACTACAATCCTCTACATACTGCTCCTCTAATGACTGTGAAGAGTTGATAGCTATGTCTGCACCTATACTTTGTACACCGCCTTATTTGGTGTGCCAGTGGATACTTTGCAGACTACTGGCGCTTTCCTCCTCTCCTGTTCCAGTTACAAATTGCCCATGAGAAGAAATATTGTGGTAAGCCTCTTTGTGATCAAGAATCTCTCTGTAATTTCGCCTTCATTGTCATTTCACAAGATATATGTATGAGAAAGCAATACATTGGTTGACACTTGTAACAATATACCCATTTGGAATTTTAATAGTAAACCAGACGATGCTAAATGCCTTTGTTGTATCCTCTACTGCTGGAGTTGATTGAGCATCTCTGTGATGCTTTTGTGATTTCTAAATGAACCTGTAACAAAATGTGCTGCTCTTCATTGGATTCTATTTCCTTCATATGTGATATGGATACCAGACTAATGACCAACATTCAAGTATTGATCGAATGAGGTTTACGTGTGACTGGTTTTATGTTATCATTCCACTTTGTCACTCTGTACACATACTCCCAGTTATTGTGTCAGTGTGAGAACCTCTTATTGTGTAGTGCTTGTGGCAAGTGGATCTATGGATATCAAATTTTAAATAATTGTTATTAACGGCAGGCTATAATGTAATCAAAAACCCTAAACTTCCAGGCATATTGGAACTGTGGTGGGCTGGTACTTGGACCTGGAACCTTACATTTCATGGTCTAGAACAAAGTTTAATGTGTCAGACTGCTTCAAGCCACTGCACATGACACTGGAAACCATAAGATGGTCTGTTAGCTTTCATTTATTGTATTGGCTAATATGTGATGCTTTAACCCATTGGAATATACTGCTGAGTTTAATGAAATTCAGCTTCAGGTATAGCTGAAGGCATATATTTTTCATATGCAGGGGGAGAATTTCTCTCTGTAGTGCCACTGAGATATGTACTATTTGCCATAAATAGATTTTGTATTTAATGAAGTAAGTTTATAAATGTTCTATATGACTGTTACAGACTGTTCAGTAACATTGTGTGTGTGTGTGTGTGTGTGTGTGTGTGTGTGTGTGTGTTCATGAAAAGGAAAATTCCAGATTTATAAAATGTCTATGAATAGTAGCAGTCTTGGTAATATCTCTTCTTTGTTGTTTTATTTTTTAATTCATTCCTTAATAGTATTATGAAATATTTCAGGAGGTAGCCCCAAGAAGATGTGCACCAGACAGTACATGGTAAGGTTTTCATTATTCACTGGGTGATTATCTTTGAAAAGTAAGATGTTTATCTTTTCATAGAACAGCACATGTAACAGGTTGAGGATTTGTGTTCTTTTTTGTAGTATCAGTTGACAGTCACATTACAACATAATATGATCTATAACACATTTGTGTGTATAAGTAGTCCATTATATGTAAATGTGAGGTTGTCATGGATTTACACAATTAACTTTTTCACTAATCAGCAGTAAAATAAAATTAATGAGATGGAATTTAAAAGTTGCAGCCTTATGGTTTTGAAGCATGAAATACTGATGATATCAAAAGTGTGAGTTTTTAATTGCTGTAGTTTTTCTTCTCTTCACACAATGAGTTGTGTTTTTGTAGAACAGAATGGCCAAAATTTCTAATGTAACTGATGTATGGAACTTTCAATCAAACAATATTAAATGTGGTGAAATAGGTATAATGATTTGTACATTGACAATCCTAGCAGAAATTTCAATGTAAAATCTAAACAATAATTTTCACTTCCTTCATTCACAGATATGAAATACTCTCTTAGTAGATGCAAATTTGAAACTTGAGTTTCTCCTGGTGTATAAACCTTCAAATAACTTACTGCCAGGTAACATCTTTGTCAACTGCCAATATTTCAATAGGTACACTTTGTGACTTTTTGAGGCTAAAATGCTTTTTATAATTTAATCTTAAGTACTTCTGTAACAACACTATGCCAATAACTGGAAGAATCTCCATATTGTATATTGTTATACTTCATTGGATGGTTGTGCCAAAGCATTGATCTCAAGAACATATTTGCTGAGCTGTTGTAAGCACATGACACTTAAGACACCAGTTCCCCATGGTACTGCCAAATATGTGACATTATAAAGAATGTGACAGTTTTCCACGATATGCAAACCGAGATCATGCTTCATGTACCCAAAATGGCCCCCAATCTTAAATGGTGTTCAAAAACCACCTTTCAAGTTATATTTCCACAACCTTGTTGAAAATGTTTCCTATGTAAGGCACTCTGCTGATACCTTATTGGTATCATAACCCATTCAATTAAAGGTTGGTTAATAATGACATCCCCCCCATGAACCATGGACCTTGCCGTTGGTGGGGAGGCTTGCGTGCCTCAGCGATACAGATATCTGTACCGTAGGTACAACCACAACGGAGGGGTATCTGTTGAGAGGCCAGACAAACGTGTGGTTCCTGAAGAGGGGCAGCAGCCTTTTCAGTAGTTGCAGGGGCAACAGTCTGGATGATTGACTGATCTGGCCTTGTAACAATAACCAAAACGGCCTTGCTGTGCTGGTACTGCGAACGGCTGAAAGCAAGGGGAAACTACAGCCGTAATTTTTCCCGAGGGCATGCAGCTTTTACTGTATGATTAAATGATGATGGCGTCCTCTTGGGTAAAATATTCCGGAGGTAAAATAGTCCCCCATTCGGATCTCCGGGCGGGGACTACTCAAGAGGATGTCATTATCAGGAAAAAGAAAACTGGCGTTCTACGGATCGGAGCGTGGAATGTCAGATCCCTTAATCGGGCAGGTAGGTTAGAAAATTTAAAAAGGGAAATGGATAGGTTAAAGTTAGATATAGTGGGAATTAGTGAAGTTCGGTGGCAGGAGGAACAAGACTTCTGGTCAGGTGACTACAGGGTTATAAACACAAAGTCAAATAGGGGTAATGCAGGAGTAGGTTTAATAATGAATAAAAAAATAGGAATGCAGGTAAGCTACTACAAACAGCATAGTGAACGCATTATTGTGGCCAAGATAGACACGAAGCCCATGCCTACTACAGTAGTACAAGTTTATATGCCAACTAGCTCTGCAGATGACGAAGAAATTGAAGAAATGTATGATGTAATAAAAGAATTTATTCAGATAGTGAAGGGAGACGAAAATTTAATAGTCATGGGTGACTGGAATTCGAATGTAGGAAAAGGGAGAGAAGGAAACGTAGTAGGTGAATATGGATTGGGGCTAAGAAATGAAAGAGGAAGCCACCTGGTAGAATTTTGCACAGAGCACAACTTAATCATAGCTAACACTTGGTTTAAGAATCATGACAGAAGGTTGTATACATGGAAGAACCCTGGAGATACTAAAAGGTATCAGATAGATTATATAATGGTAAGACAGAGATTTAGGAACCAGGTTTTAAATTGTAAGACATTTCCAGGGGCAGATGTGGACTCTGACCACAATCTATTGTAGATTAAAACTGAAGAAACTGCAAAAAGATGGGAATTTAAGGAGATGGGACCTGGATAAACTGAAGAACGAGAGGTTGTACAGAGTTTCAGGTAGAGCATAAGGTAACAATTGACAGGAATGAGGGAAAGAAATACAGTAGAAGAAGAATGGGTAGCTTTGAGGGATGAAGTAGCGATGGCAGCAGAGGATCAAGTAGGTAAAAAGAGGAGGGCTAGTAGAAATCCTTGGGTAACAGAAGAAATATTGAATTTAATTGATGAAAGGAGAAAATATAAAAATGCAGTAAATGAAGCAGGCAAAAAGGAGTACAAACTTCTCAAAAATGAGATCAACAGGAAGTGCAAAATGGCTAAGCAGCGATGGCTAGAGGACAAATGTAAGGATGTAGAGGCTTATCTCACTAGGGGTAAGATAGATACTGCCTACAGGAAAATTAAAGAGACCTTTGGAGATAAGAGAACCACTTGTATGAACATCAAGAGCTCAGATGGAAACCCAGTTCTAAGCAAAGAAGGGAAAGCAGAAAGGTGGAAGGAGTATATAGAGGGTCTATACAAGGGCGATGCACTTGAGGACAATATTATGGAAATGGAAGAGGATGTAGATGAAGATGAAATGGGAGATACGATACTGCGTGAAGAGTTTGACAGAGCACTGAAAGACCTGAGTCGAAACAAGGCCCCCGGAGTAGACAACATTCCATTGGAACTACTGACGGCCTTGGGAGAGCCAGTCCTGACAAAACTCTACCATCTGGTGAGCAAGATGTATGAAACAGGCGAAATACCTTCAGACTTCAAGAAGAATATAATAATTCCAATCCCAAAGAAAGCAGGTGTTGACAGATGTGAAAATTACCGAACAATCAGTTTAATAAGTCACAGCTGCAAAATACTAACGCGAATTCTTTACAGACGAATGGAAAAACTAGTAGAAGCCGACCTTGGGGAAGATCAGTTTGGATTCCGTAGAAATACAGGAACACGTGAGGCAATACTGACCTTACGACTTATCTTAGAAGAAAGATTAAGGAAAGGCAAACCTACGTTTCTAGCATTTGTAGACTTAGAGAAAGCTTTTGACAATGTTGATTGGAATACTCTCTTTCAAATTCTAAAGGTGGCAGGGATAAAATACAGGGAGCGAAAGGCTATTTACAATTTGTACAGAAACCAGATGGCAGTTATAAGAGTCGAGGGACAAGAAAGGGAAACAGTGGTTGGGAAGGGAGTAAGACAGGGTTGTAGCCTCTCCCCGATGTTATTCAATCTGTATATTGAGCAAGCAATAAAGGAAACAAAAGTTCGGAGTAGGTATTAAAATCCATGGAGAAGAAAAAAAAAATTTGAGGTTCGCCGATGACATTGTAATTCTGTCAGAGACAGCAAAGGACTTGGAAGAGCAGTTGAACGGAATGGATAGTGTCTTGAAGGGAGGATATAAGATGAACATCAACAAAAGCAAAACGAGGATAATGGAATGTAGTCGAATTAAGTCGGGTGATGTTGAGGGTATTAGATTAGGAAATGAGACACTTAAAGTAGTAAAGGAGTTTTGCTATTTGGGGAGCAAAATAACTGATGATGGTCGAAGTAGAGAGGATATCAAATGTAGGCTGGCAATGGCAAGGAAAGCGTTTCTGAAGAAGAAAAATTTGTTAACATCGAGTATAGATTTAAGTGTCAGGAAGTCATTTCTGAAAGTATTTGTATGGAGTGTAGCCATGTATGGAAGTGAAACATGGACGGTAAATAGTTTGGACAAGAAGAGAATAGAAGCTTTCAAAATGTGGTGCTACAGAAGAATGCTGAAGATTAGATGGGTAGATCACATAACTAATGAGGAAGTATTGAATAGGATTGGGGAGAAGAGAAGTTTGTGGCACAACTTGACCAGAAGAAGGGATCGGTTGGTAGGACATGTTCTGAGACATCAAGGGATCACCAATTTAGTATTGGAGGGCAGCGTGGAGGGTAAAAATCGTAGGGGGAGACCAAGAGATGAATACACTAAGCAGATTAAGAAGGATGTAGGTTGCAGTAGGTACTGGGAGATGAAGAAGCTTGCACAGGATAGAGTAGCATGGAGAGCTGCATCAAACCAGTCTCAGGACTGAAGACCACAACAACAACAACAACAATAATGACATATGTATCTTGCTTGTCTTTCACTAAAATTATTATGATGGAGTGGGACTTTTAAGTGGGGTATCTCAGCTCACAGATTTTCACGTTTTGTTAATCCAGCACCTAATCTAACCTCAATAATCATAAGGATTCAGCTAGAAAAATGCGAGTAGAGAGAGAGAGAGAGAGAGAATATCATATCTTACTAAATGTTACTGATAATAGTCATAAAAGAAAACCCCTTCTTTGGAAGGCATAATTTTGGGAGACATTGAAGGGACATTTTGATAAGAATTAAGACTCTTAATAGTCACTTGCATCAAGGAACGTTTCATCAGGCAATTGATAGTCTGCCTCTCAACACTTTTTGTCAGCTCAGCACCAAACCTGTGGTAACACTGGATCAGACTGCAAACACTTCATCTTTTGAATGTAATCCTGTTTGTTCAAGACAACTGTGGCATTTCTCTTGTCCACAGATATGGTAACAGTATCAGGAACCATCCTCTGTGAACACAAAGCAGCCATCTTAGCTGCTCTTCTATTACTCTTTGTGGAAGGTGCCCCAGTCAACAAGACATTCTTCTCTCATTACTTCCTGGGCAGCATCTAAAAACAGCTTGTTTGACAGAACTTATAAATTAACAACCAGTGAGCTCTTGGGCATCAGTGTAAAATGAACCTTTCCCTAGCACAGATAAAGCTGTGGCCTCCAAAGCCTTGACTGTGAAATTGATTATAAAACACCTAGCCACAGAAACATTCGTTGAATGCTATGCACTTACAGAATTAAATTCCCAGTCAAACAGCGACCAGGAAACAATGTCCAGCCAATACCAAGAAGGTATCAAAATTTTTGAAACAGTTGTTAAATGTAGCTGAAATAATTCCTTGGAAACAAAACAAAATTGTTGACAAGTACAATCAATTCTTTCCTGAAGAAAATCGAAACCAGTGCCATTGCTTGATCCAACTGACGGCAGGTGGATTAATATAATGCATAGTTTTTGTAAACATTGGAAAAACATTATGGTCTCAGAGTTTAACAAAAACGACACTTCCCATTGTGGTCCCAGTCTACTACCATTAAGTTTATCCAATGTTCACAAGCTACAACAAATTTCCACCATGTAGAAGGAAACAGTGTGAAACCTTGAATGTCTCTTGTCATTTAAAATGTTCAAATAACTTACAGAAATACAACCATACGACGTCTTCAACAACTACTAATATTTCGACAGCTTCACACTGTCATTTTCAAGGCATAAATGCAGTGACAGAGCCGCAGCTCACGTGGCCATCTCAAGATCCACAGGGAAGGGGCTTCTCTTTGACCTGTTGTCAATAGTATTGTTGCTCCAACATACCATTTAGCAAAGCATCTTCCTACTGTGTTCAGCCCACTAGGGGTCGGTATGTGTGTCATATTAAGAACACAGCAGATTTCTTACATTTATTAGGACTGCATTTGAATGATTCTGATATTTGAGTAAGTTTCAATGCAGTCTCTCTCTACACTTGCACTCTCCATGTCCGATTCATTACTGTTAATTGTGATTAGGCTTGGTGTTGAATTAACAAATCTGTTTCGACATATGTTGACTTATACTTTTTATTCAATGCCCCACTACAATGATCAAAATAATGAAGTTGCAATGGAGACCCTTTTGTCACCTGTTATCGCCAATGTGTTTATGGACAATATCGGTGAATGTACCCAGGAGTTAGTGATGTTAAAACCTGCATGCTTTTTTTTATATTTGTAGGCTATACTTTTGTGTTTTGTCTCATGGAAGTCCAAAACTTTTCAGAACATCTGATCTCAATCCAAAAAGACATTTGTTTCACTATGGAGTCAGAAAACGATGGATGTCTTCACCTTCTTGGTGTGTTGGTCAGAAGAAATTTGGATGATACGCTAGGATATGCCATTTATAGGAAGCCAATTCACACTGATTAGCATCTGAAGGCTGATAGTTGCTACCACCCAGATCAGTGTGAATTTGTACTTTGTATCTTGGTTCATAGGTTCTACATCTCAGGACATGAAAGTTTGTCAATTGAATTACCCTACCTCAGTCACTTGTCATCAAAATGTGTTTGTGTGTATATATATATATATATATATATATATATATATATATATATATATATATATATATATATATGACAAACCATTAATTGGGCAAGTGATGCTAACGATTAGGTGGCAGCATTGTCTACGCCATTTTGCCTTATGCAATAAGCCTTTCTGACAGGATTGGTTGCATTCTCTGGCAATAAGATATGAAAGGTTTTCTGACCACCTTATAAGATTAGGGCCCATTTAGGGTTCATAAAATATGATCTTGGTTTGCATAAGCCATGTGTCTATTGTATTTCTTGTTGTTCTATCATGTAATGTATTGGTCAGACCATCAGGATTGTGGAGAGCTATTGCACTGAGCATAAGCATCAGACATGTTTCAGCAACTGAAGAAACCTAATGCAGAAAATTGTCTCGACATGGATCATCTTAGAGGTGTGGTTACTGCTGCCTCCTACTCGCCCAGTTGGCCGTGTGGTGTAATGCACAGCTTTCTGGGCGGGAAGGAGCACCTGGTCCCTGGAACCCATCTGCATCGGTGAATGCGGGCTGGTTCCCCTTATTCCGCTACACTATGTCGGCGACTGCTACGCAAACAAATTCTTCACGTATGCGTACACCACCATTACTCTACCACACAAACATAGGGGTTACACTTGTCTGGTGTGAGACGTTCCCTGGGGGGTCCACTGGGGGCTGAATCACACCATAACCCTGGGTTCGGTGTGGGGCGGCGGAGGGGTGAAGTGGACTGCAGTAGTCGTCGTGGGGTTGTGGACCACTGTGGCTGCAGCGGGTATGGAGCCTCTCCACCGTTTCTAGGTCCCCGGTTAACATACAATACTGCTATCTCACAGATTGATCAATTGGTTATTAATATTCACTATTAATAACTTACGACATTGGTTCTCTTTGACTGTAAGGTGGCACTAGTATTTACAGAGAGAGGTATTTTGAGACAGAGAGAGAGCATGCTTGTGTAAGCACATCTCCATAAATTCGTTGAAAAATTGCATTTTTATTTGAAACTGAATGCACTATCAACAGTTAAAACAACCCTCATACTATACAGAGGTTGCAAACAGACCTTTCTTGGAAACCTCCAATTTTTATACACTGAAGAGCCAAAAAAACTGTTACAAGCATGCGTATTCAAATACAGAGATATGTAAACAGGCAGAATATGGCACTGAGGTCGGCAGCACTTATATAAGGCAGCAAGTGTCTGGCACAATTGTAAGATCAATTATTGCTTGTACAATGGCAGGTTATCAAGATTTACATGAGTTTGAGCATTTGTTATAGTCAGTGCACAAGCAATGGAACACAGCATCTCTGAGGTAGTGGTGAACTGGGTATTTTCCCGTAAGACCATTTCACGAGTGTATCATGAATATCAGGAATCTGGTAAAACATATAATCTCCAACATCGCTGCAGCTGGAAATAGATCCTGCAAGAACGGGACCAACAATGACTGAAGAGAATTGTTCAAGTGAGAAAAGTGCAATACTTCTGCAAATTGCTGCAGATATCAATACTGGGCTATCAACAAGTGTCAGTGTGCAACATCATCGATATGGGCTTTCAGAGCCGAAGTTTCACTTGTGTACCCTTGATGACTGCACAACACCTGGGCCTACCAATGCCAGCATTGGACTGTTGATGACTGGAAACATGTTGTCTGGTTGGATGAGTCTCATTTCAAACTGTATCAAGTAGATGGACATGTATGGGTATGGAGACATTGTCATGAATCCATGGATCCTGCATGTCAGCAGGGGACTGTTCAAGCTGGCGGAAGCTCTGTAACGGTGTGTGGTGTAGTTGGAGTGATATGGGACCCCTGAAATATCTAGATTTTTCTCTGGTGGGTGACACATGTGTAAGCATCGTGTCTGATCACCTGCATCCACCCATGTCCATTGTGCATTCTGATGTACTTGGGCAATTCCAGCAGGACAATGTGACACCCCACACATTCAGAATTGCTACAGAGTGGCTCCAGGAACACCCTTCTGAGTTTAAACACTTCCACTGGCCTCCAAACCTCCCAGACATGAACATTATTGAGCATATCTGGGATGCCTTGCAATGTGCTGTTCGTAAGAGTTCTCCATCCCCTCCTACTCTTACAGATTTATTGACAGCCCTGTGGGGTTCGTGGTGTCAATTCCCTCCAGTACTACTTCAGACATTATTTGAGCCATGGCACGTCATGTTGTGGCACTTCTGTGTGCTCTTGCGGGGGTCCTGCACAACATTAGGCAGGTGTACCAGTTTCTTTGGCTCTTTCGTGTAAAAATTTATCAAGATTATATCATACAGCAGTAGATATATTATTAATTCAAGATGTAATACATGTACATGACTTAATATGTATAACAAATTAACTGTACTGGAAACCCAACTGAACCTGAACTTATGCATGTCATCTGTAATTTTGTATGTTTTCATGTATTCCATCAAAAATGAAGAGTAAAAGACTTTGTTTTTTATTTTTGATACTGTTATAAAAGAGAAGCAAACTGCACTTAGAATAGAAGAATTGTTCCAATGAGGTTTAAGTTTTGTGAGAGTAGGAACGGAGAAGATGATAATGGCTGACTCAAACAGGCTGAAATAAGGAAGTGCACTGTCTTCATTACTTTCATAATGGTGATGGAAATAGTGACACTATGACACAAATGCAAGCAATGTAGGATACTGCAGTGTTGTTTGAAGATGATTTTAAACAGTTAACACCTTTGAGAAGAAGTTGTGTAAAAGTATGGCCTAAAATGCAGAGACATGTGAGCCATTAGACACAACAATAAAAATATATACATCTATATAAACATGACTTTTAGCATAGGAGGCATGGAGTGGGGGGGGGGGGCGGGGGGGAGAGGCAGTTGAATGAGGTGGAAAACCAAGCAGCCGCTACAGAAATGATATTAGCAGTACTTCTGCTGAACAGAAGTACTTTGTATAAATGTTTTGGTCCTTTTTTATGTTCAAATTCTATATATTCACTTTCGGATTCATAGTCATTTCTGCGTGTTTATGTTGTTGTACACATTAAAACCCCGCTTTTCTTCTGTGCTTGTTCAACCGAAGAGCATACCTGAAATCTGTTAACAGCTATGCTCTTCTTCTCTCGACTGTGTAATTACATGCTCCTTGCCATCATTCCCTGAAAAGCTGTTAGCATGTAATCAGTTAGCAAGTCCTTGTGATAAACCAGTATTACTATTAAAATTACAAAGTATGAACGATTTTCCCTTGCATCTTTGAAATTTTATTTCACACCATTGAAGTATGCTCCAGTTCTGTAATATATATGTGTCAGTTTTCAATAAGTAATTGCAGTTCAAGACTAACTTAGGCCTGGACTCGCATTCGGGAGGCTGACGGTTCAATCCCGCGTCCGGTCATCCTGATTTAGGTTTTCCGTGATTTCCCTAAATCACTCCAGGCAAATGCCGGGATGGTTCCTCTCAAAGGGCACGGCCGACTTCCCTCCCCATCCTTCCCTAATCCGATGAGACCGATGACCACGCTGTCTGGTCTCCTTCCCCAGAACAACCAACCAACCAACTAACTTAGGCACACTTTACCCCCCCCCCCCCCCCCCCCCCCCCCGTGGCCTGGTGTCACATGGGATGCCCATTCCCATGCACAGTATTGAGATTTTGCATTACTATACAGAACCACTCTAGAAATTATTTCTGGATGCATTCTAAAATATTCAGATAAAAGTGGGCAGTGCTGGAATGTTGTCATCTGCTTTCTTTCGTACACAACATTCATCAGTTTTTTGTCAGCAAGCTTTTGAATATAAAAGTCTGCCTTTGACTGTAACTTTTCTGTGGACTGTGGGACACCCTCTTCTGTTTTTATTTTGACCTTAACTTGGCTTACATCCACTATTTGAGTGAAATGATTTGATTTATGCAGGGAGACAGAAATAACGGTGATCTTAGTCTACTGTTGCCCACACTGAAACTGATTTTATTGTGCAGTTTCACTTTTGTGATTCTAGTAAAGCCAACTAGCACCCTTAAATAGTAGTGTGACTCTCTTTAATAGTTAATTATAGAAATGATTTCTTCAGGACTTAACAGCACAATTATTCCATGTCTTTTGCCCACCAGAGTTTTGCATTGGGGTGGTTTCATCCTCCTCACAACATTTCTTTGTCTATACACATTATGTGCAGGTGTTTCTTAAGTTTACCATGATCAGTCATGAGTCTGACTGAGATAAATCTGTTTTCTGCTCAAGTTCATGATTACAGAACTTCTCACGTAACATGGTTTCAGCAACATTAGCTTGCACGTTTTAGTTTTTGGACCAAAATAAAATATTCTTATGTGCTGCTTTCTGATCCAGCTATGTAGTTTTGAATTTACCGTTGCCTTATTGATGGTTAGGATAGGTTCTGGTTCAATAAATAGAGTCACTGTGCCTGTCCTGGTTAGTCTGTCAGCTTGTTCATTGCCACTAATTCCTGAGTGACCATTCTCTATCATTACTGATTTTGAGTCTTGCCGACTCATTGCTTATAGGGTTCCTAAGGGACACGTCATTCTCAATTCAAGCAAATACCATTAGTAGCTTTATTTCTATAAAGCAGAATTGACAATACTTAACTTTGGAGTTACATCGGTGTCGCAGGTGACATGCGAACAGTAATAGTCTTCGCTATGGACAAAGTCCAAGTAAGCACTTGATACGGATCACTACAATCTGTTCTGTGAGCGCTGGTCTACAACTGTCCACTGATGTCCATATACTGAGCCGTTCTGAGCGGCCGAGGCTGGCAGGAGTAGTGCTTATAATCACTTTTTGCAGGGCTTGCTTCTGCCATGGCACAGTCTTTGTCAGCAGCCTAATGGCTGACATTTCCCCACTGCCTTCTCTGGTTTTTCAAACATCGTGATTTCGGCACTTGTGGTTATGTGAGCACAATTAAATGCTTAAGGACAAATTTTTATCCATATTAGGTAGTCAATGGACGTCTGATTCCAATTATAGCGTGTCTGGATAATGATGTTCCATACAAACACTTGCAGAGATCAATAGTTTGATGGACAACATGAGGTACAAGTTGGATAATGGAGTATTGTGTGTGTGTGTGTATGTGTGTGTGTGTGTGTGTTAAAAAAAACAGACATGCTAATATCCTTCCCATAGATCCAAAGTGAAACGGACTGCATGCATGTGGCAGAAGTCAAAAAATCGTAAACATACTTGCATTTAAAAAGTAATAACAAACTTGTCACAAAACATGTAAGTGTACAGTAGGCTGAGGTGTGTAATTCTTTTACTACTGACCACATCATGAAACAGAGAGCATTTTGTCACATAATTTGCGTTGATCACATTACTGTGCTTATAGTGTGCAGAATTCAGATTATGCATGACACAAACATTATGTAGCGTTTCAGTAGTACTCATGGTTCATCTTATGAATGATGAACAAAATGTTCTGTTTACTTACAAGTTTATTTTATTTTTTTCCTATCTCTTTACAGTTAGTCAGTGTAGTATTTCCGTTTCTCAGTGAGCACATTGAAATATTTGGGGAAATTTTACATCTCCATTTAACACACCATCTTTGTTCAACTGATGGATGGATACTCCTTCATAGTTGAATATGGCACCTTTGCATATGTTCTTCATTACTGGAAATAATTTAGAGACTGATGAGCTCATGTCAGGACTGTAGGGTCTTTGAGGTATCACTCCCCAATTCAACACAGCAGTTCAGTTATTATATTTGCGGTATGTGGGCGAGAATTGTTGTGAGTGCCAAATGGCCCAGCACGGAGCTACTGTTTTGTTGTTTAATGAATTTATTATTATCCACTCTAGTGACATTCTGTGCAGTTCTTCTCTGATAGTAATAATAAGCAGCGATCATCATTTGTTTGACATTTGATTTAGCTCCACGAGATTATTTTTCTGTGTGAAAGATGACCTCTCCATCTGTATGACTGTTATTTCAACACAGGCTGTCTCTAACATTCATTTTGTAAATAATGAATGTTTGATGCAAGGAAACTTGACCAGCATCAAATCTTTGTTTCAAGTAGGTTGCAATGTCTGCACATTGGCACATGTGCATTCAAGCAATAAAATTTGTCTTTGGTTGACTTATTTGTTGGAATACAGAATACATAGACGGAATTCTTTTATGTTCAGATATTTTCTCAAATGTTGCAGGGCGATCATGTAGAAGTGCATCTGCCACAAACTTCACGTCTCATTCATCTGTTGCTTTCACGTTCGTTTATACTGACATGACGTTCAGGCAAATGAGTAACTCAGACTATAAACTGTACCACAGTCGACTATTAACTCAGTACAAACTTCACTTGAAGCACTGTGGATTTCAGTCAGATTTTTGCCATGTAGTGTTTCAGACTAAATGTTTAGTATTGATCCTGAACAATGCCAGTGCACAAGATCTGTGTGATAGCCATTTCCAACTTCCATAATAACAGCTGAGGAAAACAAAATGCAGGCTTTTTTCGGAAGCTTTGCACTGTGGCTTATACAACCAAAAATACTGATATGTCATCCAATCCGTGTAACACATCTTTGGACTCATAAAAATCGACATCATATGCTTTGTGAGTAAGGATTTGTACAGGCACTTCTGTGGTTCTGTGGTATGGTCGTAATTGCTTCCTCTTGAATGTATAGAACAGTTTGTATGACTTGCCCAGGAAACTTCATTTGAATGTCTGTGGCTTGAGTTAAAAGTAATTCCACCACTTCTGTAATTGCCTTGTGAGTTCAGGATTAAACTGGTATAGCCATGTCTTGTCATCCAGAACATTAAATTTTAGAGAACTGGCCATTTTATTTGCATGCTGTCAAAGCTGTGTTATGTTTCTACCATATGTTGTTATTTGTGGTCTGCTGGGAGAATTCATAGGTCTCATTGTGCATACATCTTGCAGTATCCCTACTTTTTAATCAGTATGCTAAGAAAAGTAGTTCAAGAAACCTGAGATTATCAGGGCATTCCTCTGGCCTTTATGTTTGATTTTGTTGCCCTTTGAGATTGACTCATCAATAACTAATGATCTCTCGCATCTTCTTCTGTCATTAATTTTAGTGTGATCAGCAACAAACTCTTCGTACAATTCTGGTGGTGATAACAAAGTGCAAGCGCCATTAAAAACAGCAACTGATACAAGTAGCATGAGCAGCAGTCATATTGGTAGTTTCCTTTGTGGCCTTCCTTATCATATTACTCATACACATGATTATAATGCTCTACTTCGTACCCACTATGCAGAAAATACTGTTTTGCAATCAACTTCATGATATCAATTTTGTACTGGCTAGATCTCTGGTGTTCATCTATTCTGATAGTTCCAAATTTTTATAGGGCTCATGTAATGGTTCACTTGAACATGATCTACTTTTGTCTGTTGTGGTTTTTACACATTAGATGTTTATAAGTTACCTGTAAGAAAGCATGTGTCAGCTTGTATATCCAGTTTATTGCCTGTGTACACCTTTCTAGGTCATGAATCCAGATAGTCACAGTTGTCAAATAAGTATCATGATTGTTAATTGTTAATGTGTCTATGTGAACATCCTCAAAGACATCAGATCTCTTAGTGGCCAATAAATGTATATATCATTCTGTCGTGAGTGATCCTCCAGATGTGTTAATTATTTAAGAGAAAGCTTTTGGATTCTGTTTTTCAGGGACTTGCAAATTGTTTGTCACTTAGTAACTTAATATTCATTTACTGCAGTTTGATTAAATTCCTTCACTGTTTTCCACACACACACACACACACACACACACACACACACACACACACACACACACGAGCAACTGCTATAGGTGTGCATATTCAAATACAGAGAAACGTAAACAGGCAGAATATGGCACTGCAGTCAGCAACACCTATATATGACACTATGTGTTTGTTGCAAATGTTAGATCAGATACTGGTGCTACAACAGCAGGTTATTAAGATTTAAGTAAGTTTGAACATAGTGTAATAGTCGACACAAGAGAGATGGGACACAGCATCTCTGTGGTAGCAATGAACTGGGGATTTTCCCATATGACCATTTCAAAAGTGCACCATGAATATCAGGAATCCAATAAAATATCAAATCTCTGATATCGCTGCAGCTGGAAAAAGGTCTTGCAAGAGCAGGACCAGCGGCAACTGAAGAGAATCGTTCAATGTTCAGAAGTGCAACCATTGTGCAAATTGCTGCAGATTTCAACGCTGAGTCATCAACAAGTGTCATCAACAAGTGTCAGCATGCAAACTATTCAACAAATCATCATCAGTATGGACTTTCAGAGCCAAAGGTTCACTCATGTATCCTTGATGAGTGCACTACACATAGCTTTATGCCTCGCCTGGACCTGTGAACACCAACATTTGACTGTTGATGACAGGAAATGTCTTGCATGGTTGTACAAGTCTCATTTCAAACTCTATTGAGGGAATGTATGTATACGGGTGTAGAGACAACCTCATGATTCCATGGACCCTGCATCTCAGCAGGGGGCTGTTAAAGCTGGTGGAGGCTATGTAACGATGTGGGGCATGTGCAGTTGGAGTGATATGGGGCCCCTGAAATGTTTAGATACCACTCAGACAGATGCCACATATGTAAGCATCCTGTCTGATCACCTGTATCCATTCAAGTCCATGTTCATATGCATTCCGTCAGACTTGGGAAATTCCAGGAGGACAATGCGATACCCTACATGTCCACAATTGCCACAGAGAGGCTCCAGGAACACGCTTCTGAGTGTAAGCACTTCCGCTGGCCTCCAAATCTCCCAGACATAATCATTATTGAGCATATCTGGGATGCTTTGCAACGTGCTGTTGATAAGACATCTTTACCCCCATGCTCTTGCAGATATATGGACAGTCCTTCAGGATTCATGGTGTCAGTCCCCTCCAGCACTACGTCAGACATTAGTTGAGACTGTGCCACGTCATGTTGTGGCACTTCTGCGTACTCACAGGGCCCCTACTCAATATTAGGCAAGTGTACCATTTTCTTTTTGTCCTCTGTGTATAAGCATTTAATAGAGTTAGAAATTATTTAAAAGTTAGGTGTGTGGGGGGGGGGGGGGGAGAGGGGGAGGGGTGTCATGGATGCACGCATTTGCGTATGTGTGCATAGGTATGTGTCAATTTTATTATAAACTGTTTTAGAAAGTAGGTTGGTACATATCGTCTGTTTAAATACTTGGTGTATAGTATGTTTAAATACATTGGTGCATTGTATCAAGCTACATTTAGATGATTTTTTATTTGAACATCTAATAATAAATAGGGCATGCGAAACAATGATTACATAGTCCACACTACTGTTGTGCATCATGAACTGTAAAATCTTCATAGGTGTTTCTCAGTTGGGATATACTGTTAAATTCAGATGAGAACGTGTATGCACTGGTTTTAGTTAAATTATGAACGATTATGTGTTGCCTCTTTTTTGTGATTACACTGAATTTGTACAAGTTACAAGAAGAAATAATTCATATAAAGTTTGGCTCATGTTAAGAGTTTATTGAATATTAGACAATTATGATGTCTTGGACATGTTGGTCAGAATGTAGCAAAAGCTGAAAATGTTTGAATTACCTAGTGCCATAACATAACGTCTCTGGGTACATGTAACCATTCACAGGCACTGCGGCTGTTCCAAGCTTCCTGGCAGTTTACAGTGGAAGACAGAAGTACATGATAAGTAATATTGTGAGTTACACCAAAATGGAGCATACAAAATTTTTTTATTCATTGTTGAAGTTTTGAAGTTTATAGTGAAATATATCTTTCATAAGTGTACTCTTTGTAGAAATTTCTCTTTCCGATTACAGTTAATAATTTGTGGACTACTGAAATTCTGTGTCTCTATGAATGGATACTTAGTACTCTCTTATTCTTGCTTCAGGTCAATTAACCCCATCGGTGACCCTGGAGCCATGTTACTGAAAGAAACAAGTCTGCAAGGAGTGACTACTGATAAACTGGAAATTGCTGCAGTGAAATTGCCACATTTTGTCAGAATTGGTACTCAAACAGAAATACAGGCACCTGTGCAGGTATCTACACGGTGTGATGTGATATTTTTCATTCATAATAGCTTCATACAGCCTGTAATTAGTCGAGAGGAATATCAATGTAGTAAAGTCTCAAATTACTCTTGTAGCCTCCCACCCTGTGAAGTAATGCGTGCTGAAGAACACCCACACATATTCGATATTTCTAAGAAATCTCTTACTACATGTGATAATTCCCAAAATTCTGAGATTAGGAATAAATCACTTGCTCAGCCAGGTTATCTGTATAAACGTTCTACAACACATACGAGCGAGACATCACTCACTTCTGTTATTTGTGGGAAACACTTTGCTAAGCCTGCTCATCTGAAAAGGCAGTCATTAATACGTACTCATGAATGTGATGTTTGTGGGAAATCTTTTGCAGACTCTAGTCATCTAAAGAGACACATGTTACATCATAGTGGCAAGAAACCACACAAATGTGAAGTTTGTCAGAAAACCTTTAGTATGTACAGTAGTCTCAAGAGGCATGTTTTATTACATACGGGCGAACGACCATATAAATGCAATATTTGTGGGAGATCATTTATTGACTCTGGTACTCTCTATAAGCATTCCATAATACATACAGGCGATGGGAAACACAAATGTGCTGTTTGTGGTAAGAGCTATCTGTACGCCTGTTTCCTCAAGAAGCATAGATTAACACACACCGGCGAAAAACCACACATGTGTAATATTTGCGGGAAATCTTTCATCGAATCTTGCAATCTCAAAGCCCACATATTAATTCATTCTGCCGAGAGGCCACACACATGTGATGTTTGTGGGAAATCCTTTAAGGTGTTTAGGCGTCTGAAGATGCACAAATTTATACATACTGGGGTGAGGCCGTACAGATGTGAAGATTGTGGTAGTTCGTTTACTCACCGTAGTTGTCTTAAAACGCATATCTTAATTCATACTGGGGAGAAACCACACAAATGTATGATTTGTGGAAAATCGTTTACCACGTCTGGTATTCTCAAAACACACTCATTAATTCATAGTGGCGAAAGACCACATAAATGTAATGTTTGTGAGAAAGCTTTTACTACTGCTGGTAATCTCAGAAAGCATTCATTGATTCATAGTGGTGAGCGACCTCACAAATGTTATAGTTGTGGGAAATCCTTCACAGAAGCTGGTCATCTGAAGAGACACGTTGCAACACATACTGACTAAAAATAATGTTCATGTGCTGTTGGTTGGTAAGTTCAACTTTAATCTGCCAATTTCATGTAGAATACAATAACACCTCTTAGTGAGAGACCAGACAGTAGCTAAGCATGGTGAAAAGGAGTCTCAGAAATAATAGTTGTTTTAATGGCAGATTGCATACTGATATCAGATAGTCTAGAGATCAGTACTCATTTTAAGAACTGAAACATAGTATTCAATGCAGGGCCTGTATTGAGGCCTGTAATTTATGTGATAATGCAGTTGAAAATTAGGCCAGGAGTTTTTTGAAATACGTTTTGTTAATAGTTTTCTGAATTGTAATTTCTAAATGATGATTGCATTAATGTATATAATGTTAAACAGAGAGATCCAGGTGCTGTTTGTAATTAGTCATAAATCTTATTGTATCCAAACTTTTAGGAATATGAATTAAAGTTTTTATTTGCCTGTATGAACTTCTTTATTGCCAAAATATGAACATAGGTTCCTAGTGTTGTATAATTTAATCATAGTCTGAAGTTTAGGTGTGTGTGCAGTATTTACAATTTGTTATCAGTAGGTTTGTTAAGTATTCTATGCCACAGAAAAGTTTGGTATGTGAATTTTTAAACATGGTCAGTAGAGGACAGTCCAGCTGAGATGCTGTTCAACTAAGCCACTGGATCATATTGTTCACATTATGACAAAATATTCTGGGCAGATCAGAGCTTGCGGCATCATTCAGTGGCTGAGTGCATGGAACAGTTAACACAGTGTGACCAAGACTGAAGAAAATATTCGGGCACTTGCATGCTACTGAGGAACTTAACCAGGACTAGCTATGTGTGCTCAGGACAGAATGATCTAGGAAAATCTGACGTGGTAACAGTAAACAAACTTGCTTGTCCCCCTCCAGTGGGACAATGTTAGGCTGATAGTGCTCTTACAAGCTTAGAAGCTCAAATATTCAGCTGTGCCATCTTTCTTTCTGCATTTTGAACTTAGGAGAATGATGGTCTTTTGAGTTCCAGAAAAGCGGCAACTCACTTTTTGCGCTGAAGATCAGCTGACCACATGCCAGTTGATTAATTGAATCCTAGCTTGGTGCACCTAACTGTGATGTAGTGGCCATGGGGTTTGGGAGATTTCACTGATGTGGGAAGCTAATATGTAACTAGCATCTACTCTCTGGGGGACTTTGGCTACTGGACTGCAAGCTGTCTGTGAAATGGCTGGGGAGGTGCGCCCTTGGAGCCTCATGTCCACCAAGCCACCATTTGCCTGGTCAGTGATAGGAGGTGGCATGACCAGGACATCTCATGTTGGCTACTGAACCCAAATGCATGACAGGGCCCATGAGTAAGCATGCCAGAGGACCACTCTCAGTCTTCACTGCTAGTGGTACATATGGTGTTGCCTGCTGGTAGGCTGCGTAGATATCCTCATCCTGGTCAGTCCCTGGTGGGGTGGGTAACTGGGAAATTGCTACAAAGCAACATATATATGGTATCAGATCCTGCAACCAAACACAACATGGGCACCAAAAGTAAGCATTGGGCTTTGTAGTTAGTAAGGTTCTGAAGGACCTGGGTGTGCCATGCTTATTATTGAGGATGGCTGCATAAGACTTCTTGAATAAACATCTGTCAATACTATCACTGTCTGACTGTAAGCCCCGCTGTACCTCTGCCCTCTCCCTTGCCATTTCTCTCAACCATCCTGACATATAGTGGCCTGGACTAGACCATGTCACTACAGTTGCTGTCAGTAAATGAGCTTTAGCATTCACAACATATAGTGTGTCAGGAGATTTTCGTTACCATTAATAACACAGGTTGTGTCAGGAAGTGTTCGTTCAGTCTCCAAATGCTACAGTTTGCTGAGAGAAGTGATTGTTGCGTAACTCTTGATACCCAAACACTGTGTTTCAGTGTTGAACAGTAAGATTGGGTCCTTCAGTAAATTACGCATGAGCAGTGGTATGTGACATATCTCCAGTTCAGTAGTATTGGTTGATGCAATGTGTCACTTTGTTTTTGTTTAATTCTGTGTTTGATCTCAGTTACTAGACATAATTTACATAGTACTGACTAGAGTAGGTTTAAGGTTACATTTTCAAAGCCATACATACCTGTTTGCTTATCATTGTGCAAGGGTAATGGTAGACCAATAATGTATGTGTCTGTGTTGCAACCTAGCAAAGTACAAATTGCCATGCACTAAGGCTGTAGCCACCACATGTTAAACACACATGAATTGGTCATTTAGCTCGCTATTGTTCTGAATTTAGATGGGTGATGATAAGCAGGAAGAATTAATTAGTCAGTGGACTATTTGTCTTTCTGGTTTTAATTTCAGTGGAGAGAAAGTATCCAAAATGGTAGTAACACATGCTGCTATTGTGGCTGCTGCTACTACTACTACTACTACTAGTAGTAGTAGTAATAGTAGTAGTAGTACAGTCTGATGTTGCTCTAATGAGAAACTATGGGCGCTGACAGTGAAAAATTTTCGCTAGAAGCAGGAGCATGAGGATCTCCTTCATAGATTTGAGGCTTTGGGAGCTGTTCAGGTTTAATCATAGCTGAGTCAGCCAAACAGGCCAAGTTGAGGGTAGCACCTTCTTCTTTTGATCCAGCTGTAGCTGCACTTGTCAGTCAATTATGGGGTTAAACAACACAAGAAGTGTCAGTTTTCATTAATGATGATCAATCAACTGCTGCAATAAGTAGTTAGTTAGATGAAGTAACCACTTGTGTGGCTAACTTGTGTTTCACAGGGGAAGCCAAGACGTGGTATATCATGAAACTCTTAGAAATCACACTTGTTTCAGCAGTTAGTTGCTACACTATACTAGTGTTACCAAAAACAAAATGGTATGTGGGTTTTTTGCAAGAAGTGCAGTATTTTGACTTTGAAGTATAATGAATCAGTGGAAGTATTTCAGACAGGGTAAAAGTAGTGCCTTGTTTGTCATAAGTACCTTTCTATTGGAATTGTGGAAAGATCCCTCAACAAATAAATTTAGTGAATAGGCATTGGTTATTTAATTCAAACCCTTTATCACCTATTCAGGATAAGGCAACCAACTTTCCCCACATCAAGTGCAATTTTGTTCATGACTCACAGTGAGTCATGACTTCTCCTGTACGTGGAAGGGAAGAATTTGATACAGTTCTCAGCAGTTCCATGGAGACCAACTATGCAAAGCATTTATTGTTTAGTTCATTTGGTGATCATAAGGATTAATGGGGCTTTCAAGCTCCTCTTGTATGGGAGGGGAGTTTCATTGAATTGATGAATGCAGATAGACATTAGTATGACATCGTTATTACAGAAAAGACACAAACGAGGGCTTGCATAAATACAAAGAAAATAATTTCGTTAATTCTGCTCATACAAATACTATTTAACATAATTTTGAAGGAGGAAGGAAAGACTGATTCAGCCAACTGCCCTCCACAGTGGCGGAGAAAAAGGAGTGTTGGGAAGAGGAATAATGGTTTTGATCATTGTGACTAGAAGAATATGCTACCCTTTTTACAAGAGAGTGAAATTACCACATGCACTTGCCACTGTTATAGACAAAACAGAGTAAGGGATAAATACCAGAATAAGAAAGTGCCAAAGTGACTTCCCCACCGAAAACCAGGTAACTCATGTGAATATCTGTCAAGCAACACTCGTTTATGTGAAGAAAATAAAATCACTGTAATGCTAAGAAGTCGTTATGGATTTAGCTGTATGCAAGACCAACAGTTTTCCATGTGGTTGTGTGTTCTAGCACAAAGGATCATGAACTTAAAATCTAGAAACTTAAATCCACACGTGTATCAGAAGAAAAAGATTAAAGAAGAGATACTGAAGGTGATACTGTACCTTTGAAGACGAGGTTCCTTACCCTAATGCAGCCCATTGCTTACCTCATGCTTGTGACAAAGGTTAGATGCCAAGTTCACCATTACTCACGAATTATCAAATTTATGAAACAAAATTTATGAGAAATGAAAGGAAAATAGTGCACTCTTGCTGATGAATCCCAAATGCTCTAAGTGTATTATTACCAACTAAGTTGGCTTCACAGAGTACACCAATGCTTACTGATATCAGTATCATGACCTTAGGCCTCCATCAGTGAGCAGGACCAGGGCAGAACTGACCAAGATTTCACATCTCCAAAGGATAGTTGGGCATTGGGTCAGGAGAATTGGCTGGCCAATCAAAGGCAACGCGATTGCTGCGAAACATGATGCCATTGTGGCTAGGTGCCTGAACTCCAGAAAAAAGCTCATGGGTTGTCAGAAGATGTTCAGAGATTCGTCAGGGATGCTACTTTGCAGCATTAAAAGATAGTAATAAGTTAAGTTTCGTGGTTGGTACACAACATGTGAGACTTGGAAGGGGGAAACTTTGGCCACTACACGGTATCCAAACTGGTCCCACGTGCTCCCTACAGCAACAATCAACAAGAGAAGAGCGAAGCCATCATTTCTACTCCAGGAAGACTACTGAATTGGGTTCACAAATAACGAAAAATATCCTCCGCCCATCCTGCCTCACTAACCAGTGTAATATTGCCATAGAAAATTGTCTAGCCATATAGGCATCTCACTGCAATTGTAAAATGATGAAAAAATTTCAAAAACACTAAAATATGACAGGCATGCAAAATGAATGAGGAATAAATGCAAGTTTTTTGCTCACACTGATCTATGAGAGAAGATGCTTGCTAGAACTCGCATCTTAGAAAAAAAATGATGACTTAGAGAATCTTCATATCAATTGCAGGCAGGGGGTTTACATGGATGAAGTTGTGTATGATCCAACATGTTACTGGTTCTGTGGAGTGATTTACCCCTTATTGTTTTTTTTGTGCATAAACATAGGACAATTTACAATGAAACAATGAACAGGAATATTATCTAGTACACTGACAGATAAGTAATATTTTATGTAAGTACTCAAGAACAAGAGATCACACACAACAATCTAAAATAATCTGAGAGCAAGAAAGGAAGAAAAAATCACTCTTGGTCTTCTGACCCTCTAGATGTTAAAGGTGCATATTGTCATGTGGAAGAAGGTGTAATTAGATGAATGACGAAAACTAACTTTACTTAACAAAGGTTTATTCAGCACTTGCACACACAAGAGCGTGTAGTGAACTGCCTCCAGCCAGAACACATACAGTATATATAGAGCTACAGAACATTCCAGTACAATGATTCTTGACATTTGTAGATACTTCTAGAATGGACTTGAACTGAATATAGAAATTGAAATTGTGCAGTCCAGGTGAGTTTTGAACCCACGACCTTCCGTGCAACAATTTAGAGTCATAACCACTACATCACGGTGCTACTCAGCTTCTTCTGCGACATTGCTCCCTCCTGAAGATAACAGCTTCTCGGTGTTATGTCCTCCTAGTCTGGGAAGGAGTCATCGGTCCTGCACTCTCTGACTCCCGATGACTGATGCTTGCCCTGGCGATGATCTTCTTAGAACTCCTTTTGCTTCTATGTCCTTCATCATCTTTCTGCTTGTTGCCTGTCGTTGGAGCTGCGAATTTACCCTGGATGGCAGGATCCTTTAGGGCTTCATTCGATGGACATGGACTGTATCTCTGATCTTTCGTCGTCTTGCGTCGGGGTCGAAATCTTCAACTTCACAAGTAACAAGAGACAACTGTCTTACAACCTTATAAGGTCCAAAGTAGCTCCTGAGGAGCTTCTCAGAGAGACCAACCTTCCGAACATGAGTTAAGATCCAGACGAGGTCACCAGGCTGGTAAACAGGACAGTGGCTTGCGTCATACCCTTGGCGATCGTTTTCTTAAGCCTGCAGCGTGTGGAGTTAAGCTAACTGCCGAGCTTCCTCAGCACTGGTTAACACCTGGCCGATGTAGTCGTCGCCCACGTCATCAGGACGGCCTTCCATAGAAATACTGTCGAAATTTGCACATGGCCCAGATCACAGCGAGACATTCTCTTTCTGTAGTTGAGTACTTTCTCTCGGCTTTTGTAAGTGTCTTAGAAGCATAGACTATAACCCTCTTTTTCTATCCGAAATTTGCACCAGAACAGCACCAATCCCATACCCACTGGCATCTGTGTGTAGTTCTGTAGATGTTCTCATCATACAGACCAAGTATAGGGTCAGTCGTCAGAGCTTTTCACAGTACATCGAAAGAATCTTGTTGAGCACCACCCCAGATAAATTTAGCATCAGCTTTTAACAAATCTTGGAGTGGCCTGGCTTTGATGCAAAAGTCTTTGATAAAACGACTGTAATAAGAACATAATCTGAGGGAGCTTCTCACATCTCTAATACTTTTAGGAATAGGAAATTCCGTTATAGATCTCACCTTTCCTGGGTCTGGCCGCACACCTTCGTTTGACACAAGGTGTCCAAGTATTCTGATTTCTTTTGCTCCAAAG
Source organism: Schistocerca serialis cubense (assembly GCF_023864345.2). Classification (NCBI taxonomy): domain Eukaryota; kingdom Metazoa; phylum Arthropoda; class Insecta; order Orthoptera; family Acrididae; genus Schistocerca; species Schistocerca serialis. The sequence goes on along the minus strand of NC_064648.1, from coordinate 41,328,351 downwards.
AGACACCTTCTTGGATTAATTTTCAGTCCGCCTTGTTGGGAGACACTTAAGAACGGCCCTCAGTCTTTTTGTGTGTTCATAAAATGTCTCTTAGAACACTATAATGTCAACTAAATAACAAAGACACATCGTCCACTTCAGGTGACTTGTTCATTATCAGTTAAAAAGTTGGTTGTGCATTACACAAACCAACGGGCATTACCTTAAACTCATACAGGACCTCAAGGGTGATGAATGCAGTTTTCTGACGATCAGCCTCATCTACTTCGATTTGCCAGTATCCCGAGTACATGACACTCAGCTGTTCCTCAATTAACGGCTCAGCGTTTGCTATGCACATGCATCTTGGAAGGATCTGCGGTTCTTGACGACTGTTAATTATCCTCAGTTCACCGAATCCGTTCTTAAACGAGACGACAGAGGCTGGAATGACCAAGTTATTCTCCAGTGGTATGCTTCTCTTACATTCCACTACAAGGTCCGTGGGTTGATGCAGGGCATGACATATGCCAATTACCTTTCTAGTGCTGATTGCAGGAATGATCACATCTTCCAGCACACATGGTCTCCACACACTCAGATGTGCATCTTCCTGTCCACAGAATCTCATCTCGTCTAGCATAATCTTCGAGCGATTACAATCTATAATTGCCTGAGAAACTTTCAAAAAGTCCCATCCGAGAATTATGTCATGATTACACTCTTGTAAGATGATGAATTCTAAGGGCTGTGTATGGCCACTTATACCCTCACAAATGATACATCTTCCTGTAGGTTTTACATATTTCCCATTAGCCACCTTTAGCACAGGTGTTTTGTTGTCAACGAATACGGTTTCCTGCAACTGGCGACGGTACTTCTCCGAAATGACTTAAAATGATTCTCCAGAGTCCACAAGAGCTTGGGCTGGTTGGCCATCCATGAGGATATCGACGTAGTTTGCACCCTTTAGTTTTCCAGGCTGCAGCGGCTAGGTGATCGGCTGGAGCTTCTAAATGGCGATGGAGACCTTGATCAGCGTGTTGGGGAGTGTCCTCTCCAGCGGCTAGCTTGCGACAATGGTGACCTACGTCGTCCTGCACCCAATCTTCTTGTTCATCTTCGTCGTCTCGGCGATGGCGTCGGCTAAGATCAGTCTGATGTCTTCTATCGCGGGCATCATCAAATATCCGCCGCCTTTCTTGACAATAGCGCACCACATGTCCCAGTCATCCGCAGTGGAAACATACAGGTTGGTTATCCTGGGTCCTCCAGACGTCAGTCTTGCTTGGTGCCCAGACAGGTTCCTCATGTGGCATTGTAGAAACGTAACTCCACCTGTGGTATATACACTGACATGAACTCAGCTGACAGCTAAGATGAGTGTGCCCACTGCTCCCTATGAGCAGGGGGCGCAGGAATGTGCGCCCTACTTCCTGGCTGTGACAGAGTTGTGTCGCCAGTGCCCAGCTGGGGATGGCAAAGTAGACGCAGCTCAACCCACAACTGGCGACTCCAGTCCACAGTACCTTGCTCCGACGACCTGTAACAATGTTTCAGAACAACATAGTAACCCATACCATACCATACAATCAATCTACATGTGATACACTGATCTATGAGTAGAGCTTAACTGTAATGGAGAAGAAAAAAAGGAGGAAGGCTTCTATGATTTAGAACAGGGAGAGTTGAAACAATTAAGTTACATGGAGCACGGGGCTACCTAACTTTACGTATGATGCACCGTAGCTCAGTTAATAGTTTACAGTTGTTGAATGTACTAAAAGTGAACACTTAACTGTTAACCTATCCTATGGGCAATAAACTTCACGAAGTGTCCTGGCCCAACAGGATTCTGGAATTATAAAATTACTGAATACTTTACATATTTTATAGAAAATTGAGGGAACACTTCTGCAGATTATTGAGTACTAAAAGGTGCAAAGGTGAGAGGTGACGTCACATGGAAAGAGTAGAAGGTGGTTCCATTGCGTTAGTACCATCACCAAGAGATTCCTCCACCGTCTAGTTGCACCACACTTGACAGCAACTAATCTGCCTTCCCTATTGTCATGGCAGCATGGTGCTTTGTAGCATATTAGAGGGTTATACGCACTGTTTATTTCCTAGCCTGTCATCTCATTTCTGTTCTCATATTATTTTTCATTCCTGTAGGGCTGTCTCTTCAGGTTACCCTAAGGATTGCTACTGGAATTGGCTTTTGGAGGACACGTGTTGTCTCTCCAATCACAACTTTTCATTTTAGGGTGACTGCAGCTGTGACAGATTTTTCAGCATCCCATGTTTTTAACTTAGTTTAGGCTTCTGAAACGTACATGGAAGATCACTTCAGGTAAAAGGAAACAATATACACTCTCTCTCTCTCCATTGATAAAGCTTACACACAAAACTGCGTGTAAGTAATGAACTTGTCTAACTCCCTGTTGGCGTGCTTACCCATAGTGATTTTTTTCATTGTTGCACAAACCTGAATAATTCGATAGTTTATATCCCTTTTAACTTTCGACAGATCGACATTTCACTGCGCACTTGGGCTTTCTTTTATCAGTCGATCAGTACTGTACTTCCTCTGCTCTCCTGAAACGTCCTCCTGGATGAGTTCTCATTCATCACTCCTCTTCTGAAAAGACTAATCCATACATTAGTCATTGACACAGCATGCCCACACCCGCGCATGGCCACAAAATAAATCGTGCACATTACGCTCATTCCCGCGTCTGGTAAACAAAATTAACAGCAGAAGGCACGTTTGCACCTGGCTGTACAACCCTAGTTCGAAAGAGCGACCCACAGCAGAAACAAACTCTGTACAGCTAGTAAGAGCCTGAAGGTCAACGAAAACGTAAATATTTGTAAAACTTTAAACACAAAGATTGAGAGGGTAACATGAGGACAATCTGTACCATTAACCAGCCTAGTTACAACTGGTGTTTTAAGCATGCTAGTGAGCATTCGTCGATGGTGTACGTCATCACCTAATTTACAGTTCTTTGAATTCCTTTAAATTTGTTATATGATGCATACCATGCGATCGTTTAGTTCTCAACGTTTCGCTTTCCACCACATTTGGGTGGACAATCTTACAGCTCCTAAACAGGCCACAAAATACATTAAAAACCTTGCAGAGATGTTTATTCTTCTGTGATAGTCGATGGATTTTAACCAGGATCTTTTGCTCTACTGACAGGTTTTCTCTTTCATACATGTATCGAAAACGTTCTCATTCATTACTGAGACGTAACTCTCTGTGTCGAGAACACACTGAACACTAGTATACCTAATCTTTATACTTAAAACAGTAAATCTTTCCTAATATCATAAGTGTCTATGTACAATAGCAAGGGCCTCCCTAATTGCAAACTAGAAGTACCCACACTGGCTTCTTCCAGTCAGCTGCAGTTCTGGTCACCGCCTTATTCGCATGTCACGTTATGCCAATGGTCACAACCCCTAATCTCGACGCTACTGTCTACCAGTCTGCTATTACGTGCTACTCCTTTTTGTTCCCTTCCACGTCGTTGATTGATACCGTTGTTGGATGCTCAATGATTGCCGGGCGCTCCTCGGTTCCGCCGCGAGCCATTTGACCTTGGCAGCTGTTGTGCTTGCCAGTTCTGATTTGGATAAGGGTGCGGGCGTGTAGGTGTGCTCATAATTGTCCGAGACGACCCGCTATCTCCACTGCTCCTCTCGTATGCGACCTCTTGCAGTAATAACTGAAAGGATTTAATGTCGTTCCTGCCTCTAACGGCAATATCAATATCACGCTGTAGTCGTTGTGGGAGTTTTGTCAGGCAGATGTGTATCAACTCTGATGCGTCATACTGCACCTCCAGAAACTGATTACGGTGTATAAAGTCTTTAAAATAAGAAACAGGGCTTTGATGGCTCGTTTCCACAAACGGCTTGGTCATCATGACGCCCAATTTAACAGGATTTTAATCACACTTTGGCCAAAACTCCTGAAGAAAGACTTTCGAAAGTTACTATATGATCGGCTGATCCGCATGCGTGCCACTGCCTCATTCCTGAGAAGCCTGCAGTGGAAATTAATCTTGAGGGCAGGGCTCCACGATTATGGGCAGACGCCCTGAAATTGGTCAGTAAAGGTACGCAGTTGTACCCCAACAGCCGCGTCAGGAAAGGTATAGTTTTTCTGCACTGAGAACAAGTGCCTCCAGGTTTCATCTTCCTCAGCGTTGCCGAAAAATTCATCGCATGTCTGATCGTCTGGCGGACTGCATTCTCACAGTCGATGTAGTCTCTCCTAAAAGTCCTTAAATTCAGTTACGTGTACATCTCTAGGCCATTACTGTCTTCTAGATTAGCCTTCTTAATCCTTTCTGGCGTCACGTTTTCACGCCTAGCGAATTTATACAGCTCATGCAGTCTTTCTTGGTTTGCCCAGTTAATTTCCACCTGCTTCTCCTTACAGCGTAATAGGGACTGGACCTCCTCACTTTCATGGTTTATCATCAGTTGAGTTCTGTCCGAGGCTTCACTACTCCTTGCTGACAGCTGTTCGACTGCTGTCGTCAAAGCCTTTAACTGTTTGGTTATGATAGACCTTTTGACATACTTCCTCAACTATCGCAACTTGTTGCTTGTTGACGTCTGCTAAAACATCGCGAATCTTGTCCACATTTACTGAAGCGACGTCTGACCTACCAAGAACACTACTTTCGACAGCGCTAATCCGTTATTGCAGTCGCTGATTGATGCTTAATTGGCCTTCTATTACGTCACCTATATGACCACAGATATCCTGCTACCAAGATTCAACTGATTCAAGTCCCCTTTTTATTTCGTCTGCTTCCTTCCTAAGTTCAGCTACTGTATTGTGGGTCTCGGCTATAAAAGAGTCTAGCTAGTATGCTGCGTATCTGTCTTCATACTCACATCTTCGAGTCTCAAACGAGAAGCTTCTGTTCCTGTGTATTAGCCTTTATTTCATCCAAAAGAACCTTACATTCGTCTCTGGAAGACTTCTGTTCCTCTCTGCTAGCCTTAATTTCTTCTCTACTAGCCTTAATTTCTTCTCTACTAGGCTTAATTTCTTCTCTACTAGCCTTAATTTCTTCTCTACTAGGCTTAATTTCTTCTCTACTAGGCTTTATTTTATCAAAAGAAGCTTATGTTCCTTCCTAAGGAGTGCCATCAATACTGACAGGTCGAGGGCAATTGTCGCCATTTGGTCGGCAGTATACTCCTCACTGGAGGCCGTGGAGTCATGGGGCACTGCTTCTGTGTGCCCGAGCTGGGAGCACGTGCCGGCAAAAAACTGCGTCGTCTTGTGGCAGTGGAGGGGGAGAGACCTGATCTGCCCAGATCCCTCACCCACAGTCGGCTCGCTGGGCGCCTGATCCATTGTATTGGCTAATGGAACCGCCTGTTTTACCGTCCTTGAACTGGCTCTGCTGCCGTCATTCATTCCTCCGAGAGATACGTCCACCTCTTGTAATTTTCTCGCGCCTGATCGGGTGTTAATGCTTATTCTAATGATGGTGGCCCACAACACTATTAAATAAGTCACTGACATCGAGTCTTTCGCCTTGTTACTTCCGCGTGAGTAATTTACCAAACCGAAAATACACTGAGCATTGCAAAGATAAAAAAAAATTATTAATATGCCTCAAAAGACACACAAAAAACACAGAAGAGATCGAGCAACGCTCTATCAACAATGCAGATACACCAGATGGAAACAGAATTACAACACAATCTGTAGAAACGATAAAGAACCAGTTGGAAGGAAAGTTTTACGCTGATTGAAAACAATCTTGTGACTGCATATGGTTTGAGGATTCCTATCAGTAAGATCGTGGAAGGAAGTCGACATATAAAAGCGGTACCTTGTTTGTCTTAAATACCTTTCTATGTGCATTGTGGAAAGATCCTCAAAAAATAAATTTAGTGAATAGCAGCTGATAGTTATTCAATTCAAACTCTGTCACCTATTCAGGATAAGGCAACCAACATTCACCACATCAAGTGGAATTTTGTTCATGACTCGCAGTAAGCCATGACTTTTCCCTTATATGGAAGGGAAGAATTTGAGATAGTTATTAGCGGTACCATAAGTGCAATGGTCGCAAAGGGTCTGCGAGAACAAACTCGGCGCCAACAAGGAAAAAGGCGAGACCCGCAGGAGAACATGCACAAATACAAAGAAAATGATGTCGTTATTTCCGCACATACAGATATTATTGAAAATAATTTTGTGGGAGGAAGGAAAGATTGATTCAGCAGTCTACCCCCTTCACAATGTCGAACAAAGAGAAGTCGCGGGAAGGAGGAATAAGGTGTTTAATCGTTGAGACTAAAGGAATACGCTATCATTTTTACAAGAGAGTGGAATTTCCATCATGCACTCGCCACTGCTGTAGACTAAACAGAGAATGGATAAATACCAGAATAAGAAAGTGCCAAAGTGGCATCCCACCGAAAATATCCATTAGTGCAACACTACATGTAAGTGAAGGATATAAAATCACCGCAAGACTAAAAAGTTGCTATGGAATTAGCAGTACGCAAAACCAACCACTCGCCAAGTAGTCACAGGTGCTAGCACAAAGGGCCATGAGCCCATTTCACAAATATACAATCTAGAAACATAAATCCATATGTGTATCACAAAAAAAGACTAAAGACGTGATTCTTAAACCGATACTGCAACTTTGATGACCAGATTCTTTATCCTGATATGGCCCATAACTGACCTTTCTCACTAACGAATTTCTAGGCTCAAAGTGCATTACAACTAACTAAGTTGGCATTCACTGAGTATACCCATGCCTACTGATATCAGCATAACGACCTCAAGCCGCCTCCAGTGAGCATGAGCAGGACAGAACTGACCAAGGTTCCACATCTTCAGAGGATAACTGGGAGCACTGCATCATGAAAATTGGCACACTCCTAACCCAGCCAGTCACAGGCCATCCACAATGCCATTATGGATAGCCACCCGAACAGCAGAAAATGGCTCGTGATTCATCGGAAGACGGTCAGAGTTTCGTCAGGAAGGCTAATTTGCAGTGTTAAAAGGGAGTGAAGTTAAGCTTCAAGGTTGGTAGCACAACTTGTGAGACTGGGAAAGGGGACAACTTTGGTCACTACATAGTATTCAAACTGGTCCAACATGCTTCCCATAGCAATGATCAATGACGGAAAAGTGAAGCCACCATGACCACTCCAGGGATACTGCTAAACTGGGTTCAAAATAATGAAAAGTGTCCTGCGACTATCCTCTCTCACTGACCAGCATAATATTACCATAGAAAATTTTCTAGACATATAGGTATCCCACTGCAATTGTAAAATGACGAAAGAATTGCAAAAAGAATAAACTATGAAAGCCATGTATAATGAATGAGATTGAAATGCACGTATTTCAAGGGTTTGCAAAGTCTGTGCTCAGATCTAAATGCGTACCCAGAATGCTGAGGCCTATAAGACGTTACTGTAGGAGACAGAAAACAAGGTGCTAGACGTTTCCTTGCGTGGAATTGCCACAAAAAGTCATGAAACGCTCGCATTGAGAATCTGAGTGATTTAACAGCAGCTCTTAGAATTGTGACACAATTCAAAGAAATAGATTTTGCGATGAAGCACCAGAGAGTGCACTGTGTATTCACGTCTGAGGTCAAATGCTAGAAGTGTGGACATAGGGTCCATATGTAGAAACAGTGTAAGTAACCAGTTTGTTACCAGTGTGGGGATTTGGCCACTGAGCGTCTGACTTTTAGAAGAGGAAGAGTGGGAAGTACCGTTGGGGGCTGGGAGAAGCAGCGATTAAACTCGAACAGGAATACTTCAATGGTTGGAAAGTAGTCTCTATAGGCCATAACACTGCACAAGTTAGTGCTCAAACAAAATGCTGTTTAGTGGGCTTAGTGAGTGGTGTGGAACAGAGGCTTCTTGTAGACATGGGGGCTTACATGTTCATTACTAATCTGGACCCAGAAAGCAGGATACTGGGATCACCATGATACAAATTATTAGTAGTATTGAGTTGTTGTGTATGATGGTACTTGAGTTTAACATTAGCAAAACAGTGATTACAGATCATATGGAAGTTTTGCAACATGTGGGTGAAGGCTATTCAGTTATTCTCAGATTCACTTTTCTCGAAAAACATTAGGCGATGATCATTGGCAATGTAAGATTGAGCTCTGTGAAGCTTTGTTCCACTTGGGTGATAGAGTTGCAGACAAAGTCATGATGCAAGGTTCACCTCTCATGCAGACAAGTTTGTTAAAGAATGATCAGCAGGGCAAAATACCTGCATGAGTGGGAAAGGTAGTGTTGGTTTCAGTGGGTACCAGTTTGCCTTTTGGGACTTTATATGTGGTTGAGAAACTCTAAAATAATGAAGAGTTGAATGGTTTACATTGTTTTGTGCGTAAAAGTGTAGCATGTGCGAGTAATGTAAATGGGGAATATATGGTTACAGTTAGCTTAGATAACTTTGGCAGAGATGAAGTTAGTCTGTCAAAAGGTATAGTTATAGCCACTCTGAAAAATATTAGGGGAAGAAAAATTCAGTAGGTCTGATCTGTGTAGAAACCATAAGCAAACCATAATAAGCTAGTTCACTTGAAGGCCAGTAAACACACAGCTGTGGAAGAAGTATTGTTGATGTTCGGTAACTTTTATATAGACTCAACTCAACTCAAAGGTTATTATGGGAACAGACATACCACCATTTGAGGGAGTGTACGGAATGAAGATGCCATCTAACTTTGAC